>NC_058081.1:208172839-209372839 GCF_014858855.1 Bufo gargarizans | reverse complement strand
CTATAGATCAGGGTCACATATAATAATAATTTTTTCTGGTTTGTCTAAATCCTGCATCCACACCCTAAGTGTCGTTTTTTCCTTTAGTCAAGTTATGTTGTCGAAGAGTCCCTAAAGTCCCAATTAGGTCCTTGTTGCAGTACCAGGTAGTGTGAACAAAAGGAGACATAATATTGTTGCTTTCCGTCATTGACAGTTCCAGAGAATTGCTTTCTTTGAGACAATTTACCAAAGAACAGCTCTAAGTACTTCTGAAAGAAGTAGAACAGATATCTTGAGACGATCTAGAAACTGCAAGACCGTGTGAGATAATGCCAGTAAGGTGCACACTGTTTATGGCAAGGCACCTTACTGCTGTGGGAGGCATAAAATTCTGAGGCACCTGCCACACTTTGACAAGGACGGACCATTCAGGTCTTCAACTTCATCCCTCAGTTCGAAAACTGCAGTAGGAGTTAAGAACCTAATTACATGCCTAGCATTGCTTGAAAGACTGTAAAGAGTATAGAGTGAGGGGAATCGGAAGTGCCACTACCTCCATCATTGTGTTGTCTGTGGAAATTGCTGCCATGTAACATACTTTTGAATGGTGAGTTTGCTGCTACTTATACTACAACTCCTCTCATCATCCACTCAGTACACACAGTAAAGACTCTATTGCAACCCACAGGCCTCATCATTGTCTCCATACTTTGCTGGTCCTGCATGTATCATCCTGCCCCAAATACCTACCATCAAGAGAACCCCAACTGTCACCAGGCAGAATCCGTAATACCAGGGTGTGCCCCGAAGAAAGAATAGGTGTGCCTTTCATTCACTACATGGCCCCAGGGAGCACCAGAGGGAGGACTGCTACTGTGAACTGTGAGTACTATTATCCCTCACTGGGCCACAACCACAATTCCCATCCTCTTTGTCCTGTGCTTCCCCTCTGGGTTGCTGCATCTGCTACCAATAAACTCGCTCCTGTTTTCTGCTGTCTCACTTACATAACCAGACTCCGTAGTAGCCAAATCTGCCTGGTTTTGCGGTAGGCTCTGGTAAACACACAAGGGTAGCCTTAGATCTAATAACTGGAATGGTGACGGACGATAGTATATTTAGGGTTTGTTAGGAGTGGTCATGGACGGTGAACCTGTATTTCTTCCTGACCACTGTATTCTTACAATAATTTTATTAATTAAAATCCTATACTTTCTAGACCTAGGAGTCTGGTAGGTTGTCCTACTTAGTCCTAGATAGCTGTCAATTACTAAATAAGATCAATTATTGGACTATTAAACATAAAAAAGATGGATTAATTATTTGATTAATGGGATAATTTATCAAACTGGTGTAAAGTAGAATTGGCTTAGTTGCCCATGGCAACCAATCAGATTCCACCTTGCATTTTTGACTGCTCCTTTGGAAAATAAAAGGAGGAATTTGATTGATTGATATGGGCAACTAAGCCAGTTCTACTTTATACAACTTTCATAAATGACCCCAAAAATGAATAAAATAAAAGTTATACAGATTTTTTCCCCATAAAGCTATACAGTTGCAAGAATAAGTATGTGAACTCTTTGTAATGATATAGATTTCTGCACAAATTGGTCATAAAATGTGATCTGATCTTCATCTAAGTCAGAACAATAGACAATCACAGTCTGCTTAAACTAATAACACACAAATAATTAAATATTACTGTTTTTATTGAACACACCATGTAAACGTTCACAGTGCAGGTGGAAAAAGTATGTGAAGCCTTGGATTTAATAACTGGTTGAACTTAATTTTGCAACAATAACTTCAACCAAACATTTCCTGTAGTTGCAGATCAGACATGCACAACGGTCAGGAGTAATTCTTGACCATTCCTCTTTACAGAACTGTCAGTTCAGCAATATTCTTGGGATGTCTGGTGGGAATCACTTTCTTGAGGTCATGCCACAGCATCTCAATCGGGTTGAGGTCAGGACTCGGCAACTCCAGAAGGCGTATTTTCTTCTGTTTAAGCCATTCTGATTTACTTCTATGCTTTGGGTCATTGTCCTGTTGCAACACCCATCTTCTGTTGAGCTTCAGCTGGTGGACAGATGGCCTTAAGTTCTCCTGCAAAATGTCTTGATAAACTTGGGAATTCTATTTTCCTTCGATGATAGAAATCCGTCCAGGGCCTGACGCAGCAAAGCAGTCCCAAACCATGATGCCCCCACCACCATACTTCACAGTTGGGATGAGGTTTTGACATTGGTGTGCTGTGCCTCTTTTTCTCCACACATAGCGTTGTGTGTTTCTTCCAAACAACTCAACTTTGGTTTCATCTGTCCACAGAATATTTTGCCAGTACTGCTATGGAACATCGAGGTGCTCTTGTGCAAACTGTAAACGTGCAGCAATATTTTTTTTGGACAGCAGTGGCTTTCTCTGTGGTATCCTCCCATAAAATCCATTCTTGTTTAGTGTTTTACGTATCGTAGATTCGCTAACAGGGATGTTAGCATATGCCAGAGACTTTTGTAAGTCTTTAGCTGACACTCTAGGATTCTTCTTCACCTCATTGAGCAGAGCTCTTGCAGTCATCTTTACAGGACTGCCACTCCTAGGGAGTGTAGCAGCAGTGCTGAACTTTCTCCATTTATAGACAATTTGTCTTACCCTGGACTGATGAACAGCAAGGGTTTTGGAGATACTTTTATAACCCTTTCCAGCTTTATGCAAGTCAAAAATTCTTAATCGTAGGTCTTCTGAGAGCTCTTTTGTGCGAGACATCATTCACATCAGACAATGCGTCTTGTGAAAAGCAAACCCAGAACTAGTGTTTTTATTTTTTTGTAGGGCAGGGCAGCTATAACCAACACCTCCAATCTCATCTCATTGATTGGACTCCAGTTGGCTGACACCTCACTCCAATTAGCTCTTGGAGATGTCATTAGTCTAGGGGTTCACATAATTTTTTCCACCTGCACTGTGAATGTTTACATGGTGTGTTCAATTAAAACATGGTAACCTTGAATTATTTGTGTGTTATTAGTTTAAGCAGACTGTGATTGTCTATTGTTGTGGCTTAGATGAAGATTAGATCACATTTTATGACCAATTTGTGCAGAAATCCATATCATACCAAAGGGTTCACATACTTTTTCTTGCAACTGTATACCAATCTGCTCTATAACATCCTGCCTACAGATAAGACTGCATGTACAGATGTAGCAGGGTTAACAAACAAACTATTAACTCAAATTTCTTAACTCATCACGTTATCTCGAAACAAAAGCCATTGAAAAGCAATTGAAGGTGTTTGCTTAACGCATTTAGTTTAGATAACACATCTCATAAAGTATGTGTGTTAACTCTACTACATCTGTACAATGTGACAGGTTTCCTTTAATGATCTACAATTTGCTTTGTTAACCAAAGATTTCTATCTGGTATATAGACAAAATATATCATATACAGTACAGGTGAAAGGCAAAACTTAGAATATTGTGCAAAAGTTCATTTATTTCAGTAATGCAACTTAAAATTAGAATATTGTAAAAAGGTTCAATATTCTAGGCTCAAAGTGTCACACTCTAGTCAGCTAATTAATCCATGCACCCAGAGCAAAGGATACCTGAGATTGTGATTTTGGGGCTTTCATAAGCTGTAAGCCATAATCATCCAAATTATAACAACTAAAGGCTTGAAATATCTCGCTTTGCATGTAATGAGTCTATCTAATACATTGGTTTCACCGTTTAAGTTGCATTACTGAAATAAATGAACTTTGCATGATATTCAAATTTTTCGAGTTTCACCTGTTTATCTACAGATGTAAGTAGAGTTAACACACATGCTTTATGAGACGTGTTATCTAAACTAAATGCGTTAAGTAAACACCTTCAATTGCTTTTCAATGGCTTTTGATTCAAGATAACACGATGAGTTAAGAAATTGAAGTTAAGAGTTTGTGTGTTAACCCTGCTACATCTGTAGAAACACTGGAAGCAAGCCAAAAACATTTCCTAAGTGTGACTCATTAGTTGCTTTTTGTTTCTGTTTGTCAGAAACGAATGCTTATGGTTTATACGTTTTAGTCTGACTGCTGTGAGGGATTAGCTCTTTCTCGGGGGTCATTCACACAGTCATCTCCACAACAGCCGGGTTGCAGGTTCAAACGTGAGGTTTATTTTCACAGAACAAAACAACAAAACAGGAGTATTCCTACCTCACTTATAACACCGTTCACACACGGTACGACCATGCGGCTTTTCCAGCCTGTGCTCCAGTATTTCCTAGGCTGTAACAAAGTCCAGTCCTTTTGGGGGATTGTTGCCCAGAAGTCCGCCTGTCTCTAGCCTTGCGACAGTCACTTCCCGGACTTTACGGAGTCCCATAACGTTCCGGCTAACACATAGCCCTGTGGCCCCTCAGCCAGCCCGGCTGAGACCACTCTCCCAGAGACTCCAGCAGGCCTCTGTTGCACAATGAATCTCTGATAACACACACTGCTCTGACTGACACACTGGGAGGTGCTTTATCGCAGCCTGATTAGAGCAGGCCTCAGCTGCGATCACCTCAGGTGAAAGGAAATACCTGTGTCGGAAGAGTGTGGACTGGCAGCTCCCTCTACCAAGCCTAACTGCCAGTCCAAGTAAAATCCAGCCCAGAAAATGTTTACAAAACTGTCTCAGCAAACTATGCTTTTGCTGAGACCACTGACACTCTCTGGATTTTATCTGTCTCACCCATCTGAGGTACCCGATTGGGACAACACACCTTCCAGCATTAGACACCTTACCACACTGCATTGACCATTAAACCTATCACTGATCTTGAGTCTAACATCTGTAATGCTACAAGATAATGCAGTTTAGTACTTTACTTTTTACCATAACAATAGGCAAACAACTAGGAACTGTTATTACATTTGAACACTGGATTAGCATGTTTTTTGGGGGGTCAGTCTGGAGGTGGGTAAAGTAACCAGTAAAGGGATATGTGATTATTTTTTTCCTTCTGCAGTAGGTATGGGTGCATCTCAAAAAAATTTGAATATTATCAAAAAGTTTATTTATGTTAGTAATTCAATTACAGAGTGATCTATTTCAAGCGTTTATTTCTTTTAATGTTAATAATTATAGCTAATGAAAGCCCAAAAGTCAGTATCTCAGAAAATTCTAATATTATACAAGAACAATTAAAAAAAGATTTTTAATACAGAAATGTTGGCCTACTGAAAAGTGTGTACAGTATATACACTTAATACTTGGTTGGAGCTCCTTTTGCATCAATTACTGCATCAATGCGGCGTAGCATGGAGGCGATTAGCCTGTGGCACTGCTGAGCCCAGGTTGCTTTGATAGCAGCCTTCATTATTGGGCCTGGTATCTCATCTTCCTTATGACAGTACCCCATGGATATTCTAATTTATTGATATGCACCTGCATGTGGACCCCTGACCATCGAACCTACCCGAGGGTGTTGGACAGTCTAAAATCATGGATGTTAATATTGAGATGAGCTCCCTTTTGCGTCTATAACACGCTTTTCTCTTTCTTTAAGATTTTGGGGTGTATCTACGGGCATTTGGTAAGTCAGGATCTGATGTTGAACAAGAATGTCTGACAGGAAATCAGTTTTCCAATTCATCCCAGGTCAATTACAGGAGGACAATACAATGCAATACAATGACATGGAGCTAAGTAATGAAATCTGGGTGGAACAGAAGGAGGAAGCCTTGGTAAGTCTGATAAGTTTAAATAATAATAACTAAAAACTTCTACACTGCATGCTAATGCCAGAAGCCTAACCAATAACATTCATAAACGGGAATTAATAAAAGCTGAGGAAACATTTTACATAGTAAAATCGTAAAAAAAAGAGAGGGAGAGGGGTCTGCCTTTATGTAAAGTCCTGTCTAAAGCCCACAGTCCGAGAAGATATAAGTGAGGGACATAAACATGTGGAGTCACTGTGGGTAGAAATACATGGAGGCAAAAAACTATAATAAAATACTAATAGGAGTTTATTATAAGCCACCTAATATACCAGAGTCCACAGAAAATCTGCTACTAAACGAGATAGACGAGGCGGCAGATCATGAGGTCAATTTTATGAATTAATAAGTCCTGTGGATCTAATAAAGAACACGACAAGTTTTTTCAATAACTAAATATAATTACCTTTCCCATCTTATGCAGGACCCAACTAGAGCGCCGGCCATACTGGACTTAACCAATAGACTTGACGGACTAGCAGACGTTCAGGCTGGGAGGCACCTAGGAAACTGTGACCACAAAACTGTATAATATATTTCCAGTTGTCTTTTAATAGGGTATTTTGTCAGGAAACCACAACGATACTGAACTTCATGAAGGTGAAAGAGATTATCCCATGATTGAAAATCAGACTTCATATAGTGACAAATTCTTTCTAACAAAGCTAGAACCAGCCCTGTACCTCACATAAGTCCAGAGATCTCCTCATTCATTGCTCTGCTGGATTTTTTAAAGGGAATTTGTCAACTCAAGGGGAGTGTCTTTTCTGCTGCAAGTGGGTGTGTCCATGCTCTCCCTATCACAGCTCAGGAGGCGTGTCACAGCATTCCCTATAACAGCTCAGGAGGCAGGTGAAGGATGAAACTGAGCATGTGCGGCCTTCTCAGTGAGCAGGACAAATAAATAAGAAAAAAACAGCAGGTGGCGGTAATACAGATACATTTTCTAAAAAATCTCACTGACTATGCAAAATTTTAGTTACATGCAATGACGATGAGGAGAAAGCAAATATATTAAACACGTTTATCCACACTGAGCCAAGTTAAATGTCGCCGGTCTGATCCCAGAAGAAGTGCAGTGCCACCTTAGAAAAGTTAAAATAGACACATTTTTAGGTCCAGATGGCATACACCCCCATATACTGAAGGAATCAAGTCATTTGATAGACAGACTGATATTTTTTATATTTAAAGGGGTTACAGAGGAAAAGATATTTATGACTTATCCTGAGGATAGGTCTTCAGTATCAGCCCTATGAGGGTGCGACACCCAGGACCCCCGTTGATCTGCTGTTATTAGGGGCCTTGGGCACTGCAGCCTCTTCCTAGGTCAGTGACATCACTGTACGTCGGTCACATGGTCTAGGTGCAGCTCAGCCCCATGCAAGTCAATAGGGCTGAACTGCAATACCAAGCACTGCCACTATACGATGCACAGCGCTGTCCTTGGAAAGCTGCTGGGAGCCTGCATCACTCACCAAAGCTTGGGCAAGCACAGTGGTGCCCTGAAACAGCTGATAAGCCAGGGTGCCAGGGACTTGGACCCCCGGTGATGTGATAATGATGACCTATCCTGAGGATAAGTCATCATTAACTTCTCCAGGATAACCCTTTTAAAGAGGTTGTCCATTCTGGACATTTATAGCATATCCACAGAAAATAACCAAGTAAGCCCTAAAGAAGGGAATGGAGAAAGCCACAAATGTGAGGTTACCTCACCATTCATGGCGGTACCCCATTCAGCCGGCTGACGGTGCTCTCTGGATCCAGCATTGCCGGATTTTACCACAATGCCCGCCAGCCTCATTGACTATAATGCGGTCTAGCAGAGATCTGACTGCTACCCAGCAAATACCCAGAGAGCTCTGGGTATTAGTCTTAATTAATAACGCTAGTATAAAGCTAGTCTTAGACCATTCTGTTATTGGCTATAGGGGGTGCAGAGGTAGCAGTCGCTACCAGGCTCAGGTGCCTGGGGGGACCCAAAGACCCCTGTACTGTATAAGAAAACACGGGTATTATAGGAAGTGCATGCTGGGAGAGCTCTGTTATAGATTTTGCATTGGGCCCAGAATCTTCAAGTTACACTTCTGGATGGAGGGAAGGGGTTAGGTGAAGAATTTGGCCCCCCCCTTCCCATGCCAAATTCTTGACCTAACCCCTTCCCACCATCCAGAAGCCGTTTCAATTTTTGCCTCAGGCTTTGTGCTTCCCTGGCCACAAAGCATGTGGCCTCATGTCATCAGGATACGGCAAACTGTATCAGTTTTCAGGGCATAGAACACATTAGAGCGTCTCCTAGAGCGGAGGACACTGATAATCTCCTCTTATGTAAGGAGACCCAGTGGATGTTCACCCTTCAAACTGGGAAACCTCTGGGGTTCAATGAATTTATCTCCTATGCCTGTTTTATCTAAGGATGCAGACTTTGCCTGCAGTGGTCCTGTGTAAAATAGGACCGCTCTGACGTGTGTGTCGCAGGAGGCCGAGAATTCGCCGTCTGAGATACATATTAAGATATCCATTTGTTTGTAATCTTTATACCTGTGTGTTGTTCCCCCGGCCTGCTGTGTATGTGTAAAGGTATTCCTCTAGCAAGGGACCAACACATACACTATGCAACATTTTTCCTGACGGTGTCAATTGCTGACATTTTTTTCTATGTCAATCTTGTCTCTGAATGCATCTGTAGTGCCTGCACCTGGCATTCATATGACATTGTAATGCAGCATAGATCTTTCAATCTCATATGGATCAGCTGCTACTGTAGTGAGAACTGACTGCTTATATTGTGCCCCCTGATAATTCTCCGGCTAGTTGTATGGGGTATCTGAGCTGCCTTAATCACTTTAATTATCACTTACCCTCCGGCGCTCCAGCGATGAAGAGGCGGGACAGGGGAGTGCCTGACCTGGCACTCCCCCAAGCTGATTGGATCCTGCGATGCCGGCACAGCCCAGAGGGGGCAGGAATAGGTCTTCATAAACAGGCACATCGAGCGGCTGCGCTACGGCCGTCCCAGTGCCGTAGGCTATGTCTCTGTGTGCTGCACGCATGATGCTAACAGCGTGCAGCATGTTTGTATGTTTGTCTGTTGTCAAAAATACCGCTCCTGATGAAGAGGCTAATGTCCATTAACTCTTGATTGTAAAAAATAAAAGTAGACGGCACTCACCACTGTTAGAAGTTTCTTTTTTATTCCTTCATAGAGGTTCAAACATACATAGGGCTGGGGCGAACACACATATCTCGGAACGCTATAATGTAGCGACGACCGTTTCGCGCAACCGCGCTTCTTCCGGCTACTGAGGTCATGGTGTCGGTACACACCTACTTAAAGGCGTCATCCCGCATGGTTGTCATAGCAACCACCAACGCTCTCACCTCCTTAAAGTGCAAGACATACAATTAAAACAATAAACAGAGGATAAATTGTCATATGTAGACACTAAGATCATTCCTTTTCGTTCAGAACCAGGGTACCCATAGCATCAGTACAGATTATCCACCTGGACTCCTTTTGGAGAAGTAGACAATGCCTATCGCCTCCTCTAACCAGTGTAGAAACCAGTTCCAAACCTGCAAAACTAAGGCAATTAACTTTACCTCCATGCATATGGTGCATGTGGTCAATAAGCCGGGGACATCCCCTACCTGTTTTCACTGACTTAAGGTGTTCCCTGAACCTTTCAAACGTGGGTCTGATGTTTTTACCCGCATAGAAAGACCCACACCAGCATAAGACCATGTACACCACTTGAGAAGTCTTGCAGGTAATGAACTGGTTAATCCTGCTCCAACCCCTCCGACCACAAGGTATTTCTTCTGGTGGTTATACTTGCAGAACGAGCAGTCCCCGCATTTAAAATTACCTACAGGCTTGCTACTTGTTAGCCAGTTTGCTGTCCAATCTTCGGTGAAGTGGCTGATGACTAAAGTGTCCCTGATTGTATGACACCTCTTAAAGGCCAAAAGGGGTTTACTCTCTGCATACTCCTTAAGACTCTGCTTGTTTCTTAAAATATCCCAATTGTTGTGAATCACCCGTTTTATGAGATCTAAAACCGGACTAAACTTAAACGAAAAAACAAACCTTTCACCACTATCCTTGTTATCCCTTTCTGATTTACTCCTGGTAAAAAACTGCTCTTGCGTATGTTGGTATGCTCTAGTCATGGCTGAATTAAGATCCCTGGGTATATAACCCCTTCTCAAAAATCTCTCCTTCAATTCAGTAGTCTGGTTAATATACCCATCATAGGTACTATTAATTCTTCTAAGCCTAATAAACTGTCCATAAGGGACAGATTCCTTTACGCTACGGGGATGAAATCTCTCGTGGTGCAGGAAGGTGTTAGAGGCAGTAGGCTTACGATACCCTTCGGTGATCAAAATATTATTACGCACCATGACATGAACATCAAGAAACTCAAGAGACTCCCCTCCAAAATTGAGGGTGAACTTCATGTTCATGTCATTGGTGCAATTCAAAAAGGAAACAAACTCCTTACATTGCACCTCAGTACCCAGCCACACCATAAAAAAGTCATCCACGTAGCGTATAAATAGTTGGGTATAAATAAGGTAGGGGTTGTCCACAGAAAAAATATACCTGTCCTTGAACCTATTGAGATATATATTGCCAAATGTGCAGGACACCGGAGTACCCATCGCAGGACCATACACTTGCCTGAACCACTGGGAGCAAAATTTAAAGGTGTTATTAGCTAACACAAATGATAGACCTTCACTCACAAACTGGCAAAAAGTAGCATCCTTGTTAGTATTACCCAGGACTTCAGAGACCGCCTCAATGCCCACTCCATGAGGGATGCGGGTATATAATTCTCAACGTAAAGTGAGACCAGACTCCAACCCTCCTGCCACAAAAAATCCTTTAGGGCAAGGAGAAAGTCATTGGTGAGTGAGTAGGTGAGGTGAGTACGTGAGGACTTAAGTAATGGTCTCAATAACCAGTCCAGGTATTTGGATAGGGGCTCAGTCACTGACCCAATCCCTGCCACAATGGGGCTGCCAGGAGGCTGGGTCAGCGACTTATGCACCTTGGGAACAAAGTACCAAATCGGTTTACATGGGTGCATAGGTACCAATTTGTCAATGATGTTCTTAGAAAAGAAATCAATGTCTACATATCTGTCACGGCTGAGGATGGGGGAAAATCCTCAGCCGTGCGATGCCTGATGATGTTATGGCTGCTCGGCCAGGACAACAGGATTAGGGAGCAGGTCACCTCCTACAGCGTCCCTAACCTGACCCTAACTCCTACCTGCATGGGCTGACCTTAAAGGTAGGAGGACCCATGCGCAGGAACCTAGGAGTCCTGACTTACCCTCCATCCGGTTCCTTGCTAGGAGTCAGGGTAAGACAACCTACTCCTCCTAGGCACGGAGGAGCAGGAATCTCAATGGCCAAGCTGCTGGGAAAAGGGGAACACATACAGCCTTACGGGTATGGCAGGCGAACTAGTAGTTCCACCATCCTGCCACAGCCTTGCTGACTGGATCCCTGTGGAAACAGGAATCCAGAACCGTAAGCTGCACAAAATCACAAGGAAGGTCCCAACAGAACATCACATACAACATCACACACAAGAAGACATAAACATAATGACAATAATGGTTATGACCACAGGAGTGGCCCTCACTGGCAGGTGGAAAACACAGGAGGCTGCTCCAGCAAAGCATGGCTGAAGCAACCTCCAGACCTGAGAAAACAGTGAGACTTTATAGGCCAAGAAGCCACACCCCACAGTCGGACACACCCAGTGAGACACACACACACACACTGGGAAGGGAATTAACCCTTCCACCACCAGGGAAGGGAAGACAGCAACTTAAAGGGGAATACAGGCAAATAAACCCCGTGCACACCAGACATGGGAAGTGCACACCAAACACACAAGTTGCCAGATGCAACCACACGCACCACACAGCAAGCAGCCACAAAACAACTCAGGCTGCATCGCTGCCACATAAAAACTGTTGCCAGCGGCAACCACAGGTGAGGCAAAAACCAAAGCCCTCACCTGTGATTGACAACGAAACCAACACCGCTGACAACCGCATGCAGTGCAGGAGTCACGGTCATAGGCATGGCCGTGACACTCCCACCCCTCAAAGCCCCCCCACCAAAAAAAATGGGAAACTGGTGAGAGACTAACACAAGGGGATAGGAGAAGGGAACGTCCACTCTCAGGACATGGTTCCCAGGAAGTCGCTGGCAGCTGCATCCTCTCCCAGCACTCACTCAGCCAGTCCAGCGAGGCCTGCAGCCCGACACAGCGACATGGGAATGGAACCACAGAGAGTGGACGAGGGGACTCTCCACTCACGTCCCCACTCCAGTCGCTGCCAGCAGACACTCCTAACCAGCACGCAGCTGGACCACTTACGCAGTGCTGCCAGCAAACGACCAGAGATGGGAACATGGAGAGGGACGAGGGATCACCAACACGGACACGGAAGGTAAGGTGGCGGGGAATAAGCCACCAACCGTGCCGTTAACGGTGATCCCCCCGGGACGTTCTCCCTCCGGAGAACACGCATGCAGGCCACAAGGGGATGGCACTGCATGCTGCACCCTCTTCCGAAGGTATGCTTACCGCACACCAAAGAAACACTGCCGTGCAATAAAATCAGGGGGACGCCAAACGAGACAACGGTGAAGGGATGACGAGCAACGCCACTCACCGCGCCGTCAGAGGTGAAACCCCCAGAACGCTCTCCCTCCGAAGAGCGCGCATGTACCCCTTCTGCAGACGGCGGTACATGCTTCACCCTCTTTCGAGGGAGGCCACGTGAGAAGCCTCTGTGGTCATACTGTCACGGCTGAGGATGGGGGAAAATCCTCAGCCGTGCGATGCCTGATGATGTTATGGCTGCTCGGCCAGGACAACAGGATTAGGGAGCAGGTCACCTCCTACAGCGTCCCTAACCTGACCCTAACTCCTACCTGCATGGGCCGACCTTAAAGGTAGGAGGACCCATGCGCAGGAACCTAGGAGCCCTGACTTACCCTCCATCCGGTCCCTTGCTAGGAGTCAGGGTAAGACAACCTACTCCTCCTAGGCACGGAGGAGCAGGAGTCTCAATGGCCAAGCTGCTGGGAAAAGGGGAACACATACAGCCTTACGGGTATGGCAGGCGAACTAGTAGTTCCACCAACCTGCCACAGCCTTGCTGACTGGATCCCTGTGCAAACAGGAATCCAGAACCGTAAGCTGCACAAAATCACAAGGAAGGTCCCAACAGAACATCACATACAACATCACACACAAGAAGACATAAACATAATGACAATAATGGTTATGACCACAGGAGTGGCTCTCACTGGCAGGTGGAAAACACAGGAGGCTGCTCCAGCAAAGCATGGCTGAAGCAACCTCCAGACCTGAGAAAACAGTGAGACTTAATAGGCCAAGAAGCCACACCCCACAGTCGGACACACCCAGTGAGACACACACACACTGGGAAGGGAATTAACCCTTCCACCACCAGGGAAGGGAAGACAGCAACTTAAAGGGGAATACAGGCAAATAAACCCCGTGCACACCAGACATGGGAAGTGCACACCAAACACACAAGTTGCCAGATGCAACCGCACGCACCACACAGCAAGCAGCCACGAAACAACTCAGGCTGCATCGCTGCCACATAAAAACTGTTGCCAGCGGCAACCACAGGTGAGGCAAAAACCAAAGCCCTCACCTGTGATGAACAACGAAACCAACACTGCTGACAACCGCATGCGGTGCAGGAGTCACGGTCATAGGCATGACAGTGACAATATCTTTGCAATAATTCTCTCAGGCGTAACTGTATAGTAGCGTCAGGATCATTGGTGAGTCTCTCATACACTGTGCGATCACATAACTGTCCATTAGTTGCCTCAAAAAACGCATCGAGTGTATGAGTGTATGACAGCAATACAGTCTGAGTTTATAACAGTGCAGATGAGACAACTAGAGTCAATGTTTTTATAGCCAGTATTAGCAAGTTGGTGGGGTAGAGTATTGGAGGTGAACAATGGAAAGGAAGTGTATGTGAGAGACCATTGGTTACTGATTGTTTGTCAATAGTATTAGTGACAACACTGAGGTCCAGCTGCACACATTATGCAATAGTGTTATTATACACACAATGTGGTGAGGAATCACTAGTCACCCCTGCCGTCTGTTCTGATCATACATTCCTCCTCCCCCACATCAACATTGTTCCCAGGGAGATAGCGGTGCCTGCAGTTTGGCTAGCTATCCCCCTGGTGAATTATCCCCAAGCAACAAGGGGGATTGGACTACATTTTCAGAGAATAATTTCCCCCCCAATTATTTTAAGATATACTTAAAGGGGTTGTCCGGGTTCAGAGCTGAATCCGGACATACCCTTATTTTCACCCAGGCAGCCCCCCTGAGGCTAGCATCGGAGCATGTCATGCTAACACTCACCGCGCCGTCAGAGGTGAAACCCCCAGAACGCTCTCCCTCCGAAGAGCGCGCATGTACCCCTTCTGCAGACGGCGGTACATGCTTCACCCTCTTTCGAGGGAGGCCACGTGAGAAGCCTCTGTGGTCATACTGTCACGGCTGAGGATGGGGGAAAATCCTCAGCCGTGCGATGCCTGATGATGTTATGGCTGCTCGGCCAGGACAACAGGATTAGGGAGCAGGTCACCTCCTACAGCGTCCCTAACCTGACCCTAACTCCTACCTGCATGGGCCGACCTTAAAGGTAGGAGGACCCATGCGCAGGAACCTAGGAGCCCCGACTTACCCTCCATCCGGTCCCTTGCTAGGAGTCAGGGTAAGACAACCTACTCCTCCTAGGCACGGAGGAGCAGGAGTCTCAATGGCCAAGCTGCTGGGAAAAGGGGAACACATACAGCCTTACGGGTATGGCAGGCGAACTAGTAGTTCCACCAACCTGCCACAGCCTTGCTGACTGGATCCCTGTGCAAACAGGAATCCAGAACCGTAAGCTGCACAAAATCACAAGGAAGGTCCCAACAGAACATCACATACAACATCACACACAAGAAGACATAAACATAATGACAATAATGGTTATGACCACAGGAGTGGCTCTCACTGGCAGGTGGAAAACACAGGAGGCTGCTCCAGCAAAGCATGGCTGAAGCAACCTCCAGACCTGAGAAAACAGTGAGACTTAATAGGCCAAGAAGCCACACCCCACAGTCGGACACACCCAGTGAGACACACACACACTGGGAAGGGAATTAACCCTTCCACCAACAGGGAAGGGAAGACAGCAACTTAAAGGGGAATACAGGCAAATAAACCCCGTGCACACCAGACATGGGAAGTGCACACCAAACACACAAGTTGCCAGATGCAACCGCACGCACCACACAGCAAGCAGCCACGAAACAACTCAGGCTGCATCGCTGCCACATAAAAACTGTTGCCAGCGGCAACCACAGGTGAGGCAAAAACCAAAGCCCTCACCTGTGATGAACAACGAAACCAACACTGCTGACAACCGCATGCGGTGCAGGAGTCACGGTCATAGGCATGACAGTGACAATATCTTTGCAATAATTCTCTCAGGCGTAACTGTATAGTAGCGTCAGGATCATTGGTGAGTCTCTCATACACCGTGCGATCACATAACTGTCCATTAGTTGCCTCAAAAAACGCATCGAGTGTATGAGTGTATCACAGCAATACAGTCTGAGTTTATAACAGTGCAGATGAGACAACTAGAGTCAATGTTTTTATAGCCAGTATTAGCAAGTTGGTGGGGTAGAGTATTGGAGGTGAACAATGGAAAGGAAGTGTATGTGAGAGACCATTGGTTACTGATTGTTTGTCAATAGTATTAGTGACAACACTGAGGTCCAGCTGCACACATTATGCAATAGTGTTATTATACACACAATGTGGTGAGGAATCACTAGTCACCCCTGCCGTCTGTTCTGATCATACATTCCTCCTCCCCCACATCAACATTGTTCCCAGGGAGATAGCGGTGCCTGCAGTTTGGCTAGCTATCCCCCTGGTGAATTATCCCCAAGCAACAAGGGGGATTGGACTACATTTTCAGAGAATAATTTCCCCCCCAATTATTTTAAGATATACTTAAAGGGGTTGTCCGGGTTCAGAGCTGAATCCGGACATACCCTTATTTTCACCCAGGCAGCCCCCCTGAGGCTAGCATCGGAGCATGTCATGCTAACACACATAACACACTTCCGCCCAGCAGTGTGTTCGGTGACGTCACTGGCTCTGATGGGCGGGCTTTAGCGCTGCCCTAGCCATTTTACTGGCTAGGGCAGCGCTAAATCACACCCATCAATCGCCTGCCCGATTTAGTGCATCGGAGCATGAACTGCTCCTATGATCAAGTCACGGGTGCTGTCTGGGTGAAAATGGAGGTAGGTCCGGGTTCAGCCCTTAAATAAAAGTTACATTTTAGCAACACTTATTTACTCAGTTCACCATTCTATTAGCAGTTTGTTTATGGAGAGTGCATGGCTGTGTGCTTGATTTTATGTACCTGTTTGCATTGCTTGTGGCTAAAGCAACTTATGGTATTAACTAGGAGGGGTGTCTGGGTGATAAAGTGTATGTCAGTAGTTCTTTACGCAATCTATGCTAGGAATGGGATACCTGATTCTTTTGGATAGAGTTTTCCAGTCATTATTTATTGTTTCTGTGAATGCCGGTGGTCTCTTTTGCTCTATGTATTCTCTGCATATAACAGCCATTGCTTGAAATATTTTTTATTGCCATCATTGGGCTTTGATCATAGCTTGTAGATTGGAAATGTTTTTTTGCCTAAGTTGACCTCTTAGTAGGAACCACAGCAAACCTTATTGTTCTAATAAATTGTTTCTGTCACGCCTTTGTAAGTAAATCTTCCACATCATTTAGAGAAATAGTTAAAAAATGTATAGTTATGCAGTCTTCTAATGTGCGTTTCATATTCATCAGTGCAATGAATCTCAGTTATCATGTTCAGTAAGTATGATTCTGCAGAAATAAATTGTGGTGACCTTAACAAATTCACTTAAGTGGAAAAAAGCCTTATGTCTGAGAGTAAGAAAACTCTAAATCACTGAAGTTAATGAGCCTGTTTTTTAGAGATGGATACTTGTGAGCTGTTGAGATAACACATATAGATGTACTTATTTTTATAAGAACTTTAAAAGCTTATGACAAAAATTTTTAATTAATTGAAGCTGAATTCATTGATCTGTGGTGGATGTTCTAGCAAGACTCTTCTTTGCAGATCCTGGCTAAAAACAGCATCCATCCCAATGAGATCGGATTCCATTATAGGAACTATCTACTGGGACAGGTGGTGTCTATCATATATTGGATCTAGTGATTCTATTTTTCTGTTGCTTTACTGAAAACAGAAAATTGGAATCTTGCTAAAGATCTCAACCTACAGTATTCCAAGTCATGCCAGACATCACTAACCTGATCAATTACTGTTTTTGATAGAAATGATATTTCTACATGGCAAATAATTTACTAGCAGGTGTAGTAGAGTAATAGAAACCCAACAGACCCAACAGTCATGACATGCATGCTGCTTATTCTCTGTAATTCAATCACTTATTGAAAGGGGCATGTTCAAAATAATAGCAGTGTGGAGTTCAATTAGTGAGGTCATTCATTCTTTGAAAAACAGGTGGCAATTATTGCCCTTATTTAAGGAAGGAAGGCAGCAAATGTTGTACATGCTGGTTACAGTGCATTTCTCTCAGAAATTCTGAGGAAAATGGGTCGTCCCAGACATTGTTCAGAAAAACAGCGTACCTTGATTAAAAAGTTAATTGGAAAGAGGAAAACATATAAAGAAGTGCAGAAAATGATAGGCTGCTCAGCTAAAATGATCACAAATGCTTTAAAATGGCAACCAAAACCTGAAAGACGTGGAAGAAAGCAAAAAACTTATATTCGAATAGATAGAATAGCCCAAATGGCAAGGACTCAGCCAACAATCAGCTCCAGGAAGATCAAAGAAGGTCTAAAGTTACCTATGAGTACTGTTACAATTAGAAGATGCCTATGTGAAGCCAAGCTATCTGCAAGAAGCCCCCTCAAAGTCCCACTGTTGTAAAAAAGACGTGCTGAAGAGGTTACAATTTGTCAGAGAGCACAATGACTGGCCTAAAGAGACATTGTGATGAAAGTAAGATTGTTCTTTTTGGGTCTAGTGGCTGGAGACAGTTTGTCAGACGACCCCCAAACACTGAATTCAAGCCACAGTGCACTGTGAAGATAGTGAAGCATGGTGGCAAAAGCATCATGATATGAGAATGTTTCTCATACTACGGTGTTGGGCCTATTTATCGCATACCAGGGATCATGGATCAGTTTAAATACATCAGAATACTTGAAGAGGTCATGCTGCCTTATGGTGAAGAGGAAATGCCCTTGAAATGGGTGTTCCAACAAGACAACGACCCCAAACACACCATTAAACATGCAACATCTTGGTTCTAGACCAACAAGATTGACGTTATGGAGTGGCCAGCTCAATCCCCGGATCTTAATCCAATAGAAAACTTGTGGGTGACATAAAAAAATGCAGTTTCTGAGGCAAAACCAAGAAATAGAGAAGAACTGTGGAATGTAGTCCAATCATCCTGGGCTGGGATACCTGTTCATAGGTGCCAGAAGTTGGTTGACTCCATGCAACACGGATGTACAGCAGTTCTCAGAAACAGTGGTTATACACTAAATATTAGTTAAGTGACTCAAAGGAAAGCAAAATCTTCAAACATGTTTCAGTTTATATAATGAATGTTTGAGTTTGTAAAGAAGAATACAAACACTGCTATTTCTTTGAACAGTCTTATATTCACTTTTCTTAAATTTTGTTACAAGAACAACACAAATTTGATATATTTTTCTTCATGTTTTCATTTGGAATAGAATGTGTAGTGTTTCCAATGCATTTGTGTGTATGGAAATAAAAGCTATTAGAAGGATTTTGAGCTTTATTCACTTTTTTAAACACACTGCTATTATTTTGAACACAACTGTATATCATTGCTACTCACAGCACATACAGTTGCAAGAAAAAGTATGTGAGCCCTTTGGAATGATATGGATTTCTGCACAAATTGGTCATAAAATGTGATCTGATCTTCATCTAAGTCACAACAATAGACAATCACAGTCTGCCTAAACTAATAACACACAAATAATTAAATGTTACCATGTTTTTATTGAACACACCATGTAAACATTCACAGTTCAGGTGGAAAAAGTATGTGAACCCCTAGACTAATGACATCTCCAAGAGCTAATTGGAGTGAGGTGTCAGCCAACTGGAGTCCAATCAATGAGATGAGTTTGGAGGTGTTGGTTACAGCTGCCCTGCACTATAAAGAACACACACCAGTTCTGGGTTTGCTTTTCACAAGAAGCATTGCCTGATGTGAATGATGCCTTGCACAAAAGAGCTCTCAGAAGACCTACGATTAAGAATTGTTGACTTGCATAAAGCTGGAAAGGGTTATAAAAGTATCTCCAAAAGCCTTGCTGTTCATCAGTCCACGGTAAGACAAATTGTCTATAAATGGAGAAAGTTCAGCACTGCTGCTACTCTCCTTAGGAGTGGCCATCCTGTAAAGATGACTGCAAGAGCACAGCCAGACTGCTCAATGAGGTGAAGAAGAATCCTAGAGTGTCAGCTATAGACTTACAAAAGTCTCTGGCATATGCTAACATCCCTGTTAGCAAATCTACGAAACGTAAAACACTAAACAAGAATGGATTTCATAGGAGCATACCACAGAGGAAGCCACTGCTATCCAAAAAAAACATTGCTGCATGTTTACAGTTTGCACAAGAGCACCTAGATGTTCCACAGCAGTACTGGCTAAATATTCTGTGGACAGATGAAACCAAAGTTGAGCTGTTTGGAAGAAACACACAACACTATGTGTGGAGAAAAAGGGGCACAGCACACCAACATCAAAACCTCATCCCAACTGTGAAGTATAGTGGTGGGGGCATTATGGTTTGGGGCTGCTTTGCTGCGTCAGGGCCTAGACAGATTGCTATCATCGAAGGAAAAATGAATTCCCAAGTTTATCAAGACATTTTGCAGAAGAACTTAAAGCCATCTGTCCACCAGCTGAAGCTCAACAGAAGATGGGTGTTGCAACAGGACAACGACCCAAAGCATAGAAGTAAATCAACAACAGAATGGCTTAAACAGAAGAAAATACGCCTTCTAGAGTGGCCCAGTCAGAGTCCTGACCTCAACCCGATTGAGATGCTGTGGCATGACCTCAAGAAAGCGATTCACACCAGACATGCCAAGAATATTGCTGAACTGAAACAGTTCTGTAAAGAGGAATGGTCAAGAATTACTCCTGACCGTTGTGCACATCTGATCTGCAACTACAGGAAACGTTTGGTTGAAGATATTGCTGCCAAAGGAGGTTCAACCAATTATTAAATTCAAGGGTTCACATACTTTTTCCACCTGCACTGTGAATGTTTACTTGGTGTGTTCAATAAAAACATGGTAACATTTAATTTTTTGTGTGTTATTAGTTTAGGCAGACTGTGATTGTCTATTGTTGTGACTTAGATGAAGATCAGATCACATTTTATGACCAATTTGTGCAGAAATCAATATCATTCCAAAGGATTCACATACTTTTTCTTGCATCTGTAAGTAATAATGGTTTAAAGGTGGTTTTCCAGGATTTAAATATTGATGACTTCATAATTGACCAATAATTGATTGGTGTGGTTCCCATTCCAGTCACTCTCACTGATCACCCGTCCCAGGCACTCTTACTGATAACAGAAGGAGTTGCATCACTCTTCATATTATACCAAGCACAGCAGTATACATTGTACGGTATGGCTACTGTGCCTGGAATTGCAGCTCCATCCCATGTTACTGATGGACGTGACAAAATACAGAGGAAGAGGTCGTGGCACTGACCTGAGCACCATGGCCTCTTGAAATAGCTCATTGGCCTGGTGTTGAGATTTGGACCCCTCGCTGATCAGATATTGATGACTTATCTTATTTAGGTTCCAGATGACTCTTTTAACCAGTTACCATTGCTTAGACTGGTGGCTTGCTCTTAGAGTTGCTAACTTGCTTAAGACATGGCCATTGATCTTAACTTAACAACAAGCTTGTGGTTTATTCATGTTTTCTGTGTATAATAAGGAATAATAAGGGTTATCTGGATGTCTTTATGATTGGTCCACGCCACATACTTATATACAGGTGAAACTCGAAAAATTTGAATATCGCGCAAAGTTAATTTATTTCAGTAATGCAACTTAAAAGTTGAAACTAACATATGAGACTCATTACATGCAAAGCAAGATATTTCAAGCCTTTATTTGTTATAATTTGGATGATTATGGCTTACGAAACCCCAAAAGTCACAATCTGAGGTACCCTTTGCTCAGGGGGTATGGATTAATTAGCGGACTAGAGTGTGAAACTTTGAGCCTAGAATATTGAACCTTTTCACAATATTCTAATTTTAAGTTGCATTAATGCAATTCCTTTTAAGTTGCATTGCTGAAATAAATGAACTTTTGCACAATATTCAAATTTTTCGAGTTTCACCTGTAATATGACATTTTTCTACCAGCATTCATGTTCAAAATGATATGCAGTAAGCCATTTTGGGGGTAGGCCATCATTAAAAGACAAGACTCTTAAACCCACCGCTATTTATGTACTGATCTGCAGCCAGGAAGCTAAAAGCCATTTGTTTGATATAAATAAACATATTTTTCTATTGTAATGGTGTATGCCACCTTTATAAGGAATTCTCCAACGTTAATATAGTTTTAAGCAGCTCTCCCTCTTTGCTGGACCTGTGGAGGAAAGCATTCTTACCTGCTTCCTGGGTATGGCTCCTTTACTCTGTTGTGCTCTGATTTCCTGCTGTCAACTTTCGGAGTGAACGGTGGTCATGTGTGCTGCTGCATCAGTGACTGACTCACATACTGCTAGAGGGACACTCCTGACTTTGGCTTCAAAAACTGCATTACAGAACCTGAATGGTTGACTGTACTCTTAACCCCCCCACCCCTTTTTGGCAGGCCTGAGATGGAAGGCATGCTTACCTGGCACAGCTTCTTCACTCGGCTCCCAGGATGTAAAGCTACATTTTGACACGGCTGCAGCCAAGTACTGGCTGTACAGGTGACCTACCCACCTGGTATTACGTGACCATGTGACATGACGCAAGGGGAGCAAGTCACTGCTGTGACCAGTGCAAGGTGCAAGAGGAGAAGGTGAGGCTAGGAAAAAAAGGAGTCGGGAGCTATTGAGGGGAAGCGTGTACCTATGCTTCCTTTCGCAGGTATGCCAAGGGAGAAGGAGTTAGCCAAATCCCCTCCAAATGTGCAAAACCCCTTTAAGATGTAAAATATAGTGTAAGACCAGTATACTTATGAGTGCATGGAACTAGTGTGCAAAATTGGCATAGATGAAAATAAGATAAACATAGTAGATCACTGTACTTGGGATAATTATTGTAAAATTCCACTCTATGCAATGACAAAATCTTGAGTTGTGGTTGGCCACACACCATAAGTGCAGACCTTTAGACAATAATTGACTTATTTATAGGCATATCATAGACAGTAGCTAACAACCCTAGACTTGGATGAAACACAAGCAGCCTCTGTTTTATGACAAAATGTGCCACCCAGTTAGGCATAATACATATGTGTCATGTGTGTGAGAGTCTGGGCCAGCTCCAACAAGCCAAATCTACCAAAAGTAGTAAATTTAGGTAAGATGGAAATCCACAACATGTTTAAAACCACACAATATAGAGATGAAACGTGCCTTCCAGATTCCAGTAATGTCTTCATTTATTCCTCAGTGGGATCTGTGTTTCCTACTGTATGTAAAAGCTTCACTGAATGTAAAATCTGTATCTCGGTTTCCATTCTGATTTGTAGTAACCTTAAGATACTTGCACAATGATAAAATGCATAGTTGGCAACAGTTTCGAATTTTCAAGGACTGTCCGGGCTAATTCGGGCTGTAAATGTGTGGATGTTCTGGGGGATTTTGGGGCATTCCCTATAGTAGGGCTTTCATGCCTTGAATTTAACAACTACTATGTTTGTAAATAAATTAATATTATTTTTAAATAACTTTTGTATTTTAATGTATTTTATACTATTTGTATGTATTTTAATGTTAGTTGCTCTGAGGCGAAGGAGGAAAACCATAGGATCTATGCACTGCCAGTCTTCAAGAGTACCTGGCTAAGCCACTTAAATTGCCTAGCATTGTGGAAAATATTGTTTAGAAATGTCTAGAACTTCTTTAGCAGTCTTGCAGTCTGGTGGGAAATAAGTCACTAGTGACCACAATGTTTTCATCTTGTTACACACAGGGACATGGACACTGTAACTAGCTCTCTAGAGTGAAGTCAAGTCCCCACCAAGCAACTCTTGATATATCAGCTTCCTGGAGCTGATATTGGGGCATGAGATGTTTATGGGGTTGTACAACTTATTAACAAATTGCCCTCCAAGCCACCAACCAGCCATCAGAAGAAGGTATATGTCACGGCACGGTGTGGGTGGTAAACTCCACACCGAACACAGAAGGGAAGGGAAGAGTTACTAGGCCTGGAAACTAGGAAAAATGGAAAGGTCACCATCTAGTGAATCCATAAACCGAGCCCTGACTACTATCAGTATGAACAGACCTCGATGGTAGGAATGTTCATACGCAGGAACATAGATGCCTATCTGACCCTAAAAGGCCCTGGAAATAGTGTAAGGACAAAATATGACCTCTTCCTTCCAAGCTGAAGAAACAGGTGACTCCCTCAGGCCTAATACCAAAAGATAGGGGATTTACAACAAACTAGAAATAGGAAAAAGACACTTAACTCATAGAACCAAACAACAACACTTCCACAACTAGAAAGGAGCTATCAACCACATAGCATGATGGGCGACACCAGACTAAATAGAAGAGTTAGAATGACCACCTAAGCTACACCTGAGACAAGAGGTGTGGTCATAACCAGCAACAACACAGAAACAAGTGAAACCAAAGTGAAATTAAAGTGAAATTAAAGAGGCTGTGAGATCACATCACGTGCAGCCAGTCTCTTAGATCTTCTGACCCCTTTCATGGGAGGTACCGTGACAGTATACTAATCCACTAGCGCCAATCCTCTCTGCTGGACTTTATTTGCTTTGTTTTATTATTGGCATGTCCCTATACTCTATATGACCACTGCAGCCAATCACAGGCCTCATCAGTCTTGTGCCTGTTACAAGCCACAGGAATCTGGTACCGTTTGCTCACTAACTTTGTAGAAGTAGTCACTATGCAATTGCCTTGCACATGATTCTGGTTCTGTATGGTGTTTGCTGAAGGATAATTTTTGACTATTAATGCTTTAAATACCTTTTGTTTCTCTGTCTCATTTTTAGGTATAGCAAAACCAATGTGCAATTGTTTCCAAAATCATGATTCCTTGTTTGTGGGCTCTGTTTGAGTGCATCCTGGGATTTGCAGCTCCACGGTCTTTTTATTGTCTGTATTGTAGTTGCTGTGGGCTCAGCATTCAGTTACTTTTTGGGATTTGGGATTTTCTTGCTAACTAATTGTCCTTAGCAGTTAAGGGTCAGTATCTGCTAGGATTTGTTCCTCTTACCTACATTCACCACTCTCCACCTGTATGCCATTGCTTTCTGCCATCCATTCCATTGCCAAACTACACTTCTGCCATTCGTTGCCATCCTCATCCAGTTTGCTGATTCTGTATTTGTTGTCTGATATGTACTACTTCATATATCTTTCCTTGCAACCAACCATTTGTGTTTGGTAGTCCTGCTCTATTCAAGTACTGGTGGTATCCGGGTATCAAGAGACATTAATTGGGATTTGGGAAAAGTGATTGCTATAGGCCTGTGATGGCTAACCTCCGGCACTCCAGCTGTGGTAAAACTACGACTCCAAAGATGCACACTGCTTGGCTATTCCCAGAACTTCATAGAAATTAATGGAGCATGCTGGGCTTTGTAGTTTAACCACAGTTGGAGTGCCGGAGGTTAGCGATCACTGCTATAGGTGAAGTCAAGCTCTGCAGTTTTGCAAAAAAACAGGTTGTTACAATTCCGTATACCGCTGAGGCCAGTGATTGGCTGCAGTGGTGTCCGTTGTATACAGGCACATTATTGCTTCAGCCGGGAAGATGATGTCATGGCGACAGCAGCGGTGAGGAGCAGTGGAGCAGTGCTGAAAGTTGCAGGGGATTAAATACACAGTATACCTTCCTTTATTATTTTATTACAATTGCAGGTTTCAGGGGTATTTTATTTACTCAGACAACTCCTTTACGGTCTCCAGTAGTTTCTTATTCTATTCCACTATTCTGATGAAATCTACAGAGCTCTCTCTAAGCTGTCTAGATATCTCAGTGTTGATATCTACTGTCATGTATGCTAACTAGTGTTGATCGAGCATGCTCAGCCAGTTCGGCTTGAGCATCTTGATGCTCGGCACATGGCGGTATTCGGCCAAATACCACATGTGCTCAAGTGCAATGCTCGAGTCTCCTCCACGCACGCTTATTGGCTGTAAGTACTGCCCTTCACTGTAATGCCGTAACCATGTTGGTTACTGGCCTTACAGTGATTGGCTGGCCGGAACGCGTCATTGGGTGCTATATAGCACCCAATGTCAAGTGTTCGGCTCAGTGTTAGTCATGGAGAGCTGGGCTGAAGAAGGGAAAGATAGTTTAGGGAGTGAAAGTTTTTTTTTTTTAAGTTGAAAAACTGGTCAGAGACCCAAAAGTCCTTTTAAGGGCTATTGCGTGTGTGGCATCAGCAATATATATTTTTAGCACAAACTGCGCTAAATTGCTAAAACTTTACAGACCCAAAAGTCCTTTCAAGCACTATTGTGTGTGGCAGCGATATCTATTTTTAGCGCATCCTTCGCTAAATAGCATGCAATAGTTAGGCCGCTGCAGACAGCAACATTATCTGTGCTACAGCTCCTGTGTAATGTGTGCGCATCCTAAAAATATCTGTGACATGCAGTGTAGTTTTTCCGTAGACGGTGTCCGCTGTAGACATTAGCTGCGCTACATCTCCTGTGTAACGTGTGCACATCCAAAAAATATCTGCGGTATTTCTCCTGTGTGACGTTTCCACATCCCAAATGCCTGTGCCATTCCCTGTAATTTTATATTAGCCGCTGATGACATCAGCGACATTATCTGCAGTATTTCTCTTGTGTAACGTTTCCACATCCCAAATACCTGTGACATTTCTTGTAATTTTATATTAGCTGCTGCTGACATCAGCAACATTATCTGCGGTATTTCTCCTGTGTAACGTTCCCACATCCAAAATACCTGTGACATTCTCTGTAATTTTATATTAGCTGCTGGTGACAGCATTGACATTATCTGCGGTATATCTCCTGTGTGAGGTTTCCACATCCCAAATACCTGTGACAGTGACTATTTCCATAGTAGAAATGCCCATTGCGCTCCTTTCTCATTAGTAATGCCCTCTGTGCCCTCTCTATTGTAATAATGCCCCATGTGCCTCCTCTGTATTAAAAACTAAAAAACTAAACACAGTAACTACTCACCTTGTCCCGTTCCTAAAGCTCACATACCTCTCTTCCCTGCAGGCACAGATCGCTCTGCAGCACTGTGTGGGCAGAGCTTATGCAGAGTATCGGGCTGCAGGCCCCACCCACACAGGCTGGCAGCGCGATCTGTGCCTGTAGGCTGAATGGTGGAGAATGGAGAAGTCTTCCTGCTTCCCTGCTTCATTGCTTTTGGCACCCCCCTCAGAGCCTGGCACCCGGGGCGGACCGTTTCCCACTCCCCCCTTAGTACGCCACTGACCTGTGACATTCCCTTTAATTTTATCTGTGGTATATCTTCTGTGTGACATTTCCACATCCCAAATACCTTTTTTAATTTTTTTTGCGCATACATTTACAAATCCTACGCTACTGTACGTGTGACACACTTTCAAGCATATATAACATTTCATATGAAGAAAGCAAGCAGTAAGGGACAGGGAAGAGGCTGTGATGCTGATGGTGCACGCAGAGGCCGTGGCCCTGGGCGCGTTATAACTGTGCCTGCTGCCAGAGCACAAGAAAAACAATCATCCATGATACCTAGCTTTATGTCCCAGTTTGCAGAGCTGCGCAGGTCAGACCAGTGCGACCAGGTGGTCGATTGGATTGCAGCAGATAATGCTTCCAGTCGGTTAAGCACGACCCTGTCTTCCACCAAGTCCAGTCTCTGTAGCCAAGAGTCTGGTCAACACAATCCTTACCCTGATCCTCCTTCTTTCCACCATGGAGAGTCTTGCCAAATAAGTGATCCCACACTCGGATATTCCGAGGAGCTCTTTTCAGCGCCATTCCTTCATTTGGGCCTCTCGACATTTGGGCACAAGATCTCCCGGGTGTCGGACCCCCGCCGATCAGATGCTGATGATCTATCTAGAGGATAGATCATCAGTTTAAACAAAGTGCAGAACTCCTTTAAAGGGGGGTTTCCGCTTTCATGGAAAAAAAGATTAATACATTTATCGATGGACAATTCTACAACTTTGTTATATACTTTGTGTTTCAGTTCCTCATCATGTTCACGGTATATGTGAC
The DNA here is from genome assembly GCF_014858855.1 of Bufo gargarizans. NCBI lineage: Eukaryota > Metazoa > Chordata > Amphibia > Anura > Bufonidae > Bufo > Bufo gargarizans. The sequence continues at coordinate 209,345,431 of NC_058081.1, read as the reverse complement.
TGAGTATATTCTCTATATTCATAAGCTAGACACTTGTACATATGATAGAAAATCCTGCTCTCAGCTGGGAAGTGGACACCATTGGATAAAGTCTAGGCAATGCTCTATAGCTAAATGCATCCAATGAGCAAATCTCTGTGATAGTTTGCTACAATGTATCAGTAATGGAGTCTGAGCACTTTTGCTAAAAATAAAATAAAAAAATGTAATCCTCATTTTGGTTAACCAGGCTGTATTTATTAAAAGTTCTTACGTCACCTCTGGGCATACAGACTTCAGCGATGTTGGCTTCTCGGAAGGGCTTAGTCTGCCATGTGTCTGGTGTGAGACTCACATATAACACGTCTTAAGGTCACAAAGGTCACTGCCCTGGAAAAGTACCACAACGGCGCAGCCATATCACGTGGATTCTTTTCTCAGCTTCTTCAATCTCTGGATGAAATTAAATATTTTCCGTTCTTGCAAGAGATGACTGTGCTGTTTTCAGAATATAGGAATTTTTTGGAGACATCTGCAGCTCATTGGGATTTAGTCATTTTTTTTACAATATCAATAGACGCATATGTCAGAAACTAAGTATGCTAGAATTTACATACAACTAGAGATAAAAAAAAAGTTCTATAAACTATGGTATACTTGCTGCAGTGATGCCTTATGGGTTTATGATTAATAATTTCCTACAGGGACCTCCCGAACTGAGAAGGATCCATCAGCTTTCAGTGGCAAGCAATGTTTATGTAGCTGCTGTATAATTATCCTATTATCAAAGAGAACTTTAAAGAAATGCTATGTCTCATTCACATGGCTTTCTCTTACCTTACGGATGAAGTAGAGTTAACATTCCTTTTTTCTGAGATTTCCAGTTGTGTTATCTAATCTAAGCAAACACCTTCAATTGCTTTTCAATGGCTTTTGTCTCAAGATAACGCGATGAGTTAAGAAATTTGAGTTAAGAGCTGGAGTGCTAACCCTGCTGAATGGGGATATCTCTGGATCCATGTGCCTTGCAGTAACACGCATATGGAGTCTGATGTGGTAGTGAAACAATACTGTGAGTCAGTATGACATGCAGATGACAGACGTCGCTCTTAGAATCACTGCACACTTCACTTATTTGGGCAGTCACGGGCCAAAACTGACCAAATAACTCAAGTATGAACTCAGCCTTACAGGTTGATGTTAGCGCTAAGAAGAAGCGCACTCCTTTTACACCGTCATCAGCTAATTCCACATAGATGTCTACAGAACCCGTTCTATTAAACGCTTATACAAGTAGACCACCTGCTGGTTCAGGTCCTGCTCCAGGTCTAGCTGCTGCTGGTGAGTAGTTTCTTCACTAGGTGGGTGAAGAAAGCTGCTCATCAGCGACTCTATACTCAAGTTGCTGCTGATGGAGCTGGAACTGCTCCTACCCCCCACCCTGCCACAGCAGCCCTGGCAGAGAAACGTGAGCGCAGAGGGCCCCCCTGGTCAGACCTGCGTGAGGATGGATGATGACGCAGATAGGCAGCGGCCAACTGACTACAAAGGATATAGTAGTTCAGTTTGTCCTTCCTCTCAGCGGGTGTAAAAAAGGCCCCCATTTTGGACCGGTAGCGAGGGTCCAACAAGGTGGAGATCCAGAAGTCATCCCTCTGCCGATTGGTGACAATTCGGCTGTCACTACGCAAGCAAGTGAGCATGCATCAGGCCATTTGTGCAAGTGACTCGGAGGAACTCCCTGCCTCCATCTCCACTGCATACTGCCACGGTGTGTCTGAGTCCTCTGCCTCATCTTACCTCATCGCCATGTAGCTCTTCTGCCTGCTCCTCCTTTCCTGTCACTTGTGTAGAATAAAAAACCATTTCGCTACACATTGCTTGTGCTTCAATGTCCTCTTCCTCCTCCAGTTCAGCCCCCACAGGGCTCATGTGGCTGTAAGATCTAGGTGCCACATCTCCAGTCCCCTGACCAGCCATATTTACTAGCATCTGTTCCAGGACATGAAGCAGTGGAATGACTTTGTTCATCCCATAGTCCTGGCGACTGATAAATAACAAGGCCTCCTCAAAGGGCCTGAGCAGATGGCAGGTGTCACGCATGAGCTGCCACTGGCTGACATCAAAGTTACACAGAGGAGTACTCCTGTCCGCATGGTTCATCAAGAAATTGTTTATAGCTTTTCTCTGTTTGTATAGTCGGTCCAACATACGGAGGGTGGAATTCCAACGGGTGGAAACATCGCATAACAGCCTATGTTGGGGATGCCATTCTGCTGCTGCAGCTCATGGAGGGTGTGCTTCGTGATGTACAAGTGGCTGAAGTGCATGCAAAGTTTCCTGACCATTTTTAGGATGTCTTGCAGATTGATGGAAGACTTCATGAACCACTTCGCAACCAGATTGAACATGTCTGCCATGCAGGGCGCATGGCTCAGTCCTCCTTGGCGCAGCACCGACACCATGTTCTCCCGTTGTCGGTCACCATGGTTCCGATTTTGAGTTGTCCCGGAGAAAGCCAGGATTCGATTTCTTGATGAAAGACACAGATCTGTTTCTCCCCTGTGTGACTCAGTTCACCCAAACGAGGTGTAGAACAGCAGGACACTGCCGTGCCCTGCACATGTGGTATGCTGGAAGAGCACTGTGAATTGTCCCTGCAGTGGAGGCTGAGAACACGGTGGAGGATGAGGAGGTAGAGGTGGACATTGTCGCCTGGCTAAGTTGCTATAGTGGCTGGGCAGAAACCACATTTACCCAGTGGACCGTAAAGGACATTTATTGCCCTTGACCATAGTTATAGCTACCAACCAATTTTCCCCAAAAAGGCTGTATCCCAAACTAATTTCACCACTGAATGGCTAATCAACGTAATTCGGTTCATACAGAAGAAGGTCTACAATCACCCATCAATTTTCCCCATAAAGGCCGTTTAACAAAAAAAGTCACCTTTGAATGGCTAATTGACGTAATTCGGTTCATACAGAATAAAGTCTACAATCACCCATCAATTTTCCCCATAAAAGCTGTTTCACAAAAAAATTTCACCAATGAATGGCTAATCGATGTAATTCAGTTTATACAGAAGAAAGTCTACAATCACCCATCAATTTTTCCGTATTCTTTTTCCTATTAATACACCCCCAAAAAATAAATCTAACAATCACAATTCACATCAGAACGGCTAATAGGACATACTGTACATATCTATCCTATTATTACATCCTGTAAATGGCTGTAGTACAATGGAACTTCACTGCTGAACGGCAATTTTTTTTTTGCCACTAATACACACCAAAAGAGCTGTCATTTTCTCACTTCAACACACAACGTCTAATAAGCACTTTTTCTTTTTCCCCCCTAATAAATGCCAAAAAGGGCTTTAGAACATATTTGCAGAATGGCAAATATATACAGTACAGACCAAAAGTTTGGAAACACCTTCTCATTCAAAGAGTTTTCTTTATTTTCATGACTATCAAAATTGTAGATTCACACTGAAGGCATCAAAACTATGAATTAACACATATGGAATTATATACATAACAAAAAAGTTTGAAACAACTGAAAATATGTAATATTCTAGGTTCTTCAAAGTAGCCACCTTTTGCTTTGGTTACTGCTTTGCACACTCTTGGCATTCTCTTGATTAGCTTCAAGAGGTAGTCACCTGAAATGGTTTTCACTTCACAGATGTGCCCTGTCAGGTTTAATAAGTGGGTATTCTTGCCTTATAAATGGGGTTGGGACCATCAGTTGTGTTGTGGAGAAGTCAGGTGGATACACAGCTGATAGTCCTACTGAATAGGCTGTTAGAATTTGTATTATGGAAAGAAAAAAGCAGCTAAGTAAAGAAAAACTAGTGGCCATCATTACTTTAAGAAATGAAGGTCAGTCAGTCCGAAAAATTGGGAAAACTTTGAAAGTGTCCCCAAGTGCAGTCACAAAAACCATCAAGCGCTACAAAGAAACTGTCTCACATGCGGACCGCCCCAGGAAAGGAAGACCAAGAGTCACCTCTGCTGCGGAGGATAAGTTCATCCGAGTCACCAGCCTCAGAAATCGCAGGTTAACAGCAGCTCAGATTAGAGACCAGGTTAATGCCACACAGAGTTCTAGCAGCAGACACATCTCTAGAACAACTGTTAAGAGGAGACTGTGTGAATCAGGCCTTCATGGTAGAATATCTGCTAGGAAACCACTGCTAAGGACAGGCAACAAGCAGAAGAGACTTGTTTGGGCTAAAGAACACAAGGAATGGACATTAGACCAGTGGAAATCTGTGCTTTGGTCTGATGAGTCCAAATGTGAGATCTTTGGTTCCAACCACCGTGTCTTTGTGGGACGCAGAAAAGGTGAACGGATGGACTCTACATGCCTGATTCCCACCGTGAAGCATGGAGGAGGAGGTGTGATGGTGTGGGGTTGCTTTGCTGGTGACACTGTTGGGGATGTATTCAAAATTGAAGGCATACTGAACTAGCATGGCTACCACAGCATCTTGCAGTGGCATTCTATTCCATCCGGTTTGCGTTTAGTTAGACCATCATTTATTTTTCAACAGGACAATGACCCCAAACACACCTCCAGGCTGTGTAAGGGCTATTTGACCATGAAGGAGAGTGATGGGGTGCTGCGCCAGATGACCTGGCCTCCACAGTCACCGGACCTGAACCCAATCGAGATGGTTTGGGTTGAGCTGGACCGCAGAGTGAAGGCAAAAGGGCCAACAAGTGCTAAGCATCTCTGGGAACTCCTTCAAGACTGTTGGAAGACCATTTCAGGTGACTACCTCTTGAAGCTCATCAAGAGAATGCCAAGAGTGTGCAAAGCAGTAATCAAAGCAAAAGGTGGCTACTTTGAAGAACCTAGAATATGACATATTTTCAGTTGTTTCACACTTTTTTGTTATGTAAATAATTCCACATGTGTAAATTCATAGTTTTGATGCCTTCAGTGTGAATCTACAATTTTCAGAGTCATGAAAATAAAGAAAACTCTTTGACTGAGAAGGTGTGTCCAAACTTTTGGTCTGTACTGTATTACTGTATATATATATATATATATATATAAATATATATATTTTTTTTCTATTATACACGCCAAATAGGGCTTTAGAATATATAACTGCACCGCTGAACTGCAAATATATTTTCCTTTTGCCACTAATACACGACAAAAACGGCTTTAGAAGATATAACTGCACCGCTGGACGGCAAATAGGCCCTTATTTTTTTTCCACTTATACACTACACAAAAGGCTTTAGAACATATAACTACACCGCTGAACGTCAAATAGATTTTTCTTTTTCCACCAATACACGACAAAAATGGCTTTAGAACATATAACTGCACCACTGAATGGCAAATAGGACCTTATTTTTTTCCACTTATATACTCCACTAAATGCTTCAGAACATATAACTGCACCGCTGAACTGCAAATACATTTTTCTTTTGCCACTAATACATGAAAAACAGGGTTTTAGAACATATAACTGTACCGCTGAAAGGCAAATATATTTTTATATTGCCACTAATACACGACAAAAAGGGCTTTAGACCATATAACTGCACCTTTGAACGGCAAATATATTTTTCTTTTTTCCATTAATACACACCACAATTGGCTTTAGAACATATAACTGCACCGCTAAACGGCAAATTTATTTTTCTTTTTTTCAGATATACATGCCATAAAAGGCTTTATAACATATAACTGCACTGCTGAACGGAAAATATATTTTTATTTTGCCACTAATACACGACAAAAGGGGCTTTAAAACATACGGATGTAACAGGGTTAACACACATGCTTTTTGAGACATGTTATCTACACTTTTCAATTGCTTTTTCAATTGCTTTTCAATGGCTTTTGTTTCAAGAAAACGTGATGAGTTAAGAAATTTTAGTTAAGTGTGTGTGTGTTACCCCTGCTGCATCTGTATAATTGTACAGCTGAATGGCAAATAGGCCCTTATTTTTTTCCCCTTATACACTCCACAAAAGGCTTTAGAACATATAACTGCACCGCTGAACGGCAAATATATTTTTCTTTTTTCCACTTATACACTCCACAAAAGGCTTTAGAACATATAACTGCACCGCTGAATGGCAAATATATTTATCTTTTTTCCACTTATACACTCCACAAAAGGCTTTAGAACATATAACTGCACTGCGGAACAGCAAATATATTTTTCTTTTGCCACTAATACATGGCAAAAAGGGCTTTAGAACATATAAATGCACCACTGAACGGCAAATATATTTTTCTTTTGCCACTAATACACGCCAAAAAGGGCATTTATAACATATAACTGCACCGCTGAACGGCAAATAAAATGTCTTTTTGTGCCACTAATACACGCCAAAAAGGGCTGTAATTTTCGCACTTCACCACACAACGGCTAATAAACCCTTTTTTCCAGTACTACAAGCAAAAAAATGCTTTAGAACATATAACAGCACCACACAAGGGCAAATAAGGCATATAAATATTTCCTTGTAATAAACCCTGTTAATGGCTGTATCAAACAGCACTTGCACCCCAATAACAAGAACGGTTTGCTGGAATTACAGAGCTGTATAATGGCAATTTGGATCCCCAGTCAGTGCAGCAAGGTGTAATAGGATTGTTCCTATTACCCAGGCTGTAACCTCCCCCACTGAACCCTGTTCTACATAAATGCTGTGGAATGATTCCTCCCTATCCTTTCCCTACACCTTGAATAATCTTTCCCTGAACTTGTAAATCCTTTTTTTAGCACAATAAAGTCTTTCCTAGCACTGTCCCTAGTGCCTGCTGATGTATCTCCCTGCACTAAGTACACTGGAAAATGTCAGAATCCAAGATGGCTGAGGCTATTTACAGGGCTGTGACATCACAGGACTGGCTGGCTGCTGATTGGCTGCATGCATGGCATTATGATTGATCCCGCGTTCCCAGAGTTCCTTGTTCCATGTCCTCACATGTGCAGGAGCCATTTTAGGAAAAAATGCGATTTGTTACCACGAAGCGTAAGGAAATTCGGATTCGGTGAGAATCAAATTTTTTCTGAAATTCAGATTGAATTCCACTTCGTCAACTTTGATTTGCTCATCTCTAACTATTTTTTACATCAGTCCTGGGATAACCCCTTTAACATATCTGTGTGAAAGGCAAGTAGTTAAAAGCCACATCACAAAACCTACCCTTATATGTTAGCTAGTCTTCAAGTGCCTAAGAGTTGTGACTGGGTATTCAGCTATGAGTTGTATGGCAAGCAAATACATCAGTAACCAATAACTTCATAAAAAATTTAAAACACCCCTTTTCTTATCATATAAGAAAAGAAAAAAACAATATAACATACACATAAATAATTGAGGTCGCCGTGTATATATATATATATATATATATACATATATTTATATATATATATATATTAATATACAGTTGCAAGAAAAAGTATGTGAACCCTTTGGAATGATATGGATTTCTGCACAAATTGGTCATAAAATGTGATCTGATCTTCATCTAAGTCACAACAATAGACAATCACAGTCTGCTTAAACTAATAACACACAAAGCATTAAATGTTACCATGTTTTTATTGAACACACCATGTAAACATTCACAGTGCAGGTGGAAAATGTATGTGAACCCCTAGACTAATGACATCTCCAAGAGCTAATTGGAGTGAGGTGCTAGCCAACTGAAGTCCAATCAATGAGATGAGATTGGAGGTGCCAGGGTCTCCTGCTGCGCCTGCGCCGGCTCGGGAGGATTGGGGACTGTAAAAGCCGCCCAGCGCAGTGAATAATAATGAGCTGGGCGGCGCTAGGAAGCGACAGTTGGGGCACGGCTGGGCACAAAGGTAGGAGTAAAAACGCCCCTTGGGCATAAAGAAATGTGAAAAAAACGCCCCTTGGGCATAAAGAAATGTGAAAAAAAAACGCCCCTTGGGCATAAAGGAAGGTGATTGACAGATGATTATAAAGTTGTTTTTACATGGTTTGAAATGCGGACAGGGGGTACTCTTATGTTATTGGAATACACTTTAATAGACTTATGACTGCATAGGAATAACTAAATATGTTTATCGGGCCTGTCAGTGTTCCTTTAAGTAGTAAAGTGTAAAAACTATATAAATTTGGTATCACCATAATTGTACAGACCTGCAGAAATAAAGTTGCCAGTCACTATTACTACAAAGTGAAAGCAGTAAAAACTAAGCCCAAACTAAAATAGCAGAATTGCTTTATCTATTCCAACCCACAAATCATTTTTTTACAGTTTAAAAATATATAATATTATATGGAGGAGTAAATGATTCTATTGTAAAGTACAACTTGTCCTGCAGAAAACAAGCTAAAAAATAAATAAAAAAGTTGTGACTCTTGAAAGGCAAGGAGGAAATATAAAAAATAATGGCCAAATTTGGCTTGGTTCTGAAAGTGTTAAGCTGCAGAATAAATGGGATAAAAAAGTTAGCAGTATACAGGGGTATGAAAGAGGCATTTCAGAGCCATGGGTAAATCTCTCTTTCCTTCCTAGGAGACATGCCATGATGACTTCATTTCCAAAGGCATCAAAGTAACCAAATTAATCTAGCCACAAAATAAAAATGTCAACCTTAGGGAGAATTTGTGGTTTTGTGAATCAGCCAGTAGGATATAAAGCAATTCACTTTAAAAGTGATTCAAAATATTTTTTGAAATGCATTTTTTATTATGTTATATTTTCTAAAGAATGAATGCAGTACTAGAAGCACTACTGTCCTGGAACGAGTACAGAACTCCCCTATATAGCAGACAATTCATTGAAAATAATTGCATAAAAAACTTTTATTTAGAGGTGATTCTGTTTCTTGCAGTTCCATGTTAAAAATCGTAGGCATGTTTTTGCAAGAAATCTTTTGCTTCCCCGTTGTATATCTGACCCTCTCTGAATATTTCAGACCTTGGTGCATTAAGCATTCTGTGCATACAGTATAACACCAATTTCAGCTCAACCTGCCCATGTAGGTGGAATGTGCATGGGGGACTCCTGACTCTTCCTCAATGGCAGATGTCGGAGGGCATAAGGAGCAAACAGTTGGATTTCAGTTGCCCAACCCTTTTGACATTGGGGAGATAAGCTGCTGCTGCTGGAGGTGCTTTCTCCCCATTCACAGCACATGCACACTTGGTCACACTTGGGTATGGGGTGATAGGGGGAGATAGCTTTTGGCTGATTCAGCTGACAGCTATGGCTACTTTCACATCTGCACTTTCCCTTTCCGCTATTGAGATCCGTCATAGCATCAGAACAGATGCAGATGGTTGTATTATTATGACGGAAGCGTTTTTGCTGATCCATGACGGATTCAGCAAAAACACTGGTGTGAAAGTAGCCTATCTCGTGTTTGGCCAGCCTAATGCTGTTTTGATGTCTTTGTTGGATGTAGTTGTGTCACTTCTGTTACCAGTATCTCCCATCATTTTGAAACAAATAGGTGCTCTTATAGAGCATGCAGTAAGATTCAGCTGCAGTTTCTGATACAAAGAATACATAAAAAGGTGCTGAAAAATTTATTATTTTTAAGAATACATGAGTTTGGATTCTACCTTTTAAACAAACAGTACAAACAGTAAACATAGACTCCCAATCTTTTATTTCAGTATATACAGTGTATGTATTTATTATTTACGCATTTTTATTTCATTTAATTTATATCTATGTATTGTTAATTCAATGGCATAGGAAACAGTCAGTCACTGTCATGTTCTAGGGTCACTAGAACCCCTGAACATTTCACAATCGAGAAATCTCCATTGTTCACAGAAAAGTCAAACAATAAAATGAAAAAACAAACAAACACCAAAACAACCAAAATAATCCAGTGGCAGATGTAGAACCACTGTGCCAAGTGACCGGGTTGACTTAGGACTAAACCCTATGGGCGTTATTCTGGTGCTCTTCTGGTTTTCACCCTTTAACCCCTATACAGAGATGTGGTCTTTGCCACAGGGGAGACACCAGACCGCTACCTCCTGGGATGGTCCCGGTACACTAGGCAAAAACCTGCAAGGAAAAACATGCTGGTAACATAACACCAGCGGTCCCGGCAAGTAGCAAAACCAGGAACACAAGCAAACAAACAGGAATCCAAACCAACATACATCATAGGACTCTGTTCAGTAACAGGAACATAGACAAGCCACATAATCAGGAACTCGTGTGGAACTGGATGCAAGGAGCATGGGGCTCACTGACAGACAGGACAAACTCAGAGACATACAGACATAGCCAGGATAGATTGTAAGTATTTGTGAGCAGGGCTCTCACTCCTCTTATTTTAAATGTTATCTTGTTTGTTACTATGTAATGTCTGATTTTGTTTGTACATAAATCTTCTGATTTGTAAAGTGCTGTGGCATTGTGTTCTGAGTTTGGCCTACCCGCCACGTACTTCTATAAATATTTGCAGCTGAGGCATGCATTGGATGCACAATCCAAACTCTCCTCACTACAGTACATGACTAATCAGACGCTTGATGTTGTGGTGGCAATATGGTCTGTAAAAGGAGCCATCTCAAAAGTTTATCTTTCATTGCTTTTCTATACGATGTTTTATTTGAATCCAAATAACTTGTATCGTGTGATCTGAAGTGCACGTGTTTTGTACATGTTTTCAAAAGAAATCTTTTAATTAATAAAAATTATCTGATAAAAAAAAAAAGTGCTGTGGCATATTTTGACACTATATAAATAAACAGTACAGTGATCCCTCAAGATACAATGGCCTGAAGATACAGTATTTTCAACATACATTGGTCTTTTCTGACCCATTGTAAGTTGAAACTAGGCTCAACATACAATGCCTCAGACCCATATGTAACCAATAAAGGTCACTTTTCTGGTAAAATAGCTTATTAGTTGCTATTTAGCAGCTATTCCTGACTGTTATATGTGAGGACTTGTTTTATCTGTCTTAGTTATCTGCTTATTCTTCTTAAATCTTCATTTGATGTTATTTTGGATGATATTTTGGGGCTTTGGAACCAATTACTCAACTTTCAATAGTTTCAACATAAAATAATCATCCTGGAACCAATTAATATTGTAACTTGAGGGACCACTGTATTATTTTTATACCACCTACTGCTTGGCTTAGTTTGGCTCCATTTTGGCACGTGTTTTGCATATCTTAAGCCATACATTCTTATTAAGTTGCTCTCATTTCCCACTAACCATGCCTTCTTGTTGGGCAAGGTGCAAAAAGTATCTAAGCACATAATAAATGTGATGCAAAGCAGGGCCAGTTTATTGGTATAAATTAAGAAAGAATTTGGCACATTTAGCTTAGTAGAATATCACCATAGTTTGCTTTTTTGTAAATAGAGATGAGCGAATTTTTGGGAAATTCGGTTTGATCCGAATATATTTGTGGTGAATTACATAAAAAGAGCTATTTCCAGGCTGCAGAGAACCTTTATAGTGGTGTAGAACACTGTGCCTTGCAGTAACATGCATAGGGAGTCTGTGTAACATGGAACCAGCGGTGCGCTCCCTCCCTGCAGCACAGCTGGCGTCTCGCGGATAAAGAGGGAGGAGGAGCCAGCGTTGGACGCGGCCGACGTCCTCAACTCCCTGTGAACAAGGGGGTAGGGAGGACCCGGCGGCACATGCTTCCTCAGCGTACCCTGCGTCCTCCATCTCCTAGGCAACGAGCAGGGGCAGGAGCGCCTTCACTCGTTCAGCATTTGCTCAATAATCCATCAGTATTGCTAATGCCAAAAAAAACCAGGAGTGGATCTAAAACAGAGATGACACGTAAATGGAATATTTGCATGTCTTCTGTGTTTTGTACCCACTCCTGCTTTTGGCTACCAAATCATAAGCCAATTCTGATGGGACCATATAGGCCTTACAGCTGCTACACAGACAGGATTTGTTGTGCGTATAATTTTTCCTTCCTTCTGACAGATCAGAAGAAAAGTCAAATAAATTATGATGTCAGTCAGGCCGAAAGCCAAAATAGTGGAAAAGTCATGAAGTGGGGAGGGAGGGAACAGCATGAGAAGTTCACAGAGTGGACCTATGACATAGTTGTAAGGTGGAAGCAGCATGAGGAGACCACAGATTGGCCCAATGACAGTTTCTGGAGGTGAAAGCAGTATGAGGAGGCCACTGAGTGGCACAATGACAGAGTCTGGATTTGGCAACAGTATGATGAGGCCACCGAGTGGCACAATGACAGAGTCTGGAGTTGGCAACAGTATGAGGATGCCACTGAGTGACACAATGACTAAGTCTGGAGTTGGCAGCAGTATGAGGAGGCCACCGAGTAGCACAATGACAGAGTCTGAAGTTGGCAGCAGTATGAGGAGGCCACCGAGTGGCACAATGACAGAGTCCGGAGTTTGCAGCAGTATGAGGAGGCCACAGAGTGGCACTATAACAGAGTCCGGAAGTGGCGGCAGCAGCATCAGGAAAAGGCCGCCGAGTAGCACAATGACAGAGTCTGGAGTTGGCAGCAGTATGAGAAGGCCACCGAATGGCACAATGACAGTGTATATATATATATTTTTGTACTGAAATACGTCACTAAACGCTTTCACCACATTTAACTGCAGAAGTGAACTGAGAATATATTTTTTATTTTTGTACTGAAATAGGCCACTAAACGCTTTTAACAGAAATAAATGCACCAATGAAGTGCGTATATATTTTTCTTTTTGCACTGAAATACGTCACTAAACGCTTTTACCGCAAGTAACTGCAACAGTGAACTGCATATATTTTTATCTTTTTGTACAGAAATACATCACTAAACGCTTTCACTGCATATAACTGCAGAAGTGAACTGTGCATATTTTTCTTTTTATTAGAGATGGGACGGGGATTCGTCGAATCCACAAATCCCTCGAATCTTGCTGGATTCATGGGATTCGTGGACTCGAATCCTGACGTAATTTACCGGATACGAATCCAACTAATCCCGGTGGGGCCCAGACTGGTGGCGGCGGCGGCAGGGCACAGCAGGAGATGAGCACTTCGCTGCTGTGGCAGGGGAGGGAGAGACGTCTCCTTTCCCTGTTCCTCTGATAGGCTGCCGGCACAAGGCCTGCAGCCTATCAGAGGCCATTGCAGGCGGCACGATGATGTAATCACGCCGCCTGAGCCGTCCAGCGCGGGACACAGGCCAGAAGAGGCCTGCATTGCAGCGGAGGTAAGTAAAAGTGTTTTTTTTAAATCTCTTACTGGCACATTGTGGGAGGAGGTGAGAGGCACTATGATACTACTGGCACATTGGGGGGAGGCACTATGATACTGGCACATTATGGGGGAGATGGCACTATAATACTGGCACATTGGGGGGGAGATGGGACTATGATACTGGCACATTGGGGGGGAGATGGGACTATGATACTGGAACATTGGGGGGGGGAGAAGGCACTATGATACTGGCACATTGGGGGGAGATGGCACTATAATACTGGCACATTATGGGGAGATGGCACTATAATACTGGCACATTGGGGGGAGATGGCACTATAATACTGGCACATTGGGGGGAGATGGCACTATGATACTGCCAAATTATGGGGGGAGATGGCACTATGATACTGGCACATTATGGGGGGAGATGGCACTATGATACTGGCAGATGGGAGGAGATGGCACAATGATACTGGCACATTATGGGGGGAGATGGCACAATGATACTGGCACATTATGGGGGGAGATGGCACTATAATACTGGCACATTGGGGGGGAGATGGCACTATGATACTGGCACATTATGGGGGGAGATGGCACTATGATACTGGCACATTGGGGGGGAGATGGCACTATGGAACTGGCACGATACTGGCACATTGGGGGGAGATGACACTATGATACTGGCACATTATGGGGGAGATGGCACTATGATACTGGCACATTGGGGGGAGATGGCACTATGATACTGGCACATTATGGGGGGAGATGGCACTGTGATACTGGCACATTGGGGGGAGATGACACTATGACACTGGCACATTATGGGGGGGAGATGGCACTATGATACCGGCACATGGGGGGGAGGAGAGAGGCACTCCGCACTTGGTACTGGCACATGTGGGAGGGAGGAGAAAGGCACTTGATACTGGCACATGGGGGGAGGAGAGAGGCACTTGATACTGGCACATGACTAGGGGGGCATCTATGGGGACACTTACTGGCACATTTTTGAGTGGCACTATGGGGGCATCTACATGGGGGCATCTACTGAGGCCACAAAGAAGGGGTATTTTATATGGCGGGCTCTGTGTGGTACTAGTATTATCAGGGGTATTATCTGTTTCTGCAGTATAGTATTGGGGAGCACAGCAGCACAGTATTGGGGGTGGTAGGATGATTTGTTCAGAAGATGGGAGGATGATGGAAAAGTAGTAAACTAAGATTTTTTTTTTGTCAAACTGCAGAGACGAAAAATGGCTGAACCTTTTCGGATTTGAAAAAAATTGGATTCGTCCCACCTACTTTTTATAATGAAATATGCCACTAAACATTTTCACCACATATAGCTGCAGAAGTGAACTGAGAATATATTTTTATTTTTCTACTGAAATACGCCACTAAACGCTTTTTTCCACAAATAACTGCAGAAGTGAACTGCGTATATATTTTTCTTTTTGTACTGAAATACGTCACTAAACACTTTTACCGCAAATAACTGCAGAAGTAAACTGAGAATATATTTTTCTTTTTGTAATGAAATACGCCACTAAATGCTTTCACCGCATATAACTGCAGAAGTGAACTGCGTGTATATTTTTCTTTCTGTAATGAAATACGCCACTAAATGCTTTCACCACATATAGCTGCAGTAGTGAACTGGAATATATTTTTCTTTTTGTAATGCAATAGGCCACTAAACGCTTTTACTGCAAATAACTGCAACAGTGAACTCCGTATATATTTTTCTTTTTCAACTGAAATATGCCACGAAACGCTTTCACCACATATAACTGCAGAAGTGAAACTGCGTGTATATTTTTCTTTTTGTAATTAAATACACCACTAAATGCTTTCACCACATATAGCTGCAGTAGTGAACTGGAATATATTTTTCTTTTTGTAATGAAATAGGCCACTAAACGCTTTTACTGCAAATAACTGCAACAGTGAACTCCGTATATATTTTTCTTTTTCGACTGAAATACGCCACTAAACGCTTTCACCACATATAACTGCAGAAGTGAACTGCATATATATTTTTATTTTTCCACAGATATAAGCCACTAAAGGCTTTTCAACATAGCACTTGCATTCCAAGAGCAAATTGCTGGAATGACAGAGCTGTATTATGGCTATTTGATTCCCCAAATTATCTTTCCCTGCACTTGTAAATCACTTTTCTAGCACTGTCCCTAGCACCTTCTGAAGTCTCTCCCTGCAGTAAGATGCTGTGAAATGATTACTCCTTATCCTTTCCCTGCACTTATAAATAATTTTTTCCGGGTTTTTTTTTCACAATGCTGTCCCTAGCGTCTTCTCACATCTGTCCCTGCAGTCAGAACGCTGGAAAATGTCTAAATCTAAGATGGCCGCCGTATTTATAGGGCTGTGACATCACAGGGCTGGCTGGCTGCTGATTGGCTGCATCATGCATGTCAGTCTGGGTGATCACGCCTTCCCATACTTCCTTTCTCCATGTCCTCACAGGTACAGCACCCATTTTAGGAAAAATGTGATTCCCTTACGTCCTAACCAGTGGCACAGACGGGGTATTCTGCCCCTGTGGACTGGTTAGGACAGGTGGAAGTTTAATGAACAAATAAAAAACACTGGCATGTACACGCCCTCCCTGCCCCCAATAAAGAGGGGTGTAGCCCTCATGCAGTTGTGTTTTTTTCTGTCCTGCGGACAGGACGGGACGGGTGGTGCACTCCCCCCCCCCTCGGGGGGGAGAGTGTATTATTTTCCCCTTTTTTGATATTTTTGTTCCCTTTGGGAACTAAGCCGCTCCTTCTATGCGGCCGGAGGACGTGTCTCTGGCCTTGGCTAAGTTTCCGCTCCTGCACTGAGCCCTATCACGCTTGGGCTTACCTCTTTGCCAGGTGGTGTGGCCGGGGCAGGAGCGGGAGCTGCTGGAGCGGCGGTAGCGGCGGTAGCGGCGTCCGCATGTTCTGCTGGGCGCCGCCATCTTGCGGAAGTGACGTCGGGTGACGTCACTTCCGGGTCTGTCTCCGGAGCGCTGCTGCGCTGCCGGGATTGTTCTTTTTGATTATTTAGGGCCGTGGGGGGCCCTTTTGAATGTTTAAGTTCCCTCTCTGGGGCACATAGTTATATTTTGGTCATTGTAGACCAAGTTATAAACCCTTAAGATTACCCCGCCCCCTTTGTGGGCGGGACTTTCTTTTTGGCGCCAAAACGACCTATTTAAACTTGGTGAAGCTCCAAGTTCAGTCTCCTGGAGCGCAGCTTGCTGTTAACCTTGAGTGTGGTTTGGTGTTTGGTGCTAGAGAGTCTTGCTACCTCTGTGCTGAAAATCGTTATTTCTATAAAAAAGCTTGTTAGGATCTTCTGGGTAAAGATCCTGAAACTTGCGATTAAGCTTTGTTTCCTTGAATTTTGCTAAATTCATGTTTCTTTAATTTTCAGCCATGTCGTCGACCGGTGACGGAGAGCGAGACCCCGGCAGGAAATCCGCGGGCAAGAGGCGCCATCTGCAGTGCCATGACTGCCAGATTGTCCTGGAGGACTCTTACGACTTCTCCCGCTGCCCACCCTGTAGGGCCAAGTCAATCCCCCAGTTGGAGCCATCTGTCCACGACGTGGTTGATTGGGTGAAGGGATACATGGAGTCCAACATGACCCAGGTCAACGCCTCCATCCAGGAATTGAAGAATGCCCTGGTCGCCAAGCGTCATCGTCCCTCCTCCCCCCATCGTGCGATGGAGGTCTCGGGGGGTCAGGAGGCGAGGGAAGGTTCCGCCTCCTCCTCGGACGAGGAGGATGGATTTTCCTATTTTTTCCCGCTGGAGAAGGCCCAGCGGCTACTAAAGTCCGTCCGGTCGGGGGACCAGGACGTTGACCCGGGGGAAGCCTCATCCTCTGCCTCTAGGGGGCCTAGGGCCTTTAAAGCGGATGATTCTCTCCTATCTCTGATGAAAACAGAGTGGAGAAAGCCAGAGAAGGGTCCAGTGTTGACCAAAAGGTTCAAGGCCGTGTTCCCGGTCAGGGAGGATCAGGTATCTTCCTGGGGGCCTGTCCCGAAGGTGGACATGGCAATTGCAAAATTATCCAGGAGGACCCTGATCCCTTCAGACGACGGGTCAACTTTGTTGGATCCGATGGACCGGAAGGCGGACTGCGCCCTTAGGCGCGCCTATTCCTCGGCCTCCGCCTCAGTCGCGATTGCGTCGTCCGAAGTGGCGAATTTTCTGAAAACAAGGTTCTCCCAAATTGAGTCTGACCTGGACCATGGGGTCTCTAGGGACGACATTCTGGCCTCATGCAAGACGGCCAGCCTTGCCATTGATTACTTGTGCGACGCAGCTCCACAACAACTGAAGCTGGCATCTAAGTCGATGGCCCTTTCAACCGCGGGCAGGCGTCCGCTGTGGTTAAAACCCTGGAAGGCCGATACGACCTCAAAGCACAATCTGTGTGCCATGGCGTACGAACCCGGCAAGCTTTTTGGTGCAGAGCTGGACCAAATAATGGAGGGGCTGTCGGACAAGAAGGGCAAGTCCCTTCCCCAGCAGTCCTTTCGTGGTCGGGGCAGGGGGTATGGTTCCAGAGCGGAACCGCAACCCAGACCCCAGAGGAATTGGGGTTCCCGTAGAGGAGGAAAATCCTCTCGGGGTTCTAGACCCCCCAAGAAGTCCTCGGCGCTCTGATTGCGGGCCTCCTCGAGGCTCTTGGTATTTAGCCGGTCTGACTGGAAATCTCGGGCCCCCTTCTCCCCACATTCCCGTAGGCGGTCGCCTACAACATTTTCTACCTTGTTGGCAGGATCATATCCAGGACAGTTGGGTCCTGCGTGTAATTTCTCAGGGCTACCTGGTAGACTTGAGCAGTCGGCCTCTGGACAAATTTGTCCAGACAAGGCTTCTTCCCAGCAACAAGCAGAAGATTCTAGAAAGTTACGTACTAGAATACTTCCAGAAGGGGGCCTTAGAGGAGGTTCCTCTCCAAGAGAGGGGAACAGGTATCTACTCCCCAGTTTTCCTGGTACCCAAGAGTACCGGAGGGTGGAGAATGATTATAGATCTGAGGTTCTTCAACCGTTTCATAAGACAAAAGAAGTTCCGTATGGAAACTATCCAGTCAGTGACCAATCTTCTTATGCCGGGAGATTTCCTGGCAACCTTGGACCTCAAGGATGCTTATCTCCATATTCCCATCCATCCTGGGTCCAGAAGATTCTTAAGGATCGCGGTAAACATCGGGGGGGTCCTAAAGCATTTTCAGTTTGTGGCCCTCCCGTTTGGGATTTCTTCAGCCCCACACACTTTCACCAAAGTGGTGGTCTCTGTGGTGGCCGCACTAAGACTTCAAGGCTTGAGCATAGTTCCATACCTGGACGACTGGCTCCTCAGAGCTCCTTCCCAAGCGATCCTGTCCCAACACATCCAACAGGCTGTTACATTCCTACATCTGTTAGGATGGATAATCAATTGGGACAAATCCCAACTCCAACCAGCCACCTCAGTAAGGTTCCTGGGGTTCATGGTGGATTCAGTCAGGATGACGATTCATCTCACTCCCGAAAGAAGGCAAACCGTACAACAGACAGCCCGTTCCCTCTCTGTACCAAAACAGGTAACAATCCGAACGTGGATGAGGATGTTGGGACTAATGTCTTCAACCGCAGAGGCGGTACCTTGGGCATTATGGCATCTACGTCCGCTCCAGTCGGAAGTATTAGCCAAGTGGAATCACAGTCCGGTAGGACTCAATTCCGTGCTCTCCCTGCCTTACAAAGTCCGATCCTCTCTGAGGTGGTGGTCCCACCTCATGGACGGCAAGTCCCTGATCCAGCCCTCTTGGATCATACTTACTTCAGACGCATCCCTAGTAGGCTGGGGTGCGCATCTTCAGGACAAAACAGTCCAGGGAACTTGGACACCTCAGGAGAGGTTATTGTCATCGAATCTCCTGGAGATCAGAGCAATCAGACTAGCTCTTCTTCATTTTGCTCCCATCATCCGAGGGAAGGCAGTGAAGGTACAGTCAGACAGCATGACCGCTGTGTTGTATATCAACAAGCAGGGAGGCACGAGGTCACAAAGTCTCCTGAGAGAGATAGGGGTGATTTTGGATTGGGCAGAACTGAACCTCACCCACTTATCAGCCGTTCACATTCGCGGAGTTCACAATGTGATTGCGGATCGCCTGAGCCGAGGTCTTCCAACCGGAGAATGGTCACTTCATCCAGAGGTCTTCAAGGAGATAACACTCAGGTGGGGCATGCCAGAGATCGATCTCATGGCAACGAGGTTCAACACCAAGGTGGAGAGGTATTGCTCCCTTTACAGGGAGGACAACCCGGTGGCAATAGATGCACTGTCAATCCCATGGAGGTTCAGGCTGGCCTACATCTTCCCTCCAATTTCCTTGATACCAAGGGTCTTGATGAAAATCAGGCAGGACCAAGCGTCAGTTATCGCCATTATCCCATACTGGCCGAAAAGAGCTTGGTTTACCCAACTCCTACAGATGAGTCGGGGTCAATTTCTGAGGCTTCCCCCAGAGAGAGTACTGGTGTCGGGGGGCACCCAGGTCTCCTCAAATCTTCAAATGTTCAACCTGACAGCCTGGAGGTTGATCAGTCCCTTCCAAGGATAGAAGGGCTATCGGGGTCTGTCTTGAGAACCCTGGAGCACTCCAGATCAGAAGCAACCAACAAGGCCTACTCCAGAATCTGGAAGATTTTTTCGTCCTGGTGTGCTAGGCATCAGCAAACATCCGCTGAAGCTTCCATCCCAATGATCCTACAGTTTCTACAGGACGGTCTGGACAGGGGGCTATCACCCGCTACCCTTAAAGTGCAGATCTCAGCAATCTCTGCTTGTCTCAACAGAGCTGTTTCTCAAGACCCCCTTATCAAGAGATTCCTGAAGGGAGCCTCAAGATTAAAGCCTACAGTAATCAGACCCATCCCGGTTTGGGATTTATCGGTCGTGCTCAGGGGGTTATCATCTCCCCCCTTTGAGCCCCTAGAGGAGGCGGGATTCAGGTTTCTAACCTGGAAGATCACCTTCTTGTTGGCTGTTACCTCTGCAAAGCGAGTTGGGGAACTCCAGGCTTTTTCTGCCTTTGAGCCTTATACAAAGTTCCTGCAGGATCGGGTACTCCTCAAATTTTTACCTACCTTCATCCCAAAGGTTCCCTCCTTTGACAATATTAACCAGGTGATCTCCCTACCAACATTGGCTCCATCCCCCTCCTCTGAGGAAAGAGGGCTCCATACCCTCGACATTGCGAGATGTCTTAGGATTTACCTGGAACGCTCCAAGGTATTTAGGAAGGATGAAAACCTCCTTATCCTTTTTTCCGGTACCTATAAGGGGAGGAAAGCCTCTAAGCCCTCCATCAGTCGCTGGATTAAAGAGGCAATTCGGGAGTCCTATATGTCTCAGGGCTCGGAGCCCCCTGAATTTGTAAGGGCCCACTCTACTCGAGCAGTGGCCACTTCTTTTGCAGAGAGAAGCTCGATCCCATTGGATGTGATCTGTAAGTCAGCTTCTTGGAGTTCTCACTCCACTTTTATCTCACACTATAGAGTGGATACTAGAATACATGGTTATTCCTCATTTTGCCGGACAGTGTTATCTTCCGCCAGGCATGAGGACCCTCCCATGGGGGTTTCTACTTGCTAAATCCCCATCTGTGCCACTGGTTAGGACGTAAGGGAATCGTTAATTTCTAACGATAATTTGTTTTCCCTTAGTCCTAACAGTGGCACACAAATTTCCCCCCCTTGTTTATTATTATTATTATTCTTATTAGTATTTTTTGTCTACTTGTTATTACACAACTGCATGAGGGCTACACCCCTCTTTATTGGGGGCAGGGAGGGCGTGTACATGCCAGTGTTTTTTATTTGTTCATTAAACTTCCACCTGTCCTAACCAGTCCACAGGGGCAGAATACCCCGTCTGTGCCACTGTTAGGACTAAGGGAAAACAAATTATCGTTAGAAATTAACGATTCGTTACCACAAAGTGTGAGGAAATTCACATTCTTTGCGAATTGATTTTTTCTTGAAATTCGGATCAAATTCCACTTTGTCAGCCTTGATTCGCTCATCTCTATTCAAAATTAAGCTGAAACCAGAAGTATAATAGTTAAGGAATAGTTCATCTGTCAAAGACACGGAGAAAGAGTACCATGGAAAGGTCTGTACTCTGCCATGTTTTGGACCCAGAGGAAATAAATTGAAGGTTTCAGGAAATTATGGGGAAAATCAGTAAATGCAGGGTAAGATTTCTACTCATTTGCCATTTTCTCTCCAGTATCTCCACTTTAACATAATTATTTTAATGAAAACAAAAGTCTAAAATATGAAAAAGATTTGCATCAGTTACTAATTCTCTTTGGGCAAAAATTATTCATTTATTCAGATTTCATTATTTGGAATTCCTTGTAAATATGCCGGCTTAATAAACTGTCTATTAAAAATACTCTTCATACAAATTACTAAACAGTATTCCAATTATTTCTTGAATAAAAGATATCATCACATTCTCCAGTGTAACATTGCTCAAGATAGTTTCTTTTTAATTTGAATCAATTATCCTTTTTTTCGCACTTTGCTACATTTTAATAGTACCAGTTTGTTAATAGCTTAATGTTTATGGTATTTGTATATTACGTATGTGTGACCCTCTCCTGATGTACAGCGCCATGGAATTAATGGCACTTTCAAATAAATAATGATAGAAATGAGAGATTAATACATTCTGGTTTTATATCAATAAGTACAAAGACTCCCTAACAACAAATGCACCCTATAAAAATATATAACCGCAATCTATTAATCATAATATTAAAATGCACCTTGATGAATCAAAATGTACATCCATGTGCCTCAGGCAAAAGGAAGGTAATTAAAGTATGTTAAATACTGGATTGTACGCCCCTCATCACGTCCTCAATAAATCTATGGCAGTGATTGGATGTACTTCCAGGAACACTGTTCCAAAGCCTAGGTTTCTACACAAACCATGATGAATAATTATTTAATGTGCATTTTGCTTCAATAAATAAACATAATCCAGGATGTTCACACTTTATCGTAATTCCAGAAGTTATGTGTCACCTGAAGAATGTGGCACTATGGCTGACTCATTGTGAATTGTCCATCAGTTGCATGCAGTGAATAGAACTTCAGCTGCCACTAATTGTTACATTGTTTCATAATTAGGAAGGAGGCATGGAATAATTTACAAGTACATGCTTACAAATTGGCATTTCTTAATAGCATAGTTTTCAAAATTTGCGGTTGGGTTAGGTTAACGTGACATGTTTGAAAAGGGGAAAGATAAGGTTGTGTAAAAGCGAATTAACTGTAATGATTTAGACTGGATTGTGGGTTGCAGGTTCGGAGAACATTCTGAGAAGATATTTCTGATGTGTAGGCTGGTGAACTTTATTAGGTAATTACGCACAACCAAAAAGAGTGCAAACGTCAGGAGAATTATATTGAAAAATGTAGTCCACTGCAATTTCTATATAATACTGAAACATAAATCCAAGGGTCTTCTGTTTGGTAGTCAGAAGCAGATCATTGGAAAAGCCACCCACAAAAGCAGTAGCTCAACATGGTGTGCATCGAGCCTAACATGTTACATGCATTAGCGCCTAATGGAAAGATACTCTTCTTATTATTCTTGCAGGTAGATCCATCAGATGCATTCCTTAGGTCCATGTGTTTTATTGCCTGCAGGAAACAACTCAGATTCAGGTCCTGAACGCAGGCTTAATTTATGGCTGGCAATAGAGCAGCAAATATTTCTTAAATCCCTTTGTCGCCAATGACACTGACTCAGCAATGTGTTAAACAGATGAAACAGGGCAATGGATAGGACTAAGAAGCAGGTGGTCAGTATTCAGGGTTTCCAGGAAATCCCTTCTAAAAGCATGGGTTCCAGTAAAGCCTCCTCATAATGTGCCTTCTAGTTGGTTATTCAGCACTCCAGAAATTACAAGCCTTCCTTCTACTCAAACTGTCAATGCATTTATATACTGATGCCTGAAGCCAAATTTATTGGCCTCCTACAATAGTCACACTCAAAAGACTGGTTTGAAAGAGAAAGGGATGTTTAATTCTATACTATATTACTACATACAACATGCGGTAAGAACAATACGGGCAGAGGACATACAATGTAATGACATTAGAGTGACTCTCTCGGAAAGAAAGCCAGATGAGTCGCTTTCTGTTGTCTCCAATCTATTGCATCCTGCACAAAAAAGCACTATGAATTTGGTTGTTAAATTAGCAAGAAAAGCTCTTTAGTTAATATAAGATATAAGGGCTCATGCACACAAAAGTTTTTTTTTTTCATTCCATTTTTTTTTGCGGCCCATATGCAGATCCATTCATTTCAATGGGGCCTAAATAAAAACAGAAATTACTCCATGCGCATTTCGTGTCTATATGTCCACATAGCCATTCCACACAAAAAAATAGGGAAGAAAGTGATGCAAATAAGCTCTAAACAAGGTCTGCAAAACTATAACTCCCACCATGCCCAGCTGTAGGCAGACTGGGCATGCTGGGTGTTGTAGTTTTGCAACAGCTGGAGAGCCGCAGATTGTCCAGCCCTGCTATAAGTCAATGTTTGACCCTTTAAATTGGCCTTGAGACATGACACAGATATTAAATAAGCCAGCACCTTATCCGCAGACAGCTGTTTTGGGGTGATTGTCCCTCATCAGTGCAGAGCAGAGAGTACTGGCTTAACTGGGTGAGAGGCCTAGATCAGGATTTGAGGGTGTACTCTTTCTCCTTGGGGAGAGCGCCTTAATCTGCATGAGGAAACTTATAGGCCATGCATGCTCCTCTGGAATTCTGGGAAAAAAGGGATGCAAATTAGCTCTTAACAAGCTCCGCCTCTAATTCCACCAGATGTAAGGCAGCTATCCTATAAGTCAATGTTCAAACCATTAAATAGGCCTTGAGACATGATTCGGGCAAAACACTGACTTATAGGATAGCTTCCTTACATCTGGTGGCATTAGAGGCAGAGCTTGTTAGGAGCTCATTTGTTTCCCTTTCTTCCCAGAATTCCAGAGCAGCGTGGCCTATAAGTCTCCTCACACCGATTAAGGCGTTCTCTCCCCAAGGTGAGATAGTAACCCCCCAAATCCTGACTTAAGCCTCTCACCTGTTAGGCTAGTATGTTCTGCACTGATGAGGGGCAGTCACCCCATAACAGCTGTCTGCATATAAGGTGCTGGCCTAAGCTACTTTCACACCTAGTGTTTTTGCTAAAAACGCTTCCGTTAGTGATAATACAACCATCTGAATCCGTTATTAACGGATCAGGTTGTATTATCTTTAACATTGCCAAGACAGATCCATCATGAATTCATTGAAAGTCAATGGGGGACGGATCCGTTCTTTATTGTGTCAGAGAAAACAGTGGCACTGCAGGATGTTGTATATAGGACCGTGGATAGGACTACAGCTGGACCACAATAATGTACTATGGAAAGCTAAGTAAGCTAAGTAGTTTTATGTGTACTCTTGATATATTTTCGATGTGACCACCACACATTTTTTTCAGGAGCTTTATTAGGCATTTAGAGGAAGTTTTGTTAATCTGCAAACTGGTCTCCTGATGATTTGGGGGATGCCAATGAAACGCGTCGGGACAATATAGCATAATTGCACCTGGGACCATTGTCATTTTTTGGATTACTATATTTTTCCCTTTCTGTTTCCTTCTTTCTTGACGAAACTGGGAAGTCACTGTTGACTAATTTAGGGACAGTAAGGGGAAGTCTAGAGAGGTAGTACTACTAGTGAGAGTCTCTAGGGATACATAGGGGCAGCGTCCCATTATCCCTGTCTCTCCACTCTATCCTCCCTCCTGTTCTTTGCCTATTGGATTTTGCACTGTTCTGAAGGCAGTCAGAGGTCGCATTGATTTAAGATTATTTTTTTGTGTGCTTGCCTTATTTTATAAATATTTGTGGGCCTTTTAAAGGGCTTCTGTCACCCCACTAAAGTGATTTTTTTTTTTGGGCTAGTGAAATTAGTTATATTGCGATATATGACAATATAATTGTGTTACTTACTTTGATCCAGCAGTTTCTGCAAAAAACGAAGTTTTATAATATGTAAATTCGGTCTCTACCAGCAAGTAGGGCGGCTACTTGCTGGTAGCTGCTGCAGAAATCCGCCCCCTCGTCGTGTTGATTGACAGGGCCAGCCGGGATCTCCTCCTCCGGCCAGCCCTGTCGGCATTTCAAAAATCGCTCGCCTGTGTTGATTCGGCGCAGGCGCTCTGAGATGACGAGGCTCGTCTCCTCAGAACTCCCTCAGTGCGCCTGCGCCGATGACATCACCGAAATAGAAGACGTCATCGGCGCAGGCGCACTGAGGGAGTGCTGAGGAGACGAGCCTCCTCATCTCAGAGCGCCTGCGCCGAATGAACACAGGCGCGCGATTTTTGAAATGCCGACAGGGCTGGCCGGAGGAGGAGATCCCGGCTGGCCCTGTCAATCAACACGACGAGGGGGCGGATTTCTGCAGCAGCTACCAGCAAGTAGACGCCCTACTTGCTGGTAGAGACTGAATTTACATATATTAAAACTTCGTTTTTTGCAGAAACTGCTGGATCAAAGTAAGTAACACAATTATATTGTCATATATCGCAATATAACTAATTTCACTAGCCCAAAAAAAAAAATCACTTTAGTGGGGTGACAGAAGCCCTTTAACAATATTAATAAATGTTATGTTTTAATTGCGGTGAATCGTTCATGTGAAAAGAGTTGTCAATATTGTCAATACCGCTTACAAATTCGGCCTTGACTACTGGAACTTGGTCGTGTCTGTTTTGTATCCACCGGATAGGCAATCAATATCTAATCGACAGGGCTTTCACACCCCACACCCCAACCGATCACTTGCTTCGGGGTAGCATCAGAGCTGGACGTCAGCATCGTTACTATTATTATGAGTGTAGCATTAGCACTAGTACATTTTCTATAGTGAGAATGGCACTATTGTACTTTGTTATTTGTACTTGCAGAGTGCTGTTGCATTGTGTTTGTTTTTGCTTTTGTTCTTACAGCCATGGCGACGTGCACTGCGCACTGGGATGTGCTGACTACCCCCTTTTTTCTTTGTAGTCAGCAACAGAACTACACAGCCTCTTATATTCTGTAGTGCATGGAGCTGGTTAGTGCAGTGCTGCTCACACTGAAGTTAATGGGAGTAGTACTGCAGTTACGAAGCTTTGTCCACCGGACAAAGGATGGAGCTGTGTATTTCTGGTGCCAACTTCCGGTGTCGGAGCTGTTGTACTCTGAAACATCTGCAGGGTGTTGGACACCCCCAAACAAATACTGATGGCCTATCTTGAGGATAGACCATCAATAGTAAAGGGGTGGATAATCCCTTTAAACTCTCTTCATATGTATGTGAACTTGTCCAATATTTGCATTATCTACCTACGTCAGTGATCCCTATCGGTGGCTCTGAAGCCACACTTGGTCTTCAGGAATCACAGTATATAGATTTACATTCAATGCACTGCTCTGGAAAACCTAAAGATGAAACATAGTAATATAGTAACATAGTTTATAAGGCTGAAAAAAGTAATCTGTCCATTCAGTTCTGCCTGTTGTCCTGCAAGTTGATCCAGAGGAAGGCAAAAAAATAACCTGTGAGGTAGAAGCCAATTTTCCTCACTTTAGGGGGAAAAAAATCCTTCCCGACTCCAATCAGGCAATCAGAATACCTCCCTGGATCAATGACCCCTCTCTAGTAGCTATAGCCTGTAATATTATTACGCTCCAGAAATACATCCAGGCCCCTCTTGAATTCCTTTATTGTACTCACCATCACCACCTCCCCAGGCAGAGAGTTCGTCTATGTTTATCTGAGACAATCATACATATTAACATCCTCCAGTTTTACTGGTCAGTGTATTGGGTTACTGGATCTACTTCAACTACCTTTAATTTTCTGCATACTCCAATCATGCAGCTTGGAGTAACTTTTTTTGATGTAGTCTTTTTGCAAATTTTCCAGGTAAATTATTTGTTTCTGTTTTATCTCTTTTTTTAAATATGTGATAAAAGTTGTGTTTGAAAGACGATAAAGCACTTCAGTGAGAATGTGGTATTAAAAACATAAATGTCTAGCAATACCAAAAAAGTAAAGAGATAAAGTTTGAGTGAAAATTTTTATTTAAAATACAGTTATGAAAAAATACACAGAAATGCATTTTTTTGTACTCCAAGTCCATGGAGTCCATTTATTCTGCGAGCATTGCCTGAGCACTTGAAAAATGACCTTCAATAGATCCTTCTGGAGTAGACTTGTACAGGTCCTTCTCAAAAAATTAGCATATTGTGATAAAGTTCATTATTTTCTGTAATGTACTGATAAACATTAGACTTTCATATATTTTAGATTCATTACACACCAACTGAAGTAGTTCAAGCCTTTTATTGTTTTAATATTGATGATTTTGGCATACAGCTCATGAAAACCCAAAATTCCTATCTCAAAAAATTAGCATATTTCATCCGACCAATAAAAGAAAAGTGTTTTTAATACAAAAAAAGTCAACCTTCAAATAATTATGTTCAGTTATGCGCTCAATACTTGGTGGGGAATCCTTTTGCAGAAATGACTGCTTCAATGCGGCGTGGCATGGAGGCAATCAGCCTGTGGCACTGCTGAGGTGTTATGGAGGCCCAGAATGCTTCGATAGCGGCCTTAAGCTCATCCAGAGTGTTGGGTCTTGCGTCTCTCAACTTTCTCTTCCCAATATCCCACAGATTCTCTATGGGGTTCAGGTCAGGAGAGTTGGCAGGCCAATTGAGCCCAGTAATACCATGGTCAGTAAACCATTTACCAGTGGTTTTGGCACTGTGAGCAGGTGCCAGGTCGTGCTGAAAAATGAAATCTTCATCTCCATAAAGCTTTTCAGCAGATGGAAGCATGAAGTGCTCCAAAATCTCCTGATAGCTAGCTGCATTGACCCTGCCCTTGATAAAACACAGTGGACCAACACCAGCAGCTGACATGGCACCCCAGACCATCACTGACTGTGGGGACTTGACACTGGACTTCAGGCATTTTGGCATTTCCCTCTCCCCAGTCTTCCTCCAGACTCTGGCACCTTGATTTCCGAATGACATGCAAAATTTGCTTTCATCCGAAAAAAGTACTTTGGACCACTGAGCAACAGTCCAGTGCTGCTTCTCTGTAGCCCAGGTCAGGCGCTTCTGCCGCTGTTTCTGCTCCAAAAGTGGCTTGACCTGGGGAATGCGGCACCTGTAGCCCATTTCCTGCACACGCCTGTACACGGGGGCTCTGGATGTTTCTACTCCAGACTCAGTCCACTGCTTCCGCAGGTCCCCCAAGGTCTGGAATCGGTCCTCTCCACAATCTTCCTCAGGGTCCGGTCATCTCTTCTCGTTGTGCAGCGTTTTCTGCCACACTTTTTCCTTCCCACAGACTTCCCACTGAGGTGCCTTGATACAGCACTCTGGGAACAGCCTATTCGTTCAGAAATGTCTTTCTGTGTCTTACCCTCTTGCTTGAGGGTGTCAATGATGGCCTTCTGGACAGCAGTCAGGTCGGCAGTCTTACCCATGATTGCGGTTTTGAGTAATGAACCAGGCTAGGAGTTTTTAAAAGTCTCAGGAATCTTTTGCAGGTGTTTAGAGTTAATTAGTTGATTCAGATAATTAGGTTAAGAGCTCGTTTAGAGAACCTTTTCATGATATGCTAATTTTTTGAGATAGGAATTTTGGGTTTTCATGAGCTGTATGCCAAAATCATCAATATTAAAACAATAAAAGGCTTGAACCACCTCAGTTGGTGTGTAATGAATCTAAAATATATGAAAGTCTAATGTTTATCAGTACATTACAGAAAATAATGAACTTTATCACAATATGCTAATTTTTTGAGAAGGACCTGTAGTCATTGTTTAATGCATAAATGAGCTGCCATTGGCTAAAAAGTATTTGAATCTAATTTTATATATTCATAATCATGTGTGGTTACATCAGGGATTCATAAGGTTACTCATTAATCCATCGCATGTCAGCATTTGGCTTTGAATGGCTGACCACATCTAATATAGTCTGAGTCATGCCTGATTCTGAAACAGTCCTAGAAAGTAGAGATCAGTTATCAAATATTTCTAGCAGGAAGTCTGACCTCACTGCTCGTTGCTTCCAAACAATGATCATCTTTCGGTTCTTACATTGCATTCTGATTGGCTACTATGGGCAACCAAACCATTTTCATTTAAAGGCTATGGGTATTTTTTTCCCATTGCATTCTACCAATTTTAGGCTTTTTTTATTTTATTTGGTGTACAACTGTTTTTCCTCTACAGTTTTGATTTGCAGTGTATCTGCAGACTGTTGTTTCTGCTTCACAGGGATCTCTTGTGTCGCTTAATCAGTATCCATTGTCTGTACTTTCCTTAACAGCTCATAATAACTAATTATAGCTGATATTCTGATTAAAAGCAAAAAAGATGGATCACACTTTCGCATGCTATGCATTGATATCAGCATAATTTAACAGTAATAACAGTACATGAGGTACTTTGTATAATTTTTGATCAAAATGCATAAGCCCACTCACCACATCAAGGTGACCTTTTTTAAGTGGGTCCTTTACCTAAAATAGAGGATGCCACACAGTGACCATGACTGCTACAATAAGAAACCTGCAGGCATCTCAAACCCAGCAGCCCAGCAACACCATTGCTGTCAGGCTAAGCCTAAATAGAGCTTAATTTTTATCAGTCTGATAAGGATTTAGCTTAAAGGCTATACAGGGAGTGCAGAATTATTAGGCAAATGAGTATTTTGACCACATCATCCTCTTTATGCATGTTGTCTTACTCCAAGCTGTATAGGCTCGAAAGCCTACTACCAATTAAGCATATTAGGTGATGTGCATCTCTGTAATGAGAAGGGGTGTGGTCTAATGACATCAACACCCTATATCAGGTGTGCATAATTATTAGGCAACTTCCTTTCCTTTGGCAAAATGGGTCAAAAGAAGGACTTGACGGGCTCAGAAAAGTCAAAAATAGTGAGATATCTTGCAGAGGGATGCAGCACTCTTAAAATTGCAAAGCTTCTGAAGCATGATCATCGAACAATCAAGCGTTTCATTCAAAATAGTCAACAGCGTCGCAAGAAGCGTGTGGAAAAACCAAGGCGCAAAATAACTGCCCATGAACTGAGAAAAGTCAAGCGTGCAGCTGCCAAGATGCCACTTGCCACCAGTTTGGCCATATTTCAGAGCTGCAACATCACTGGAGTGCCCAAAAGCACAAGGTGTGCGATACTCAGAGACATGGCCAAGGTAAGAAAGGCTGAAAGACGACCACCACTGAACAAGACACACAAGCTAAGGCTACTTTCACACTTGCGTTCGGGGCTCCGCTTGTGAGTTCCGTTTGAAGGCTCTCACAAGCGTCCCCGAACGGATCCGTCCAGCCCTAATGCATTCTGAGTGGATACGGATCCGCTCAGAATGCATCAGTCTGGCACAGTTTGTCCTCCGCTCCGCTCAGCAGGCGGACACCTGAACGCTGTGCGGAGGCAAACGGATCCGTCCAGACTTACAATGTAAGTCAATGGGGACGGATCCGTTTGAAGTTGACACAGTATGGCTGAATTTTCAAACGGATCCGTCCCCCATTGACTTTCAATGTAAAGTCAAAACGGATCCTTTTGCACTATCATGAACAAAAAAAAAAAAATTTTTTTTTGTTTTTTTTTTTGTTCATGGTAATGCAAACGGATCCGTTCTGAACGGAGCCACCGTCTGCATTAATATGAGCGGATCCGATTAGTGTGAAAGTAGCCTAAAACGTCAAGACTGGGCCAAGAAATAGCTCAAGACTGATTTTTCTAAGGTTTTATGGACTGATGAAATGAGAGGGAGTCTTGATGGGCCAGATGGATGGGCCCGTGGCTGGATTGGTAAAGGGCAGAGAGCTCCAGTCCGACTCAGACACTAGCAAGGTGGAGGTGGAGTACTGGTTTGGGCTGGTATCATCAAAGATGAGCTTGTGGGGCCTTTTTGGGTTGAGGATGGAGTCAAGCTCAACTCCCAGTCCTACTGCCAGTTTCTGGAAGACACCTTCTTCAAGCAGTGGTACAGGAAGAAGTCTGCATCCTTCAAGAAAAACATGATTTTCATGCAGGACAATGCTCCATCACACGCGTCCAAGTACTCCACAGCGTGGCTGGCAAGAAAGGGTATAAAAGAAGAAAATCTAATGACATGGCCTCCTTGTTCACCTGATCTGAACCCCATTGAGAACCTGTGGTCCATCATCAAATGTGAGATTTACAAGGAGGCAAAACAGTACACCTCTCTGAACAGTGTCTGGGAGGCTGTGGTTGCTGCTGCATGCAATGTTGATGGTGAACAGATCAAAACACTGACAGAATCCATGGATGGCAGGCTTTTGAGTGTCCTTGCAAAGAAAGGTGGCTATATTGGTCACTGATTTGTTTTTGTTTTGTTTTTGAATGTCAGAAATTTATATTTGTGAATATTGAGATGTTATATTGGTTTCACTGGTAAAAATAAATAATTGAAATGGGTATATATTTGTTTTTTGTTAAGTTGCCTAATAATTATGCACAGTAATAGTCACCTGCACACACAGATATCCCCCTAAAATAGCTAAAACTAAAAACAAACTAAAAACTACTTCCAAAAATATTCAGCTTTGATATTAATGAGTTTTTTGGGTTCATTGAGAACATGGTTGTTGTTCAATAATAAAATTAATCCTCAAAAATACAACTTGCCTAATAATTCTGCACTCCCTGTATATACCTTTGGGGGCAATTTTTTTAATTATTGCATTGTACTTATTTTGAGCTAAAAATCATTTTTTAAATTGGTCTTTATTGACAATATGGAATCCTTTTTTGTGTACAGAGCTGACATGCTCTACTAGCTGACTGTGGATTTTCTGTCTTTTCCGTCAGACAAGGAGCAGACAGGCTCCTTATCTCTGCTCTCTGACATTATAAACACTCATTAAATCCTTATCTTACTGATAAGAATGTGGTTTAAATAAGTGCTTATGACCTCTCAGTAGTTTAGAGATAAGGTTTATTAGATGACGGGCACAAAGTGAAAATGAAAGTACCAGTCACACCTTTAGAAAACAGTTAACCCTTTGTGACTGAACAGCTCAATATTTTAAAGGCCAATTGAAAATATGATGGTTAGCAATAAATTAGTTAAATGCAATCATAAAAAAAAAAATTCCTTCCCGACTCCAATCAGGCAATCAGAATAAATCCCTGGATCAACGATATCTCTCTAGTAGCTATAGCCTGTAATATTATTACGCTCCAGAAATACATCCAGGCCCCTCTTGAATTCCTTTATTGTACTCACCATCACTACCTCCTCAGGCAGAGAGTTCCATAGTCTCACTGCTCTACCGTAAAGAATCCTCTTCTATGTTTGTGTACAAACCTTCTTTCCTCCAGAAGCAGAGGATGTCCCCTTGTCACAGTCACAGTCCTGGGGATAAATAGATGATGGGATAGATCTCTGTACTGACCCCTGATATATTTATACATATTAATTAGATCTCCTCTCAGTCGTCTTTTTTCTAAAGTGAATAACCCTAATTTTGATAATCTTTCAGGGTACTGTAGTTGCCCCATTCCAGTTATTACTTTAGTTGCCCTCCTCTGGACCCTCTCCAGCTCTGCTATGTCTGCTTTGTTCACTGGAGCCCAGAACTGTACACAATCCTCCATGTGTGGTCTGACTAATGATTTGTAAAGTGGTAGGACTATGTTCTCATCACGGGCATCTATGCCCCTTTTGATGCAACCCATTATCTTATGCCGTAGAATGGCATAATAAAAATGTGTCCCAAAAGATATATATTTTAAAAAAAATTCGTAAGCAAATAACTAGAGATGAGCAAATAGAAGTTGACAAAGTGGAATTCAATCCAAATTTGAGTAAAAATTTGATTGGCACCGAATCTGAATTTCCTCATGCTTCGTGGTAACTAATAGCAGTTCTTCCTAAAATGGCTTCTGCACGTGTGAGGACATGGAGCAAGGAACTCTGGGAAATGCGGGATCACACATACTGACATTCATGCAGCCGATCAGCAGCCGGTCAGCCCTGTGATGTCACAGCCCTGTGAATAGCCTTAGCCATCTTGGATTCTGCCATTTTCCAGTGTACTTAGTGCAGGGAGAGACATACGCAAACGCTAGGGACAGTGCTAGAAAAAACTTAAGTGTGCTAAAAAAAATAATTTACAAGTACAGGGAAAGATTATTCAAGGTGTAGGGAAAGGATAGGGAGGAATCATTCCACAGTATTTATGTTGAACAGGGTTCAGTAGGGGATGTTACAGCCTGGGTAATAGGAACAATCTTATTACACCTTGCTGCACTGACTGGGAATCCAAATTGCCATTATACAGCTCTGTAATTCCAGCAAACCATTTTTGCTATTGGGGTGCATGTGCTGTTTGATAGAGCCATTAATAGGGTTTATTACAAAGAAATATTTCTATGTCTTATTTGCCCTTGTGCGGTGCAGTTATATGTTTTAAAGCATTATTTTGGCTTGTATTAGTGGAAAAAAGGGCTTATTAGCCATTGTGTGGTGAAGTGCAAAGATTTTTGTCATGAATTTGTGGCAAAAGAAAAATGTATTTGCAGTTCAGCGGTGCAGTTATATCTTCTAAAGCCTTTTGTGTTGAGTATAAGTGGAAAAAAATAAGGGCCTATTAGCCCTTCAGCGGTGCAGTTATATGTTCTAAAACCCTTTTAGTCATGTATTAGTGGCAAAATAAAAATATATTTGCCGTTCAGCGGTGCAGTTATATGTTTTAAATCCCTTTTTGCCATGTATTAGTGGCAAAAGTAAAATATATTTGCCAATCAGCGGTGCAGTTATATGTTCTAAAGCCTTTTGTGGCTTGTATAAGTGGGAAAAAATAAGGGCCTATTTGCCATTCAGCTGTGCAGTTATATGTTCTAAAGCCCTTTTTGTTGTGTATTAGTGGCAAAAGAAAAATATATTTGCCATTCAGCGGTGCAGTTATATGTTCTAAAGCCCCTTTTGCCGTGTATTAGTGGCAAAAGTAAAATATATTTGCCATTCAGCGGTGCAGTTCTATGTTCTAAAATGACAGGATTGGAGTATGTTGAAGTGACTCAACATAAGGAGTCACATTGAAATCGGAGAATTCGAATACATATTACAATTTATTGGACATGATCCAAAATAGACGATAATAGCAGTGGTGCAGTTATATGTTTTAAAGCCTTTTGTGGCATGTTTAAGTGGAGAAAAATAAGGGCCTATTTGTCTTTCAGCGGTGCAGTTATATGTTCTAAAGCCCTTTTTTCTATGTATTTGTGGCAAAAGTAAAATATATGTTCTAAAGCCCTTTTTGACATAGAGCTGAACCTGATTCAGCAGATGCTGGCATACTTGGAGTGCACCCTGCCAGCCGTCACCTTGAAGATCTGCTGGACTACTGGGCCCCGTGACTGCCCAAATAAATGAAGTGGGCAGTCACTTGTTACTGCACAGTATTCTACACTACTATAATGGTTTTCTGCAGCTGGGAATTAGCAGTTTTTTAACTTGATTCGCTGCAAATAAATTTGGATCGAAATAAATTTTTGCTGAAAATTCAGCAAACCGGTCGAATCTAATTTTTTAAAAATTTGCTCATCTCTACAAATAACCTTCTAAAGTGGAGTCAAGAGTATAATACATAATCCCCCTTTATATTATTTATTCATTTATAGATGCTTATATAGCGGAATATGGGAAGACACGGAGAATGGTGTCTCACTTGATGGTCTAAGCTTAGAAAAAGTTGGTGCCAGCACACATTGCGCCACCTATTTGCACCAGAAGCAAATTCTAAGCTTTTTTAAATGTGGCTTGATGTTAGACCCACCATAACCATGCCCATATTTGAAGGTGACAACAATAGTGGCGAGTGTGTCAGAATTATCATTCTTTTGGCGCAAAAGAATAATAGGCAAAAGAATGCAACAAAAAAGTGTAACTCAGACCCAAAAACCATGCACAAAGATAATACAAAGGTTCAATATGTGTTCAGTGTTTTCATGATCGGGAGCTTATTAATTTACAGGTCCTTCTCAAAAAATTAGCATATTGTGATAAAGTTCATTATTTTCTGTAATGTACTGATAAACATTAGACTTTCATATATTTTAGATTCATTACACACCAACTGAAGTAGTTCAAGCCTTTTATTGTTTTAATATTGATGATTTTGGCATACAGCTCATGAAAACCCCAAATTCCTATCTAAAAAAATTAGCATATTTCATCCGACCAATAAAAGAAAAGTGTTTTTAATACAAAAAAAGTCAACCTTCAAATAATTATGTTCAGTTATGCACTCAATACTTGGTCGGGAATCCTTTTGCAGAA
This sequence comes from Bufo gargarizans, assembly GCF_014858855.1. NCBI lineage: Eukaryota > Metazoa > Chordata > Amphibia > Anura > Bufonidae > Bufo > Bufo gargarizans. Next base: position 209,309,781 of record NC_058081.1, on the reverse strand, counting down.
ATGACAGCTTCAATGCGGCGTGGCATGGAGGCAATGAGCCTGTGGCACTGCTGAGGTGTTATGGAGGCCCATGATGCTTCGATAGCGGCCTTAAGCTCATCCAGAGTGTTGGGTCTTGCATCTCTCAACTTTCTCTTCCCAATATCCCACAGATTCTCTATGGGGTTCAGGTCAGGAGAGTTGGCAGGCCAATTGAGCACAGTAATACCATGGTCAGTAAACCATTTACCAGTGGGTTTGGCACTGTGAGCAGGTGCCAGGTCGTGCTGAAAAATGAAATCTTCATCTCCATAAAGCTTTTCAGCAGATGGAAGCATGAAGTGCTCCAAAATCTCCTGATAGCTAGCTGCATTGACCCTGCCCTTGATAAAACACAGTGGACCAACACCAGCAGCTGACATGGCACCCCAGACCATCACTGTCTGTGGGTACTTGACACTGGACTTCAGGCATTTTGGCATTTCCCTCTCCCCAGTCTTCCTCCAGACTCTGGCACCTTGATTTCCGAATGACATGCAAAATTTGCTTTCATCCGAAAAAAGTACTTTGGACCACTGAGCAACAGTCCAGTGCTGCTTCTCTGTAGCCCAGGTCAGGCGCTTCTGCCGCTGTTTCTGGTTCAAAAGTGGCTTGACCTGGGGAATGCGGCACCTGTAGCTCATTTCCTGCACACGCCTGTACACGGTGGCTCTGGATGTTTCTACTCCAGACTCAGTCCACTGCTTCCGCAGGTCCCCCAAGGTCTGGAATTGGTCCTTCTCCACAATCTTCCTCAGGGTCCGGTTACCTCTTCTCGTTGTGCAGTGTTTTCTGCCACACTTTTTCCTTCCCACAGACTTCCCACTGAGGTGCCTTGATACAGCACTCTGGGAACAGCCTATTCGTTCAGAAATTTCTTTCTGTGTCTTACCCTCTTGCTTGAGGGTGTCAATGATGGCCTTCTGGACAGCAGTCAGGTCGGCAGTCTTACCCATGATTGCGGTTTTGAGTAATAAACCAGGCTGGGAGTTTTTAAAAGCCTCAGGAATCTTTTGCAGGTGTTTAGAGTTAATTAGTTGATTCAGATGATTAGGTTAATAGCTCGTTTAGAGAACCTTTTCATGATATGCTAATTTTTTGAGATAGGAATTTTGGGTTTTCATGAGCTGTATGCCAAAATCATCAATATTAAAACAATAAAAGGCTTGAACTACTTCAGTTGTGTGTAATGAATCTAAAATATATGAAAGTCTAATGTTTATCAGTACATTACAGAAAATAATGAACTTTATCACAATATGCTAATTTTATGAGAAGGACCTGTAGTTTCCTTTCACTTTACAGGATCAGGCTGTCTCTCTAAAAGACTGTGTCCTGCCCGTGGCACTGTCTGCAGGATTGTGAAGTCCCATCAAACTAGGCATGCACATGAGACTTCTCTTACAAGGGCTGTCCCATTAGCTAGTTAGCTTAGCTAGTTAGCTAGTTGAAATTAGTTTCGAGTCTGAATTGTCAAATTTAAAAAAAAACTCAATTTATGTCTGGATTGATTTGTCATGAATCAAAGTTGCTCCATTTGGCCTGAAATAGGTTATATAACACTTTGAGGTCTCCTAGGACTCACATTTTTAAATCTTTTTGTTATCTTTTTTATTTTTTTATTTTATTATGAATTTTTGCTCCCCCTTTTAAACTGTTGAACACAATGACAGCAATAGAAAATAATGTCAGAGTGACAATGGCATACATAGCTATGGGTAAATGCAAGGTTGATGGTGTTAGCAAATAGCATGTTTAGAACACGCACTCCGCTATCGCATGTGTTATGTTTTTTCCTTTTAGAAAGAGGATAGCATGGAATAGACAAGACAGTAGATGTGTGTACCTTTTTAGGGGCAGTAGTATTGGCAGCAGCTGTGTAGTGGCAGTGGCACTAGGGGTAATGGAAGTGACAGCAAGAGAATTAGCAGCATGGAGTAGCAGCTGTGGTGGCAGCAGCCATATGGTACAAAACATCATGTAAGGCAGGCAAACAGCAGCAGTACCATGATGGCAGCAGCAGAAGCAATTACACAGTATGGAAAATTATGGTAGACTGGCATATAGTGTCAGTGGCATGGCAGAGACAGCAGCGACACGGTACAGACCATGATGGTAGGCAGGCAGACAGCGGCAGTGACAAGATGGAGCGGCATCAGAGAGGGCAGATCTATTCATTTGCCTCAGTCAGAGGAGTAATTAAATCCTTACGATTTCATGCCTCATTTATTTTGACAAAAATGATATTTTGCACAAGGACGGAGGACAATTTGTCTGTTTAAGTGTCACTATGCCCCATGCAGTGGCGTACCTACCATATAGGCAGACCACGCAGCTGCTATGGGGCCCGTGAGGAAGGGGGGCCCGCAGTGGAGGAGAGTCCCCGCCCCCATCTATCTTCCTGTCTCCCGTCTGCTAGCCCCGCCTCCTAGCCCCGCCTCCAGTCGGCTAGCCCCGCCTCCCGTCTGTTAGCTCCATTATGCCTGATTCCTATTTCCTCTGGATTGCCACTACCCCACCAGTAATGAAGTAAGTGACCACTTGTAGATGAGGACAGTGGGGGAGGGGGGGGGGGTCACTCAGCTTTCCCAGACTATTCCTCTGCACATATGCCATTCAGAACAGGAGGAAAGCTGGGTGCTATTATGTAATGTGACTCAGTTTTCCTGATGTCCTGCATGGCACAAGTGCAGAGGCAGGAGAAGATATGGGGGGAGGTGGGAGCTGTGTCACTCAGCTTTCTCAGACTATTCTCATGTCTCTCCACGTGTGCCATGCAGGACAGCAGAAAAGCTGGGTGCTATTACATCATGCAATGTCCCTCAGATTTCCTGCTATCCTGCAAGGCATAAATGCAGATAATAAGAACAGGGAAAGGCAGGGGGGAGGGGTTCACCCAGCTTTCCCAGAGACTCCTGTCTCTGCACATGTGTCCTGCAGGATAGCGAGTAATGACAGTGTCTCCCAGCTGTCCTGCATGACACAGAGGATGGGGGAGGGGGGCACTCGCTTCCTCAAACTTTTCTCATGTCTATGCGCATGTGCCATGCTGGACAGCAGGAAAGTTGGGTGCTATTACATCATGTAACGCCCCAGATTCTTGTCAATATATGCTGAACACCGCCAGAACCTACCAGATCCCATTCTCTATAAGGCTACTTTCACACTTGCGGCAGGACGGATCCGACAGGCTGTTCACCATGTCGGATCCGTCCTGCGGCTATTTCGCCGTGCCGCCGGACGGCCGCTCCGTCCCCATTGACTATAACGGGGGTGGAGCTCTGGCGCAGCATGGCGGTGCACGGCGAAAGCCGCCGGACTAAAAGGTACTGCATGTCTGACTTTTTATTCCGGCAGCTTTCGCCGTGCACCGCCGTGCTGTGCCGGAGCGAAATAGCCGCAGGACGGATCCGACATGGTGAACAGCCTGTTGGATCCGTCCTGCCGCAAGTGTGAAAGTACCCTAATGGGTCTGTTGGGTTCCGGCATGAGTACTGCCATTTTGTAGAACAAAATACTTCTGCATGAGGTGGGGCAGGGGAGAAGTTAGGGAGGGTAGTGAGAGGAGCCAGGGTGCATAGTAGGAGGGACTAGGAACGGGCATGGGGGCCCAATCTAAATTCTTGCTATGGGGCCCAATGATTTCTGTGTATGCCCCTGGCCCCATGCCACCTTGAAAACCCTCTCTGAGACAAAGTGGAGGCTGGACAACACAGAAGAGAGAGTGCATACTGGGCCAGTTCGGGCCACACTTTCAATTTGCCTTCCCAAAAGTCCATTGGGTCAGGGAAAGCGTTATGCCCCGGAGAAGGACCAGAGTCCAGATAGGACTGAACCTGAGTGTTGAGGTGGTCTGTTGCATCAGCCTGGTGAAAAAAATGTCTCCATCATGTTGATGATCCTGAACTGGCTGCTTCTGAGGCTTCTGCTGCTTTTGGTAGCGGAGAGGGCAGGAGGTGAGTGACTTGATGGGGGGCAGAGAGTGGCGTCTCCTCGCCAAAAGCTGTGGCAAGCGGCATACATATTGTATTATGGTAATAAAGCAATTTGGCCTTCCTTTGAGCACTAGGAAAACAATCCCCCATTTTGCTTTGATAATGAGGGTATGAAGCATGAATATCCAGTAATTATCAGATTGCTGTGAGTACTATGTTAAAATGGCAACACTTCATTTTAAACATATGATAGGACAATTTACTTAGGTAATAATGCGATTTTTGCATTTAAATGTCTTTGAACTATACATTCAATAGCACAGTTGTAACTGCAATTTTGAAGTAGAATGTCTTTTGAACTACATGGTGTGATGCAGTAATGCATCCTCTAACATGGAAATAACAATGCAATGTTTTCTAAATGGTTTTTAGAAAAAAAAGTGCAATTGCTGAGCGTTTGCAGCAGAATGCTATTGGGGTGCTGTACTGGCAATACACATATGAACTGTAGAAACTTGAGGTTTTGAAAATAAAAGCTGTCTGTCTAATCATATACAGAAAAAAATGAGTTCCATTTTCTTGAATGGGGTTTTGTAATGCAGAACTAGTTGCCTGCAGCTATATTAAACACAGTGTGACCAGCTCCTCACTCACTCAAAGCCTTTCCTGATCAAACATGTGCGCAATCATATCTGTCTATTCTCTCCCTACAGTGTCCCATATCAGTGATGAGGATGCCTTTCAGCTTCTAAGCTAATCAAGGGAAGCCTTCCCCCCCCCCACGTCCTCCCAGTGTCATGTGATCCTCCATATTCTTTCTCCCTCGTGGTTTTCCTTGCCAATATATACTGTAAAATAGTCCTGGGCACCGTTTTTACGCTTTGGGTTCATTTGGTGGATGAATATTTGTGAAATTCATGACGGATCTGATTCATTTACAATCAAATCACTCATCTCTAATGTAAAACAATACATTTGACTTTGGCAAGATATAGCTCTAGCTACCAGAAAATGGGTTGTTCATTTGCATATCAGTAAAGTTTACATAACTGATCATTAAATGTTGCTAAAAGGTAATACATGTCATAAAGGTTTTGTTCAAGTAGAATAAACTGGGAGACTCATCAACTAGAAAAGGTTGGGCCCCTGGTGTATTCTATACATTTCTTTACAATGGTCAATGATGACAGTTTTTTTTACTATGTTATACCATTTAGGTTTTAGGTTACTTTCACACTTGCGTTCAGTGCGGATCCATCTTGTATCTGCACAGACGGATCCGCACCGATAATGCAAACGCTTGTATCTGTTTATATCGTATCCGTTTGCATTATTCATTCAAAAAAAGTCTAAGTCAAAACGGATCCGTCTTGACTTACATTGAAAGTCAATGGGGGACGGATCCGTTTTCAATTGCACCATATTGTGTCAGTGAAAAACGGATCCGTCCCCGTTGACTTACATTGTAAGTCAGGACGGATACGTTTGGCTCCACTTCGTCAGACGGACACCAAAACGCTGCAAGCTGCGTTTTAGTAACCACCTCAAAAACACAATGGAGACCAAACGCAGCCAAATTGATGCATTCTGAACAGATTCTGATCCATTCAGAATGCATTGGGGCTGAACTGATCCGTTTTGGGCTACTTGTGAGAGCTTGAAACGGATCTCACAAGTGGACCTAGAAACGCCAGTGTGAAAGTAGCTTTAATAATTTCAAGGATGTGTAGCCTGCAATCTATTGTACTTGCCACATACAACTATAACAAAAGCTTTGTTGTCACCATGGATTGATTGCTTTTTAATTTCAGGCTTGTAAAAGTGGAGTGAGCAAAGCAAGTCTCCAATTGATTATTATCTTACACACATCTCTTCCTGGCAATGTGCTCATTGTAAGGAAATAGTTTACTTTATAAGAAAGAATGAGATTTGTTTCCCTTGGGACATGACATGGGTGACGTATATTGTTCTCTAGGGTCTGGTGGTTTATTTGACACTTGAGTTTCATCTATTTGGCTCAAAGAGAATCCTTGACATTGGAGGTCAGCTAGAGTTACATGCTGCATATAGAGAGGTTTTTCTCTGTATGTGTCTTAGTGCGAATTCACACCAGATGTTAATCCTCTGCTGCCCTTCACGTTCGGGGTACACTTAGGTCCATATATATTTGGACAGAGACAACATTTTTCTATTTTTTGTTCTGTACATTACCACAATGGACTTCGAACAAAACAATTCAGATGCAGTTGAAGTTCAGACTTTCAGCTTTAATTCAGTGGGTTGAACAAAATGATTGCATAAAAATGTGAGGAACTAAAGCATTTTTTAAATCAATCCCTTCATTTAAGGGACTCAAAAGTAATTGGACAAATTAAATAATTGTTAATAAAATGTTAATTTCTAATACATGGTTGAAACCCTTTTAAAGGGGTTGTCCAGGTTCAGAGCTGAACCTGGACAGCCCTCCATTTTCACCCCGGCAGCCCCCCTGACATGAGCTAAATCGCGCAGGGCAAAGGCATTTTTCAGAGTTCCGGTGACGTACCGGGCTCTCCATGGGGCTGACAGGAACCCCGGTGACGTCACCGGCACTGATGGGCGGGATTTGGCTCTGCCCTAGCCAGTAAAACGGCTAGGGCAGAGCTAAAGCCCGCCCCTCAGAGCCGGTGACGTCACCGAACACACTGCTGAGCGGAAGTTACCGCCCGGCAGTGTGTTATTAAAAACAAAGAGCCCGTGCCCTGCGCGATCTAGCGCAGGGCACTGGAGCGCATCGGAGCATGAGATGCTCCGATGCTAGGCTCAGGGGGGCTGCCGGGGTGAAAATAAGGGTATGTCCGGGTTCAGCTCTGAACCTGGACAACCCCTTTAATGCTCTGCCAGGCCGTTACTTCAGCAGTTTTCAGTTGCTGTTTGTTTGTGGGTCTTTCTGTCTGACGTTTAGTCTTTAAAGGGCTTCTGTCACCCCCCAACCCCCAATTTTCAGTTTTTGACTTATTAAATTTGTTAATGTAAGTAGATTCCATATATGCCCCTCTTACCTCGGGCAGTGCAGTAATTACAGTAAAAAACGTACTTTTATTATATGTAAATTTCATCACTACCAGCAAGTTGGGCGGACTTGAAAAGACGCCCCCTCTTCCACTTGATTGACAGGGCCAGCGAGCGCTCTCCTCCTCTCGCTGGCCCTGCCTGCAGCCTCAAATCCTGTGCCTGCGCCGTACCGCTCGTTATTCGGTGCAGGTGCTCTGAGAGAAGGACGGCCACTCCTTCCTCAGTGCTCCTGCGCCGATGACATCAGCTTTACACCCGGAAGAGAAGACCTCTCTTCCGGGTGTAGGTCTGACGTAATCGGCGAAGGGGCGGCCAAGCGGCCGTCGTTCTCTCAGAGCGCCTGCGCCGAATGATGACCGGTACGGCGCAGGCACGGGATTTGAGGCTGCAGGCAGGGCCAGTGAGAGGAGGAGAGCGCTCGCTGGCCCTGTCAATAAAGTGGAGGAGGGGGCGTTTTTTCAAACAGAGGATGCTGCGGCTACCAGGAAGTCCGCCCAACTTGCTGGTAGTGAAGAAATTTACATATAATAAAAGTGCATTTTTTACTGTAATTACTGCACTGCCCGAGGTAAGAGGGGCATATATGGAATCTGCTTACATTAACAAATATAATAAGTCAAAAACTGAAAATTGGGGGTTGGGGGGTGACAGAAGCATTTTAAAGGGAACCTGTCACCGGGATTTTGTGCATAGAGCTGAGGATATAGGTTGCTAGATGGCCGCTAGCACATCCATCATACCCAGTCCCCATAGCTCTGTGTGCTTTTATTGTGTAAAAAAACGATTTAATACATATGCAAATTAACCTGAGATGAGTCCTGTATGTGAGATGAGTCAGGGACAGGACTCATCTCAGGTTAATTTGCATATGTATCAAATCATTTTTTTTACACAATAAAAGCACACAGAGCTATGGGGACTGAGTATTGGGGATGTGCTAGCGGCCATCTAGCAACCCGTGTCCTCAGCTCTATACACAAAATCCCGGTGACAGGTTCCCTTTAACAAGTGAAATGCATGCTCTACTGGGTTCAGATCAGGTGACTGACTTGGCCATTCAAGAATATTCCACTTCTTTGCTTTAATAAACTCCTGGGTTGCTTTGGCTTTATGTTTTGGGTCATTGTCCAACTGTATTATGAAACACTGACCAATCAGTTTGGCTGGATTTGGCTGGATTTGATCACCCCAGAATTCATCCGGCTGCTTCTGTCCTGTGTCACATCATCAATAAAGACTAGGCACCTGGTGCCACCAGCAGCCATGCATGCCCAAGCCATCACACTGCCTCCGTCGTGTTTTACAGATGATGTGGTATGCTTTGGATCATGAGCTGTACCATGCCTTCACTATACTTTTTTTTTACCATCATTCTGGAAGAGGTTGATCTTGGTTTCATCTGCCGAAAGAATGTTCTTTCAGAAGTGTGCTGGTTTTTTAAGATTTTGCACCGTGCAGTGAACCCTCTGTATTTACTTTCATGCAGTCTTCTCTTTATGGTAGATTTGGATATTGATACGCCTATATCCTGGAGAGTATTGTTCCCTTGGTTGGCTGCAGTGGTGTATCTTGGTTTTGTGCTGCCCTAGGCGAAACTAAACTCGGGCACCCCCCTAATATAAATTTGTCCCACCCCTTCCTTGTTAAAAAACAACGTGCAGCTAGAGTTAGTACAGTATTAATCCCTCCCTCATTCTCCCCCCTCTAACCACCCAACGGGTCCCAACCCCCTTACCCCATAAAACAACTAAGTAATTCATTTTTTGTGAATTACTGTAATTTAAGTACTTACAGTTTTTGAAGACAGCAGGCTCAGAGATCAGTGCATTGGTGGCCGGGGCCTGGCCTCAGTGTTCACGGTGACCGTGTGCAAGATCCGCTCTGCACTTGGAGGAGATAAGGCTCACCCTAGCGGTGCCGGCCCGTGACTCCACCTCCGTGTGACGTCACAACGGCAATGTGAGGACGCAAAAGGCAGGGGAGGTCGGGAGGAAGTCAGGAGGGGGAGCAAGTAAGTTTTTCAACTCCTTCACTATGCGGCGCCGTCGATGCCGCTCGCATAGTGAAGGCTTGGACAAGGGGCAAAAAATATATTTTGCATATTGTGTAACTATAACTAAGCAAACAAGGCATTTTGCCGTCCCCTTTTCAAGTGCCGCCCTAGGCAAATGCCTTGTTTGCCTTGTGATAGATACACCCCTGGTTGGCTGTTGTGAAGGGGTTTCTCTTCACTATGGTAATTATTCTGCGATCATCCACCACTGTTGTCTTCCACGGGCACCCAGGTCTTTTTGCATTGTTGAGGTCACCAGTGCTTTCTATCTTTCTTTCTTTCTCAGGATGTACCAAACTCCTAATAGTGTAGCAATTTCTAGGATGTTTTTTTTCTGTTTTCGCAGATGAAGGATGGCTTGTTTCAAGTGCATGGAGCTCTCCTTTGACCGCATGTTTACTTCTCAACAAAATCTTCAAAATGCAAGCACCCCACCTCAAATCAACTCCAGGCCTTTTATGTGCTTAATTGAGAATGAAATAATGAAGGAGTTGCCCACACCTGCCCATAAAACAGCCTTTGAGTCAAATGTCCAATTACGTTTGGTCCCTTTAAAAACAGGGTGCCACATGTAAAGGAGCTGAAACTCCTAAACCCTTAATCCAATTTTAATGTGGATACCCTCAAATGAAAGCTAAAAGTCTGGACTTTATATCCATTATATAACTATAACTTGAATATGTTTTAGTGAACAGGTAATAAAAACTAAATTTGTGTCGGTGTCCAAATATATATGGACCTAACTGTATATGTCTGTTTACCTCTTTTTGTTTTGCTGGGCAGAATTGCATAGTCACCACGCTATTCTGTCCAGCAAACTAAACAGATTCTAACAAAAATTAGGTCAAATAGAGGCCAAAATGTAATATTTCTGATTATGTTGCCTTAATGCAGTGAATGTAGCCATCACAGCAACACAAGCTGTGACCTGCTTGCTGGCTAAGCCCCTCTTACTCTGCCCAAAGGGTGACCGCATGCTCCCTCGGGCTCTTGAAGGGCTAGCACACACCTAAATCTTCACCAGCCAATGGTTGGCCACCTTGGTGTACTTAAGGCACCTTCCTGTGTGGGAAGGTTGCATGAGCAATAGACTCTAGTCCTCTAGTGTCCTGCAAAGATGCTGTTATACATTTGCATGTGTACAGTACCCATTTCTGCCTATTTACCAAATTTTCTGCCTGACATAACCTTTATCTTTTTTCTGTCCTGACCCTGAGCTGCCTGCCTTGAGCTCAGACTGTTAATTGGATTGCACAAATTCTGCCTGCCCTGACCACGGTCTGTACCTGGACTACAGCTATGCCTGATACCTCTGTCCTCTGCATCAGTGTCTCTTGACCCCAGTGGGTCAGCAGTCACTTGAACAGAGACTACTTCAGGAGCCTGGTGGTTCCCCTGCTGTGAAGCTCAAATCCCTGTTGGGGGACACTTTGATATTGCCCTTGGGAGTAGCTTCAGGGCAAATGTGTCCATTTACCACACTGGGTCCACACTTGATATGTAACAATAAATCAAAAGCTGTGTGTGATACCACCGTAACAGAGGTTGCATCTCTATACTACCCCACATCCTGGTTTATACATTAACAATGGCTTAAGTGAAACAATAATGGTTGAAGGTGTAACTACTCTGATAACACCTTCTGTTTGCTCTTGAGCCTCGTAAAAAAACGTTATTGCAATTAAATTGAGTAAGGCCTATTCAGTAATTGCATATCTCTTAAAAAGAAACCTTTTACTGGGAGAGTCTCAGTTTTAACCATGAAAGAATGTAGGCATCAGGCCAAGAGAATGTGTCCACAGTTGAGATGGTCTTGGCATGTCTTGTATGAATCATTGGTTATTTCACTTTTTCAGATATAAGGGACAAATAATCTTCTATTCCATGGACTGCTTCTTTTTACTCTTTTAAATATGTGATATTTATTAAATGGTTTGGGTATGACACCAGTGAATGTTGAATACATCAAGTTTCCTCAGTGATTCAAAGGTTACTTACCTTAGAGAACTTGGGTAGCGTTTAAAATATATGATGGGAAAAGTAGAGCCACGCTCTTGAGTCTCACCAAGGTGCCACTGGAAGGATTCTTCAATGCAAAATACTATAAAGGAAAATCAGCGGTACACCTATATGGATGCAATAAAAGATGCAATAAATATGGATTGGCCATGTCAGTGATGTTGGGCAAAGGGAGAATGTACTTAAGTGAATTGATATGGAAGAGAGCAAACAGTGCAAAGGAAATATTATACATATTTATATGTATGGAATATACTAAAGGGCCTACATAATCATACCTAATTTGCACGCCTTGATGGAGATTCCTGTGTCTGGAAAAGAAGAGAGAATAATGTATGAATGTTAAAGCATAAAATACATAACCAAGTAAGTATAAGTACAAAAAAATAAGACTCTTATATGAGACTAGTCCTATATCCCATAGGTTTAAATCATGCACACATGTTCTTATTCCCTGGTCATGCCAAGGGGTTCCAATGTAAGTAGTGTATTGATCCAGCATGCCTCTATTCTTGTAAGAAGAGCCATCCTCTTGCTTCCCCTTCTTGGGTCTGGAATATTTCAAGTGACTTAAAATCTAAATTATTCTGTGACTGCTAGAGCTGAATTGAAATGGAATGTGGAGGAGATCCTTGTGTCATCTAATGGGAGATTTATGTTGACTAATCCGGTGTCTCATAGGCTGGGTAGTCTCTCCCTCATATACTGGTCCACATGGACACTTAATAAGATAAATTACATCATTAGATTCACATGGGAAAAAGTCCTTAAAGGGGTTCTCTGGGAATTAGGAAAATGTAAATACTTAAATATTACTTTATTATAAATATATTCCCAAATACATTTCATTAGTTATAATGGCTCCTTTTTGTCTGGGGATAAATCATTAGGAGAAATAAAATGGCCGCTGTCATATTAGTGCACACAGAACCTGTCCTAATCACGCAGCAGGACAAGTTACTTCACAGAGAGCTGCCTCGTCCTCCTCTCTGCTTTGCTTGTCAAGGATTATGATCCTGAATACAGTTTATAATATGATCTTGAGCTGAATCTGTGTAGAAATGGAGTTTATGAGGAGATATGAAGTACATAGAGGATGGACAGGACAGACTGTGGTAATGTGGGGCTGTGGTAATGGAGACTGCATACAAGTGCTGCTACTCATCAGTCACCCCCACCCCCTCTCTGTACTTCATGTCTCCTCATGAACTCCATTCCTACAGAGATTCAGCTGAAGATCTTATCAGCTGTATTCAGGTTCATAATCCCTAACGAACAGAGAGGAGGAGGATGAGGCAGCTCTTTAAAGGGCTTCTGTCACCCCATTAAACCTTTTTTTTTTTTTTTCTTTACTAATAATCCCTACACTGCGATCTCATCATACATAAGCTAATTAATGATTTTGGTTCAGTAGAATTTCTTAAAAATCGATTTTTATAATATGTAAATTACCTTGCTACCAGCAAGTAGGGCGGCTACTTGCTGGTAGCAGGCGAATCCTCCGATGGTAATGACGCCCCCTTTGCTTGTTGATTGACAGGGCCAGGGAACGGGATAGTTCTCTGCTGGCCCTGCCTGTTTTGATTCAATATCTTGCGCCTGCGCCGCTGCCGTACCTCTCTTCAATCTGCGCAGGCGCACTGAGAGGCGGCCACTCACTCGGCCGCTCGCTCCTCAATGCGCCTGCGCCGGGTGTAGATGTGACGTCATCGGCGCAGGCGCATTGAGGATGGAGCGGCCGAGTGAGTGGCCGCCTCTCAGTGCGCCTGCGCAGATTGAAGAGAGGTACGGCAGCGGCGCAGGCGCAAGATATTGAATCAAAACAGGCAGGGCCAGCAGAGAACTATCCCATTCCCTGGCCCTGTCAATCAACAAGCAAAGGGGGCGTCATTACCATCGGAGGATTCGCCTGCTACCAGCAAGTAGCCGCCCTACTTGCTGGTAGCAAGGTAATTTACATATTATAAAAATCGATTTTTAAGAAATACTACTGAACCAAAATCATTAATTAGCTTATGTATGATGAGATCGCAGTGTAGGGATTATTAGTAAAGAAAAAAAAAAAAACGGTTTAATGGGGTGACAGAAGCCCTTTAAGCTCAGTGCTCTGAAGTAACTTGTCCTCCTGTGTTATTAGTACAGGTTCTGTGTGCACTAATAGGACAGCGGACATTTTATTTCTCCTAACAAAACAAGCCATTATAACTAATGAAAGGTATTTGGGAATATGTTTATAATAAAGTGATATTTAAGTATTTTCAGTCATTTTATTTTCTTAATTCCTGGAGAACCCCTTTAAAGGGAACCTGTCACCTGGATTGCTAGATGGCCGCTAGCACATCCGCAATACCCAGTCCCCATAGCTCTGTGTGCTTTTATTGTGTAAAAAAAAACGATTTGATAGATATGCAAATTAACCTGAGATGAGTCAGAGCTTGAAAATATGACTCTTCTCTGGTCACACAAGTAAGAAATGACTCTTCTATGTTAATTTGCATAAAAGGCGGAAAGTACAAAAATGCATAATACTTATTGAATTCCTCTGCAAATGAAATTAAAAGTGTAATTTATATGTTTAGGGTAACAGTGAGGGTAGCATAGTAGAGGTGACAGGTTCCCTTTAAAGGGGTTCTCCGGGAATGATTTACAATGACTGCAAGCAACATGTCATATAATTTGAGCAGGTCTAGGTTGTCTCCACTTGCAGATCAGCCAGTATACATATGCATATGCATTCATACACAAACTTGGACTCATTTTATAGCAAATCAAGTTTCTTATTTATTCATAAGATTATTAACCAATTCTTTATAAAGACAGGTAAAATGTTATTCAATGTACTTCATCACACTATAATTCCTTAATTTTACTGTTTTTTACATATACAGGTCCTTCTCAAAAAATTTGCATATTGTGATAAAGTTCATTATTTTCTGTAATGTACTGATAAACATTAGACTTTCATATATTTTCGATTCATTACACACCAACTGAAGTAGTTCAAGCCTTTTATTGTTTTAATATTGATGATTTTGGCATACAGCTCATGAAAACCCAAAATTCCTATCTAAAAAAATTAGCATATCATGAAAAGGTTTTCTAAACGAGCTATTAACCTAATCATCTGAATCAACTAATTAACTCTAAACACCTGCAAAAGATTCCTGAGGCTTTTAAAAACTCCCAGCCTGGTTCATTACTCAAAACCGCAATCATGGGTAAGACTGCCGACCTGACTGCTGTCCAGAAGGCAATCATTGACACCCTCAAGCAAAGGATAAGACACAGAAAGAAATTTCTGAACGAATAGGCTGTTCCCAGAGTGCTGTATCAAGGCACCTCAGTCGGAAGTCTGTGGGAAGGAAAAAGTGTGGCAGAAAACACTGCACAACGAGAAGAGGTGACCGGACCCTGAGGAAGATTGTGGAGAAGGACCGATTCCAGACCTTGGGGGACCTGCGGAAGCAGTGGACTGAGTCTGGAGTAGAAACATCCAGAGCCACCGTGTACAGGCGTGTGCAGGAAATGGGCTACAGGTGCCGCATTCCCCAGAAACAGCGGCAGAAGCGCCTGACCTGGGCTACAGAGAAGCAGCACTGGACTGTTGCATGTCATTCGGAAATCAAGGTGCCAGAGTCTGGAGGAAGACTGGGGAGAGGGAAATGCCAAAATGCCTGAAGTCCAGTGTCAAGTACCCACAGTCAGTGATGGTCTGGGGTGCCATGTCAGCTGCTGGTGTTGGTCCACTGTGTTTTATCAAGGGCAGGGTCAATGCAGCTAGCTATCAGGAGATTTTGGAGCACTTCATGCTTCCATCTGCTGAAAAGCTTTATGGAGATGAAGATTTCATTTTTCAGCACGACCTGGCACCTGCTCACAGTGCCAAAACCACTGGTAAATGGTTTACTGACCATGGTATTACTGTGCTCAATTGGCCTGCCAACTCTCCTGACCTGAACCGCATAGAGAATCTGTGGAATATTGGGAAGAGAAAGTTGAGAGACGCGAGACCCAACACTCTGGATGAGCTTAAGGCTGCTATCGAAGCATCCTGGGCCTCCATAACACCTCAGCAGTGCCACAGGCTGATTGCCTCCATGCCACGCCGCATTGAAGCAGTCATTTCTGCAAAAGGATTCCCGACCAAGTATTGAGTGCATAACAGAACATAATTATTTGAAGGTTGACTTTTTTTGTATTAAAAACACTTTTATTTGATTGGTCGGATGAAATATGCTAATTTTTTTAGATAGGAAATTTGGGTTTTCATGAGCTGTATGCCAAAATCATCAATATTAAAACAATAAAAGGCTTGAACTACTTCAGTTGGTGTGTAATGAATCTAAAATATATGAAAGTCTAATGTTTATCAGTACATTACAGAAAATAATGAACTTTATCACAATATGCTAATTTTTTTAGAAGGACCTGTACATAGCAAACCCTATCATATATTAATACTAAGGATGAGCGAACCAGTTTGGACCAAACTGAGTTCAGTCCAAACTTTGCAATTTTTTTCGGCCTGCAGACAAACCCGAATTTTTGGGGGTTTGTATTGGACGAATCCACGAAAATGGTGCTTAGCGTCATTTTAAGGCTCATATTGGCAGGAAAAAAGCCAGGGAGGAAAAAGAAGGGTTCTCACATTACCCAGAGAGGAAGTGGGAGGGGCAGGGCTTGCCCTGATTGGCTCCCAGGCTTACAGACAGCCTGGATGAGCCAATCAATGCTGCAGCAGTACTATTGGGGCAGCGAGAGTGGCAGTCGGGAAAGAGCAGGTGGGGCAAAGAACCCACCATGATATACCATGATCTGATACGAGCGAAAGAAAGTGTGAAGACTCCGATGACGATTGCGTTCTGGACAGACCTGGGAGCCGGATCTCAGTGCTGAGGAGGAAGTAACATCAGAGGAGGATGATGGCAGCAATAAAGAGAAGAGGCCACCTACCTCCCTAAGAACAGCCAGGACCATATTTGCTTTGAGATCTGGTGATGCCGCTGATGCAGTGGGTACGTTAAGCCCAAAACCTGCCAGAGCTAAGCCCATCTTGGCTGCCTCTACCTCTGCATGAGTATCTCTTGTCTGGCAGTTTTTCTCCACGCTGTGTGGGGATTTGCTCTGGTAGGCACCAAAAACAGTTCTTGATCAAACTGCAGTGTTTTATTCACACAAGCAGGTTTAACAACTCAGTAACCAACTTCACCTTAGGTGAAAGTCCTGGTGTTCATTCACACTATGCTGCAGTTTCTGCTTAAAGAGTCCCAGAACAGGCATGCATTCACAATTAGCCAACAGGTCCACACCAAAGCTTAAGTCCAGGATGTAGTCGACCTGTCTTCCCAGGTTGCAAGCATTTATCCAGGCACATGTCTCCACCCTCTGCTGCCGTCCAATTGGCTTTTAAGACAGCTAGGTGTCAGCAAAGCCCGGACCGGCACCTAAGATCCAGTCCGGTGCTTGACCTCACCTGGCTGGCAATCAGTCCAGCAGCACATGCTGGGAAGAGAATACCTTCCCCTCCAGACCAGAAGACAAAAGCATTGCCTTGTGCAAGCTGTGTAAGAGCAAACTAAAAAGTGGGCAGGCAAACACAAATGTAGACACCAGCTCTGTTAAACCACATGAAGCGGCATCACCCCGTCTCCTGGGCAAACAGAAGTGGCAGCAAGCTACCGCGGCAGGATTTCCCTCCTTCTCCTGGTCCCCCTTGTGGCACCCAGGCACAGCCAAGTGCAGTATGGTGTCTTTCAATCAACAACATCCCTTTCTACTTCTCCAGGTCAGACTCCTCTTCTACTATATTGTCAGCCATTGATAACGGAATGTTTGGCCAGGAAACAACTGTACGTGCCCAGCAATCCGTGGGTGCACAAGCTTAATTCCCACCTGGCCAAGTTGCTGGCGGTGCAGTTGCTACTGAATGATTCAGTCGAGTCTTCTGCCTTTAGGGAGCTAATGGCATGCACTTAGCCTAGCTGGAAGATTCCTAGCTGGCATTATCTCTCCCAAAAGGCCATCCCTGCCTCGTACTCTCACGTGGCAGACAACGTGGACCGCTCCCTGTGATTCTCATTGTGCAGCAAGGTTCATTGCCATGGTGGACATCTGGAGTAGCTCTTACAGGCAGGGACAGTACATGTCTTTCACAACCCACAACCATTTCGGGAAAAATAGATTTGTTACAACGAAGTGTGAGGAAATTCTACTTCTTCCTGAAATTCGGATAGAAGTCAATTCGTTTGGATTCAGTTCGCTCAAAAACTAATTAAAAACCATTGAAGTGTTTGTTTCGCTATTGCCTAAGAATTTTTTATGGTATTTTATAGTAACATTTTCAGGACTGGGTTAAATGTTTAGTGGATATGACAAAAAAAAGTCTGTATGTCATTGCCTACAGATAAAAAAAATATATATATTTTTTTTTGGGGGGGGGGGGGGGTGTTACATTTATTTAAGGATTACTGTATTAATACTGAAATTTTTCACAGTCAGGCAATGCTGGGGCCTGCATCATGCCACTAATGCCTCAACTGTCACTTTCCATGTACTTACTTTTCCCAAGTTTTTTTTTTTTTTTGGGGGGGGTTAATGTATGTATATGATTACTGCATCAACATGGATATTACTGCATCAACATGGATATTACTGCATCAACATGGATATTATCTCACAGTCCAGGCAGGCTGAATGCGACCAATAGACCTCTCCTTGCTGCCGGTGACCCACTCTTGCTGTCTGTCTGCCTACCATCACGTTGTGTATGGCTGCTGCAAGTGATTAAAATTTTCCGAAAAAATAAAAATCCTAGGAGGCTAGATGGGGTTATATACCAACTTTCAGGGCAAATGGAGCAACTTTGGTTTGGCCTGAACCGAACTTTTTGAAAAATTCTGCAAACCGGTCCGGAAATGAATCTCGACTAGTTTGCTCATCTCTAATTAATATGCAATCTGAAATTCAGCATGAGTTGTGTCCCATAGGAGATAAAGATCACAAAGTCACAAAGCTCACAGTCATCCCTGGATTATACTTAAAAATACTCTGTACAGAAGTTTTGTAACTTCAGTTAGATAACATGCATAACGGATATCATAGTACGCAGTTTATTATGTTACTTCTCCTGAGAGATGACTTAATACTGGGATTGTGAAAAGCAGTGTATAAAAAAGTAATAACAAACATGAATGTGATCCTTAAAAAGAGTTAACGTCTTTAGGGAATAAGTAGAGTAAGTATAAAAAAATGAAGTGACAAGTGTGACAGCGTAAGTTGCATTAGCAACTGATGAGTAATATGTCTGAGCTGTCTATATAAAGACAGGAAAAGATGGGCTATCCATCACACTTCATTCAAACTAAGACAAACTTGAAAAGGTAAGGAGGATTTTGCATTCTTATTTCTTGAATAAAGTTTTGCTCTGTCAAGATTATTCTTTTATCCTAGAATTTGGCAAACAGATTCACCCAGATTCACAGATTTTAATGAGGACTTTGTGTGAAGTCATTCATACAACTTTGTGGGTTATACTCCTGTGATTGGAGTCCTTATGTTTATATAATTTGGTATGCTTATTCCTTATGTTTATATAATTTGATATGATTATTCCTTCTGTTAATATACTTGGTATGCTTATTTCTTATGTTAATATAGTTTGGTATAATTATTTCTTATGTTTATTAATTTTGGTATTCTTATTCCTTATGTTTATATATTTTGTCATTCTTATGCCTTAAGGTAATATCGTTTTTATGCTTTTCCTTATGTTTATATACTTTAGTACCTGATACTTTGGTAGACTTAGTAATGGAGATCATTTTAATTTAGAAGCCTAAGATCAACTCTATCATCTAACATATCAAACACTGGCACTTACACACATGACAATAAAGTGAAACCCTGTCTTGGACATGCACCCTTATCATTGCCATGACGTTATTATATACATTGACTGCAAGTCTTTTGCAGCACAGGATGTCCTATTCACTGAAGATTTTTATCCATTCTATATAGGATGTTGTGTAATCATAATGCAGCCATTGGCTGTTTTTTATGTTTTAATACATCATTGTATCAATGTGTGTGCTCTTTTAGGTCAGTACTATGCCATATTCAAGGAGGGCACAACATGCGGCATACCACTGGATATATATTTTTATTAATATGCGCCAGATATCAGAGCATGTTTGGTCCCAGAATTCTGTTGGTAGGGAGTACCGTAGTGAACAGTGATTATATACAAGGCATTAAACATGTCAGTACAAGTCTACATACATATCCTGCTCATGAGGCATCCTTAGGGACAAAACATATCAACAATCCCTTGCTTCCAGGCGTGCTTCCCGAGTTCAGAAGTCAAATCATAATCGGAAAGTTAGAATACATTTGTTGATTTAATATTTTGAGCATTATTTTAAAAAATACCTAATATAATATATTGATATAATATATATTGATATAAATGTTCTATTAAGTTTAAGTGCTCACATTGAATGCAGGTTATGTTTCAATGTATCTTGCTTAAAAACAGAAGAGGGCACATTTGGCATGAAATGTACGCCAGCTGTAACTCTATCGTTACGCTAGTTAGAATTTATGCCAATGCTCAGAGATTTTACATGGGTTGATCTTGATTTTTTTCCAATGCATTGCTGCTGCTGGTTCATAGGAGGCAGAGAATTTCTATACACAGGAAAAGTTGTCAACTGTTTCCGGTGCTAAGATGAGAAGATATATGGCTGCCGTCCACTTTGCAAAGAATGAATCCCTATGGGATTTTTCTTGGAATCACATCTTCATTTTTTGGGAAACAAGACATTTTTTTTTTTCTAATTTTATCTCGGCATGTGATCTCTCCACTCAGGAGTCAACACACTAGGAAATGAATTCTTAATACAGAGAAAAAAACTATTTAGCAGCTAACCCCCCTCTCAAAAACATACATGTGATAATAATATATAATGCAGAATAAATGATACCTTTATTGTACGTGCATATAGTAGAAAGGGTGACAAAGCCTCGGAAACCGCCAGATGGGGTTCTGGGTTAACAATTCACATTTTGGAAGTCTCCGTCTGTTCCCCAAGGCAGAGAGTTGCCTTCAGAGTAACTTTCTAAATATTAGTCAACTGTGCAATTCATAGAAGCATGAATGGCGAGAGGCAGGCACTTCCCAGCATAGGAAGGCATAGGTTTTGTGTGACTCATTCAAGCTCAGAGAGAGCCCTGTAGCCATGAGGTCATAGTGAATATCAGCTCTATTACTCACTGTAATGTGCAGCCAGCATACTGTAAAACAGTCCTCAATGACAATGCAAACAATGAGGAACAGAACCATATCCTAATACATATCTGTCACCTAAACTGCTTACTTGCACTGACAAATAGGCTGATACGTAAAAGCAGGGACAGGGACATCAAACATAAATCCATGGCTTTCATGGATTTATGTTGTCTGCAGTAGCCTGTATTCTGTAAATCTGTAGTGTCCTACTAGATCTTCCATGAAGGGAACTGGGAGTCGTAATCAGTATAAAGCCACAAGTAGAAGACAATTGCTGTAAATGGGAAAGCATGGCAGTTGTGAGGCTGTAAGCACATTGCTAGAGTGTCTCTGCTGTCTCCATGGACAGAATACTGGCTGCTGTAAATGGTGTCTGTTCTCACCTGACATTGACAGAATGGGAGGCTCAGGACATATTATTTGCTTGTGGCTATTCTCCAGAATATTGCTGGTATTTAATCAAACGTTATAAAAAGTAGACCCATTTTAAGTTGCCTGCTGTAAAAATAAGACCACATGTCGTGATCATGTTGTGGTTGAGACGCAGCTGAGTACCGTGCAGCCGAAATTGTTAATGGCCATGTCACGACAAAACGGACAAGAATAGGACATGCTATATTTTTTTTGCGGGGCCACAGAACGGTGCAACGGATGCAGACAGCATACGGAGTGCTGTCCGCATCTTTTGCGGCCCCATTGAAGTGAATGGGTCCGCATCCGAGCTGCTAAAACGACGGCTCGGATGCGGACCCAAACAATGGCCGTGGCATGAGGCCTTACAAGGGAAGATAGACGATATACTGTAAGTATCACATCACGCTCTTTCTGCTTTTACCACCAATCAGTGAACATGACAATTACCCACCTTTAGATCATTCATGTCTATGTTCTGTTTAGTACTTTTACAGATCACTGTTCTATAAATCTTCTCGTTGAATTTGAGAAACAAGTAGTTGATTTTCTGAGTATTAAAATAAGTAAGTTTTGATATTTTGAGGTGAACCGAGGATAAGCCAGTATCTGACTACCTACAGTATGCATTTACTGCCTAAACTCTTTTCACTGCCCCTTGGGCCATTTTTCCACTGCCTCAATTGCTAAAAGTTGCTCCTTTAGAGGGTAGAGTCCTGACCAAGTTTTCACCTCCAGTAGAAGAGGAGATAATCCCAACTAAGATTGAGCCCCCTCTTGCCCTGGGCCCCATAGCAGTCGCATGGTAATTACGCCCCTGCTTCCAGCAAAGATGTTCAGTACTATGATGGGAGCATTAGATGTAAATTCTATATATCTACATTACTGGCCAAAAAGATGCAGCCTTGGCATTTCTGCAAGAAATGAATAACAATTGTGAGACGTGCAAGTAGTTACTGTTCTTCACCAGAGAATACAATGCAGTGGTTACAGTTCTGTACTCAGCTGCGAATAACATGTATTAAGTCACATTAATAATTCTTTATAATGTATCTAAAGAAGTATCTAAATGTATTTCCACGGAACTCGCATGAAAAAGTGAGGATTTGTCCCTGTGACTCACAATAGAGCTAACGGACATTGTGCATCCATCGCAGAAGTCTGAGTGCCGGCCAGCAAATTCTATAATAAATACATGTCAGGGTATGGGCTCATGCACATGGCTGTAGCCGCTTTTGTGGTCCGCAAATTGCAGATCCGCAAAACACAGATACCGGCCATGTGCGTTCTGCGTTTTGCGGAATGGAACCTCCTACAATCTAAAGAACTGTCCACATCCGTGGTTCCGTTCCGCAGCCCTGCAAAACATGATAGAGCATGTCCTATTCTTGTCCACAATCGCAGAGAAGAATAGGCATTTTCTATTAGAGTTGTGGCCATGTGCGGTCTGTAAATTGCGGAACGCACACGGGACGGTATCTGTGTTTGGCGGATTCGCAATTTGCAGATCCGCGAACAACTACGGTCGTGTGAATGTGCCATAAACAGGACCTGTCTCCTCTACTGACATGGCTTTCCCCATGCCATAAAAAATCTGGAGCATCTTTTCATATAATTGTATGTTGGCCATTCCTCTATAATCCATACTAAAAATGTATGAATGAATTGCCAACTAGACGTTACTAGTTGAGGGTGTGTCCCTGCTGAGTCTGATTGGATAGAGTCAGTCTATGCAGGGACCCCCCCCCCCTCCAAACTGATAATACCCAGTTACCAATTAATTCATTAACTTCTAGGAGAAATAATAGAGGCACAACTTAGAGTCATAAGAAAAGATGCTCCAGAACAGGTGCAGCTCTTTCCCTTATACCTTATGTCAATGGAGGCTCCGCTCCCGGTTTTCGCTCACAATCACTGATGGAAATCACTGACCAAACACTGATGTGTGAAAGAGGCTTAACTTAGCAAAATAATTCTGTGTGAAAAATTTTGGAATTATGGCAAAATTCTGAATCAGTCATAAATGCGGTTCATAGTTTGATAGAATGTCGCATACGATTTCATTATAAACATAACTTTATTCCCACAAGACAAGACTCCTTGGGGGCATGATTTTCTAGCAGATTTAAGCCTCTCACACTGGTGTGTGTGGCCTGTGGTCGTGCTGCGGCCCGCAAAATGCGGGCCGCAATGCACGGTCACAGTCCGTGGGGCAGCCGCAGCGGATAGCGGACCCATTCACTTAAATGGGTCCGCGATCCGGCTGTTGCGCAACGGAACAGAACGGAAGTATGGGACGAAACCCCACGGAAGCCCTCCGTAGTGCTTCCGTAGGGTTCCGTTCCGTGGTTCCGTTCTGCACCATTCCGCATCTCCGGATTTGTGGACCCATTCAAGTGAATGGGTCTGCATCCACAATGCGGAATGCCCACGGAACGGCGCCCGTGTATTGCGGCCCGCATTTTGCTGGCCGCAATATGGCAACGGGCCACACACGCCAGTGTGAAAGAGGCCTTAGTCTGGGTTCACATCACATTTTTGCCAGCTGTTTAGTGTATATGTTCGGAAAAAAAAAGAGATACAAAAGCGTAGCACACCACGCTTTCTATTTTGCAGAGTCTGGCAAAAAAAATACACTTTTTTTTTTCAATAGAACTCTATGGTGACTGATTCCACTATAAGGCATCTGTCTGTGACATCCGTTAACGTATAATTTTTCTTTTTACAATGGAACTCTATGGTGACAGATTCCACTGTATGGCATCTGTCTGTGACATTCGTTAACATATAATTTTTTTATTTTTATGGAACTTTATGGTGACTGTGGTATCCGTTAACGTATACGTTAATCGGATGGGAATAACGTGATGAGAACCCACCCTTAATTAGAAATGTATTTGAAATGCAGAAAGATGCAAACATATTGTGATCTGCTGCAGGTCTTCTGCTTAGGGACCATGAGTGATCAGCCCAATGACATGGCAATGCTGTCACCTTACACTGATAGTGAGTTTAGTGACAGTTTCTTGGTCACTATCCATAGTGAGAAGAATTTACAGCCTGCCCTACCCCCTGAGCACACGTAATACCACACTGCTGAAATCATCATAGATTCCGTTATGTTCCATAAAGACCTAATCCATGGAGAATGACTCAGCCTATGTTTCTCCATCACACTGAACCTTCTGCACATACAGGCTGGAGACTACTTTCATGTCTAACAGTCCATTGTACATTTTATGTAATCCCCTCCTTGCACTGCCCTGGCATATTAGTGCATTCTCATTATTACTGCTGTGCCACCACGGCCAGGGATTTCATCATGTCCACTCATATATTACAGCTGATTGCTGGGGAGGCGGGGGTCAAAGTGACAGGAAGTCTCTGTGATCAGCTATCCTTCAAAGTCCTGTGTAACAAAAATCGATGAGGTCATTTATCAAACTGGTGAAAAGTACAACTGGCTTAGTTGTCCATAGCAGCCAATAAGATTCCTCTTTTCATTTTCCAAAGGAGCAGTCAAAAATGAAAGGTGGAATCTGATTGGTTGCTATGGGCAACCGAGCCAGTTCTACTTTACACCCCACGAGTGTACAAAGCAGACATTTTCTTTAAAGGTGTTGTCCAAGCTTTTAGGATAGGTCATCAATATCAGATCAGCGGGGGTCCAACATCTCGCAACCCCACCGATCTGCTGTATGAGGAGACAGCGCACACAGTGCGCACATGCCGCCTCCCTTCTCTCTTCCTGTCCGCTGCTGCAGTCTTGGCTTAGGCAGAATCCTACTACCTACTGTTCACGGGCAAGCATCCAAAAACCCAGCCTGACTATATTCCCTTATCAAATCCCAAGGCTTGTTAAAAAGTCAGATCTTGACTCTCCCAAAAGATAGCGCTGGCGAGATGGTCTATCTCCATAGACTTGCGTTGACATGTGTAATATGATTCTCCTGCAGAAATGATCCTCTGCTGGATGGGTTTTTATAAAGTGAGAAGCCATTGGCGCGAGGGGGGGGGGGGGGCGGGGCTGATAAACAGCTGAGAACAGGAGAACTCGACATTTCTCACCCACAAACATATTACTAAGCTTCTTGTGATCGCCTGTACTATTGATTTATGCAAAGTTGTGTGAAAAGTTAGTGACCATTTACAATCTGACTACAAAATGGCCGCTACGTGCTATGAGTGACAGTTTGTAGTTAGAAGCTGACATAATTTTTAAAGCATGTGACAAATCTCACTGAAGGTGGAAATACCCTTGAAGCTTTAACTCACATACTTTTTCTCATCATTGTAGGGCCATATACAAGAAAAATGCAATACATCCTACTCGCTTTATGTTGGCTCCTCTGGATAAGACTACCTCTGTGCCATGGGAGGGCATTAAAAACAGTTCGACTGAAGGCGGATGCCAAGCTGCTCTCAAAAATTTTAATAACAAGGATTCAGGAACATCCAATTCAGGTAAAGGAGTTGGTGACATGTGAACAATGTCAGCGGGATCAATCCTACTAGACAATATTGTTAATGGGGTTGATCCTGCTGACAGATGCTCTGTAAAATGAACAAGAAGCATTCATTTAAGGGGTTTTTCTGTGATTGAGATATTGATGGTCTAACCAATCAGCACCTGTCCCGCTTTTTCTACATTTGGTAATTGCTGTGCCTGGTATTGCAGAGAGCTGCTACCAAATGTGCCATGCTGTACTGAGCTCTGTGGCCAGTCAGTGATTGGGGTTGGTGCTGGGACTAGGTCCTCCAACTATCCTATACAGATTGTCTGACCTAAAGTTTGGGTGTCCTTTTTTTTTATCATGACTTTTTTGGTGCAATATTCTGTGTTAAGGCAAATGCACACGACCCTAAGTATTTTGCGGTCCGCATTTCGTGGAACGGAACAGCTTGGCCAGAATAGAACAGTCCTATCCTTGTCCGATATGCGGACAATAATAGGACATGTTCTATTTTTTTTTGCGGAGGTCTAAATCTACACCAGCAAGGGATCTGGCATAGATTTAGAACTGGCGGTAGATCCGCCGAAGTTATGTAGAGACCAGCGTCTAAAATGCCAGTCTAATAAATTACCCCCTATGTGACCTAGACATTAGGGATCATTTCACACGAACGTGTGCTGCCCGTTGCCGTATTGCGGCCCGCATTTGCGGATCTACAATACATGGGCACCGTTCTGTGTGCATTCTGCATCACAGATGCGGACCCCTTTACTTCAATGGGTCCGCAAATCCAGAGATCCGGAACGGTGCGGAACGGAAGCACGGAATGGAACCGTACGGAGTGCTTCCTGGGGTTCCGTGCCTCCGCAACGCAAAAAGATAGAACATGCTCTATATTTTTGCAGAACGGACGGATCACGGACCCATTCAAGTGAATGGGTCAGCGATCCCCATGCGGCTAGGCCACGGTCGGTGCCCGTGCATTGCGGACCGCAATTTTCGGTCCACAGACCGGATACAGGCTTCACACGGTCGTGTGAACAAGCCCTTATAGACATGCTTAACTGATAAAGATCTGTCCCCCTACAGTCATCACCATGGGAAGCTTCTCTAGGAGGGACTGCAGGCACGTGCATATAATTGTAGACCTGTTCAGATAAAAAATGATAGACATTAGGTTTATCATATATGCTGAGTACATGTATTAAATAGACCTAGTAAATTATCATTGCTAATTGTTCTAAGGTGGTTATTTCAGTGCACTGTAATATAAAAATAATCTATATGATTGAGAAGGACTAGAAAGATAGTGTGCCTGTAATCAGGATGTTTATGATATATAGTTATTATAGCATAAATCAAATCGGATTATATAAATTTATGATACGTTCTAAAAAAGAAGAAAAGAATAAAACATAAGTGTATTGTCCTGGAGGTTGATACGGAGAGGTGGAGCTCTGTGTGTATTGGAATTTGGTCTGTGAAAGTCTTCTCAGGGACACCCCTCGTTAGGAGAGGGAACAGGTCCTTTTTAATGTAACTTTAGGAAACTGGATGCATGTGCGCTCATCACTTACATTTATTTTTTATTCCTTTCTCCAAATTAGCTCAATTACCCCAGCAGTTTGAAAAGCAGTGGTTTAGACTTTATTCCAGATGAAGAGATATTGATGAGTATGCAGAAGATGGATGAAACTCTTGAAATATTCCAGAATATCCTCTCCAGTATCCCAATGGAGCAGGTGGAACAAATGCTGAGTGATATCGATAACCTCCGCAGCCTGTTAAAGATTCTGAACTTTATGATGGGTTGTGTAGCCAGAGAACCTAGGCAGACCAACTCATTGGAATACTTCAAAGAGCAGCACGAAAACGCTTCGTATACAATGGAAAAGGTGACACTTGAACGTCTGGAGAAAACATTAGATGGCATTGTCAAACATCTAGACTATGTCACAAGCTGTTGAGACCGTTTACAGACTGTGGTGAACACCAGGCTATCTAGCGGTGTGGTTGACAAGGCTGGAACATCTCCACTCTTCCACACATGTCTATTATTTTTATTCCTTAAGCTACAGACCAAAATCCTTAAATTTCCTTAAATTTCCACATCACGTCTTCCCAACCTAAATGAAGGAATGGCAAACAGAGAAGTGGCATTTTGAAATCAATCTTGACTTCCGCTTTCATTTGGGACCAGAGAAACATGACAAGCAGCCTTACTTTTAGACTTCCAGATGAATTGCACTAATTACTTTAGCCCTCTGACAACTTTCCTAGGTTACTATTTGGTATCTAATAATGGCTCAATGTGAAGTCATCTTTTTTATGTGCGTTACAGTTATTTGCACCATTTATATTGTGCTGATAGGTACAGTATAAGTGCTGGAAGGCATGTATATCCCACCCAGATACCTCGGCAGATACCTTTCTGAAATCCAGAAAGCTGCTGTGGTTTCAGCAAAGTGTAGTTTGCTGAGACAGTTTTGTGTAGATGTTGTTCTGGGCTGGATTTCATGTGGACTGGGGGATAGTTTTGGTAGTGGGATTTGCCAATCCACACCCTTACACTACATGTATTGTCTTTTGCCAGAGGTGATCGCAGGTGAGGCCTGCTGTTGTAATCATGGAGGGATAAAACAACCCTCTGTATGACTTGGGAGGGAGATAGGCTGAGGAAGCCTGAGAGGCTCTGTGTGGTCTCAGCCAGGAGGGCTTAGGGGCCACAAGGCTTTGTAAAGCCTGAAGTTTGGGGGGGGACCCAGCAACGTCTACAGAAAGAGGGTCGCACGATCAGAGTCAGGAGGACTTCTGGACTATCTCCCCCCAAGGGTGCTGGTGTGGTCACAGCCTGGAGGCTGCTGGACCTTATATGGCTGAGGAAGCTGGATCTAATCCTGTGTGAGAATGGCGCTTTATAGGTGAGGTAGAGACAACACGTGTATTCGGTAGAGCCCAGACGGGCAGGTGTTTATTTTCGATGTTTATGTGTGTGATGGCGCTGAAGAGCCGAAATAATGCACCTTTTGGACATGAACCCCGTTGTCAGAGGAGAAGTGATTGCGACCCCCTGAGAGAGAGCGATCCCTTACAATATCTATATACTGTATGTATTTGCTATGCCAAATTTATGAACATGGTGCTCGTGCACACAGCCATATGTTGGCTATGTTCAGCCTCTGAACTTGATAGCATTGCATGCTATTGGGCCATGCTGTACCTTCGTATGCTTCCAATTTTTATACCGAGGGAAACAGAGGGTTATTTTCTTGTATGAGTCATATGGAATTTGACAGAAAAAAACAAATTGCTCCTAGAACAAATATCTCTCATGCATACAGTAGCATGTGGAACGCCTATGGCTCCTTAGAAGCTCTGCCGCGTGCAATGAGCCTGAGGGTACGGACACATGTTCAGGTTTTTCTGCTGCAGTTTTGGAAACCAAAACCAGGAGGGTATTACGAAAAGAGGTAGCACCTGTTTTTAATACTTTCACTCCTTCTATGATCCTCTCCTGAGTTTGGCTTCCAAAACGGCATCTGAATGTGTAGGCCCATATCCACCTACTGATCAAAACGACTTCTTCACCACTCCAATAGAGCAAATGTGTAGCAATAAGGCACATTTATTTGATTTATACTTAAAGCAACGTCATTTGTATTAGTCACAAAGTCAAATAATGGCTTGGGTAAGTAATTTAGTAATTCTGCCACACATTTCCAAAATAATACTCCTTTCTTTTACCATTGGGGCTGGCCCCTTGTGCACCTACAATAAGGCTTTATTGATGTATTTCATAGTAGTGAGAGAATTCTCCTGTAAATATCACGTAGCTGAGTCTACTACTACATTTCTTACATGTTTTATAGTGTTAACGTATTAATTTATAAACCGTGTATTTATTAACTGCCTTACATTAGATATTAAGATAGATTTCCTTTAATATATTTTATATTGTTTGTTATTTAAAACTCAAAGTTTACAATTTTATATATTTGCTATGCAATCTGCAATGCTGTATATTTATTTATTTATGTCAAAACACTTTTTCCTAAATTAAAATAATTTTATACATAAACTAAGATGTCTCCTGGTTCATTCATCGTGTTACATCGCCCAAAATGGGATTAGATACAGCTGTAAAGTTAAGTAACGGAATACTGATTTTCAGCTCTGACACTGGATTATACCCATCCATTCTATCATATGATTAATTAATCAATCCAAGGGCCTACTACACCGGGTCACATGATTTATATATTACACACAACATAACACACAATACCGCACGGATATTTGCAAAATTTTGCTGCTCTTATAATTATTCATCCAAAAACATTATGCAAATTTTCCTCAGTAATCTAGTTTAACCCCTTAATGACAAGCCTGTTTTGGGTCTCACTAACCAAGCGATTTTTTATTTTTATTTTTTTCATTGTCACCTCCCAAAAGCTATAACATTTTAAATTTTTTTAGGCTATGTAGCCATATGAGGGCTTGTTTTTTGCAGGACAAGTTGTAGTTTTTAATGGTGCCCTTTTGGGTTACACATCACTTACTGATTAACTTTTATTAACTCTTTCTGGGTGGGGGATAGGAAAAAACAGCATGAGTTTTTATGTTATAAATTTTACAGCATTGATTTTTCAGCATAAATAACAAGATAACTTTATTTTCTGGGTCAGTATGATTACAGCGATACCAAATACATATAGGGGGTAATTTACAAACAGATATACGGCACTTTTTGGTGTATATCTGTTGCAGATTGCGGCATAAAGGTTATTTGCGCCTTAATCTGTGACTTTTCCCCGCTCACACCAGGTCTAAAAAAGGGGGCATGGTGTGGGCGGGGAAGGGGATGGGCCAGTCTGTCTAATTAATCATTTATCTCTTGTTTTAGGCACAGAAAATGGTCTAAATCTCTGCCAATAAGGGAGTGCCTAAGTTATGTAGAGGCCGGAGTCACTAGGCCCCGGCCTGCCTGTACTGACATTGACTCCCCACAATCTCATTTCCAGGGTGCAAATGGGAGACAGAGAGAGTCCACTCCCTCTGTAACTACATTCATGTCGTGAGCGCTATTGCCTGTGGCATGTAAGGGGTTAAATAGCCCCGCTCGGTGATCCTGGTGGTTCAGGACGTTAGAGCAGGAGCGGGATTTCACAGGAGACCTGTGCAGGCTTAGACTGGGCTGACGTAACAAGGCGGCGGCCCAGCCTAAGGCTCCTTAGTGACCATAAAAAGGTGTATTGCTGGTCACTAAGTGGTTAATACATATAGCATAAAACCCACCTTAAAGAGCATTTGTCTGCAGGATCAGCCTTCTTAAATTGGGCTTAATGCCTGGTAGGGTGGATCCTGCTGAGTAAAATGATACCTCATTTATTTACCCAATGTCCTGTTTCTGAGAAAAATAACCTTTTTTATTAAAGTGTTTGTCCCATTGAAAATATTCTCCAGTTTTCAAACCAGTACCTGGATCTGAATACTTTTGTAATAGTATGTTATTAAAAATTTTGCATACCTACTGAGTTATTCAATAAAATCTATCTGTATAGCGCCACCTGCTGCTTATTTCTTTTTTGTTATTTCTCTGTCCCGCTCACTGAGAAGGCCGCACGCGCTCAGTTTCATCCTTCAATTGCCTCCCGAGCTGTGATAAGGAGAGAGCTACAAAAGAAAGATAATTGGGCAATGAATGAGGAGTTCTCTGGATCCATGTGAGGTACAGAGGTGGTTCTAGCTTTGTTAGAAAGAGATTGTCATGTAGTATATGATGTCTGATCTTAATTTTTTTCATTAATCATGGGACAAACCCTTTAATACGCCTGGTTTAATAGGGATGATGTTGCTGACAGTTGCTCTTTTTTTTTTTTATCAGATTATTTTTATTAAAGATTTTCCATTTTAACAACAAAAGACAGAACACTGTCCCCCCCCCCCCATTCCCTTCCCCCCTCCCCCCACCATAACCCATGGGACAAGAGCAATTGTACATCATCAAAATGTAAGATGCAACAAATCATTACCGTTATTGAACATATCACAGTACTTTAACTCATATACGTGCAGCCGTGAACAAGGTGTTACCTTCTAGATGAGTATGTGGATATATAAAAGTATACAAAAGATCCTCCTTTTTCCCTGAGATCCCAAACGTAAATTATCCCACGTACTTTTATGAATCCTCTCCGCCCCCCCATTCCATTCTTTACTAATCATCCCTCATTCACTCCCACATTCATTCACTCTCTCTCTCATTCCTTTACATTTGTAGATTGTAATGTTGAATCCATAGTGACCATATCTTCTCAAACTTCTTTAAGCAGTTCCTTTTTTGGTATACATAGTTCTCCAAACTAATCAGCACGTGTATTCTTTTCTCCAATTCTTCCACTGATGGCGGTTGTCTACTTAACCAGTGAAATGCTATTACTTTCCTAGCCTGATACAATACTCTAATGATAGCTAATCTTTTCTCCGGCATTGAATTTGGAACATCCACACATCCTAACATACATTCCGTCACTTTCATACTAAGTTCCACATCAAAAACTGTTTTCACCAATTTACCTACCCCACCCAGTATCTCCTCAGCCTAGGGCAGTTCCACATCAAGTGAATGAGATCTGCGTTCGCTACATCGCACCTTGGGCAGCAATCATCACTCCTGTACCCCATCTTTTTCATCAGAACCGGAGTTTTATATACTCTGTGTAGTAACAAGAGCTGAGACACCCTTTGAGCCTCACTAACCGCAACTTGAGTAAAATCCTCCAGGACAGCATCCCATTGTTCCTCCGTTAAGTCAGGGGCATCCCTCTTCCATTTATCATACAACTGAAATTCTTGCTTCTTAAACTGCGCTTCCATAAGACACGAGTAATTTAAAGATATCACTCCTTTTGTACCTCCACTTGATTTTACCAGATCTACTACCAAATTTTTCTGCGCAGGGCAGACCGCTATCACTTGGTCCTGAGCGTGTATCGCGTGTCTAAGTTGTAGATATAAATAGAATTGGGACTTCTGCAGCCCAAAATCCTGCTGCAGACTAGAGAATTCTTTAAGTACGTTATTATCAAACAATTGACCCATATACTTCAGTCCTAAAGTATTCCATACCTTTACCCCACTAACCTTGTTTACCTCAGTATACATAAAATTCGGCCAAATAGGAGTGATATCTGAGTAGCCCTGAATACCTATGATTTCTCTGGCCTTCCACCATGTGTTATGAATGGAATGAAGTGTCTTGAATGCATTACCCTTCGCATGAAAAGTACCCTCCTCCAGAGCAGATCTCAGGTTTTGACAGCCCACGAGAGACTGAATAATTTTGCTAGCCGTTCCCAAGCCATCCGTTGACTCCCATCCTCTCATATGCTGCAATTGTGCCGCCAGGTACTACATCCTTGGATCTGGAACACCCAAACCTCCCCCAGTCTTTGGTCTGCACAACGTTTCCAATTTAATGCGAGGAGTGCCTTTCTTCCAGATAAGGTCCCTAAATATTGCATTAACTACGTAGAATATCCTAAGAGGAAGCCATACAGGGGCATTATGTAGCACATAAAGAAGTTGTGGCATCAGTATCATTTTTATCAGATTCGTCCTGCCTATGATTGATAGTGTCAGTTTTGTCCAAGCATTAACCGTCTGTAGCAGCAGGGTAATGTTCAATTTCTCAAACTCTAGCTCACTGCGTGAAACCTGCATACCCAGATATTTAAAAGATTGGACCACCTGTAAACCTTCCACACACGCACTGGTGTTAGTAACATTTTCCTTCAATGGCATCAGCACTGGCTTAGTCCAATTGATGCACAGGCCTGACATTTTCCCAAACCCATTGATCACTTCCATTGCCACCGGCAGAGACTCCTTCCAATTATCCATAAATAATAACATCATCTGCATATAGTGCCACTTTCTCCTCTAAGGAACCATATTGGAAGCCTTTTATCCCCACCGAAGATCTAATGGCCTCCGCTAGAGGCTCAATGGCTATCGCAAACAGCAAAGGTGACCGAGGACAACCCTGCCTCGTCCCCCTATGGAGTGTGAAGCTATCTGACAAATTGCCATTTACCCTAATCCTAGCTGATGGTTTACTATATAAGAGCTGAATCCACCCTATAAATGACTGGCCAAACCCTAACTTCTTTAATACCTTCCACAAATACCTCCATTCTACACTATCAAAGGCTTTGGCCGCATGTAGGGATGCGACCGCCGCCTCCGAGGCCTGCCTCTGGCTTTGAATATTTAGGTATAAGTGCCTAATATTGACCGCAGTAGACATATTCGGCATAAAGCCAGCCTGATCCGGGTGAATAAGAGTAGCTATAACCGAGTTCAAACGGTTCGCCAGAACTTTAGCAAGTAATTTAATGTCCACCTGAAGTAATGAGATTGGCCTATATGATTTAGCCTCCAGACCGGCTTCGGAAGAACCACAATTGTTGCCTCAGTCATACTAGAAGGTAGTGTTTTCTGCGCCATTGCCTCCTTAAAAACTTCCACTAGTTGAGGTAGCATAACTGAGGCAAAACGTCTGTAGATCTCCACTGGCAAGCCATCTCCCCCCGGGGCCTTATTATTAGACATACTCGTCAGTGCCAATTCCACCTCAGTGATTGTTATAGGGGAGTCTAACTTACCACACTGTTCTGAAGTGAGTGTAGGCATATGCAATCCTTCAAGGAAGGAGTCCATGTCCTCATCAGAAGCGGATAAATGAGATACATATAGATCAGAGTAAAATCCCCTCATAATCTCCAGTATGCGCTCCTGAGCAGTACATAGATCTCCAGCTGAGTCCCTAAGAGCTGCTATATAATTAGATGGACGCTGCGCCCTTGAAATCAGAGCCAGCATCCTTCCTGTCCTTTCTCCTTCCTCATACAGTTGTTTCTGGAAGAACTGCTTGTTCCTAGCATTAAGTAATAACCTATCATTCAATTCTTTCTGCGCCCCCTTCCATAATTCTCTGTGTCTATCAATTGGTTCTTTTATATAGTTAGCTTCCGCTGCCTCCACTGCTCGTGTTAACGCCTGCACCTTAGCTCTAGTCTCACTCTTCTTCCTGTTAACCTGTGCTATAAGTATCCCTCTCAAGAAGGCCTTCATGGTGTCCCAGACTATTAACCGCGTATTTGTAGGCAAATTAATCCTAAAAAACTCCTCCAATTGTCCTTTGATATCACCTATCTCCGGCAAAATAGACAACCAGAAAGGGTTAAATGACCATAACGTACCTTTACCTATTCTAGCTGGCCGAAAGGCTGCAGAAACTAAAAGAGGAGAGTGATCCGTCAGCTGTCGAGGAAGGTATGCAATGTCTTGTATTACTTTTCCCATTTCTGCATTAACTAACGCCAGATCAATTCTAGACAGCGAGTTAAATGTACTAGAACAGCATGAATATTGCCTGACCTGAGGATTCTGCTACCTCCAAATATCCACTAAAGAAACCTCCCGCAAGAGTCTCCCAAATGCCGTACATTGTCCCGAATCCCTCGTCTGCATCCCCAACCTATCTATTTCAGGACTAATCACATTATTAAAATCTCCCAGCACGATTGTTGGCACTCCTGAAGGCAGCATATGAGAGGATGTAGCGGACGAATGCTTTCCAAAATCGCCTTCCTTTTAGTCTTTTCTTTGATCCCTCGTACGTTCCAGCTAAAGATTTTAATACAATCAGCCATTAGTAATATAGCACAATCTCTTATCCATAATAAGAACCTCAACCTTTACACTGACACTTCTGACAGTATGCTCTGGAGGACGGCACTCCCACATCCATTCCACACTCATCCCTTCATGCATCCACTCATACCACAACATGTCTTGTCCCGAACCCCGTCCCAGAACTTCCCCAAACTGTAAATCTGCCATTAGGTGGCAGCAACTCAACAGCAACCTACAATTCACTGGGCTAACCGATTGGCCCCACACCTCACCCAACTATTAGGCCCGTGGGAGTATACTGCACCAATCGGTAAGTCCAGCAGTATTCCCCAACTAACAGATAATATCAGCCGGAGGGACGTAGCCTAAACTAGCTACCTAACTTTTCAGTGACAACCAGGAAACTGTCACTCACACCTTTTAGAAATAGCTAGTCTCCATTTAGCTTCCCACATCTCACCCGGGTGTATATATTTTGTTTAGAGCAGACATAGATCACCCTCAGTGAAATTCAAGATAATCCATTAATTCACCCATAGTATCCTGACCCATATCCGATTAGTAAACAGTTGAAAACATCCTTTTCTATACCTATGATGGCTATATATTCATGTACATTCAATGCATTATACGGTACCCATGACCTAGCACAGTTACTCCCCCACTTTCACGACTCCCTTAACTGGGGCACATAATACTCCATCATAGACAAATATACATCCTGCAAAATAAAACAGTATGCAACTAAGGCAGTGGTGCCGATATCTGCAAGACAAAGGCAAAGTCTCTTCAAGCAGGAGGCTGGAGATCCATCCTAATTTGACGTTCATTTCTGTCCAGCCATCTTGTCGCCTCTCTTGGATCCTCAAAGAAGCTGGTGGTATTTAAAGCCACAACACGCAGCCTGGCTGGGTATAGCATAGAATAGGGAACCTCCAGGCTCTTCAGCCTTTTCTTGATTCCCAAAAAACGAGCCCTCTTTTTCTGGACTTCCATAGAATAGTCCGGGAATAGAGAGATTCTATGACCGTCA
This sequence comes from Bufo gargarizans, assembly GCF_014858855.1. Taxonomy (NCBI): domain Eukaryota; kingdom Metazoa; phylum Chordata; class Amphibia; order Anura; family Bufonidae; genus Bufo; species Bufo gargarizans. The sequence goes on along the minus strand of NC_058081.1, from coordinate 209,273,819 downwards.
ATGGATAAATCCTGCAGCTCTCTAGCCTTGCGTAGAAGAATGTCCCGATCTCTATAATGTAGCAACTTAGCCAGGACCGTTCTCGGGGGTGCACCGGGAGGTAGAGGCCTAGTCGGCACCCTATGGGCGCTTTCCACAGCGCACAGCGGAGTTAGAGTATCCTGTCCCACATGCTCTTTCAGCCATGCCTCAAAATATTCTGTGGGATTTCTTCCCTCTACTTTCTCAGGCACTCCAACAATCCGCACGTTATTGCGGCGTAAGCGGTTTTCCATATCATCTTGTTTTGCCGCCAAAACGCTCAACATTCTGGTATGCTCTGCGGCATCTCTTTTCAGAGGCTGTACCTCATCCTCCACCTCCCCCACTCTATCCTCCAGTGCAGTAGTGCGCTCCGCCAACTTTCTAAAGTCGTGTCTAATAATAGAAATGTCCTCTTTAATAGCACCTACCTGGACCATTAGTGCACTCAAGGACTTGCCACATTTGGAAATGGCATGCAGTACGCCCTTAAGAGTGGGTTCCCCGGAGTCTGATTCACAAGTCTCGTGCTCCAGCTCCTCTCCATTCCCTCTCAGAGCCTCATACCTGTTGGCGCTCTGATGCGCGCTTATGCCAGTCACCGGACCTTCAGGTTCCGATTCATCTCCTTGGTCCACTGACCCATTGTCCTGGATCTCCCTGCGCTGTTTGCTGTTACTTGCTTGCGAGGACCTTACAAATTGGCTCAGCTTCACTGCCGCTTCCTTCTGTATCTCTGCAGCGCGTTCCCGCCGCTTCGGCGTGCTGATCCCGGCGCCATCTTGGAGCTCCTTGTCCGTGCCTCTGCCTTCTCTTTTCCTCGACATGGTAGCTGTCTCCGCACTCCAGCGCCCTTAGTTCTGTCACCACACTGCTCCCCAACTGTTCAGGCCGTAAATCTTTATAAATCTCAGGGTAATCACATGATAAATAGCCGGGCAGATGCGGGAGCTCTCACTGCGTGCGACCGCTCACATGCCTAGCTAGCCACGCCCCCACAGTTGCTCTTTAAAGGCAACTCCTGACAGATACTCGACACGTGTTGGGGAGTGCGGGACAAACACACTTTTTACAGGGCTTTTATTATCACAAGTAATATGAATATGAAGTTTTATTCTGCCAGGTTCTGCTCCGGCAAGTGCACTGGAAGCAGTGCTTCACTGTGATGTGCTCTCTGCATTGTGGTGCTTAACAGCCCGTCCTCTCTGAACCAGGTAATTTACAACTGCCCACGCTTAAAGGGAGTCTGTCAGCAGTTTTCACTAAACTGCTGAATGTGCTAGTTAGGTGCCAGAGAGAGCACAACAAACATACCTTTTGAAGAATCAGAGGTGTAACTTGAAGTTCCTGGTCCCTAGTGCAAGATCTGTAACAGAGCCCCCATATACCATGCGCTTTCTATAATACTGGTGTTTTCTAATGTGACAGATGAGATCCTGGCCTTGGAAGCAACTGCTACCTCTGCACACCCCTGTCCGGGATAGTGATTGGGTATTACAAGTTTCACTCAGAGCAGAAGGGAGGGTCTGTGAAAAATCTCAGTGCAGAGATCAGAGAGAACTTCACATTGTAGCACCACTTCCTGGGCACTTGCAGTAGTAGTGTCTGGCAGAACAAAGGTTAATGTTCACATTACTCCTGATACCCTCTTCCCCATGACTTTAGTTTGTATCTTGGTACTCTGCTAGCTCCAGGACTTTAATGTCAGGAAGTTAATTCTCAGGAAACAATTCATCTAAAGAACATAGATGGAACCAACCAAGGTAACATAATACAAGGAAGTAAAGAACAATACTTACACCAGCACCATCTGTATTGCTCTCTGTGCACGGACTCACTCCAGCTAGTGTGGTTTAATTCAAGAAACAAAGGTAAATGTCCAGCACAGGAAAATAAAATCTTGATGCTTTATTGGAAAAATAAAAATCCATCTCCACAAATCCAGTGTACATTTAAGGCCGACGTGTTTCAATCAGAAAGATCTTAATCATGGTGTATATATATGAGAAAAGGTGCACCATGGACAAATCACCAAGGGAACGTAATTATGTGTCAGGTGTGTTTATCTTAAGGGTTGAACTTCTCTAACTATGTCCAAATAACGCTTTCCTAAAAAAGGAGGGGGGAGGACATAGGGAACTATTTTGACACTATGAACAATCTAGACCAAGTGTCCTCATGACCCCCGCTAATCAGATATTGATGACCTATCCTAAGGATTGGCTAATTATAGGAAAATTGGACTGGAAACCCACCTCTAAGGCATAGGCAGTAATAAGTAGTTATTTGATCTATTAAAAGTTACATTGGTTTACATATATCTTCTTCTGGTATAAGCATGATTGTCTATGATATTGGTTGTGAATTTGTTTAAATTTGGCCTCAAATAAGAATAGAATAAATCCCTAGATAAATAACCCTTCCTTTAATATGGTACATAAAACTAGTAAAATATAACATTCAAGATAGACACCCAGGCCCCATTTAACAATATCACATCCTCTGGCAGACAGTTCCTTGATCTCATTAAAAGAGAGCGATATCTCAGAACTGGTGCAAAGGAAATGTAGAGAAGTTGACCATGGAAACCAATCAGATACCAACCTTTGGAAAATAAACAGAGTTATGTCATCACCATGCCAAGGACAATTACTCAATGTTTCAGTTTCCACAGTGCCAGTACATATTACATCCCCTCTTACCTTCTCATAGAGGCTGACCATATTAGTTTGGCATAACTGATCCCTCATAAACCCACATTGATGCTGTGTTATATAATCCACCCACAAATCCTCAAATTTATCAGCCTATAGTTTCAGGCTCTCTTTTTGACTCCTACATAAATATTGATGCCAAGTTTGGCTTCTACTAGTCCTGTTGAACAGAACCTGTCATTATAGTACCCTTGAATATTAGAAATAGAGGTTGTCTATAATAGGGGGCTGGAGCTGGTTAGGATACCATTAACAGTGATTAGAAGGGGGTTCTGTATGTGGTTAATTGTTGACTAGTAATAAAGTTTTTAAGACTTAGGTTTATTAGGCTTGAAGCTCAACATTTGATGAAAAGTTGTGCATGTTCTGGGAATTGATTCTGTAATTCTATGGCTGACTCCTGCTCTTGGATTCAGGTTATTAGGTTTCAGGCCAGTTGGAAATGGATGCCCAGAGTATTTATGGGGTATAATATGGTCAAGATTATAGATCAATTAAAGCAGTCAGTGGCTGCAGAAACCTGGGCAGGCTTGGTATCTGTTTGGCAGGAATGGTTAGTATTTGCTGCAGTTAATGCCTTGAATGTGTTCCAGAGTCGTGAGAAAGCCGCTTTGAAGTTTTGCTTATTTCTATTTAATAGAGAGAGGGCTTTGCTTACTTGGTGAATCACCTGTCAATAGCTATTTTATATAGTATTAAGCAACTTGTAGAAGATTACAGAAAATTTTATTGTATCCGTGATGGCAAGTGTCCCATTTCACCTTCTATTTTGGGCCAACTGTGTACTTCTGCTCCTGATTGTTGCTTTTCTGAACATGTTTTCTGGGGCTCTAAGGGTTGGGGAGTTACCACGAAATAAGGGATTTTGTGATGGTTTGTTTCTGGTACTGTAAGTGTTGACTCATTTGCAGATCCGCAGTTCCGGATCTGCACTTCCGTTCTGCAAAAAAAAATCCTATTTTTGTCTGCAATTGCGGATAAGAAAATGCATTTTCTATGAGAGTGCCAGCGATGTGCGGTCCGCAAAATGCGGAACTCACAAGGCCGTGTCCGTGTTTTTTGGATCCGCAATTTGCGGATCTGCAAAACACATACGGACGTGTGAATGGACCCTTAATTTCATGCAGTCTTATGTGAATGTTTACTTTATGGTCGGGGCTAAATATTTTTCTACTTATTCTTTTAGGAAAGGAGCTGAGACTGCTAGGCTAGGCTTCAGTAAAAAAGTCTTTGGGCAGATGGGATTCTAAATGCTTATAGCCTTATGTGAGAAAATATGTTTTGGTCACATTTCTTTCAGACTTTTCACAGGTTTAACTAAATAAATTACGGGACATTCATTTGTCTACTGGGCTGAAAGGAGAGTGGCAATTGACAAAGTGCAAGTTCTGTGAATGGACGTGCACGGCCAAAATTGAGAAGGTTAGAATTCTCTGGATGAGTGATCGTTTACAGGATCCTAAAGTTATCATCATCCATTTTGGAAGCTAAGACATAGGCAAGATGAGTACCATCGATTCAGTGTTTTAGATGAAAAAGGTCCTGTTACGCATCTGTCACGTTGTCCTGGATGAAAAACGAATCTCTTCAGAAGCTATTCCTAGACATTGGTGGCTGAGAGGGATGGACAATTTTTTGTGAAGAAATCACAAAAAGAGTTAATAGATATCTTTTTAGGTTCATGCCATCTTTAGGTAGTTTTTCTTGTCACACTGATCTTGTAAGTGGAGTGCCTGGCCTGTACTGGTCGTGCATCTGTCAAGGGTTGGATTGAATATTTTTAATTTTAAACTCCTAGGGGTTAGAGTTCGAAATAGAGTTCGATTTAGGTAGGGTGGGGCTGAAATTCGCTTAGGCATTTTTAACTTGGTGGGTTTAGTCACTCAGTAAATGAGTGGACATTTGTTGAATGTTTTTGAGCTTGAGTTTATGGCTAATCCAGAATTGGTTTTAATAAAGTCATAGTTTAAAGATTAAAGTTGTTTATTTTCTGAGGGTCTTTCGGCAGACCCCACCTTGTGATCAAGTGATGTAAGGGGGGCAGGTCAAACTAGATGCTGACATTATAGGACCTGAATTCTGCAGGTCAGGAGGGAGAGTGAAAAAGCAGGTACCCAGTGGCATGAAGAAGTAATGTATGCTTCCCTCTGTGGGTCTGGCAATTAGTGGAGTCTGCTAAACGAGCCCCAGAATAAAGGACCGTGACTATGTATTTTCCATCAAGAACTGTGTTGTGTTTATATAATGTAATCCCACGAAGGACCCTGGACCTTCAGGAGGGAGACCCATGGGATTACTGCCATCCATGTTGTCTCTACTGAGAGATTTTTGATGGGAACATTTTCCCACTGATACTAAATCCGATTTAGGCACAGTTTAGTAACAGTTATCTTTGGTCCAGACTCCAGATGTGTACCGATCTCACTGAGAGTAAAAACAGACTAGGGCAGCGCTAAATGCCGCCCATTAGTGCTGATGACATCACCGGGCTCGCTGTTAGGTGGAAGCCTTCATCTAGGATGCCCATGGAGAGCCTGGTATGTCCCTGGATCTCAAGACAATTCCCTTGCCCTGCACGATTCAGCACAGGGCAAGTGGGCAGTATGGGAGCTTGAAAAGCTCCTATTCTCCAGTCCTTCATGGTGAATGAGTGAAGATGAGGTTGCGTCCAGGTTCAGCTCTGAACCCGGACAACCCCTTTAACGTATGGCTGACATGTGTGTGCATGTGTCTGATGTGCAAAAAACATGTGAGTAGCATGTATCTCATGTGAATGATGTGTATACAGCAGCTAATGTTAGAGTTGCACAATGAGTATGTGTAGCAGGTGTCTAATGTCAGCTCTGTGTGCAGTAAGTTGCTGGTGTGTAGTTGATTGTATATGATATGAGTGATGTAGGTTGGTTGCCTTTAACCGCTTGCCGCCACGCTAACGCCAAAAGGCGTCATCGCGGCGGCTCTCCCAGGTCACACTAACGCCAATAGGCGTCATCTCGCGAGACGCGAGATTTCCTGTGAACGCGCGCACACAGGCGCGCGCGCTCACAGGAACGGAAGGTAAGCGAGTGGATCTCCAGCATGCCAGCGGCGATTGTTCGCTGGCAGGCTGGAGATCCGAATTTTTTAACCCCTAACAGGTATATTAGACGCTGTTTTCATAACAGCGTCTAATATACCTCCTACCTGGTCCTCTGGTGGTCCCTTTTGTTAGGATCGACCACCAGAGGACTCAGGTAGGTCAGTACAGTCGCACCAAACACCACACTACACTACACTACACCCCCCCGTCACTTATTAACCCCTTATAAACCCCTGATCACCCATGATCACCCCATATAAACTCCCTGATCACCCCCCTGTCATTGATCACCGCCCTGTCATTGATCACCCCCCTGTCAGGCTCCGTTCAGACGTCCGTATGATTTTTACGGATCCACGGATACATGGATCGGATCCGCAAAAAGCATACAGACGTCTGAATGGAGCCTTACAGGGGGGTGATCAATGACAGGCGGGTGATCACCCATATACACTCCCTGATCACCCCCTGTCATTGATCACCCCCCTGTCATTGATCACTCCCCTGTAAGGCTCCATTCAGGCGTCCGCATGATTTTTACGGATCCATGGATACATGGATCGGATCCGCAAAACACATGCGGACGTCTGAATGGAGCCTTACAGGGGGTGATCAATGACAGGCGGGTGATCACCCATATACACTCCCTGATCACCCCCCTGTCATTGATAACCCCCCTGTAAGGCTCCATTCAGACGTCCGCATGCGTTTTGTGGATCCGATCCATGTATCCATGGATCCGTAAAAAATCATGCGGATGTCTGAATGGAGCCTTACAGGGGGGGTGATCAGTGACAGGGGGGTGATCACCCTGATTACCCTGATCACCCCCTGTCATTGATAACCCCCCTGTAAGGCTCCATTCAGACGTCAGCATGCGTTTTGTGGATCCGATCCATGTATCCATGTATCCGTAAAAAATCATGCGGATGTCTGAATGGAGCCTTACAGGGGGGGTGATCAGTGACAGGGGGGTGATTACCCTGATCACCCCCTGTCATTGATAACCCCCCTGTAAGGCTCCATTCAGACGTCCGCATGCGTTTTGTGGATCCGATCATTGTATCCATGGATCCGTAAAAAATCATGCGGATGTCTGAATGGAGCCTTACAGGGGGGGTGATCAGTGACAGGGGGGTGATCACCCTGATTACCCTGATCACCCCTGTCATTGATAACCCCCCTGTAAGGCTCCATTCAGACGTCCGCATGCGTTTTGTGGATCCGATCCATGTATCCATGGATCCGTAAAAAATCATGCGGATGTCTGAATGGAGCCTTACAGGGGGGGTGATCAGTGACAGGCGGGTGATCACCCTGATTACCCTGATCACCCCCTGTCATTGATAACCCCCCTGTAAGGCTCCATTCAGACGTCCGCATGCGTTTTGTGGATCCGATCCATGTATCCATGGATCCGTAAAAAATCATGCGGATGTCTGAATGGAGCCTTACAGGGGGGGTGATCAGTGACAGGGGGGTGATCACCCTGATTACCCTGATCACCCCCTGTCATTGATAACCCCCCTGTAAGGCTCCATTCAGACGTCCGCATGCGTTTTGTGGATCCGATCCATGTATCCATGGATCCGTAAAAAATCATGCGGATGTCTGAATGGAGCCTTACAGGGGGGGTGATCAGTGACAGGGGGGTGATCACCCTGATTACCCTGATCACCCCCTGTCATTGATAACCCCCCTGTAAGGCTCCATTCAGATGTCCGCATGCGTTCTGTGGATCCGATACATGTATCCATGGATCCGTAAAAAATCATGCGGATGTCTGAATGGAGCCTTACAGGGGGGGTGATCAGTGACAGGGGGGTGATCACCCTGATTACCCTGATCACCCCCTGTCATTGATAACCCCCCTGTAAGGCTCCATTCAGACGTCCGCATGCGTTTTGTGGATCCGATACATGTATCCATGGATCCGTAAAAAATCATGCGGATGTCTGAATGGAGCCTTACAGGGGGGGTGATCAGTGACAGGGGGGTGATCACCCTGATTACCCTGATCACCCCCTGTCATTGATAACCCCCCTGTAAGGCTCCATTCAGACGTCCGCATGCGTTCTGTGGATCCGATACATGTATCCATGGATCCGTAAAAAATCATGCGGATGTCTGAATGGAGCCTTACAGGGGGGGTGATCAGTGACAGGGGGGTGATCACCCTGATTACCCTGATCACCCCCTGTCATTGATAACCCCCCTGTAAGGCTCCATTCAGACGTCCGCATGCGTTCTGTGGATCCGATACATGTATCCATGGATCCGTAAAAAATCATGCGGATGTCTGAATGGAGCCTTACAGGGGGGGTGATCAATGACAGGGGGGTGATCAGGGAGTCTATATGGGTGATCACCCCCCTGTCATTGATCACCCCCTTGTCATTGATCACCCCCCCCTGGTAAGGCTCCATTCAGACATTTTTTTTGGCACAAGTTAGCGGAAATTTTTTGTTTGTTTTTGTTTTTTCTTACTAAGTCTCATATTCCACTAACTTGTGTCAAAAAATAAAATCTCACATGGACGCACCATACCCCTCACGGAATCCAAATGCGTAAACATTTTTAGACATTTATATTCCAGACTTCTTCTCACGCTTTAGGGCCCCTAAAAAGCCAGGGCAGTATAAATATCCCACATGTGACCCCATTTCGGAAAGAAGACACCCCAAGGTATTCCGTGAGGGGCATATTGAGTCCATGAAAGATTGAAATTTTTGTCCTAAGTTAGCGGAAAGTGAGACTTTGTGAGAAAAAAACAAAAAAAAATCAATATCCGCTAACTTATGCAAAAAAAATAAAAAATTCTAGGAACTCGCCATGCCCCTCATTGAATACCTTGGGGTGTCTTCTTTCCAAAGTGGGGTCACATGTGGGGTATTTATACTGCCCTGGCTTTTTAGGGGCCCGAAAGTGTGAGAAGAAGTCTGGGATCCAAATGTCTAAAAATGCCCTCCTAAAAGGAATTTGGGCCTCTTTGCGCATCTAGGCTGCAAAAAAGTGTCACACATGTGGTATCGCCGTACTCAGGAAAAGTTGGGGAATGTGTTTTGGGGTGTCATTTTACATATACCCATGCTGGGTGAGAAAAATATCTTGGTCAAATGCCAACTTTGTATAAAAAAATGGGAAAAGTTGTCTTTTGCCAAGATATTTCTCTCACCCAGCATGGGTATATGTAAAATGACACCCCAAAACACATTGCCCAACTTCTCCTGAGTACGGCGATACCAGATGTGTGACACTTTTTTGCAGCCAAGGTGGGCAAAGGGGCACATATTCCAAAGTGAAAGGCAAATGAAATACCACCAAATGAAAGCTCTATTAGTGAGAAGAAAAGGAGGTAAAATTCATTTGGGTGGTAAGTTGCATGACCGAGCAATAAACCGCTAAAGTTGTGGAGTGCCGATTTGTAAAAAAGGGCCTGGTCACTAGGGGGGTATAAACCTGTGGTCCTTAAGTGGTTAAAGGGAGGAGGCCCAGAAACATTTTTTTGCACAGGAGCCATTGGTTGTCAGTGCTTGCCTCTGATTAAAGTGGTTAAAGTTTTAAACTCTTACAGACCACTCATATCTATACATGTCCAGGTGATCTGTGTGTTTATATCTGCAGGGACATTTCTGAATGTTCTTGGAGAAATAGCAGAGGCTAGAGCCAGGAGTCCATAGTCAGTGACAGCTGGCTCCCCATTGGGAAGGCAAAGATGGACCATTTCTGTCTTTTGCAGTGAGCCCTTCAGGATGGGGGTGGTAGCGGCCCTGACTATAGGAAGTATCACAGTGGTTTCCCTCAGGCTGTTGCTTCCTAGGGCAGATGCAGTGAGTGGAGGGTGCACTCTTTCTTCCTTAGGGGCACTCCCTGTAGTTAAGACTCCCGCCTGTAGGTACTTTGGGGTGCCCTTGAAGTTGGTAGTTGTATGGGTGCCCGGCAGGAGGTGTAGTTATGCAATGGCCAGTGAATTGTGTGGTAGGAGTCAGGAAACCAGGCCAGAGGTATAAGGTTAAACATGTTTTTACTTGAGTGCAAAATAGTAGTTGTAGTACATCCAACAATAATCTATACACAAGGCAAATCCTTTTCCCAGATTGCGAAGTATGGAGGCTGGCAAAGTGGCAAATAATGACATGCTATCTTGCTTAAAGGGATTCTGTCACCAGTTCCCCCCCCCCAGATAAAAATATGGTTATGTTCAGGGAGCTTTAGTGATTCGTAATGTGGTCTTATAACTGAAATCTGTAGGCTCATTTTGTCTAAAAAACCCTATAACTAACCTGTCATTCATCCAACTAAGGTGCCCAAGGGGATGTAAATGTCTTCAAGCTGCCGCACGCACCCGCTGCCGTTTGTGCCCTGCTCCTCCTTTTCTGACATCAGCGCCGCCTCAGAATCCTGTGTTACGCCTCCGGCTCTCCTTCACTCCCCCCTCCTTCTTCTCTAACATCTCGCGCGTGTGCACAGGCCTGTGCCTGATGCGCCCGTGCGGACTTCTCCGTTCGGCTTAATGGAGCGAAGTGCGCATGCGCCGGCATTTCGCTCAACCTCCCGATGACCTGCACATTCGCTCCATGAAGCCGAACGGAGAAGTCCGCACAGGCGCATCAGGCAGAGGCCTGTGCGCACGCGCGAGATGTTAGAAAAGAAGGAGGGGGGAGTGAGGGAGACCCGGAGGCGTAACACAGGATTCTGAGGCGGTGCTGATGTCAGAAAAGGAGGAGCAGGGCACGAACGGCGGCGGGTGCGGGCGGAAGCTTGAAGACATTTACATCCCCTTGGGCACCTTAGTTGGATGAATGACAGGTTAGTTGTAGCGTTTTTTTTTAGACAAAATGAGCCTACAGATTTCAGTTATAAGACCACATTAGGAACCACTAAAGCTCCCTGAACATAACCATATTTTTATCTGGGGGGGGGGGGGGGGGGGGAACTGGCGACAGAATCCCTTTAAATCTCTCTCTCACTCTAAAATCTCTGGTTGACAACTATAACCCTAAATATCCCCTGTATCAAAAAGCACTGTATTTAAGTAGCACTTTTTGCTATTAAAAAGGTAAAAAGAAATTGCAAAGCAGGCTGTTAACGGCTTCCAAAGCCGAAAACACTATTGTTCTTCATACACATTCACACAGTGTGCAGTCTGACATTCAGCATAAACCATTCCTGTCTTCCAAATTAGAGGACTGTTCTTTGTAGTCTAACTTGTTTATTGGTAAAAACAGGATTGTTTGATTGGTAAAACTATAAGAATACAAATAGCAAGTATAAGTATAAAGTATAGATAGCATGTACTATAACATTTGCATTAACACAGAAAGCACATGGTAAAATGGATGCCTATACATAGGATTACATGTCTAGCTAACAGTAGTAGCAACTTCCCTGAGTAACAATTACAACTTGCTGAACAGCTCTGCATAACACAATATCCCTGAAACAAAAGGTAGATCTCTCACCAGATAGGCTTATACAAGGATGGTGGAGTTTGAGAAGGAGACATGCATAGGACAACTCTGCTGATGTGTCCTGGAGACTGGGGTCTTATCTTTCCCAGGATGCTTTGCACTCCAACAATGAAGTAGTCTTTGCAACAGGAAAAACAAAGTGTAATACAACTTAACACAGCTAGATGGTGATATAACCACACTAACCACTTGAGAAATACCAAGGCTCTGACAGAATGAACTGGAATCATTTGATAGATAACGATTGTATAGATGTCTACATACACCGGTTTTGAGGCAGTCTGGCGAACGAAGGGGGACATCACGTGTTGTATCGTCTCTGACCAGCCCTGAACATGTGATGTATTTGTTACCCATTCTAAAGCCTGCCTTAGATAATGTTTATTGGGCATAATTAGGTGTCCCAAAGAGGGGTTTGGGGAGCAGATCACAGTATTAGGGATCAGGGGCGTAACTACAATAGCAGCAGACCATGCGACTGTTATGGGGCCCAGGGCAAGAGGGGGCCCAGCTTTAATCCTGATTTCAAACTTCTCAGAGGTGACAGTACTGGGTTAATAGATATCTTTTAGTTTTTCTTGTCACACTGATCTTGTAAGTGGAGTGCCTGGCCTGTACTGGTCGTGCACCTGTCAAGGGTTGGATTGAATATTTTTAATTTTAAACTCATAGGGGTTACAATAGAGTTCGCTTTAGGTAGGGTGGGGCTGAAATTTGCTTAGGAATTTTTAACTTGGTGGGTTTAGTCACTCAGTAAATGAGTGGACATTTGTTGAATGTTTTTGAGCTTGAGTTTATGGCTAAGCCAGAATTGGTTTTAATAAAGTCATAGTTTAAAGATTAAAGTTGTTTATTTTCTGAGGGTCTTTTGGCAGACCCCACCTTGTGATCAAGTGATGTAAGGGGGGCAGGTCAAACTAGATGCTGACATTATAGGACCTGAATTCTGCAGGGGAGGAGGGAGAGTGAAAAAGCAGGTACCCAGTGACATGAAGAAGTAATGTATGCTTCCCTCTGTGGGTCTGGCAATTAGTGGAGTCTGCTAAACGAGCCCCAGAATAAAGGACCGTGACCATGTATTTTCCATCAAGAACTGTGTTGTGTTTATATAATGTAATCCCACGAAGGACCCTGGACCTTCAGGAGGGAGACCCATGGGATTACTGCCATCCATGTTGTCTCTACTGAGAGATTTTTGATGGGAACATTTTCCCACTGATACTAAATCCGATTTAGGCACAGTTTAGTAACAGTTATCTTTGGTCCAGACTCCAGATGTGTACCGATGTCACTGAGAGTAAAAACAGACTAGGGCAGCGCTAAATCCCGCCCATTAGTGCTGATGACATCACCGGGCTCGCTGTTAGGTGGAAGCCTTCATCTAGGATGCCCATGGAGAGCCTGGTATGTCACTGGATCTCAAGACAATTCCCTTGCCCTGCACGATTCAGCACAGGGCAAGTGGGCAGTATGGGAGCTTGAAAAGCTCCTATTCTCCAGTCCTTCATGGTGAATGAGTGCAGATGAGGTTGCGTCCAGGTTCAGCTCTGAACCCGGACAACCCCTTTAACGTATGGCTGACATGTGTGTGCATGTGTCTGATGTGCAAAAAACATGTGAGTAGCATGTATCTCATGTGAATGATGTGTATACAGCAGCTAATGTTAGAGTTGCACAATGAGTATGTGTAGCAGGTGTCTGTCAGCTCTGTGTGCAGTAAGTTGCTGGTGTGTAGTTGATTGTATATGATATGAGTGATGTAGGTTGGTTGCCTTTAAAGGGAGGAGGCCCAGAAACATTTTTTTGCACAGGAGCCATTGGTTGTCAGTGCTTGCCTCTGATTAAAGTGGTTAAAGTTTTAAACTCTTACACTCATATCTATACATGTCCAGGTGATCTGTGTGTTTATATCTGCAGGGACATTTCTGAATGCTCTTGGAGAAATAGCAGAGGCTAGAGCCAGGAGTCCATAGTCAGTGACAGCTGACTCCCCATTGGGAAGGCAAAGATGGACCATTTCTGTCTTTTGCAGTGAGCCCTTCAGGATGGCGGTGGTAGCGGCCCTGACTATAGGAAGTATCACAGTGGTTTCCCTCAGGCTGTTGCTTCCAAGGGCAGGTGCAGTGAGTGGAGGGTGCACTCTATCATCCTTAGGGGCACTCCCTGTAGTTAAGACTCCTGCCTTTGGGGTGCCCTTGAAGTTGGTAGTTGTATGGGTGCCCGGCAGGAGGTGTAGTTATGCAATGGCCAGTGAATTGTGCGGTAGGAGTCAGGAAACCAGGCCAGAGGTATAAGATTAAACATGTTTTTACTTGAGTGCAAAATAGTAGTTGTAGTACATCCAACAATAATCTATACACAAGGCAAATCCTTTTCCCAGATTGCGAAGTATGGAGGCTGACAAAGTGGCAAATAATGACACTCTTGACTTGCTATCTTGCTTAAAGGGATTCTGTCACCATTCCCCCCCCCCCCAGATAAAAATATGGTTATGTTCAGGGAGCTTTAGTGATTCCTAATGTGGTCTTATAACTGAAATCTGTAGGCTCATTTTGTCTAAAAAACGCTATAACTAACCTGTCATTCATCCAACTAAGGTGCCCAAGGGGATGTAAATGTCTTCAAGCTGCCGCCCGCACCCGCCGCCGTTCGTGCCCTGCTCCTCCTTTTCTGACATCAGCGCTGCCTCAGAATCCTGTGTTACGCCTCCGGCTCTCCCTCACTCCCCCCTCCTTCTTCTCTAACATCTCGCGCGTGCGCACAGGCCTGTGCCTGATGCGCCCGTGCGGACTTATCCGTTCGGCTTAATGGAGCGAAGTGCTCATGCGCCGGCATTTCGCTCAACCTCCCGATGACCTGCACACTCACTCCATGAAGCCGAACGGAGAAGTCCGCACAGGCGCATCAGGCAGAGGGGGGGGGGGGGGGGGGGGAACTGGGGACCCTTTAAAACATAACTTTTACTAAAGATGCAATAAAATTGCCCTGTAATCACAACAGAGGGTAAACAATGTACATGGGCAAAAAAATAGCCCAACTAGCATAATGCATGTAGTATCCCATATGCACACAGATAATAACAATAAATGGGAAATGAACAGAAAGGACAGGGCTGGGATGGCTGATGTGGAGGGCGGGGAACACTTACCCTAGTGAGGCCCTACTTAGACCTCAGCTCAGGGACTGTTTTGCCTCCATCAGAGAGAGCATTATTTCAGTTCAAGTCTATTTAATTTCTAATTCATTCTGCTGCAATTTCTGTATTAATATAGTTATTAGTTAGGTAATAGCACCATCTAGCGGTGGTAAAAATATATTGCATCTTGTTTTCTTGTTAATAAAGATTATTGCTTTGTGGGAGAGATGCTAAGCATTATGGGTAGTGCAAGGCATTCTGGGAAGGAGAAGCCCAGTCTTCAGTCTACATACAGACTACAGGACATCAGCAGAGCTGTTCCTTGCAGTTCTACTTCTTAAACTCCACCTTTGTGCAAGTATATCTGGTGAGTGAGATCTACCTTGTTTCAGAGACATTATGTTACGCAGAGCTGTTTAGCTAAGTATAAGTGTCACTCAGGGAGTTATTTCTGTTAGCTAGCCATGCAATCTATGTGTAGGCCGCAATTTTGGACATCTGCTTTCTCTGTCAATGTATTACTGTACATGCTATTCTATATGTTTAACTTACCGCACTCTTGGAGGAACAGGAGGAAATTAGTTTACCTGGTGAGTTTTAAAAAACTTACCCCCATAATCAACTAAGCTTTCCTCTCTGTCACTTTACCCCAATGTTGAGCTTTTTGTTCAACTTGTTGTTGGAGAATTATCAAAGATCTCCGGGTGGATTCACAAGGATGAATTGGAACTAACTTATATAGGAAGCAGAACTCGGTAAACGCCCTTTTATATGCACAGTCCTCACATCCAGCTGTAACCTCATTAAAAGTATACCAGTTGGACAGTTTTTGCGGCTAGGAGAATCTGCTCAACTGAGGAATCATTTGAATTACAGGCTGATGAACTCTGTTGTAGGTTCCAGCAAAGAGAATATGGTGCGCAATGTATCGAACGGGCCTACCAGAGAGCAAGGTCCTCTAAGAGATCTGATCTTCTCCACAAGAAAGAAAGTAAGACACAGATGAAATACGGTTTATTACCGGATTTAATAAAAAGTGGAAAGAGGTGCGCATGGCTCTCAATAAGTATTGTGAGATCCTAAGAATTTTTCCTCAGTTATAACAATTTATACCGTGGCATCTGTCCATCACCTATTGGAGAGCCAGGAACCTTCATGATCATTTGGTCCAGAGCTACTATGTCTGTAATGAACCGGGCCTCCTTGGAACCAAGGAGTGTGGTAAATGTGTGGCTTGTGCCAACATGGATAGGGCTGCAAATTTTTAGAATTCTGCATATGATAGGGAATATAAAGTCATGCACCCAATTACATGTACCACAATTGGGGTGATTTATTGGCAATTTGCACATGCAGCCTTATCTATGTTGGTTTGACATCAAGACAGTTTAGGTTGAGGATTAGAGAACACATTTTATCAATTGAATAATCCAAGGATGAGGAGGATCTGACACAACTGCAGACAGTGGCAAGGCATTTCAAAGTTAAACACAACTCTGACGGATCCCTTTTGTGCTTTAGAGGAATTGATTGTGTGATAATTTTTCCTAGAGGAGGAAATTGGAGGAAGTTATTGGGCCAAAAAGAGATGAAGTGGATCTGTGTCTTAAATACAGTTGCTCCGTTTGGACTCAATGAGGGCAATAGTTTTGCCCCATTCCTCTGCAAATAGTGCCCTCATCCTCCTGTTTGTTTGACTGTGCTCTGCTATGGGGTTGTCTCCCGACCCAGGTCTAGGCCCGGCATTTTTATCTTAACAGTTTATATTTTTATCATGAATTTACTGCATTATGATTTTAACTGTTCTTTCATTATTCTTGTATCCCTTCAGCTAACACCTGTTGCTATATTTCAGAATTTTGGGCTTTACGCTATTATTACATCCCTGTGATGTCAAGATAGGAGCGCCTGAGGCAAGTTTGTGCGAGCTATCCAGCTATGAGCAGTCAGATATAATTGGAGGGCCACTCATGGGCCACTCATGATGTGGCCATTGGATTCAAACATTGGGGAATAGTGGGGAATATCCGATATCTTGAGTGCTTTTGCGCGCCATGGGCCTGGGTCGTCTCTGATAGGATTAAACATTTCTTTTGTTGCACTTTCACTGCATGTCACTTTTCTGCAATTTGCACTAGCACTTTATTCACTGCACTGTTTTGCACTATTAGTTATAGGCATTTATTTACTCATGAATTCACTAGTTTTATTTATTTATATGTATATTATTACACCATTTACACAATTATTTCATATCATGATTTTTATGAACAATCAGGGTATATATTATGTATGTGTTTTTATGTACTCATTAATGGCTATTTTTTATCACATGTTAGTGTATGTATATTCATATACTAATTATGGTCGAAAGAAGCGTGTACCTATCATGTTGTTGATTAGATTTATATTTATATTAGAAGCAGGGCCAATTTTAGATATTTGACAATAGGAACTGGGTGGGTAGCTTAATAGCGTCTGGTATATATTACCAAATATTGTTATTCCCTTCATATTTGATCTTTTCTTTTTCCTTTTATTTCCACCTTCTTTCGTTCTATCTCTAGAACCTCATACAGTATATCCTGTTAAATACATGTCTTCTATTGGGGTTGAGGGCATGGTTGCCCTCAACCAAGATGGCGCCGGCGCCGATATTCGGCTGCTTGGGAACTGATCTATTTCGACATTTCTGCCTGCCTCGCTCCTGAGGGCGAGGTGTAGGCTGGGCCTTATGACTGATCTGCCTCCTATGACACTTTGTTGCGAAAACATCCATCGCCAGGATTTTTGCATGCCGGCGATGTGGGGTCACGTGACGAGTTGCACACGTAACTGCAGGAAATCCTGTGAGATGTTGGCGGCCATCAGTTGCGATTTGAGGCGGGGCATGATAGGATTAGAGGCCTCATTATTAGGATTCAGTCCAGGTATTTGGGGTATGTATAGTAGGGTGTTTGCAGTGGAGGGATGTGCCCCCAAGAGGAAGCAAGGCAAAACGCGTGGCGGGGTTGGTGTCCCTCCCTTACTCCTGGTTTGTACTGGTTTTTGGTATGCTATTTTGTACTATTGTCTATGTGTCACTATTTATTTTTTATGCTGGTGATTATATGTGTACATGGGAGTATTTCTTAGAGAGACTCCCAGTACAAGTTAACAACCTCAGCACTTATATTATCATAGTGAGATAACCATTGTTTCAATGGCATAATATACCATGTGCAATTTTCATTTTTTTACACTGGTCTTGTACAATGATGATGCATAGATTTTGCACAGATTTCTCAGACGTTGTAAAATTGATAGCTGGAGTTTAGGGGGGGATTCTTTCTTGTCGCAGTATTGTCCTGCATTACTGCCATTATATGTATTTTGTCTAACATTATGTATTTATATTTTTTAAACAATAAAGAATGAATTTATATTATATGAGTGTGTTCAGATTTTTGGTGAGCATCTGCTTTCTCTGTTAATGTATTATTGTACATGCTATTCTATATGTTTTACTTACACAAGCCATTTGTATTCTTGTAGTTTTACCAATTCACAATCTTGTTGACCAATAAACAAGTTAGACTACAGAAAACAGTCCTCTTATTTGGAAGACCGGAATGGTTTATACTGAATGTCAGACTGCACACTGTGTGAACGTGTATGAAGACAGAACAGTCACAGATTGCGGCTCAAATAAACTTTGCGCCGCAATCTGCGACACAAATGCGCCAGAAAACTGGCATATATCAGTAAATGACCCCCATAATCTTGGACAAAACAGACAAGGTAAACAGTGGCAGAAGGATCACCACTGGACCAAGTGCATTGGTTTGACTTGGGGCCAAACCCTAAGGGTGTTGTCTAAATGAACCCTTGAACTTCATAGTACCCCTGATGGTGTGGACAGACTTTCCCAGAGGGTTCACCAGGTCACTGCCTCCTGAGATGGTCCTGGGGCACTTGGCTGAAACCTGCAAGATAACCAACGCTGCTTCATAACACCGGCAGTCTAGTCACAAAAACAAAAGAGGAATCCAAACCACCAGAAACATAGGACACAGTTCAGACAGAAAACAGATACTGAACAGAATACAGGACAAAGAAAGACAGATACATGGTGGTCATAGACAGAGCTGTTCACATATGAGCCAGACAGATGCCTGAACCCCATGTGGAACGGATGCATGGCGGTTACAGACAGAGCTGCACGGACATGACACCGGAACCCACGCAGAATGGATGCATGGCGTTCCCAGTCAGGCAAGGCCAAAGACATAGTGACATCAATGAATTACCAGGTGACCACACAGATCAGGGTAAAATGGTAAACGCTCAGGTCAGGAGCATACACCCTGCCCACAACCAAGCTGAAGATAGACTGCAGCTCACAGTTCTAAATATCTGGTTAAGGAGAGCACCTGACCACCTGGTAATCAGGAACACACAGACCAGGGAAACATTAACCCTACGAACACAGAGCATACAGGTCACAGGAGACAGTTCAGACATAGCCACAGAACATTAAAGCCAGCATGCACCACACAAGCAACCAGCATTCATAGGAATAGTCAACCGTAACCAGTACGCAAGTACAGGCAGCCAACCTACACAGCAACACAGTGTGACGGTGAACCGTTCTGTGATACAAGACAAGGAATACACAGCACATAGAGGGCAGCAGCAACACACAAGCAACCAGCATACACGAAAGACCTCCTACAGCCAGTGTGCAAGGCGGAGGCAGCCAGCATACACAGAAACACGTGTTACAGTGATCTGCCCTGTGATACAAATGCAAGGAGTATACACATTCACAGGCCCACGTTCACACAAGGCCACAGCCAGCACGCAGCACCCAGGCAAGCGGCATACGTGGGAGACCTCCCACAGCCAGTATGCAAGGCTAGAGGCAACCAGCATACATGGGTAAACTCCCGCAGCCAGTATGCAGAGTGCATGCAGCCAGCCTGCACGACAACAAATGACAATTTCACTCGTCATTTTATTTTCCTCATGGTGATGAAGGTGTTTCAAATTTATTTTATTCTTTTAATTCTTTATTCTTTACTGCCTTTGCTATCTTTAAAAGAAATGTATTCTAATTTTTAATATTTCTTCTGTGATTCCAACTGTCTTTACTCAACTGTCTGTAAATTTACACATGTACTTATGCTCAGGGCTGGTGCAAGGATTTTTGCCACCCTAGGCAAAAGCTCATTTTGCCGCCCCCTTGACTCCACCCATTGACCACGCCCTTTGACCTGGCCCTTTTTGTTGGCCACCTATTTAATGATTGTGGCATGCAACATTTTACTTGACCAGCTAATTTTTTATATTCTACAGCAGTCCCATTACAATTCCCCCTCCCCAATCAGCCTTTTGACCAAATAATAAAAATAGTAAAATAGAACATTTAATTGCAAACATTTTCTCATATGCAAAACATAAAATAGCAGCATTGCACATATATCAAGTACCAACAAGATTTCCAAATGTAACATAAAAAGGAAGAACTAACTACATAGTACAGTACTTACCTAGAATGCTGCAGCTCCTCTTCCTCGCGCTCCCGTCTTCCCACCGGCGCTGCACTATCACCTGACACCGTGCAGCATCAGATCAGAGTGAGCACACTATGCCATGACGCTGTACGCGCTCAGGAGGATAGTACAGTGCCGGGGCTGCCGCCTCCAGGGAGCTGGGACCTTCTAAGTTTAAAGGGGCAGGGATGGCTGCGCAGGCGCGTGTGTTGACCGGGATCAGCCCATCAGATATGTCACCCAGTGTGGCCTGCACCCACCGTACCCTCCTCGCAACACCACTGCTAGTAGCAGTCTGCTTCTGTGACTTCTATTGCTGCCAGACTCCAGAGCCACGGCACCCCCAGCAAGAGTGCGCTCTACGCGGTGGCCTACTCTGCTTATGGCAGGTGCCGGCCCTGCTTATGCTCTGGCTCCATGTCCCACACAGTTCCCTGCGATAGAGAATATTCTTTAAACCTTGCATATAAGTCTTTGAAAATTGATGTTTTTTGCACTGACTATCAATTAAAGAGCAAATAGCTTTGTTTTAGACATATTTTATATATTATTGGGAATGTCCTTTTCTTTTTATTTTCAGCCATTTGCTGCTCTAACTGATCTCACATACAAGAGAACAGACACACGGGGTCCTTTATAATAATCACATTAATGTCCAACTGGAAATCTTAAAAGGTTCTCCATCTTTAGACAAGATTAAGAATGACATTCAGTACAGCACTTAGCCATGGATTAATAGAATTCTGTTACTTCTGTTTATTTGCATTGTCTTAAAACACGACTGGTCTGTTGGGGTCATCTAGGGCCATAATGGATGGATATCATTGATATTGTTTTTCAATTTACTAGTTGTAATTTACAAGAGTGTAGAATTAATAAATTTGTTCTCTGGAATCTCTGTACATGTAGAATTCAACATAATATCCATTTTATGGGTAACTATTGAGATCACTTGTGATAATCTTGGATTAAAGTGTATAAAAAGAGGTATTTGGCAGAGAGTGGAGGACACTGTTGTATAAAAAAAACAAACAAAAAAAAAACTTACCGGCCTTCGGTGGTCACATGATCATATGACCACTACAGCGGATCACTGCCTCACCGGTCACGTACCTTACATGCTTATGTGTCATTTGAACAATGACTGTGACGTCATCACTACAGACCCAGTAGGGATCTGAATGTTGGGGACCAGAGAGCTGGTGGGAGACTGGCAGGACATTTTAGGAGTGAGTACATTTCACACAACCCCCTGGTTCTATACCAAGTTAATATAATTTTGGAAAACCGCTTTAACATGAACTTTTAAGTAAGTTTGCATTGGGGTTATCAATTTTCCTTTTCTGAAAGGCAATGTTTATCGGAGGAAAGATGCAAGACACAATGCTCATGTACCGGGTCCAGCAAGAAGATGCCTATTGCACTTTGAAGTGTATTCCTTAACTGCAGGGGCCTTTATTTTGGCAATTTGCAGTCCATCCATATACAGTACTTTCCAGTCTACAGTTTGGCCATTTTGGGCACAATTTTGCTTTTCAATTTAGACAGCATTTTATTTATTTCACTGTGTAATGTGGAGAATTGTATCCCTATATAGCTTATAGAATGCTGAGAAATATAGCCAGACATAGAGTCCATCCCTGTGAGGCCTCTGCTGATAGAAGAGAGTCTAATTCACTAGCACTGTGATGTTTTCATTGGACAACTGTCCCTAGGAGTGGACTTTTAGGAAAGTTACAGAGGTCTTGGTCATTCTATATGTCTCCCTACACTTGTATAGAAATGATGTATACACAGGCTCTATCACACTGTTTGGGTGTATACAGAAAAGCTTACTATTGTGTTGTATTATTTCAGGATAACATATCTTCATTTGCTTACTGAGCATAACTATTGAGTTTGCCCTTTTTTAGGATACATTTGTAACTGAAAAAATCTGAGCTAAAACAATTCGATACTAAATATTATTTAAACGTGCAGAAAGTGACGCACAGGAATGGTGCAAACAGTGGAGGAGGTGCTCTCAGTAGAAAAGGAATCACCCTTCCTTTTGAAAATGAATAGTAGAAGAATAAAATACTGGGCACTCTCCAAAATATATGTACCTCACAGTTTATTGAAAATTAAAAGTTAATAATTAAAAGCTAACAATACATAAAACATACATGATCTTAGAATAGCTGATAAAACATACAGATAAAAAAATATATATATATATATATATATATAAATAGTTAAAAAATATATATCAAGAGTCCTGGGTATTAGTATGATCCAATCTATGGGGATGATAATATTGGAGAAAGTTGTCTATTCCACCTTGGTGGTTATATTCTGTACAGTCTTTGTAGGAAAATGAAATCCACAATGTTAGTATCCTTTGAGTAGGAGACACAGAGGCAGCTGATACAATAGCAGTGAATGATACGTGCGGCGTCCCGCTGTTATTCACTATTCGGTGCTATGCAAGATTCCGCTGCTGTGCCAAAGCCTTTTAGGATCGGTATTTCCTTCGGTCCTTTCCCCACACTGTCCTTTAACACGCCGCTCTATAGATGTAGGTTCCGGCGCTTGTTGCAATCATCGACTCCTTTTTCAGCGCTGGACGGGCGTCATGCGTCCCTCTGGTAAATCAATGTCCGATGCGCCTTGGATCTCCGATTGTGACAGGGTTAACTTGGGGTGTCCGTGGTCTTTAGGCTGGCAGATTCAACGTTCATAGGGGGGTTTTTCTTTACACCAAACGCGTTTCGGGGTCCTTTATCACCCCTTCCTCAGTGGTAGTGAGGCCCCCTTCTGACTTTCTTTTTATAGTGATTGGTGATTGAATTATTGACATCTCCTGTGTGGTTTGGGCTTACTTGGCAAAACTTGGTGTGGATTTCAGAACGCCCATTTTTCCATGTTTTCTCTCTTTATTTACCCCATTGAACTATTTCATGTGTAATGTGGATCTTATCCATTAGTTTGCTGCACAGAGATCATATTCATTATCAATTGACATCATACTGCATTTCATTTCAATATAAATATTTTGTGGCAGTTCCTTTTAATACATATGGTGACAAGTGTATCTTTTTTCTTGTTGCATCTACGCTTTAAAAACAACCGCTAGTTGTTTCCTGCGGCAATCCTGCGGTTTTATCTTTAGTTCGTTATTAGTGCAACAGATACACCTCTCCATATATATTGGCCTGCCCCAACTGTTTGATCAGTTTGAATTCTTTTGTTAAATTGCATACATATAAGTGAACAAACAACATAGGTTTGAGCACTATAAAAAGGTATAGACCATATAGAATACATTAAACTACCGGTGTGCATATAAAAAATCATTAAATAGATGTTATTGCCATTCTAATATAACGGTACATAATACACTTAAAAGTTTTTGTTTCAATTTTGAAACAAAAATTTTTAAGTGTATTATGTACCGTTATATTAGAATGGCAATAACATCTATTTAATGATTTTTTATATGCACACCGGTAGTTTAATGTATTCTATATGGTCTATACCTTTTTATAGTGCTCAAACCTATGTTGTTTGTTCACTTATATGTATGCAATTTAACAAAAGAATTCAAACTGATCAAACAGTTGGGGCAGGCCAATATATATGGAGAGGTGTATCTGTTGCACTAATAACGAACTAAAGATAAAACCGCAGGATTGCCGCAGGAAACAACTAGCGGTTGTTTTTAAAGCGTAGATGCAACAAGAAAAAAGATACACTTGTCACCATATGTATTAAAAGGAACTGCCACAAAATATTTATATTGAAATGAAATGCAGTATGATGTCAATTGATAATGAATATGATCTCTGTGCAGCAAACTAATGGATAAGATCCACATTACACATGAAATAGTTCAATGGGGTAAATAAAGAGAGAAAACATGGAAAAATGGGCGTTCTGAAATCCACACCAAGTTTTGCCAAGTAAGCCCAAACCACACAGGAGATGTCAATAATTCAATCACCAATCACTATAAAAAGAAAGTCAGAAGGGGGCCTCACTACCACTGAGGAAGGGGTGATAAAGGACCCCGAAACGCGTTTGGTGTAAAGAAAAACCCCCCTATGAACGTTGAATCTGCCAGCCTAAAGACCACGGACACCCCAAGTTAACCCTGTCACAATCGGAGATCCAAGGCGCATCGGACATTGATTTACCAGAGGGACGCATGACGCCCGTCCAGCGCTGAAAAAGGAGTCGATGATTGCAACAAGCGCCGGAACCTACATCTATAGAGCGGCGTGTTAAAGGACAGTGTGGGGAAAGGACCGAAGGAAATACCGATCCTAAAAGGCTTTGGCACAGCAGCGGAATCTTGCATAGCACCGAATAGTGAGTAACAGCGGGACGCCGCACGTATCATTCACTGCTATTGTATCAGCTGCCTCTGTGTCTCCTACTCAAAGGATACTAACATTGTGGATTTCATTTTCCTACAAAGACTGTACAGAATATAACCACCAAGGTGGAATAGACAACTTTCTCCAATATTATCATCCCCATAGATTGGATCATACTAATACCCAGGACTCTTGATATATATTTTTTAACTATTTATATATATATATATTTTTATCTGTATGTTTTATCAGCTATTCTAAGATCATGTATGTTTTATGTATTGTTAGCTTTTAATTATTAACTTTTAATTTTCAATAAACTGTGAGGTACATATATTTTGGAGAGTGCCCAGTATTTTATTCTTTTACTAAATATTATTTGGTGGTTGCTTAGTCCCTGTAACATGTGCAGAAATTTTGAGTTACAGTATCAACAGTACCGCAGCATCTTGACCAACAGGTCTATATATGAAGGTCTGTCTAACCCCCAAATATTTTGAACAGAGTTTCCCCCAAAAAACTTTTAAAACCTGCACATAAAACAAGTCTAAAGTGCAGTCCTTTATTATCTGTGGACTCTGGGTTTTTGAAGTAGAGCCCTAGTGAACTCTGTATTGTAAGGAAATGGTCAGAAGAATGGATGTATTTTCACAGTGTTTACTGTGTGGTATAATTAACATTATAACTTTATTCTATGGGTCACAAAGATGTTGATGCCACATTTGTATATTTTTTTTATTTCCTCCTGCAGGCTGTGGACTCCCCCCATTTCCCTCTTTCCTCCTCCAGGCCAAAGGAATAGGGCTGCTTTAACTCTTCATATCTTGGGCTGGGTAGCAGCTATCTACCCTACCTTGGGAGATATTGCCATTAGAAATCGGGTCGGGAATAAAAGTAGCTGAACATGAAAGTGGGTTTCAGCTGCTTTCACCCTTAAGTCGATTTCTAATAGCTATATCTCCCGATGTAGTGGATTCTGGTCTTGTTTTAAAGCCTGGATTGTCAGCTTTCAAACACACCCAACAGGCCCATATATGAAGCTGCTACCTATCCAGAGATAGGTATTAAAGTAGCCGCTGCTCATAACCATGGTTATGACCACCCTGCAATACAGCAGTGGTGGCTGTGCTTACACACAATAGGAAAAAGCAGTAGCATATGCACACTCCCAAGGGCCTGGCCACCAGAGAGGCTGGTGATTTTTCCTATAATCTACAAGCACAACCACCACTACTGGATTACAGAGTGGTCATAACCATGAAAATGAGTAGTGTATAATGTGATGGAATAATAAATCAAAGAAGGCAATATGGGCAATCACAATACATTAGTAAGTGCCTCGTATTAACTTTATCTGCTAGATAAATGCCATTTGCTGAACTGAGACCACCCCTTTAAAGGGAACCTGTCATGTGGGTTTTTGATTATAATATAACTCATTATATACAATCATTAACTATTAAAAAGTACCTTAGGTTTATTCACTTACTGGTGTGACAGATGGTTAGCTTTATAATATATACACAAATATGCCACACGCCGCATGCTAATGAGCTGATTTGAGTCCAGCGTGACGTCTAACTTTGATTCCAGCATCTTTTCTATTCAGCGCTGTAGCCACTCCCCTATTCACTTGTTCAGAAGCTCAAAATCCCACGTATGCGCGCTGTCTGATCACTGTAATGACGCACATTCATAGCTGAAAGTAAACTGGGCATGCGTCGGCTCATCCTCACTTCTGGTCGACCAGTACAAGCAGGAGTTATTTGGCGGGCAGAGTGTACATCTCGGGTAAGCGTTCTCCTGCTTGACTTGTACTGTGCAGTGGGCGGGCAGCAGCCAGCCTCACTGTTCACACAGACTCTCTCTTTATCTGCCCCACACTTTATTTGGTTTTGCATTTAGAACATTGGGAAGAGGTCTGTACATACATGTGACATCGCAAGCTGCCAGCCCTGCAGCCCTATCTCATTATCTACTTTCATAGTGAGAGCGCATCAGGGCCGGCAGCTTGCGATGTCACATGTTTGTACAGACCTCTTCCCGATGTTCTAAATGCAAAACCAAATAAAGTGTTGGGCAGCAGGGAGAGTCTCTGTGAACAGTGAGGCTGGCTGCTGCCCGCCCACTTCACAGTACAAGTCAAGCAGGAAAAGGCTTACCCGAGATGTACACTCTGCCCACCAAATAACTCTGGGTTGTAATGTACTGGTCCACTGGAAGTGAGGATGAGCCGTCGCATGCCCAGTTTACTTTCAGCTATGAATGTGAGTCATTACATTGATCAGACAGACTGCATGTGCCGGAATTCAGATGAGAATTCGTGGCCAGAAATAAAATAAAAAAAAGAGCTGTAGATGATAAAAGGGGCGTGGTTTATCACGTCATTCATTTTAATAATTGGAGGGAAAATGAATAACAGGGGATGCAAAGGTAATATATTACTAAGGTAAAAAAAGGGGGAGAAATATACTATTGAAATTAGTAATTATAATAAGGGATAGTTTGTTCATGGGGTGATAAGCACATGACAGGTTCCCTTTAAGACTCCTCTCACTGTAGCCCAGAAGGCTCTAGAAGAAGACCTCTGCATTGCTTGTTAGCCTCAACAGTGCTGGCTCCACCCTCTTTTTTCTTTTCTCTTGCTGGCACTGAGGAACCGGTCACCCTACTTCTGATGAAGGCAGCTAGCCGGCAGCTAGATCCACAATGAACTGGGGGATCCATCAATATACAGTGACTTACCAGTGAATAGACTGACATTAGGGAAGCAAAAGCCAGCTTGTATAATGTTCAGGACAGCACACTAGGGAGAGAATGTCAGATTGGTGCCTACCTGCACAAAGACGGGGGCTGTCACGTGTGGGCACTGAGCTCAAAAGGGGGATTCCAACTATAGAGCAGTACCTGGCGAGTCATTGCTAAAGAGCAAGAGGTTAGCAATCACCCCGAAACATTTGAGGTGCTGGCTTAATTATTATCCAAGTCATGTCTGAAGGCCTGTTTAAAAGGTCAAATATTGACTTATACAATAGCTACCTTACATTAGTGGCATTAAAGGCAGAGCATGCTAAGATCGTATTTGCATGCCTTCTTCTTTAAGAGGTAAACATACTAAGTTTCTTCCAGTTGCAACATGAAGGGTGGAGCTTAATAGAGAAAGGCCTGTCCTGGCATGTTCTCCGTTTTGGGCTTATGAAAGAGGCTAGTCTAGTTGGAGTTCTAAGAGGACATGAGAGGCAGTGGCATGCAAACTTTGGATCGCCCCCCCCACCCCCACCCATTTTTACAAAGAGGCGGCAGATTTTCTTTACACTAAGGGCTCTTTTACACGAGCAGATGCCGTGCGGGTAATCCGCTGCATGAAAGACAGCCAAGTCCCGTTCCGGACAGCAGAGACACAGAGCATTAACATGATTGATAATGCTCTTTGCCTCTCTGTGTCTCTGTGATGTTTTTACTACAAAATCACAGTGAGATAAAGTTGTCACCCTGATTTTGTAGTAAAAAGAGATCACAGAGAGGCATGAAGAATTATCAATCATGTTAATGCTCCATGTCTCTGCTGTTTGGAATGGGGCTTGGCAATCTTTCACGCAGCGGATTACCTGTACAGGATCCACTCATGTTAAGGAGCCCTAAGCCCAATGCATGGAAGCACTCACCCAGTCCTAAAAAAAAAAACTGGTCCTACCTCATCCAGGGTGTCGCTGGCGTGATGTCCACTGGATCCAGAACAAGGTCCCTGTGGTCATAGAGAAAAAAATAATAATCACATAAGGAAGGGATGGTGACTGCCCCTGTGAAATCACCAGCGGGCGGCGCTGTGCTGGCCTATAGGACTGAGCCATGCCAATCTATAGCAGGGTAATCTAGGACATTTCCCCTAAGTGCTACCACACAGTACTAATGCCCACCTTGTGGCCCATCACAGTAATTAAGCCCACCTTGTGGTCCCTTCAAAATAGTTATGTCCTCCTTGTGGCCCCTCACAGCACTTATGCCTAATTTTGTTCCTGTCACAGTAGTTATGCCTACTTTTGTGCCTCCTCACTGTAGTTATGCCCAGATATGTGCCCCCTCACAGTAGTTAAATCCAGATATGTACCCCCTCACAGTGGTTATGCCAGATATGTGCCTCCCTCACAGTAGTTATGCTAGATATGTGCCCCCTCACAGTAGATATGCCCAGATATGTTCCCCCTAACAGTAGTTATGCTAGATATGTGCCCCCTCACAGTAGTTATGCCAGATATGTGCCCTCACAGTAGTTATGCCAGATATGTGCCCCCTTACAGTATGCCAGATATGTGCCCCCTCACAGTAGTTATCTCCGCATATGTTCCCCCTCACAGTAGTTATTCCAGATTAGGCCACCCCCTCAGTAAAGATGCCCACTTTTGTGCCCCCTCACTCTAGTTGTTGCCCCCCCTTTGCCTCCAGCATGCAGCTTTATGAAAAAAACAAACAAAAAAAACCACGTACTTACCCTCTTCCATGATGATGCACTCCCACTCTCACATCGCTCTTCTGGCTGTGCTGAACTGCCGGGTGAGTGCGCCGTCCCCTTCCTTGCCTCTGCACTCCCCCTGCCTTCACTGGCCCCCTCATGTTTGAAGAGCGCTCTGACGGGGCCCGTCATTCTTACTGTACTTCTGTCACGGAAGGTGTACAGGAAACAAGACAACACAAAATGAATATACGACTCACTGGATCCAAAACTAAGGAACAAAAAGGGAGACCCCTGCATCAGACCTGGCACTCTCCCTGACTGCTCAGCCTATGCGAAAATCCCAATGGTAGATGATCGCATATCCTCGTACCTCGACTGTATAACACCTGAACACCCTATAATAGTGAGGGGACACGACCACCGGCTCCCTACACTAGATACGGAGGGAGTCAGGGTCACCTGGGATCCAGCAAACAGAAAAACACAAATGAATACACAACACTTATCTTGTAGAAGACTTGGAAGTAGGATCAGCATGCACACACACTCCAGGAAGAAGTATAAACCGCACACTGATGCACTATGGGGAGGAATTTAAAGGGATGCAATCAGTACAACTATATGACAGCTGAGAGAGGCTAACGAGATGAGGAACTGAAAGCAAAACAAAGGAAGCTCAAGGAGGAGGTTCTGAAAGGCATCTGTCAGAGCTTCTCAGATGTCTGGTAGTGACAACTTCATACTGTGCCCCGTCAGAGCGCTCCCATTACATGTGAGTGTAGTGGGCCCCCGCCGGGCCCGGTCATTACTCCCCTGATGAGAGGTCCTCTTTAACCAGTGGAACTAGGAGATACAGTAAATAAAAAATGCATTAGAAAGTATAAAAAATTATCATGAAAACCTGTTTTTCCCTTGGGCTAATTAAGAACTACATCTAGCTAGTGTAAACATCTCTAACTCTTCTGGCGTTATTAATTTCTTAAAATAAATTTAGTACAGGACACGTAGATGGCCACTCTCAAGGTTATTTCACCTTGTCGCTCATCTCATTTTATGTGACATGACAAATTTCCCAGAGAGAAATACCTGGATAATAACGGCAACCATAATTTATGAGTTATAACCCCTTCCTGTGCTTTCTACATTGGGCTGAATCATCTACAAACAGGAAAGCTCATACTTCAAAGTGCATTCTTCAGGGTGATAATTGTGCTTGCCCAAGAGGGAGTGCCCTTAATTTGGGGTTTTATGTGGCATACATGTTGCTCAAGTGCATAAAAGAACATTACTTTGCTTGTAAAAGGAAATAACCCCTACGAACAGAATTTATCACATACTTGAACTAGAATTCTGGTTTAAAAAAATCGCAAAATAGGGCTTTGTGACTTTTTTGGCCATATTTGCACACTTTTTGCATTTTTACACCACTCGCTCCAGTTTTGAAAAATACTGCAGATAGAAAGTTTAGCTATGTTAGTGAGTTTCCCTCTTAATTTATCACTATGACTTTTTTTAAAAGTTACAAAAAAAATCTCAAACTACCTCCAGTAGGGGCAGGCATAAAAAAAATAATCGGAGTAGCATTTCTAGATAAAAGTGTTAAGTTTAAAGGTGCACTAAATTTAATAAATAACGAGGCCTGTTTGATAAGTTTGGCTCTATGTGCGCCAACAAAGAATCCGGCAAAACTGACTTCAAATATTATCATCCATCATGCAATACCATCGGAGAGGTATCTGATTGGCTCCAAATTTACTCTGCAGCAGGACAACAACCCCAAACATACAGCCAATGTCATTAAGAACTATCTTCAGTATAAAGAAGAACAAGGAGTCCTGAAAGTGATGATATGGTCCCCACAGAACCCTGATCTCAACATCATCGAGCCTGTGTTGGAATTACATGAAGAGACAGAAGGATTTAAGCAAGTCTACATCCACAGTTAGTTCTCCAATATGCTTGGAACAACCTCCCTGCTGAATTACTTCAAAAACTGTGTGCAAGTCTACCTAGAAGAATTGATGCTGTTTTGACAACAAAAGGTGGTCACACCGGATATTGATTTGAATCAGATTTCTCTTGTTCATTCACTTTCCATTTTGTTAATTGATAACAATAATTTTTTAAAGCATTCTTACTTTGTAGCATTTTTCCCACACCTGCCTAAAATGTTTGCACCATATTGTATATAATGTAAATGGGGTACAAGACTGTGCTTAAAAGCAAGGGTATAGATGAATGAGAACTTTCAGATTTGGAAGCCAAGTCAGGGGTGAATTAAAAGAAAAGTCGTATTTGTGCTTTATACTTTATCCTCTTTTATGATCCACTTCTGATTTTGGCTTCCAAAACCCAATCAGGAAACTTGACCGTGTGGCTGTACCTTAAACAGTCTTGATAATGACAGTATTGGGGGGGGGGGGGGGGGGGGGTGGTTGGGTGAAGTGGATTTCAACATGTTGACCTTTTGTTCTCAGGGGTGATAAGTCGTTGGCAGAAGGGTTTGGAGGTGGCTTAGAAAAATAATCTAAAAGTATTATAGGTAGTCTTTAAATCTTGACACTTCTTGTATATTAAAATGAAGTTTTTATACTTTTACATGGCACTCCATGCAAGCCTGCATTAGCTGTGTTATTGCCCACTTTTCATACTTTATAGGTCTTCTCATGAAGTGCACACTTTTTATACCTTTGAGGTTTGTGGGATATAGACATTTTCAAGGTATCCTTACATCTTTACTATATAAAGTCACCTAAACATATTCAGTATAGAGGACAACGTGAAAGCAGCCATGCTGTATATTAAACAGGGAGGATAAGATCTCTTCTTCTGATGACTTCTTTGTAAGAACAATTTTTTTTTTGTACAATAGGACCAAGCAGTTGAGTAGTGACCTGGTCTTCTGCTATCATTCTCAAGCCTTTAGAAACCCGGGGAACATGACATTGACATCATTAGTGCCAGACATGTGAAGTTTAATTGGACAACACATGCAGCTACTATGAATGAAAGTGGCGAGCAAAAAGAGACAAAGACCAATAAAGAGTAAAGTAAATAATAGGACTTAACAATTATCTAAGTGGTGAGTATCCACAAGTACTCAATATTCTTCTGACCAAGCATAAGTAGGACAATTATTAGCTTCCTGAGTAATGTTATTACAAAACAATTCCAGAGAATTTCCAGAGAATCAAATGCAAATTGTTGTGTCTTTATGTATCTCAGTGTATGATACAACTGTGAAATCTGTTTGTGAGAATTTCAATGCCTAAGCTTTCTGTTCATGTAATTATGTTCTAGGCAATCAACAGGAGCGTACATGTCATGGAGGCTGACATAATGGCTGCTATGGGAAATTGGTGGAGTGTGCCCAGTACTGGTTGGTCCCAAACCCTTTAATATTAGATGACAAGGACCTGTGCAGGACTCTCCTCCCCAACAAGGTGCATTTTCAGAGAACAAGGGGTTACGAAATGGCCCACTGGTAGGGAGAACAGGGAAGCAAACTCCAGGCACTTCTACAGTAAGTAAAACGTCTGTTCTAGCACACTCATCTTTGATGGACAAATAAACCTTTGATCAACAGGTTTCACACTGGGTTGCACAACCTACGGCTCAGGGGTGGGTACACTCTGCCTGTGATTCCATTCTGTGTGGCCCCTAGCCATTTCTGCCACCCCCATGGTTGTGCATGAATGTGGTCCATCTACAATGGACATAGGTTTACATATTTGTGACCATATTGACTTTTTTTTTTTTCTGGAGTGTCAAGTGATGGTGGCAAGAAATCCCCATTGTCCAGATACGTGGTAGTTCCAGAAATGTAACCCCACATATTTATTTATGGCATATACTATCACTATGGTTCAGATGAGAATACTCTTTCTGTTTTACTGCAGTCCTTGGAATTGTTAGAACCTAACAATATGGCCTTCAGACCAAAAAGCGTTGTGCACTGCTGCTCAGTTGACTATAAAATGGGTATTTTGAGCAAATGCCTGAGCATCAATTGCTGAAAAACTAAATGCAAATAGGGACTGAAAATCTGCAGCATTTCAAAAATCTCATCCAAGTGCTGCAAAAAAAAACATTTGTTGAACCTGACATGCAGTACAGATTTTAAACCCACAGCATATTTATGATGATTTTGTCACAGATGGATGAGGTTAATTTTTTTGCCTTGAACACTGCACACTGCAAATGTTAGGAGAATAAGGACTGTATTTGTTTAGGGGTGTGCATTTATTCCTGGGTTTGTATTTAGTTACAGGGTTTGGTGTATAGAATCTGCTCGCTTTGGGGTGACAGCCAGTTTGGACCAAATGTCGGAGCCCCATTTTTCAAATCTGACATGTGTCAGTTTATTTGGTAATAAGGGCTCATGCACATGAACGTATTTTCTTTCCGTGTCCATTCCTCTATTCCATTTTTTTTGCGGACCATATACGGAACCATGCATTTCAATGGGTCTGCAAAAAAAACGTAAGTGAATGTCCGTATTTCCATTCCACAAAAAAATAGAACATGTCCTATTATTGTCCGAATTACAGACAAGGATAGTACTGTTCTATTAGGGGCCAGTTGTTCCGTTCCGCAAAATACGAAATGCACACAGACGTCATCCGTATTTTTTGCGGATCCGTTTTATGTGGACCGCAGAATACATACGGTCGTGTGTATGAGGCCCAACTATGGAATGTTTTTACTGATCCAAGTCATTATGACAAATCATACATGTTAGTTGTGAATTTGAGTTTACATGTTTTACCTTTATGCATTAAAAAACACCTCATTTTCAGAAAATTTGAAAAAAGTAGCTATTTTGAAAATTAGAATTTCTCCGCTTTTAAGATATAGTGATACTTCACAAAATAGTTATTACTTTAAATTTCCTGTATGTAGACTTTATGTTGGCATCATTTTGTAAATGTCATTTTATTTTCAGGACGTTAGAAGACTTAGAAGTTTAGAAGCAAATTTTAACATTTTTAAGAAAATTGCAAAAACCCACTATTTTAAGGAGCAGTTCAGTTATGAAGTCACTTTGTGGGGCTTACATAGTAGAAACCACCCATAAATGACCCCACTTTAGAAACTACACCCCTAAAGTTATTCAAACGGATGGTACAAACTTTGCTAACCCTTTAGGTGTTCCACAAGAATTAGAGTAAAATAGAAATTGAAAAATTTAATTTTTTTGTGCAGATTTTCTATTTTAATTCTGTACCACAGCAAGGGTTAACAGCCAAACAAACCTCAATATTTATTACCCAGATTCTGCAGTTTACAGAAGCACCCAATATGTGGTCAGAAGCTGCAGTATGGGTGCACAGCATGGCGCAGAAGAAAAGGAGTGCCATATTGTTAACAGAGGGCAGATTTTGCTGGAATGGTTTTCAGGTGCCATGTCGTATTTGAAAAACCCTGAGAAAACCCCCAAAAGTGACCTTTTTGGAAACTACACTCCTCAAGGAATAAATCTAGGGGCGAAGTGAATGCTTTTCCCCAACAAGCATTTCGTATAATTTAGAAATGCATGGCTGTGAAAATGAAAAATTTACTTTTATTTCCAATATAATGTTACTTTAGCCCCAAATGTATTAATTTCACAAGGGCTAACAGGAGAAAATGCACCCCACAATTTGTTATGCATTTTTTCCTGAATATGGCAACACCATACATGTGGTCATAAACTGCTGTTTGGGGGCATGGCAGCATTCAGAAGGGAAGAAGGG
This sequence comes from Bufo gargarizans, assembly GCF_014858855.1. Lineage (NCBI taxonomy): Eukaryota > Metazoa > Chordata > Amphibia > Anura > Bufonidae > Bufo > Bufo gargarizans. The sequence goes on along the minus strand of NC_058081.1, from coordinate 209,239,318 downwards.
GCATCAGGATTTTCTAACATATAATTGCTGAAATTATTTTTAGGGGCTATAATATTTTTATTTTTTCACCAATGTAGATGTGAGAGCTTCTTTTTTTGTTGCGGGAGAGGCTGTAGTTTTTATTGGTATCATTTTGGGGTACATATGTCTTTTATTGCAGAGGTGAAGTGGGTAAAAATGTAAATTTTGTCAGTGTTTTGTATTTTTATTTTTTAGGGGTTCCTCTTGCGGTAAAAATTATATGACAATTTTATTCTGTCATACGGTTATGGCGATACCAAATTTATATAGTTTTTTATGTTTTACTTCTTTTCTAGAATAAAATCACTTAAATGATATTTTGCATTACAGTATACTAACATAAACAACATATATATATATTTTTTTTTACCAATGTAGCTGTGTGGGGGCTTGCTTTTTGCAGGATGGGCTGTAGTTTTTATTGGTATAATTTTGGGGTACATATGACTTTTTGATCACTTGTTATTTATTTTTTGTGGAGATAAGGTGACAAAAACAGCAGTTACGTCATTGTTTTTTACATAATTTTTTTTACGGCGTTCACCAGGCAGGATTAGTAACATGATACTTTGAAGATCCAGTGGGCCTGATGGCTATACAGTGCTCAGTCTATACTGACCGTGGCATCTATGGGGTTAAACGGCCGAAATCGGTGCCATCATCGATTTCCGCCTTAGCAGCAGAGATTTAGCTAACACTCTCTGCCGCTGCCATCACAGTGAAGCCGGCTACAGGGGGGCCACAGGGCAATGGGGACATCTGGAGGCGTATGGGGGGAATTATCAGAGGCACTGGGGGGCCACAGACATGATCAGGGGCACTGGGGGAACACAAGGGGTCTTACCCGATTTCAGGCTGCGAAAAATTCCCACAAAAAATATGTATTTTAATCACGGGCCATTTTTATGCGTCTTAAAGGGAAATTCTCAAAAATGTGTCCTGCTGGAGTCTAGAAAATTTGTATTTTAGGCCACGGGAGTTCGGGCCCTAAAAATTAGGCATTCACCTGACATAAAAGAAATTGTGATTATGTGGCTTGAGGTACATTATGCAGTCACTGAATAACAATTTTACTGTAGCCAACTGGAGTGCAGGCCCCAAACATTAGGCATTCACCATACAGAAAAGATCAAGTGATTATGTGGCTGGAGATATATTAGACGGTCATTGGATATCAATTTTACTGCAGGCCAGTACAAATACATGTGAAATACATATGTTTAAAAGAAATAAAAATATAAAATTGGATTAAAAACATGGAAAATGAAATCCCCCCTCTTGAATAAACCCCAAATAATAATTGGTTAAATTCGATAACACGTGGTCGTCACAGGTGTTGAATTCCTTTGAGGCCCCAACAATTAGGCATTCATCGTATAGAAAAGATCAAGTGATTATGTGGTATAGTAGACGGTCATTGGATACCAATTTTACTGCAGGCCAGTGGAGTACAGGCCCCAAACATTAGGCAATCACCGGACAGAAAAGGCCTTTTATGTCGCTGTATTTACATAAGACAGGGACCATTCTTTGTTCTTGGTGGTGGCAGATATGTGTGGACTGTCATGAGGAAATTCAATTAAACATGGTCGTCACAGGTGTTGAATTCCTCCGAGATCCATGCCTCATTCATTTTTAGAAATGTGAGGTAGTCCACACTGTCGTTAGCTAGGCAAGTGCGCTTATCAGTTACTATCCCCCCTGCTGCGATGAACATCCTTTCAGACAGGACACTTGACGAGGGGCAAGCCAAGAGTTCCATGGCAAACTATGCCAACTCTGGCTGCAGGCCAAGCCTGCACACCCAGCAGTCCAGGGGTTCCTCGCTTCTCAAAGCGTTCACAACGGCCGTTAACCTGATGTAGTTGGTCTAGGCGTACCCTGAGGCTGGATCCGAAGGGCGGCTGTCGATGGGTTGGCTGCAAGAATGATCTCATATCCGAAGTGACCAACACATCTTCAAACCGCCCTTTTTTTGCATGTGCGGTAGGATTGGTACCCGCAACAGCCGCAGCATAGCATGGCAACGTCTCACCTGGCACATCAAAAAGGTTCTGGGGAGCTTGGGGGGTGCAGCGAAAGAAGAGGTAGCAGTGGAAAAGGAGGAGTCAGCCAAGGAGGAGATGGAGGAGATGGAGTAGTAGTAGGAGAAGAATAGGCAGGCCTGCATGCAATCCGTGGTGGTAACACCAAATCCACAGGAGTGCCACAGCTTACATGCTTGACAGCCATCAGAAGGTTCGCCCAGTGGGCAGTAAAAGTTATGTGCCAGATATATCTTGGCACCGACACTGTGTGCTAGTAATACACTTGCCGCTGAACATGGCCATATAGCTCTGGGATGCCCTTCTGGGAGAAATATTTCCTTTCGGGGACCTTACAATGCGGTGTGCCAACTGCCAAAAATTTTCTAAAGGCCTCCGAGTCCACCAGTTTATATGGCAGTAGTTGGCGGGCTAGCAGTTCCGACAAGCCAGCAGTCAGCCGTTGGGCAAGAGGGTTATCCGGCATCATCAACCTTTTACGTTCGAACATTTGGGCCACGGAAGCCTGCCTTTTGCCAGATGAACGTGACGATGGCATGGTGGAGTGGAGGATAAATGGGAGGAGAGAGGTTTGGGAGAAGAGGCAGGACGTGGAGCGCCGGGAGTGTGGCTTTGTGGGTTCTGACGGTGTTGCTCCTACTGGGCTCGGTGATGGAAGGCTAGGTGCCTTCTTAAGGCAGTCATCCCTAGGTAAGTAAAGGGCTTACCGCGACTTATGCGTTGACAGCACAGGCTGCAGATGGCAACACTATTGTCAGCAGCTGAAACGTTAAAAAAAGCCCACACTGCAGAGCCATGTGCCAGCGTCCTGGGAGCACCAGATGTGACTGTGCATGGTGGATGGCTCGCTCCAGATACATGTGCCATCTGCTTTTTGCCTCCTGTGCACTGCGAGTTCTGCCTGCTTCTCCTCCTTCTACCCCCTATTTGCTGCTCTGTTTCTCCCTCTGAACTCCCCTCCTTTTCCTCTCTTGTGGGCACCCACAGCTTGAAAAATGTAGCCAAAGTGACCCACGCCTGTATTTTGTGTTACGAATTTGCATTACGCGATTTTTCATTGCCGATTTTTCCCATTCAATAAATTAATCTCGAATTCGTGAAATTTGCAAATATATGACGAATATTCTACAAAATATTCGTGAAATATCGCGAATTTGTCATGGAACCATGAACCAGACGTACAACAAGAGATGAGTGGAAATAAGAAGGCTTTATTGAAAATAAAGCTGTAAGGCGAAAGTCCAAACGGATGGCTAAACCGAAGCAGGGTCTTGCGAAACCAGGGATCAGGAACCAGAAGGGTAGTCAGACGAAGCCAGGATCAGGAACCAGCAGGGTAGTCAGACGAAGCCAGGATCAGGAATCAGCAGGGTAGTCAGACGAAGCCAGGATCAGGAACCAGAAGCAGCAGCAGTCTTAGAAGCATGTAAGCACTGGAGGACCAAGCAAGGAACTGAAGCCACAGACCTCCTATATATATGAGCTAGGCATCCAGCTCCTCCCAGTGGGAAGGAGGAGCCGCAGGGTGGGAGGCTACAAGAAACCCAGAAACCAACATGGCCGCCAGCACATGTCAAACGAAGGAGAACAGCAAGGAGGTAAGACCATGACAGTACCTCCCCCTCAAGGGCCCCTCCTCCGCGGAGTAAGGAACGGTTTCTGAGGGAAGCGTGCGTGGAAGGCTCGGAGCAAGGCAGGAGCATGGACATCTGCGGAGGGAACCCAGGAACGCTCCTCTGGACCATAACCACGCCAATGGACCAAAAACTGCACCCGGCCGCGGACCAGGCGTGAGCAGGCTCGGACTGGCCCACAGGGGTACAGGGGAATCCCCCGGTAGGCCCCTGAGCAAAGTGACCCCCTAGTCCCCCACCCCCTGCACAAGTGGCACATAACACAGTAGACTTACTGCACTACATACATATATTCAATGTACAGCACCTCAACCAGTCTATGTTCATATAAAAAACTTGCTAGATTATTTATTATATTTGAATGTATCCGTATGGTGGGCCCCCAAAATGCATTTTACTGGTGGGCCCTAGGTACCCCAGTCCGACACTGGGCGTGAGTCCAGGATATTGCTCACCTCATACTCCTCACGATTGCCCACTTGGACCGGACGAGGCCGAGGAATCGAGGAAGTGAAACGATTACACACCAGTGGCTTCAACAGGGAGACATGAAACACGTTGGAGATCCGCATGCCAGGAGGAAGCGCAAGGGCATAGGCTACCGGGTTTACCCTGCGAAGCACTCGGAAGGGACCAACAAAGCGAGGCGCCAGCTTGGGAGTGGGCACTCGAAGGTTGAGGTTGCGGGTGGACAACCATACGCGGTCTCCGACCTGGTAGGAAGGAGCGGGCGCTCGTCTGCGATCAGCCTGGAGTCTCTGGCGCTGCGCAGAGACCTCAAGGGACCTCTGGATCTGTACCCAAGAAGCACGTAGGACGGAAAGGTGATCCTCCACAGCCGGAATATCCTGGGGAGAGAATACCTCCGGTAACACGGCAGGTTGGAACCCATAATTGGCCATGAAGGGAGACGTCCCAGAGGAAGAGTTCACCGCCGTGTTCCTGGCAAACTCAGCCCAAGGCAGGAGGTCAACCCAATTGTCTTAGTGATCGGAGACATAGCAACGAAGGAATTGCTCCAAGGCCTGATTGGATCGTTCTGCGGCCCCATTGGACTGAGGGTGGTAGGCCGAGGAGAAAGAGAGATGAATCCCCAACTGGGAGCAAAAGGCGCGCCAGAACCTGGACACAAACTGACTCCCCCGATCCGACACAATCTCCTTGGGCAAACCGTGCAACCGGAAGACCTCCCTGGCAAAAATCGAGGCCAACTCTTGTGCAGAGGGTAACTTCTTGAGAGGAACACAGTGGCACATTTTGGAAAACCGATCCACTATCATGTGAATGACCGTATGGCCTCGGGATGCAGGGAGGTCCACAATGAAATCCATCCCCAGGTGTGACCATGGACGCTCCCCGGTGGCTATGGGTTGCAAAAGGCCCAACGGAAGGTGCCGAGGGGACTTACTCTGGGCACAAACGGAGCATGCCGCTACATATGCGGCGATGTCGGAACGTAGAGAAGGCCACCAGAACAGACGTGAAACAGCCCAGGACAGCTGATTCTTTCCAGGATGCCCCGCGGCCTTGGAGTTATGGTAGGTTCGCAACAACCGAGTGCGCAACTCCTCAGGCACAAAACACCTGCCGTTGGGTCTCCCAGAGGGAGCACCAGATTGAGCCGCCAAATTCTGCTCACCCAGGGGAGAGGTCAGGCTGGTGCGAATGGCGGCCAGGATCTGATTCGGAGGTATGACCGAAGTCGGAATCGACTCCTCCCCGGACAGCTCGGAGTACTGCCGTGATAAGGCATCCGCTCTGATGTTCTTGGAACCGGGTAGGTAGGAGACCACGTAATTAAAACGTGACAAGAACAGAGCCCATCTGGCCTGACGTGGTGTCAATCTCTTGGCCTCAGAGAGGTAGGTCAGATTCTTGTGGTCCGTCAGGATGAGAACCGGAACCACCGAGCCCTCGAGCAAGTGCCTCCATTCTTTAAGGGCCTGCACGATGGCCAATAACTCCCTGTCACCAATCTGGTAGTTGCACTCCGCGGAAGACAGTTTCCGGGAGTAAAACCCACAAGGAAGCAGAGGACCCTCTGGTGTTCTACGCTGAGACAGGAGGGCGCCTACTCCCGTCTCAGACGCGTCCACCTCGAGGACAAACGGCAACCCAGGGTTGGGATGCGACAGAATCGGAGCCGACACAAAGGCGGACTTTAGAGCCTCAAAAGCTCGGATGGCCTCGGGCGGCCAGACCTGGGGATTGCTGCCCTTCCTGGTCAGATCCGTGAGAGGCTTGGCTAGCATGGAAAAGTCCCTGATGAACTTCCGATAATAATTGGCGAAGCCCAAAAAGCGCTGCAGGGCACGAAGACCACTGGGCTGGGGCCACTGTAAGACAGCCGAAACCTTCTCAGGATCCATGGAGAACCCCTCAGCGGAAATGATGTAACCTAAGAAGGTTACCTGGGATCGGTGAAATTCGCATTTCTCAAGCTTACTGAACAGCTTGTTCTCTCGTAACCGTTGCAACACTCGTCTGACATCCAGAATGTGGGCCTCCATGGATTCAGAATATACCAAGATGTCATCCAAATAGACCACCACACACTGCTGCAACAGGTCACGGAAAACATTGTTGATGAATTCCTGGAAAACTGCGGGCGCATTGCACAACCCAAAGGGCATAACCAAGGATTCATAATGACCGGTCCTGGTGTTAAACGCAGGTCTTCCACTCATCGCCCGCCTTGATCCTTACCAGGTTATATGCCGCCCTCAGGTCGAGTTTGGTAAAGACCGTGGCCCCTTTGAGGCGATCGAACAGCTCGGAAATCAAGGGTATCGGGTAAGCGTTCTTGATCGTGATGCGATTGAGACCCCTGTAATCGATGCAAGGCCTCAACTCACCGCCCTTCTTTTTCACAAAGAAAAATCCAGCCCCTGCCGGGGACGAGGATTTGCGAATGTGTCCGCGTGAAAGCGCCTCCCTCACGTACTCCTCCATGGCCTCATTCTCCGCTACCGACAGTGGATAGACTTTGCCACGAAGCGGAACGGCACCAGATTGTAACTCTATGGCACAATCGTATGGGCGGTGCGGAGGTAGGGCAACCGCACGCACCTTATCGAATACATCCCGGTACTCCTCGTATTCAGGAGGCAACAGAGAGTCCGAGGAAGTACACAGCAACTTGAAAGGCCCATGGATGCAATTAGCCCCACACTGCGGTGACCACGAGAGGATCTCGGCCGATTTCCAATCGAAAGTCGGATTATGCTTCTGGAGCCAGGGGTACCCCAAGACCACCGAGTAGTGTGGAGACTAAATAACCTGGAGACAGACCGACTCTCTGTGAACGGCACCAATGGCCATCCCCACTGGAAGGGTCTCATGAGTCACGTGTGGCGGCAGAAGGGGTCTGCTGTCTATCGCCTCAAGAGCCAGTGGGGAACCTCGAGGCTGCAGAGGAATGGAATTGGCGGCAGCGAACACACTATCAATGAACAAACCACCAGCACCAGAGTCCACCAACGCCTGGGTCGTCACCGAGCCCCCGACCCAGGAGAGGACAACAGTAATCAGTGGTTTGTCAACACGGGAAACCGGGGACGAGGAGACTCCACCCAAGATCTGCCCCCGACAGGATCTCAGGTGCGAGCGTTTCCCGGACGGTTCGGGCATGCCAACCGAAAATGCCCACCGAGACCACAGTACATGCATCGGCCCTCGCGTCTCCGGAGTACCCTCTCCCCCTCGGACAGGCGAGCAAACCCCAGCTGCATGGGTTCACCCCCAGACAAGTCATCCCCAGGAGGCGTGGGAGGAGAGGGAGGCACGGGTGGGACAGCAAACGTAGGCGCCAATCTGTTAGAAGGCCTCCGCAGGCTCTCCTTAAAGGAAGGTCTCTCCCTGAGTCTGGTGTCAATCAAAATCAGGAAAGAAATAAGAGACTCGAGCTCCACTGGTAGGTCCTTAGCTGCAACCTCATCCTTCAAGGCATCCGAGAGACCATGAGAGAAAGCAGCGACCAGAGCCTCATTATTCCAGCCCACCTCTGCTGCCAGGGTACGAAACTCAATGGCGTATTCAGCTACGGATCGTGAACCCTGTCTGATGGACATAAGGAGCTTCGCAGCAGAGGCAGCACGAGCCGGCACATCGAATACCTTCCGAAGAGAAGCAACAAAACCAGAAAACTCGGCAACCACCGGATTGTTGTTCTCCCATAAAGGGCTGGCCCAGGCCAAGGCCTTGTCCGAGAGCAGCGAGATCAAGAAGCCCACCTTTGATCTCTCAGTAGGAAAGGCATGTGGCAGCAACTCAAAGTAAATGCCCACCTGGTTAAGGAAACCTCGGCACTGAGTTGGCTCTCCCCCAAAGCGCTGTGGAAGGGGGGCAGAACCGGTCATACCCCGAAACACCGCAGGCGCAGCAACAGGTGTCGGGGTAGACTCTGGCGCAACAACCGGAGCGGCAGTAGGAGCGGGCCCAGGAGCGACAACCGACCCATCGGCAACGGAAGCTAAATGAGCCGTGCGTTCAAGCAGGGTTTGCAACGCCACAGCGAACCGACCCAACAGGTGATCCTGCTGATCAAGTCTGGCAACCAGCGTAGGTAGCGAGGATGGCCCTGTATCGTCAGAATTCATGGCTTGGTCCTAATGTCATGGAACCATGAACCAGACGTACAACAAGAGATGAGTGGAAATAAGAAGGCTTTATTGAAAATAAAGCTGTAAGGCGAAAGTCCAAACGGATGGCTAAACCGAAGCAGGGTCTTGCGAAACCAGGGATCAGGAACCAGAAGGGTAGTCAGACGAAGCCAGGATCAGGAACCAGCAGGGTAGTCAGACGAAGCCAGGATCAGGAATCAGCAGGGTAGTCAGACGAAGCCAGGATCAGGAACCAGAAGCAGCAGCAGTCTTAGAAGCATGTGAGCACAGGAGCACCAAGCAAGGAACTGAAGCCACAGACCTCCTATATATATGAGCTAGGCATCCAGCTCCTCCCAGTGGGAAGGAGGAGCCGCAGGGTGGGAGGCTACAAGAAACCCAGAAACCAAGATGGCCGCCAGCACATGTCAAACGAAGGAGAACAGCAAGGAGGTAAGACCATGACAGAATTCGAATATAGCCCCTGCCGCTCATCACTAGTGTATCGCAGGTCTCAATCAATATTTGGTGGAAGCTGGTATATCTATCCCCACTTTCAGTATTTTGTGGAAACAGGTATATAGAAACCCTTAATGAGTATTTTCTGGAAGCCAGTATATCAAACCCCTTAATCAATATTTGGTGGAAGCCGGCGTATTATAGGCCTCAATCAATATTTGGTGGAAGCTGGTGTATCGCACCCCTCAATCAGTATTTTGTGGAAGCAGGTATATCGAACCCCTTAATCAGTATTTTGTGGAAGCAGATATATTAAACCCCTTAATCAGTTTCTTTGGTTGCAACAGGTATATCACAGCAGTTGCAATTAGTTATTCCAAAAGCATATTCCCTCTATCTAGCTGCGGTATCTCAGCAGAACCGCGCACAACTGCTGCACAATGCAAATGCACTATAATATACTTTCTATGTTAGAAGGTATATTATAGGTATATTACACCCCTCAATCAGTTTTTTTTTTTAGCAAAAGAGTGACTTTCATAATATTCCAGGTCCTATGGTCTACCTAATATCCCTATTCTCTACACCAATACTAAGAGGGATGGGAAAGTTCTCTCAATGATGGTAATTAGGTGATGGGTTGTATTTGTGAGACATCTGCCTGTCCAACACAATTAAGCAAGGAGAAGTTTGGATCACAACTAGCTGGGTACTGCACACAGGAACCAAGCACAATAGATTCAGTAGGAAAATCATGTTTCATTTTAGCTTGAGGTACACTTTAATAATATATTAGTGTTCAGGAGACCTTAGTAGTTTGTGGCACTGCATGTAATAACCAAACGCCTCAGTGATTTGTAATGCCAGTAGAGTCTGGAGAAGTGATCAGAGAATGAAAGGCTTGGAGTTTATTTTAAATAATAATGTACAAACTATATCTTATTTCTCTGGATGATTGATATGTCATAAAATCCATTTGTTTTCAGCTACACCACATTTCACTGCAGGGCACATCCAGGGGAACCTAGAATGTACAATATGATTAAACTATTATTGAAGCCAACAGTTCTGGATATAGCAATATGTCATATAGTAATGTGATACTTTTTCCAAACTGTATATCTCAGTTTAATCAAACTTTTTCAGAAAATACAGTTAACTACAAACTACTAGCTGCAAATCCACCATTTAGCACCTTAGAAAGTCTTAGCACTTTTATGAGAGCAGCTTGGGAGTATCTTGCTGTCAGGACTAGACATGTCTCTGGGTAGTCAATCGTTCCAGAGAAGCAAATTGAAATAGAGTGAATCACATAACTAAAATTTCCTACCTGTGTAGCTCAAGGCTGTGAAAGTTGATAGAAAGGGTGGTACCCTGTGAATCAATGTCCTGAAGACGCATTTGTCATGTCTGCTTCTGGCATATAGCAATCAAGATCAAACTATAAATGTGTAGTCAACGCCGTCGTTTTCCAGAATTAACTAATTATAGGAAACATGGAAATCCAAAGTGTGGCTAAGTCGTTTATCCCGATTCTCCATTCAAGGTTCCTTTTTTTTCTTTAACAAATTGATAGACTGAACTAAATTAAAGGGGCTGTTTGTCATCTTTAAAGTCTTTGAATGGTGTGAAATAATAGAATAAGTCATAGTTACCTAACCAATCCTCTACAAGTCTTTACTTCTTCTTCGCTCTTGACACAGCAAATGACCGCTCAGTAGTATTGAGCGAGCATGTTCTGCCGAACACAAATTTTACTTGGGGGCGAGCATGCTCAGTCGAGCACTGCGTGTGCTCGAGTGCGAAGCTCGAGTCTCCTCCCCGCACGTTTGTTGGCTGCTATGCAGCCAATAAACGTGCACGGAGGTACTGGCACTCACTGTAATGTCGTAGCCATGTTGACTACTGGCATTACTGTGATTGGATGGCCAGAACGCGTCATCGGGTGTTATAAAGCACCCGATGACTAGTGTTGAGCGCGAATATTCGTATTGCGAATTTTCATCCCGAATATTGGCACTTCGAGAATTCGTGAATATTTAGAATATAGTGCTATATCTTTGTAATCGCGAATATTCTAGATTTTTTTCATCAGTACCCATGATACCTTTCTGGTTCTTTCTTGTGGGCCAATGAGAAGGCTGCAATATCTTGGACTTTAGGATTAATGTTTAGCGCAAATTTTCGTATCGCACATTTTTTTATCGCAAATTTTCCAATTGCCGATCAAGAAAATAATGACTGGAGATCACAAATTCTTGAATTTGTGAATATATGATGAATATTCACCCAAATATTCGCGAAATATAGCAAATTCAAATATTGCCCCTGCCGCTCATCACTGCCGATGACACGTGTTCGGCTCAGTCTTAGTCAGAAAGAGCTATGCTGAAGAAGGGACAGATAGTGTAGGGATTGACATAGTAATATTTTAGTGAAAAAACTTGTTAGAGACCCAAAAGTCCTTTTAAGGGCCATTGTATCTGGCAGCAATATAATTATTAGCGCAACCTGCGCAAATTTGCGTGACATTTTTAGAGAGACCCAAAAGTTTTTTTAAGGACTATTGCTGTATCTTGCAGCAATATAATTATTAGCGCAACCTGCGCTAAATTGCGTGGAATTGTTAGAGACACAAAAGTTCTTTTAAGGACTATATTTGTATCTGGCTCATGGCTGCAATATATATTATAAGCAAAACTTCGCTAAATTGCGTGCAATTGTTAGTGCCGCTTCTGTTAGTGACACAACCTTTGCTACATCTTTTATTTTACATTTGCGCAGCCTAAATATCTGTGACATTCAGCGCAATTGCTTGGCCGCTGGTGACAGTGACATTACTAGCACTACATCTCCTGTATAACGTTTGCGCATCCTAAAATATCAGTGACATTAATTCAGTGTAATTCTTTTATTAGCCGCTGGTGACAGCGACATTACTTGCGCTATACCTCCTGTATAATGTTTGCGCATCCTAAATATCATTGACATTAATTCAGTGTCATTTTTTATTAGCTGCTGGTGACAGCGATATTACTTGCGCTTCACCTCCTGTATAACGTTTGAGCATCCTAAAATTATCTGTGACATTCAGTGTACTTTTTTCATAGACGCTGCAGACAGCAACATTATCTATGCCTGTTTAAAGTGTGCGCATCTTAAAAATATTTGTGACATTCTGTGTACTTTATTTGCGCATACACTTACAAAACCTGCGCTACTGTACATGTGACATACTTGCAAGCATATATACCATTTAATATGCGCAAGACGAGCAGTAAGGGACGGGGAAGTGACCATGCTACTGATGGTGCATGCAGAAGCCGTGGCCCTGGGCGGGGTGAAACTGTGCCTGCTGCCAAAGCACAAGAAACACAGTCATCCACGATACCTAGCTTCATGTCCCAATTTGCAGGGCGGCACATGACACCACTCTCGAAGTCAGACCAGTGCGACCAGGTGGTCGTTGGATTGCAGCAGATAATGCTTCCAGTCGGTTAAGCACCACCCTGTCTTCTACAAAGTCCAGTCTGAGTAGCCAAGAGTCTGGTCAACAGAATCCTCACCCTGATCCTCCTTCCTCCCAACATGGAGAGTCTCGGCAAGCAAGTGATCCCACACTGGGATATTCCGAGGAGCTTTTTTCATAGCCATTCCTTGATTTGGGCCTCTCGCCAAGCCTGCTTGAAGAGGGACATGAGGAGATATTGTGCCCTGATTCCCAAACTCTTGAGCATCCACAGTAAGAAGAAGAATACGGTGGGGAACGGCAATTAGTGTTTCACGAGGTGGATGATGATGATGAGACACAGTTGCCAATAAGTCAACCGCAATTAGTGTCTCAAGAGGGTCATTAAGAGGATGAGACACAGTTGTAAATAACTGAGGTTGTAGTTAGGTCAATAAGTCAGGAGGATAACCGGAGTGAGGAAGGGGAAGAGAAGGTGGTGGACGATGAAATCACTGACCCAACCTGGGAAAGTGGCAAGCCGATCGAGGACAGCAGTACAGAGGGGGAGAGATCCACAGTACTGCAACAGGCTGGAAGAGGCAGTGGGTTGTCAAAAGGGAGAAGGCGGGCCACACCAAACAGGCCCGCAACTGTTCCCTGGGGCACCCCCTTGCGGCAATCTCCCTTGCCAAGGGGTAGGTGTTCCGCAGTATGGCAATTTTTTGAGGAAAGTGCGGACGATAAAAGAATTGTCAATTGCAACCTGTGCCGTACCAAAATGAGCAGGGGCGTGAACACTAGCAACCTCACCACCACCAGCATGATCCGCCACATGGCATCAACGCACCCTAACAGGTGGGCCGAACGCCTGGGTCCACAATCAGTGTCTGTGGGTCACACCACTACCTCCTCTTCCCCTGTGTTATGTGCTGGCCAATCCCCTGTCCAAGACGCAGGCTCAGATGCCTCCCGCCATGCACCTGGACTTTGCAAGCACATTCATTCACTTATGTGTCCCAGCGCAGCATACGAATGTCTATACCCCAGGCCTTTGAACGAAAGCGAAAATACCCAGGTACCCACCCACAGGCCATAGAACTAAATGTGCAAGTTTCGAAATTGCTGACCCTGGAAATGTTGCCATTTAGGCTTGTGGACACTGAGGCTTTCCGCAGCCTGATGGCCGTCCCGCGTTACTCTGTCCCAAGCCGCCTTACACCAGCATGTGTCCCGTAACATCACCCATGCCCTGACCAACGCAGTTATTGGAAAGTCCGCTAAACAATTGACACATGGATAAGTGCTTTTGTCCAGGGACACTAAATTTCCCTGACGGCACACTAGGTGAACATTGTGGAGGCCGGGAGCGAGTCGTACCCTAGGATGGCTAGGATGGCACAGGTGCTACTGACGCCAAGGATTGCGGGCCCTACTTCCATCAGGGTTTCAGCCATCACCTACGTTAGTGGCTGCAACCCCCTGTTCTCCTCCTCCTCCACTTCCACCTCTGAATTATCCTCTTGCAGCACCAGTCAGACATCAGTCAGTAGCTGGAAGCAGTGTAGCACTGCAGTGGGGAAGCGGCAACAGGCCACGCTTAAACTGATCTGCTTAGGTGACAAACAGCACATCGCCGTAGATCTTTGGCATGTGAAAAGGGACCAGACTGAGCTGTGGCTCTCGCCACTCAAGCTAGAACCAGGCATGGTTGTGTCTGACAATGGCCGTAACTTGGTGGCGGCTTTGGAGCTCGGCAAGCTCACGCACATACCATGCCTAGTTCATATGTTTAACCTAGTGGTTCAGCGGTTTTTCAAAACCTACCCCAATTTTCCTGAGCTTCTGGTGAAGGTTTGCCGTGTTTGTGCCCATTTCTGCAAGTCATCGACAGCTTCCGCCGGTCTGGCAATGCTGCAGCAGCGTTTGCAATTGCCAGCTCCCCCACTGTTGTGCGACGTGAGCACGCACTGGAACACAATGTTCCACATGTTGGCCAGGCTTTGTGAGCAGCAGAGGGCAGTAGTGGAATACCAGCTGCAACCTGGTCGTCGCCTTTCCAGTCAGCTTCCACTCTTCACAAGCGACGAGTGGGCATTGATGTCTGACCTCTGTGAGGTTTTACGCAACTTTGAGCAATCAACACAGATGATGAGCTGTGATAGCGCTATTATCAACTAAATTATCCCACTTCTGTGTCTACTCAAATGCTTGCTGCTCATAGTTAAGGCGGACGCTTTGCGCGTGGAAGAGGTGGAAATGGGGGAAGACAGTACACAGGGTGATAGCCAGACCACCCTCAGTTCGTCTTCTCAGCGCGATTATGGATGATGATGATGATGAGGAGAAGGAACAGTAGCTGGTTGCCTCCGCTACAGAGGGTAGTACCCATAGCAGGTTTATTCCATCTGTTCATCGTGGATGTGTAGAAGAGGAGGAAGAGGATGAGGAGATTGAAAGTCATCCTCCTGATGAGGACAGCAAAGTCTTGTATGTTTTGACTCTGGCAGACATGGCTGACTTTATGTTATGCTGCCTTTCCGATGACCCTCGCGTTATACGCATTTTGGCCAACACCGATTACTGGTTGCTCACCCTTCTTGACCCTGGCTACAAAGAGAACTTCTCATCTCTCGTTCCTGTAGTGGAGAGGATGAGCAAACTGGTGCAATACCAGAATCTCCTTGTGGAAAAATTGTTCCAAAAATTTCCAACTGACAACGTTGGCTGCACAGTACGTAGTTCCTTGGCCACCCGAGGAGGGGAGACGAGGGGAACACCCAGCAGTTCCAACAGAGGCAGGGCAACACTCTCCAAGGCCTGGGACAATTTTATGACACCCCGTCAGCACCCTCAACTTGATGCACGCCTAGTGTCACAAGAAGGGAAAAATTTGGGAAGATAGCGAAGGAGTACGTAGCAGACCGTGTCAGCGTCCTCAGTGATTAGTGATGAGCAGCCGGGTCAATATTTGAATTTGCGATATTTCGCGAATATTTTGTAGAATATTCGTCATATATTCGAGAATTCATTATTATTTTCTTGATTGCGAAAATCGGCAATGTAATATTTGCGTAATTCGCTTACAATACAGTCGTCGGTCACTTTTTAGCATTTTCCAAGCTGCTAGAAGTTTCCTGAGACTGGAGAAAATGGTTGGCACAGCAGAACATTAAAAATGGCTTTATATGCAGATAGAGTGCTCCAATATATTCGCAATTGCACTAAACGACAATTAATGATGCGCATATTTTAGTGCAATACATAAAACTTCACATTTTAGCAGGTCTGACTACATATTACTGATTGGTGCACTACGTATTGTTGTGACATTACAGCACTGTCGTATAGACAGCAGAACCTATCACACTACCTAACACACTGCACTGCAACAGCTACACTATATCAGGATATAACCTACACTGACTATCTCCCACTAACTATCTGTATTATATATATAAGCTATCTATCTATCTATCTATCTATCTATCTATCTATCTATCTATCTATCTATCTATCTATCTATCGTAATGAGTGGAAAGCACAGAGCACATAAATGACACTGCTCTCTCTCTCTCAGAACTTTAAAAAACTGTAGAAAATGGCTTCTGGGGAGGTTCTTATATAGTAAGGGGTAGGCGACTTTTCTTTTGGTTGCTAGGGATGTTGCTAAGCTCAGACAAAGATATTGCAGCCTTCTCATTGGCCCACAAGCAAGAAGCAGGGTGGGATCATGGGTTTAGATGAAAAAAAATCTAGAATATTCGAAAATACAAAAATATATCACTATATTCTAAATATTCGCACATTCTCGAAGTGCCAATATTCGCGATTCAAATATTTGTGATTCGAATATTCGCGCCCAAGTTTCCAACACTATCAGTGATCCCTCTGTGCCTTACAACTATTGGGTGTCCAAGCTGGACATGTGGCACGAACTGGCGCTCTACGCCAGCGTTTTGTCATAGCGTGTATTTAGTGCTGCTGGGGGCATAATAACTGATAAGCGCATCCGCCTGTCAAAAATCCGCCAGAAAATGCTGACTGGTTGACTATAAAAATGAACAAGGCCTGGATTGCCCCTGACTTCTCTACTCCACCAGAGAAAAGCGGCTGAACATAAATGCACTTTAAATGTGGCTTTTATGGTGTATTGAATACACTGTATTCCCATGCACCCCTTCCACCACAAAAAAGGTTATACGGTTCGGAGCAGACCCAAGCCAGTCCAGACATCATGAAGTGTAGAAAAATAGAGGCTCCAGCACTCGTGGTAAAGTTTTGTAGGTCCCGGTCTTTATTACACCAAAATTGTATACACATATACAGTGGCACCCCTCTTCACTCTCCCAGATTTACGCATTTCGAACTATACAGTTCTTAGTCATAATCCTGCAGGTTACCAGCAGGCCCTCGCCCATAATGTTTTTGAGGGTCACCAGCAGGCCCTCGCCCATAATGTTTTTGAGGGTCACCAGCAGGCCATCGCCCATAATGTTTTAGAGGGTCACCAGCAGGCCCTTGTTCATAATGTTTTTGAGAGTCACCAGCAGGCCCTCGCCCCTAATGTTTTAGATGGTCAGATCAGCAGCAGGCACTGACCCCTAACGTTTTACAGGGTCATCTCAGCAGCAGACACTCACCCTTAACTTTTTAGAGGGTTAGCTAAGCAGCAGCCCCTTGCACCTAATGTTTTAGAAGGTCAGATCAGCAGCAGGCCCTCGCCCCTTATGTTTTTGAGGGGCACCAGCAGGCCATCAATCATAATTTTTCAATGTAACAGGTCAGACAGTTTCATAGATACAAATCTGCTGAAAGACACCCTTTAAAGGGGTTTTCCCATTACATACAATGGGGGCATATCGCTAGGATATGCCCCCATTGTCTGATAGGTGCGGGCCAAACCTCTGAGACTTGCACCTACAAAAAGAACGGAGCGGGGAAATGAATGGAGGGCACACTGCGCGATATACCCCCATTGTATGTATTGGGAATACCCCTCTAAGATAAATTCTCGGCAGAATACAGTAGCAGCAAAGTAGATGAGATTGGAGTACATCTCATCTGCATACTATGGAAAATTTTCAAAAATCCACTTGCATTGTAGATTTTTCAGTCTGCAGCATGTTAATTTCTGCTGCGGATATTCATCACGGATTTCCCCCCGTTGAGTGCAGCAGGTGAAATCACCATGGTTAGTGGTAAAATCTGCAGGTAATGGATTTTCCCGTCTTGTGGGGACATACAATACCCTTGAATTGTAGTCATCTTATGAGCAGAGGGATGTTGTTTTTTTCTGGTTTCTGGGAGACCCTGCTTTTTTCAGCTCATAGTTTCTGGTCCTTACCCCATTATGAACTCATGGCCTATAGGTATTTTTAAAATGTAATCTTTTTTAGATTGGAAAGAGGCTCAACAGGCTATTATTTCCCCTAAAAGCACACATAACCTTCAAATTAAAATATGTAATAGGAGGGTACAATGTTCTGAATGAAAAAAGTGTATTCACAGTGTGTTGTACAGACATTAGTAACACAGTACATTACATTAGGATATTTCAGGACTAAATTCCCGTCAAATGCACCAAGTGCGTTATTTCTTGTATGGCTGTGTGTATCCGTAGGCTTGCCTTTTCTAGTTGGTCCTCTATAGTATATGAATACAGTTATTTCTATACCACAGTACTTATTGTATAATAGTGTAGAAACCTATCATGTAGCTCTCATGTGCAACAACTTCTACTGTAAGTCTGGTGACCCAATTATTTTCTGAAATATTCTAAAAGCTATATAAGATGCCTTCAAAACCACATACTAACATTTCAAAGTTTACTACAAGGTGTAATTTAATCATTTGGATCAATTTCTCCTCCTTGAACTGCAAATTTTAGGTTTATGATATTGCATACGGTTGAGAATAAAAAAGTGACAACGTACAATTTGTGAAGCATGGGCCCCCTATTGGTCAGTTCTAAGTAGGCAAGTTTAGCATTTGGACGTATGAAATTACATTAATGGAAGGTGAAATACTGACGCCTTGTGGTCACTTTGATTGTTGCAGCCAAAAATCTTTCAATTTATATAGGATAGAATATACTGTGCTAGAGAGCCTGTAATAGCAGAGTTATAATAAAAAATATATATTTTTATCCTATGAATTCAATGATAATTCTTTATAGTTTCATAAATGAACACTGCTTATCTGAATATGGGCTTCTCGTCAACAAATGGAGAATTTGGCTAAACTCTCCTTATAAGGCCTCATGCACATGACCGTTGTGTGCACCCGTGGCCATTGTTCCATTTTCCGTGATTTTCTGCGGATCCATTGACTTTCAATGGATCAGTTGAAAACTCGGAAAATGCACCGTTCGTCATCCGCCTCCGTGATCTGTGTATCCTGTCCGTCAACAAAAAAATATGACCTGTCCTATTTTTTGGACGGACAACGGTTCACGGACCCATTCAAGTCAATGGGTCAGTGAAAAAACACGGATGCACACAAGATTGGCATCCGTGTCCATTATCCGTGGCCGTAGGTTACTTTCATAAAGACGGATCCGAAGTTCCGTCTGCATAGGGACGCTTCTAGTTAGAATATACTACGAACTGTGTACATGACTGACCCCTGCTGCCTGGCAGCACCCGATCTCTTACAGGGGGCTGTGATCCGTACAATTAACCCCTCAGGTGCGGCACCCCCCGACCCCCCTCCCTCTATTGTATTAATATAATTGGAGGCCAGTGCGGCCCCCCTCGGCCCCCCTCCCTCCCTCTATTGTATTTATATCATTAGTGACACAGTGTGCGCCCCAACCGGCCCCCCCTCCCTCCCTCTATTGTATTTATATCATTGGTGGAACAGTGTGCGGTCCCCCGCCCCCCCTCCCTCTATTGTATTTATATCATTGGTGGCCAGTGTGTGGCCCCCTCGGCCCCCCTCCTTCTCTCTATTGTATTTATATCATTGGTGGCACAGTGTGAGGCCTCCCCTCTCCCCCCGATCATTAGTGGCAGCGGAGAGTTCCGATCGGAGTCCCAGTTTAATCGCTGGGGCTCCGATCGGTAACCATGGCAACCAGGACGCTACTGCAGTCCTGGTTGCCATGGTTACTTAGCAATATTAGAAGCATCATACTTACCTGCTGGCTGCTGCGCTGTCTGTGACCGGCCCGGAGCTCCTCCTACTGGTAAGTGACAGATCATTAAGCAATGCGCTGCACAGACCTGTCACTTACCAGTAGGAGGAGCTCCCGGCCGGTCACAGACAGCGCAGCAGCCAGCAGGTAAGTATGATGCTTCTAATATTGCTAAGTAACCATGGCAACCAGGACGGCAGTAGCGTCCTGGTTGCCATGGTTACCGATCGGAGCCCCAGCGATTAAACTGGGACTCCGATCGGAACTCTCCGCTGCCACCAATGATCGGGAGGGAGGGGGGAGGCCGCACACTGTGCCACCAATTATATAAATACAATAGAGGGAGGGGGGGCCGGGGGGAGGCCGCACACTGTGCCACCAATGATATAAATACAATAGAGGGAGGGAGGGGGGCCGGGGGGGAGCGCACATTGTGCCACCAATGATATAAATACAATAGAGGGAGGGAGGGGGGGGCCAGGGGGGCCGCACACTGTGGCACCAATGATATAAATACAATAGAGGGAGGGATGGGGGGCCGGTGGGGAGCCGAACACTGTGCCACCAATGATATAAATACAATAGAGGGAGAGAGGGCCGGGGGGCGCACACTGTGCCACCAATGATAATACAATAGAGGGAGGGAGGGGGGGCCGGGGGGCCACACACTGGCCACCAATGATAATACAATAGAGGGAGGGAGGGGGAGCCGCACACTGGCCACCAATGATATTCAAACTGGGGAGGGAGGGGGATCTGCCCCCTGCTGCCTGGCAGCCCCTGATCTCTTACAGGGGATATGATACGCACAATTAACCCCTTCAGGTACGGCACCTGAGGGGTTAATTGTGCGGATCACAGCCCCCTGTAAGAGATCGGGTGCTGCCAGGCAGCAGGGGCAGCCATGTACACAGTTCGTAGTATATTCTAACTAGAAGCGTCCCCATCACCATGGGAACACCTCTGTGTTAGAATATACTGTCAGATATGAGTTTTCACGATGTAACTCAAATCCGATGGTATATTCTAACATAGAGGCGTTCCCATGGTGATGGTTAAAATATACCATCTAATTGGAGAAAACTCCGATCCCATGGTATAATAGGGACAACTGACTTTACATTGAAAGTCAATAGGGGACTGATCCGTTTGCAATTGCACCATATTGTGTCAACGTTAAACGAATCCGTCCCCATTGACTTGCATTGTAAGTCAGGACGGATCCGTTTGGCTCCGCACGGCCAGGCGGACACCAAAACGACTTTTTCCTTCATGTCCGTGGATCCTCCAAAAATCAAGGAAGACCCACGGAAGGAAAAACGGACACGGATCACGGACCTACGGACCCCGTTTTTGTGGACCTTAAAAAAAAACGGTCGTGTGCATGAGGCCTAACAAGATTGTATCAAAGTATTGATTGATCCTATTTTCATTTTTTTTTTTAACCAGATCTATCAGCCTTACATGACTATTGAGGTATTTATTTTTGTGCGGATCACAGCCCCCTGTAAGAGATCGGGTGCTGCCAGGCAGCAGGGGCAGCCATGTACACAGTTCGTAGTATATTCTAACTAGAAGCGTCCCCATCACCATGGGAACGCCTCTGTGTTAGAATATACTGTCAGATATGAGTTTTCACGATGTAACTCAAATCCGATGGTATATTCTAACATAGAGGCGTTCCCATGGTGATGGTTAAAATATACCATCTAATTGGAGAAAACTCCGATCCGATGGTATAATAGGGACAACTGACTTTACATTGAAAGTCAATAGGGGACTGATCCGTTTGCAATTGCACCATATTGTGTCAACGTTAAACGGATCCGTCCCCATTGACTTGCATTGTAAGTCAGGACGGATCCGTTTGGCTCCGCACGGCCAGGCGGACACCAAAACGACTTTTTCCTTCATGTCCGTGGATCCTCCAAAAATCAAGGAAGACCCACGGAAGATAAAACGGACACGGATCACGGACCTACGGACCCCGTTTTTGTGGACCTTAAAAAAAAACGGTCGTGTGCATGAGGCCTAACAAGATTGTATCAAAGTATTGATTGATCCTATTTTCATTTTTTTTTTTTAACCAGATCTATCAGTCTTACATGACTATTGAGGTATTTATTTTTGTCACCGGTTATTTGTGTGTTTTTTTTTGCATTTTTTCTCTGTACTTGTAATTTTGCTTTCTTTTTCTCTTACTATTTTCTCAGTCTCTCCTTTATTGTATTAGTAACATATAGAAATATAGTAGCATAGTTTATAAGGCTGAAAAAAGACATCACCCAATCTAGTATTAAGAGATCACACTCATGAGATAGCTGTGACTGGGGATTAGAGCATCAGCAATACGACGGTTTAGAGCACGGATGTTCAACCTGCGGGCCTTCAGCTGTTGTAAAGCTACAACTCCCAGCATGCCTGAACAGCCTACAGATATTAGGGCATGCTGGGAGTTGTAGTTTCGCAATAGCTGGGGGGCCGAAGGTTGAGCATCCCTGGTTGGATTTCTCTTTATAAAACATTAAAAAAAGAAATAAATTAAATCTACCAAAAGCAAAAATCTTCAGAAGGGCATTCGTTGCGGATCTTTTTGGCATCTTTTGAATTGATGAGCAAATGAAGTGCAAATGGTAATATAAGAATAAATGATAAAAACAAGTCTGGAAAATATGAATTTATGTGAATTCAGGTTGCTATTACAAGCTCCCTCCTTGCTCTACCATATGTGGCCAGGGGTGTAGCTATAGGGGGTACAGAGGTAGCAGTCACTATCGGGCCCAGATGTCTGAGGGGGCCCAAAGACCCTTGTGGTGCATAAGAAGATAAGAAGAAGACACCAGTATTATAGAAGGTGCATCCTGGTCAAGCTACACACTGGCTGGAGAGAAGGGGTTAGGTCAAGAACTTGTTTCAATTTTTGCCTCAGGCAGCAGAAAGGTTAGGTGCTCCCCTGGCCACAAAGCACTGGGGGAAGGGGGGGTCCAAGCTGAACTCTTGCACCAGGACCCCTGAGCCTGGCCATTGATAGATCATCTGACTATCACCGTTAATTTTCATATTTTATTATTGCACATAAATCACGGCTTGCATCAACGTCATCGAGTCTGGAGCTTGGATGGTATGGCTGAGTTTGGCCATTGACCCTCTTCTTAGCACTGTCCATTACTGCTTGGCACATTTGAATGGATAAAGAAAAAGATACGACATGAGATTGCATTAGCTGCTGATACATTTGGGGAGATGATATGGATAAACCTTTGTCGGATGACCCACTAAACATAAACCAATAATCAATACAGTGCAGCTTTATTTAGTAGGGCTGCACAGAATTAGATCCGCGAAATTGACTGAATTGTTGTGAATGCTGACCTTGAGTCTTTCACACTCTTTTTTTGCTTACCCTTGGTTTACCTTGAAGAAGATAATGCAAGCTGTCCAGAGAGATAGATGGATTACTCAATAGGTTGGATGACCCATCTAATAAAGTCTCCTTGGCCAAGAAATAGATGTTATGTGGTTGAGAAAATGAAGGGATGTTAATAATATGTGTTTATTTTTATACTTTATAGCATAGGTGCAATAATTACATCAAAATGTATGTAAATAACTTATACTGGTTCTGCAGGTAGGATTTTTATTTTAATTTACGGGACCTGTCACCTCTCCTGACATGTCTGTATAGTATATGACTTTATTTCCAATGAAATAACAATTCTGGATCATCTTTTCATGTACAGTAAGAAGATAAAAAAAAAACAATGTTCTAATTAGTTAATATGATGCTGCTGTGATTTTGGAAATTACATCATTGCGCAGCCTCCATTATTCTGCAGAAGCCAGGTCTGGCCAGAAGAGGACAGACATGACCTGCATCTCTGCACAAAGCAATTCTCTGTGCCAGGTGCTTAGCTTTCAAGAGCACTATGTGGGGGTGGGGAGCTTATCTTTCAGGAGGCATTATATTGGACCCTTATACTTCAGAAGGGCACCATATATAGCAGTGATTTTAAGTTGTAGTATTTTATAGTACGTGATGAGCTTATATACAGAGGACACATCATGTAGGTACTAATATATTCATGGGCCTTATGGCACTATTTTCAGGGGGCATCATGTGCTTCACTATTATTTTTCAGGTGTCACAGTGTATGGAAATTTTTTTTTTCAGGTGTTACATTCAGGGTCACAGTGTGTGGTGGTATGTAGTAGTGTATGGCACTACTATATTCAGAGTGCACAATTTGTGGCACTATATTTGGGGGGCACAGTGTATGGATATTACGCGCAACAAAGGTCTTTCTGTTGCTTTAATTTCAACTACAGGTAGTTGCTAACCTTGTTTGGGCATTTGCTATGCAATTGCTTTGCATCTGAATCTCGGTTTGGTTATCATCTAAGCCAGGTTGATTAGGGTGGAGTGCTGATTGTTTAATCTATTTATATCCAGGCCTCCCTTCATCCTTTTTGCAATGTACTGTATAGTGTTTTCTATCTACATTTCCTCCCAGATCTTGTTGTTCTGATCTTTTTCTAGTTTAGTGTGTATTATAGAATCTGTAGTTCCATAGAGTCTAGCATATTTGCTATGTATTTAGGAATTTGTAGTTCCAGAGAGTTTAGTATGATAATAATAATAATAATAATAATCATCATCATTATTATTATTATTATTATTATTATTCTGTTTCGAATTTGCTGCTTTGCTGTTATATTGTCCTGCCTTGGTGGAATTCAGATAGGGTGGGTTCAGTCTCGCTTTATTTCCGTTCCCTAGCATTCATCTGCTATCTACCTATATGCCATACATCTACCATCAACTCCATTGCTGTACCTTTTCGTCCTTTTGTGACCCTCAACATTTGGTTTCTATCATCCACTGGTGATTGAGTGGTGCGGCACTAATGTCTGAATTCAGAAAGGGGGGCCCGCGCTGGCCATATGAGGGCAGCAGCAAATAATGAGGGGACAAAATGAAAATTAAATACCATATTTTTCACCCTACAAGACGCACCTGCCCATAAGACCCACCTAGGTTTTAGAGGAGGACAATAAGAAAAAAAAATCTGATCAGACCTCAGCTAACAGCCCCAATCAGACCCCCAATGTTAACAAGACCTCAGATCAGACCCACAATCAGACCCCAATGTGAATGACCATCAAACCATATATCAGCCCCAAGCAGCCCCACTGCCTCTCATATAAGCCCCCAGCAGCCCCCATTGCCTCATATCAGCTCTCAGTATACCCCATTGGCTCCCAGCAGCCCCCATTGCCTCATATCAGCCCTCTGTCACCCCTCATTGCCTCTCATATTGTCCCCAAGCAGCCCCCAATGCCTCATATGAGCCCTCTGTAGCCCCCCCATTGCCTCTCATATTGCCCCCAAGCAGCCCCCATTGCCACATATGAGCCCTCTGTCACCCCCATTGCCTCTCATATTGCCCCCAAGCAGCCCCCATTGCCACATATAGCTCCCATTGCCCCTCATATTACCCCCAACACATTATGCTTAATAAAATAAATAAACCACTTACCTCCCCTGCTCCTGGATGCCGCTGCTCCTCAGCGCCCGTGCTCTGTCTTCCTCCTGCTGTCGGCTGTGCTGTGAACTGGCACGCACAGTGTGAGGTCACAGAGCGCCGTCACGTTAAGCGCAGCCACTGCACAGCCGACAGCCGAGGACCAGTAAGCGGTGAGTACAGAGCCTTGACCGCTTCCTGGTCCTCCGGTACTAATGAGCGCTTTCATAATGGAAGCGCTCATTAGTATTCACCCCATAAGATGCAGGTGCATTCCCCCCCCACTTTTTTGGGAAAAAATGTGTCTTATGGGGCAAATAATACGGGTATATACAGAGAGGGGCAAAAAATGAAATATATAGAGGCAGTGGGGGCAAAATGAAATATAGTGAGAGAGGGGCCACTGACAAAACCTTGGCAATAATAACCATGAGCATCGCTGTGCCCCACCGGCCATATGAGGGCAGCAAATCCTTCATAGTTTTGTCAGTGGCCCCCTCTCTCACTATATTTCATTTTGCCCTATATACAGTGGATATAAAAAGTCTACACACCCCTGTTAAAATGCAGGTTTCAAAGACAACTGTACAACTCAATTGAAAAACAAACTGACAAGTTAGAATTGAGCGCAGCGCACTGCCCGAGGGCCTGCCCTGCCGCACTTAAAAAAAAGCAGCAACACTTACAAAAAAAGCACTTGCAGGGCTACGCCCCTCCCCGCCGCGCCCGGTCGCACCCTCTGCGACCGCGATTGTTACGCCCCTGGTGTCTTGTTTTCTGCCAGTATTAATACATGTGTCATTTGTGTGGGTGGTGTTGTGACCCTCCACTTGTTGTGTAATTCAGTCCTACTGTAACTCCTGGAGGTATCTGAGCAAAATGAACCACAGTTAGGACATAGGAAAGGTGACTGCTATAGATAAAGTCCAGCTCTGTGGTCTTGTGCAATCCAGTGAAACTGTTAAATTCAGGGGTACAGTGAGTGTCAATATTGTTCTCAGGTGGCACAGTGTGTGGCACTATTGCTTATCATCAGGAAACACAGTACATGGCAGTGTTATTTTCAAGGAGCATTGTGTGTGCAGGAGTTTGTTGTAAGGGTTTGAAAAAGGGATATGAAAAAAGTGAGGGGCCAAGGACATCTGTGTGGCAAACTTTGCAGACATAAGTTTGAGAAGTCATCATTGTGGTTTGGGTTTGAAAACATTGAGAAGAAAAGGCACAAAAATGACTACAATGAAGAAATCACATGTGAGTCTCTAAATGTCATTACAATGTCTGCCTTTGGCTGTGTTGGATCAGTACAGGATTCACAGGGTAGTCTGCAGAGAGTTGATGGGTACCACCATTCATGGTTATTGTTGGTTTGTGGTGGCTCACCGGTGACCTACCGCCATTCATGTTTTCAGGAGCCCCTAGCCTATTCTGGCCACTGTTTAGGTTATACTGGGAGCTGGAAACTAACACAGCAGGGCCAAAATAGAGTTTGTAATTAATCTCTGTATTGATCTTGGTTCTCATCCTGTATTTAATTACTGAGTTGGTTCTAGTGCTATGTCATGTACAGAGCTTGGTTATTGAGCTTGGTTGTATGTTAAAGAGGGTTTCAGGATTTCTTCCATGCCACACCTATCCACTGGTTATGCTGTGTTTTCCAACTCAGCTCCATTAAAAATCAATCAGACTGATCTGCAATACCATATATAACCTATTGGGAAGTGTGGCACTGTTTTGGGAAGAAAGCAACCAATATTTACTTATTCTAGACATTCTCAATGTACTGCTGAGCTTGGTTCTTATCATGTATTTCTATAATAACTTTATTCTTGTATTAATGATTAGAGTAAAATATAATTTATATGGAATATACAATTTGCTTGATTTATCGGTTAGTTTTCTGCTGTGTACTGTGCTGCTGGCACCTCATATGCATATTTTAGTCAGCACTATAGGCAAACTATTGTTGAAAATCTCTATACAACCGCTGGGGCAATTAATTGCATGGTTGTTCATCAGACAGCTACAGTACTGTATCATGCTGAGGGCAGGGGGACAGTCTGAAAATGCTGGACTGGACACTAAAAGAGCTTGTCCCTCCTCTGAGTATTAATGTTCTTGAGATATCGTCTTATTTTCAGTTTTTTTTTATATCTAATATAGCTAATTAATGAGTTATCTTGGCATACTAGATGCTTGCTATCCAAAGATGACTATTCAACTGGCAGTTACTACAATTAGAGCGGTTGTCAGCTAGGTTTCCACAGAATCCTGAATGGCACAGAAAGTTGCATTTGTCAGTTGACATGCATCTAAAGCCTCTCTTCTACTGCTCTACCTGTGATAGTGTAGAACCCCAGTGAGGGCACTACATTCGTACACCTAGCTACTGTCTCTAATGGCTAGCAGAGAATGTAATCTGTGTATTTATTTCCAGGTCCTCTGATACTGTGCCTTAATAGTAATGTTATGCAGCTGTCATTACTTGGGCAACAGTGGGCTCGTCTGTAGCTGCTCAGAAGAGAAGAGGGTGTCTGGTTAAAAAAAAAGGTTAGAAATTGATGGAAACCCAATCAAAATGGTTTGGCAACAGCATTAAGAGGATAGCTGGATGCGTCTTGGACTCCTATTATCTACGACATACAATAGACAACCACATAAAGACTATATGCCAAAAGCCAGGTATGTGGAAGCCATCAATCTATCCATGAGACAGATGACAGGCTTAGGCTACTTTCACACTTGCACTTGATCGGATCCGTTCTGAACGGATCCGATCATATTAATGCAGACGGAGGCTCCGTTCAGTACGGATCCGTCTGCATTAATAACTTAGAAAAATTTCTAAGTGCGTAAGATGCCTGAGCGGATCCGTTCAGACTTTCAATGTAAAGTCAATGGGGGACGGATCCGCTTGAAGATTGAGCCATATGGGTTCATCTTCAAGCGGATCCGTTCCCATTGACTTACATTGTAAGTCTGAACGGATCCGCTCGCCTCCGCACGGCCAGGCGGACAGCTGAACGCTGCAAGCAGCGTTCAGCTGTGCTGCCTGGCCGTGCGGAGGCGAGCGGAGCGGAGGCTGAACGCCGCCAGACTGATGCAGTCTGAGCGGATCCGCTCCATTCAGACTGCATCAGGGCTGGACGGAGGCGTTCGGGTCCGCTCGTGAGCTCCTTCAAACGGAGCTCACGAGCGGACCGACGAACGCTAGTGTGAAAGGAGCCTTAGTCAGCATACCTTACAATGGCAGCCTTGTGCACTATGAGACATTCCATACCAGCTCTCATCTGACTGAGTACCAGTAAGCCTCAATGTTGCTTCACATCTGTTGGATGGCTTGGGTGGACCTGCACACCTAGATCAATATCACTAGGGTGACAAAAAGTTTTCTGATTGTCCAAACATAATATTCAATAACCTTTCTATACAGTTTTGTCATGTAAAAACGAATTTGCATAATCATGGTCATATGGTAAAGACATGCAAATGAGCAGAATCTGAAAAACCATTTGCGATCTACACTACTCATGAACAGCGCCCTCCCCAACCTATGGCCACGCCCCTTTTTTATACAGATAATGTAGTAGATATCACCTGCAGTCCTATGTAACACCACAGATAACACGGTCATAACTCTGTGTACAGATAATCTAGTAGATAGGTGTGAGCCCCTAAAATTCAAAACATGCACAGTGTGACCTGAAGCGCTCGGTCACACAAAAGTTTTTCAACTCCATTCATTTTAATGGATCCACAAAAAAAAAAAGGAATCCATATTTCCGTTTTTCCGTTCCGTTCAAAGATAAAACATGTCCTATTATTGCCCGCAAATCACGTTCTGTGGCTCCATTCAAGTCAATTGGTCCGCCAAAAAAATGGAACACATACGGAATATACTCCGTATGTCTTATGAATCCATTTTTGCAGAGCCATATATTGAAAATGTTATGCCCAGCCCAATCTTTTCTATGTAATTACTGTACACTGTATATACCATACGGAAAAATGGAATGGAACCAGAAATACTACTGAAACAAAAAACTGAAAGACAGATCCGTTAAAAACGGCCCGCAAAACACTGAAAAAGCCATATGGTCGTGTGAACAAGCCCGAAGTCTGGGGCCAGGCTGCTGCAGTGTGGAAAAAATTATATATCCACCCTCCCATCACTACAGAACACTCCTTTGATGTAGATGTTCTCTTTCCTCATCTTCTCCTTTCAGACCAGACCAGTAAATCTACTTATTCATCATCCTCACATCTTCTGGACAAATCATCCTACCATCCCCAATACTCTGTCGTGCTCTCCAATATTATACTGCAGAAACAGATAAACCCCCTGATAATAGTAGTACCATGTAGATAGTGCTCTTTAATAATTATTTGCCCTATAATAACTGCGCCCAGCAAATAGTGCCCCGGACACTAATAGTGTAAGCATAACATCCCCCAAAAATAATTGTGGTAAGCTGATACTGTGCCAAGGTGCCCCCAACAGCAATAGTGCTCCCAAAAGTTCCAACAATAGGAATAATTCTCTGCTAAAGCACACAAGGTAGTAATAGTGCTCCTACAGTGCCCCCAACATGTCCCCACTGGGCCCCAGAAGTAATAATGCTCCCATAGTGCCCATACTAGCAATCATGTTCCCTCTAGACCCCCAGTAGTAATAAAGCCCACCATAATAATTCTCCTTATAATGTGACAGTACAAAAATGCCCCCATAGTGCTCCTCTCCCCCCTTCCCCCTAGTGCCCCCCATAATGTACCAGTATAAAATGCAGCATATATAGTGACGCAGTAAATGTCCTCAGTTCCCCCCATCATTTGCAAGTATAAAATAACCCTTCTTAGTGCCCTCGTAGATGACCCCATAGTACTCCTCTCTCCCCTTCCCCATAGTACCCACTATAATGTGCCCCAGTATAAAATGCCCCTATACAGAGCCGGCCATATAAAATACTCCTTCTTTGTGGCATCAGTAGATGCCCCCAATAATGTGCCAGTAAGAAGTGCCCCCATAGTGCCACCCAATAATGTGCCAGTAATAGTGCCCCCATAGATGTCCCCGCAGTGCCCCCAATAATGTGCCAGTAAGAAGTGCCCCCATAGATGCCCCCACAGTGTCCCCCAATAATGTGCCAGTAAGATGTGCCCCCATAGATGCCCCCCAATCATGTGCCAGTGAGAAGTGCCTTCCATAAATGGCCCCCCAATAATGTGCTAGTAAGAAGTGCCCCGCATAGATGGCCCCCCAATCATGTGCCAGTAACAAGTGCCCCCAATCGTGTGCCAGTAATGAAAAAATAAACACTTTTACTTACCTCCATGGCAGTGTTTAAATGCAGGCCTCTTCCGTCCTGCGTCCCTCACTGTACAGCTCAGGCGGCGCGATGCACTAGGCCTGCAGCCTATCAGAGGAACAGGGAAAGGAGACGCCTCTTCCTCCCATGCCCCGCAGCACATCCATCTGTATCGCTGAGGACGGCGATACAGTCGACTATGGGAATAAGCGCTTACACAATGTCCTAGTTTGCAGGGCTGCGCAGGACACCACTCTCGAAGTCACACCAGTGCAACCAGGTGGTCGGTTTGATTGCAGCAGATAATGCTTCTATTCGGTTAAGCACCACCCTGTCTTCCACAAAGTCCAGTCTCAGTAGCCAAGACAGTCCCTCGTTACTCAGTCTCCAGCTGCCACTACTTTTCTCGGTGTGCCGTCCCCTTCTTATACCAGCATGTGTCCCAAAACATCACCCGTGCCCTGACCAACGCAGTTATTGGGAAGGTCCATCTAACGACTGACACATGGACAAGAGCTTTTGGCCAGGGGCACTACATTTCCCTGACGGCACACTGGGTGAACGTTGTGGATGCCAGGAGCGAGTCGTACCCTGGGAAGAAACAGCAGCTACCGACGCCAAGGATTGCGGGCCCTAATTCCATCAGGATTTCCTCCACTACCTACATTAGTGGCTGCAACATCCCCCCTTTCTCCTCCTCCTCCACTCTCACCTCAGAATTATCCTCTTGCAGCACCAGTCAGCCATCAGTCAGTAGCTGGAAGCAGTGTAGCACTGCAGTGGGGAAGCATCAACAGGCCGTTCTGAAGTTGATCTGACAAACAGCACTCCGCAGCAGTGCTGTGGCAGGGGATAAGAGACCAGACTGAGCTGTGGCTTTTGCCACTCAACCTAGAACCAGGCATGGTTGTGTCTGATAATGGCCGTAACTTGGTGGCGGCTTTGGAGCTCGGCAAGCTCACACACATTTCATGCCTAGCTCACGTCTTAAACTTAGTGGTTCAGTGGTTTCTCAAAACCTTCCTCAATTTGCCTGAGCTACTGGTCAAGGTGCGCCGTGTGATTGCCCATTTCCGCAAGTAATCTACAGCTTCTGCCGGTCTGGCAGCACTGCAGCAGCGCTTGCAATTGCCAGTTCACCGACTGTAGTGCAACGTGAGCACACGCTGGTACTCCGCGATCCACATGTTGGCCAGGCTTTGTGAGCAGCAGAGGGCAGTAGTGGAATACCAGCTGCAACATTGTCGTCGCCTTTCCAGTGAGCTTCCACTCTTCACAAGCGACGAGTGGGCATGGATGTCTGTCCTCTGTGAGGTTTTACGCAACTTTGAGGAATCAACACAGATGGTGAGCGCCGATGCCGCTATTATCAGCATAACCATCCCACTTCTGCGTCTACTGAAATGCTCGCTGCTCACAATGAAGGCAGATGCTTTGCATGTGGAAGAGGGGGAAATGGGGGAAGACTGTACACAGGGTGATAGCCAGACCACCCTCAGTTCGTCTTCTCGGCGCAAATTGGATGATGATGATGAGGAGGAGCAAGAGACGGTTGCCTCCGCTACGGAGGGTAGTACCCATAGCATGTATATTCCATCTGTTTAGAGTGGATGGGTCGAAGAGTAGGTAGAGGATGAGGAGATTGAGAGTCATCCTCCTGATGAGGACAGTGAAGTCTTGTCTGTTGGGACTCTGATGCACATGGCTGACTTTATGTTATGCTGCCCTTCCCGTGACCCTCGCGTTATACGCATTTTGCCCAACACTGATTACTGATTGTTAATAGTTCTCGACCCCCGCTACAAAGAGAACTCATCTCTAATTCTTGTGGTGGAGAGGACTAGCATAATGGTGCAATGCAATACCAGAAGGTCCTTGTGGAAAAATTTCTCCAAAAATTTCCAGCTGACAACGCTGGCGGCAGAGTACATAGTTCCTTGGGCAACTGAGGAGGGGAGACGAGGGGAGCACACAGAAGTTCCAACAGAGGCAGAGCAACACTCTCCAGGGCCTGGGAAAGTTTCATGACACCCCACCAGCACTCTTACCCTAAAGCGCGCCCTGGTGTCAGAAGAAGGGAAATGTTTTGGAAGATGGTGGAGTACGTAGCAGACTGTGTCAGCATCCTCTATGATCCCTCTGTACCTTACAACTATTGGGTGTCCAAGCTGGACACATGGCACAAACTGGCGCTCTATGCCTTGGAGGTGCTGGCCTGCCAACATTTTGTAAGAGGGGGTATTTAGTGCTGCTGGGGGCATAATAACTCATAAGCGCATAGAGGGTCACAAGCAGGCCCTCGCCCATAATGTTTTGGATGGTCAGATCAGCAGCAGACCCTCACCCCTAATGTTTTAGATGGTCATATCAGCAGCAGGCCCTCGCCCCTAATGTTTAAGAGGGTCAGATCAACATCAGACCCTTACCCATAATGTTTTAGATGGCTAGATCAGCAGGAGTCCCTTGCCCCTAATGTTTTAGACGGTCACCAGCAGACCCTTGCTCCTAATTTATTTGAGGGTCACCAGCAGGCCCTTGCTCCTAATGTTTTTGAGGGTCACCAGCAGGCCATCAATCATCATTTTTCAAGGGGGTGTGATGCCCTCTTTTATGTGTAATAAAGGGTGTATTTGAGTGCCGATATCTTGTAATTTTTGGCAGCCCTTTCACTTAGTGCATTGGCTTTATGAGTGTAGGAGTACCACTACCTGAACAATTGTACCACAATATGAATGAGGCCCTCCTTTATGTGATATACAGGTTGTATTGGAGTGCCTCTTCCTTGTAATTTTTGGTAGCACTTGCACTTTATATACAAGTAAATATACAGGAAAGAATGTTTCATAACAATTTTTCCTCTAAAATCGATTTTATCATCAGTTTTGTGCGTATTAAGGTCCATTCACACACCCGTGTGTGTTTTGCGGATCCACGGATCCATGGATCTGCAAGACACAGATGTAAGAGGCAGCCCTGATCATCCAGCAACATTTCCAACACATATATATATATAGCAGACTGTCATGTTTCCCTCCAGCCACCAGAGGCCACTGTGGCTGAGTAGGACAGTGTGAGGAGTTGTTTCCAGAGGGCAAGGAGTTAAGTGTTTTTCCCGGGCTGAGCAGAGAGCCTGGGCTGCAGGTGTCTGAGGACACAGGAAGAAGGACGCTGTGCACTGAGAGGGAGATCCACAGGGAAGATTAGAGTGATTTCTCCCTGCCAACCTGCTGTGACACAGTATCTGAGACATTGGAGTGTGTTTGCTCCCTGACTGAGCTGATGTTTCCTGGTGCAGAAGAGAGACTGCTGTAGTGTGAGGCACTTACCAGAGGAACTGTGAGTGAATTCCAGGCCCTGCCTGATTACACATCCAGAGCTGCTGATTATCTCTAACCAGAGTTACAGAGACCACAAAGAGAGGCCAGAGCTGAGCCACGCTGAAGCAAGCAAGCAACCAGATCGGGACCCAGACTGTACCTGCCTGCATGTGCGGACACCGAACTGTGAGTGCACTGATGCTAACCGGAGCTAGGACATAGTGGAATAGGATTTAGTTTAGTGCACCGTAGAGGTGCACCCCGGGTAGCGGGGACAGATAGGACTACCTAGAAGAGAGTAGCCTGCTATTGTCTGTACTTGTGTTTGTGATTCATTTGTTTTCTTTATGCAAATTTCCATTATCTTTGTTGTGAATTCTCAAGCTGTTCATATTGTAAATCTGCTTCTCCGGCAGTTAGAGTTCTCCTTTAATAAAGCCGGTTTCTACTTCAGCCTCCTTGTCTGCTGCACTGTACTTGAGTCCTGCTCTACGGTCTCTTCCTCTGCTGACCGTTACAAGTGGCGCTGCGAGCAGGGTACAGTCACAGAGATGGAGGCGGCTGAAGGCAATGTGCATGATGTTAATGTGAGTACCTCAGGCAATGGTGGAACCCTTGCAAGGGCCCTTCCTATTGGCACGTTGTTCAACTTGCTACCCAAATTTGATGGCCAGAACATGACATTGTCAGACTGGGTGACAAGGTTACAGAGTGCTGTTAGGATTTACAATGTCAGCCCAGAACTACAAGTAGAAATTGCTTTGGCCGCTCTCGAGGGTGAGGCCCGAAGAAATGTTCTCCTACAACCAGAAGCCACGCGCAATACATTGCAAGAGATGGTGAGATTCCTGGAAGAAATATATGGGGAAACAGCCAGTGCAGGGCACCTCCGGGCGAAGTTTTTTTACCGGATTCAACGGGAAGACGAAGGTGTCTCTCAGTACGCTACAGCCCTACAGGAAGTGTTGGCCGAGGTACAAAAAAAAGAGGCAGATGGGGTTACTGGCATGGGACCCATAGACCGGATACTGCGGGAACAATTTATTCTGGGGCTCTACAGCAATCCCCTGAAACAGGCTCTGCGGGAACGAGTCAGAGTAGACCCTACCCTAACCTTTCGACAAATTTTGGCAGAGGCCGTGACGCGAAACAAAGAAGACGGCTATGCTTCTGGAGTAATACGGACCCAGACCGTTACACCCCCCGGGCTTACAAGAAATGAGGAAGCCCTGGTCAGAGTGGTACAAGACTTGCAGAGCTCCCTGAGTGCCATGCACGAAAAGTTGACACACCTGGAGAAACGGATAGAGTCGCGCCATACTACTGAGGCTGCCTATCCAGCCCGACAACAAACCTATCAGGCGACTCCGTGGGTTCCTACACCCGAATGCCCTTATGCTAGTTTACCATACCATCAAGCCCCTCATTACCCTTCAGTGGGGCCATCCAGCCAAGCTCTGAGGGCACCTCCCACTCGCAGGCAAAAAGTGGGCCGTCAAGGGGCACAGTGTTGGCGGTGTGGAGATCTAGGACATTTCGCCAGAGAGTGTCGGAATAATCCAGCTGGACGCCAAGAGCCGCCGTTAAACTACCGACCCCTGCAGTAGTGGGGCGTACTGCAGGGGAGGTGGAGAGCCAAGTTACCCAGCAAAGCTCCGAACACCTGGTCGCAGGGTGCCCCACTATACGAGCTGAGTTCGAAGGTGTTCCTGTCGACTGCTTAGTGGATACTGGGTCTCAAGTGACAACTATGCCCGAGTCATTCTTCTACCGTTACTTTCAAGCGCTGGCCAAGCCAGAACGAGAGACACTGGTCCGGGTTACAGCGGCTAACCAACAACAGATTCCTGTCACAGGGGTCGTGTGGATGAATGTACGGCTATGTGGACAGGAAGTGGGGCGGAAAGGTATCTTGTTGGTCCCCGAAACGTTCAAAGAAGATGTGCCGGTGATAATGGGCATGAATATCCTGCGAGAATTGGATCAGATCATGTTCACCAAACGGGGGCCGGGTTACTGGAAACAAGCCACCCCGCACAAACCTACCCAGAAAGCATTTCAACGGCTAATCCGTTTTTGTGGAACACAGAAAAGTGTACCAGCACACCAGGCGGTGGGAACGATCCGAGCGCCAGGAAAGGCTACCTTCACCCTTCCCCCTGGTCGGGAGACCGTGCTGACGTTACCCGTGGGAACTTTCCGTAATCTTGAAGGCATGGAGGTGTTCGTTGAACCAACAGGCCTAGGAGAGCTGGGTCAGGACGTCCTGGTGGCCCGGACACTGGGAGTGGTCCAGAATGGACGAGTACCCATAAGAGCTGTGAATGTGGGATATCTAGAAGTTCCCTTGACGCCAGGGGTGGAACTGGCTCGTGTGTACCTACATCAGGGAGAAATCCTGAGTCAGAGAGAAGTGACTCTAGCTCCGGTAGGGGATGCTGGTTGGACCCTGGCAGTTACTGCCAGTGCAGAAGAGGCGCCGACCCCAGAATGGAATGGGGGAACCATCTTGGATCAAATGGAGATAGATGTTAAGGCTCTCAGTTTAGACCAACAGCGAGCAGTTGAAACCATGCTGTGGGAGAATCAGGCTGCGTTTGCCCGCCACGCCGATGACTTTGGCTGCACGAATGCTATCACACATGATATACCGACGGGGGACACTCCACCAATTCGGGAGAGATATCGACAGATTCCGCCCAAGTTGTACCAGGAAGTGAAGACGCTATTGAAACAGATGATAGATTCCGGAGTGGTGCGGGGAAGCCAGAGCCCTTGGGCAGCCCCAGTGGTGCTTGTCAAGAAGAAGGACGGCACTATTCGATTTTGTGTGGATTACCGGCGGTTGAATGCTTGCACTGCGCGAGACTCATATCCTCTGCCACGCATCGAGGAGTCTCTGACGGCTCTAGGACGAGCCAAATACTTCTCCACCCTGGATCTAGCAAGTGGGTACTGGCAAGTACCAGTGGCTGAGCAGGACAAGGCAAAGACAGCATTCATACTCCCCATGGGGTTATTTGAATTCAACAGGATGCCATTCGGACTGACTAATGCCCCTGGAACCTTCCAGCGGCTGATGGAGAGATGCCTGGGAGACCTGAATTTTGAAGCCACTCTGATATACCTAGACGATATCATCGTATACTCTGCTACTTTTCAAGAACACTTGAATCGGCTAGGGCAGGTACTCGAGCGACTGCGATCCCATGGCCTGAAGGTAAAGCCAAAGAAGTGTCATCTCTTCAAGAGGGAGATTGAGTACCTGGGCCATAGGGTGTCCCAAGACGGAGTGCTACCGTCCCAAGACAAAGTGGCTGCAATACGACAATGGATAGTGCCGAGAACACTGCGTGAGTTGAAGGCCTTCCTGGGACTGACTGGGTACTACCGGCGGTTCATCAAAGACTACGCAAAAATAGCGGGCCCTCTGAATGAGTTGTTGAGAGGAACGGCTGGGCAACCCAAGGGCCAAAGTATTCCCTGGGGACAGAAACAGGAAGAGGCCTTCCAGGCCCTGAAAGAAGCCCTGACATCGGCCCCCATCTTGGCTTATGCCGATTTTGATAAACCATTCATCTTAGCTACTGATGGCAGCCTCTACGGACTTGGGGCAGTCCTGTCGCAGGTACAAGATGGACATGAGAGAGTGATCGCTTATGCCAGTAGATCCTTGCGAGATACGGAGCGAAACCCCCATAACTACAGTTCCTTCCGGCTGGAACTCCTTGCCCTGGTGTGGGCTATGACGGAGAAATTTGCAGGATATCTGACAGGAGCTAAGATCTTCGTACGGACGGATAACAATCCCCTGGCCCATCTGGGTACTGCCAAGTTGGGAGCCCTGGAGCAACGCTGGGCGGCTCGCCTCGCAAAGTATGACTTCTCAATTCGCTACCGCTCCGCTACAGAGAACACTAATGCTGATGGTCTCTCAAGGGTTACTTTTGAAACTCCAGTAGGGGATATGGATGAACAAAAGGAAGAAGATGAAACTCCTGACTTCCGCAAGTTCGCTCCCCCAACAGTCGCGGCCCAGACAAGTGGGGAGGCCCGTAAGCTACCCAAAGCATTGGGGAGAACTAATGAAGAATGGGGCAGATTGCAAGATGAAGACATTGGACTGCAGCAAATGAAAAGCTGGGTAACCCAGTGCAGGAAACCCAACAAAGAAGAAAGGACTGATCTGGATGCCGAGATGAAGTCCGTTCTACATCAATGGGACAGACTGGAAGTGCATGGAGCTGTTTTGTTCCGCAAGTGGCAACAGCCTGCCGACCTAGAGGCGAGGTGGCAGGTAGTGATACCCAGAAGAATGGCACGGGAGATAGCCAAAGAGGCTCATGAGTTTGGAGCTCACTTCGGGCCAGTCAAGACATACCAGTGGCTGCAGCGTTATGTGTATTGTCCGCGACTGGAGGCCACAGTTGAAGAAGTTTGCCGACAGTGTCGAGTGTGTGAACTCACGAAGAGTACAGAACAGAGAGCACCCCTACAGTCCATCCAGACCACAGAACCGCTGGAAGTGTTGATGATAGACTATCTTCTTGTGGGACAATCGTCAAGAGGTCCACAGTATTGCCTGGTCATGATCGACCACTTCTCCAAGTTTGCAGTAGTCACCCCAACTCGGGACCAGACGGCCGAGTCCGCGGCACGAGCCATTTGTCAAGACTTCATTCGGGTCTATGGGTGTCCAAAGCGGATCCATTCAGATCAAGGGGCGTGCTTTCAAGGAAAAGTGATGGAAGAGCTACATCGACTGTACGGCATTGAAAAATCCAGGACAACTCCTTATCATCCCCAAGGAAACGGAGCCTGTGAGCGCTTTAACCGCACATTGCTGCAAATGCTGAGGACACTAGAGGAAGACAAGAGGGCACACTGGCCTGACTACCTGCCAGAATTAGTCTGGGCTTACAATAATCGTGTCCACACCACCACCGGTTACACCCCATACATGTTACTGTTCGGTAGGGCTGGTCGAGAGATCGTGGAATTAAACCTAGAACAGCCAGAAGACCTAATAGAGCGATCAACCACCTCATGGGTGAAAGAACACCGTCGGCGTCTCCAGACCATTCGCCGGTTGGCAGGTCAGCGGTTACAGGAGAGAGCTCATACAGACCGTCCTCCAGTTCAGGAGGTTCCATTGCAGCCTGGGGATCGGGTACTGGTACGAGAGAAACGTCCCAGAGGCAAGTTGAGTGAGCGTTGGGAAGTACAGCCGTATAAAGTGATCAAGAGAGTGTACCCTAATGGTCCGGTCTACGAAGTGCAGGTTGAGAATGAGGAATTTGCTTCACGGACTCTACATAGGAATATGTTACGGCCATGCCGGTCCAAAGATCCCGCACCTGTTCAGAGGACACCTCCTCCTGCCCCATACTCAGAACTTGTTATCTCTGATGGAGATTATGGTGAAGACTGGTGGACTGCTCCCAACACTGAAGGAGCCTCCCAGGTTACAGGTGATGAAGGCACTGTCACAGAACCATTGCCGGCCCGTAATAGAGAGGGGCCCTCGGACACACCCGAACCTCCTATTGTGGTGGATGAATCCAGACTGGCAGTTCCTAGTGGAGAGAGTCAGGTCGTAACAGATAGCCAGGACCTCCGGAGATCCAGTAGGCTTACTGCAGGGGTTCCACCAAACAGGTACGCTGCTGATGAGTTCATTTGGTCCACCTGTATGTATTGTGGACAATGTTGTACTGCTGTATAAAAAGTTACATTAACCATTATTTCTATGGACTATATAGCAAGGCCGAGGACGGCCACCTTTAAGTGGGGAGGCATGTAAGAGGCAGCCCTGATCATCCAGCAACATTTCCAACACATATATATATAGCAGACTGTCATGTTTCCCTCCAGCCACCAGAGGCCACTGTGGCTGAGTAGGACAGTGTGAGGAGTTGTTTCCAGAGGGCAAGGAGTTAAGTGTTTTTCCCGGGCTGAGCAGAGAGCCTGGGCTGCAGGTGTCTGAGGACACAGGAAGAAGGACGCTGTGCACTGAGAGGGAGATCCACAGGGAAGATTAGAGTGATTTCTCCCTGCCAACCTGCTGTGACACAGTATCTGAGACATTGGAGTGTGTTTGCTCCCTGACTGAGCTGATGTTTCCTGGTGCAGAAGAGAGACTGCTGTAGTGTGAGGCACTTACCAGAGGAACTGTGAGTGAATTCCAGGCCCTGCCTGATTACACATCCAGAGCTGCTGATTATCTCTAACCAGAGTTACAGAGACCACAAAGAGAGGCCAGAGCTGAGCCACGCTGAAGCAAGCAAGCAACCAGATCGGGACCCAGACTGTACCTGCCTGCATGTGCGGACACCGAACTGTGAGTGCACTGATGCTAACCGGAGCTAGGACATAGTGGAATAGGATTTAGTTTAGTGCACCGTAGAGGTGCACCCCGGGTAGCGGGGTCAGATAGGACTACCTAGAAGAGAGTAGCCTGCTATTGTCTGTACTTGTGTTTGTGATTCATTTGTTTTCTTTATGCAAATTTCCATTATCTTTGTTGTGAATTCTCAAGCTGTTCATATTGTAAATCTGCTTCTCCGGCAGTTAGAGTTCTCCTTTAATAAAGCCGGTTTCTACTTCAGCCTCCTTGTCTGCTGCACTGTACTTGAGTCCTGCTCTACGGTCTCTTCCTCTGCTGGCCGTTACAAGGACACCAGCAATGTGCGTTCCGCATTTTGCGGACCGCAGATTCCAGGCACTTAATAGAAAATGCCTAATCTTGTCCGCAATTGAACAAGAATAGGACATGTTCTATTTTTTTCAGGATTGGAATTGCGGACCCGGAATTTCCGAATCAGGGCAGCACATTGTGTGGCCCATAGAAATGAATGGGTCCGCAATTCCGTTCTGAAAATGCGGAACAGAATTGCGGACGTTTGAATAAAGCCTTAATGTCAGTCTGTGGTGTACTACTCGGACAACATTGCTCCCAGCAGCGACATGGGAGTCCAAGATGCATCCAGACATCCTCCCCATGCTGTTCCCGAACCATTTTGGTGGTATTTCCATCAATTTCCTGGGAACCAGACACCCTTCCCTCTTCAGAGCAGGGGGTGCCTGCTTTAATGCTCGGGTTCTCCCATTGATTTCCATTGTGCTCTGGTGCTCTGTAGAGGACCCAAGCATCCCGAGGTGTTCTACTCGAGCACCTGAGCACTTTGGTGCTCAATCAACACTACTAATGATGACATCACTGTGATCTCATTTATAACAGACTTTATTGTCCATGTAATGTGACATCACTGGGTACATCACTGGTGAATTCACTATGTCCATTTGTTGGGACGTTTTGAGGTTTTGTTTCACTTAAGGTCAATAGGAATTTACATAGTTTGCTGGCGGGCTGAGCCATGACGCATGGAGTGCCACTGCTTTCTTACACAGCAGTTCCACCCTCATCTCAACATCCCCCCCTGACCTCAAGGGTGTGGCTGCGCCTCCTGGTTCTTCCCGTCTCCCCCTCTCCACTCTAATAAGGAGTGATCTCATCACTCTTTGTTTGACAAGCAGACTGAAGTTTCTTCAGCTCTCCTCTCTATTTACATCCCACATTTTGCTGAGAAACGGCCCTTAAGGCTGTCGGTTCATGATAGTTACACCGTTGAATTTTTTTTTTTTAGGATGTGTTTACTATCTGATGGTTCTCACCAGTCCTTACATTTGTGTAATGTTATCTTATGCACTTGCCCCACCACCCCCTCTTACTTTTCTTTTTTTTACCTAATCTTCATGGGCTCACCACACTCTCCCCCATCAATAGATATGATGGTACATATAGATTGGACACTGATTTACCTCCCTTAATGTCAGAGGCCTTAATTCTGCAATCAAACGCAGCCAAATACTACACACATTAAAAAAAGCGCACGCAGACATAACTTTCCTCCAAGAGACCCACTTCCTTGAAGCTAAAACTCCGACCCTGCGTAAAAACTTCTACGATAAATGGTTCCACTCTCACACCCTCACTAAAAACTCTAGAGGAGTAGCTATTGCCTTCTCGAAACATATTTCGTTCGAGCTTAACCATATACAGAAAGATAGTGAGGGTAGAATACTGATTCTAGTAGGCAAACTAAATGGCTCCTTAGTCACACTAGCTAACTTCTACGTACCCAATACTCAACAAACACCCTGGATCCGCGACATAATATCGCTATTGAGTGGCATTACGCAAGGTGAGTTATTGATTGGAGGAGACTTCAACGTGGCTTTAGACCCACTCCTAGACACGTCTACCGGCAGATCCGCTCTTTAATACAGAGCGCTTAGGCATATTAAAGAATCTCTACAACTCCTTGCACTGAGAGATGTTTGGCGCTTTGCACACCCCTCAGAGAAGGACTATATGGTGTTCTCAGCCCCTCACAACTCATATCACAGGATTGATTATTTCTTTCTGCAACATTCCTCCCTTCACAAGATTCAATCTGTGACAATCGGCCCAAGCACCCACTCAGACCACTTTCCACTAGAACTGGTCCTACAACTTTCGGATTCTCCCCCAACTAAACCACCTTGGAGATTAAATGAGACTCTTTTGTCTATCCCCACTGTACTCAACAAGATCTCTACTCGCTTAGAAGCATACTTTCAACAAAATGTAAACAATGGTGTCTCCGTTCCATTGGTCTGGGAGGCCCACAAAGCCACAATAAGGGGCGAATTTATATCGGCAGACACATATCATAAAAAACAAAGGGAATTACAAACACAGTTATTACAAAATGAGATCTTACGATTAGAGAAACTCCACAAGAAATCGTTAATCGCTTCCCATCTTCAACAACTCACTGAGGCCCGACTTCAATTAAAAGACATTCTAAACAAATCCTCTGCTAAGATTTTCATGTCGGCCAAACACTAATTTTATGCACATGGCGATAAAGCCTCAAAATTAATGATGTCGCTCATTAAAAAGAAAAAACCCTGAATGCATATCACTGAGATTAGGTCAAGTTCAGGTAACATCACATCAGTTCCGACAGAGATTGAAAATGAGTTCATTAAATTCTACTCTTCTCTCTATCAAATACATCACCCTGACCGAAAACCAGATTCGTCAGAACACATCTCGTCAATCTCAGACTTTCTAACACGAACAAATCTCCCAAGGCTACACCCTGAGACATTTTCTTCCCTACTGAAGCCGTTCTCATTAGAAGAGGTCGGATCTGCCCTGTGAAGAAGCCCTAAGAGTAAGACCCCAGGCCCAGATGGCCTACCATGCTCATACTATGAGACTTTCTCTTCAACTCTCCTCCCTCAATTGACAGACACATATAATGCTTATCTGTCAGGCACTGAACCACCACAACAATCACTGGAGGCGTATATTACCCTCATTCATAAAGAGGGTAAAGACCCCGCCCAATGTGGCAGCTACAGACCTATTTCGCTACTTAATGTAGATTTGAAATTGTATGCTGGACTCCTCGCTGATAGACTTAAACCTCTAATTCCTAAATTAATTTCACCGAAACAGGTAGGATTTGTGTCTGGCAGAGAGGGAAAAGACAATACTATGAGGGTCTTGTCTCTGATACAAAAAGCATCACACAGGAAATCACCACTGGTGCTGCTGGGGACAGACGCGGAAAAAGCCTTCGACAGGATAGATTGGACCTATATGAAACAGGTTTTACTACACTTCGGTTTCCCACAAACTTTTATAGATGCCATTTTCATCATGTATTCACGCCCCACGGCTAGACTACGCATACATCAATCCCTATCAACCCCTTTTCAGATTAAAAATGGTACTCGTCAGGGATGCCCCCTTTCACCGATCCTATTTGTCCTCTCATTAGAACCCCCTCTTAGCCTTGATCAGAGCTCATCTGGACATCACTGGGTTCGACGATGGGAAATACATACATAACTCAGCTGCCTACACTGATGACATCTTACTAATAATATCTAACCCATCCTCAGCATTCCCTGCGCTGCAATCTCTCCTTAAGAAATACGGAGCCATCTCAAATTTTAAAATAAATGCTTCTAAATCAGAAGCTATAGGCTTCAATATAGATGAAATAGAACTAAACCTCCTACAGTCACATTATCCATACCATTGGCCGAAATCGCACATCACATACTTAGGACTTAAGCTAAGCACTGTCTGGAATGAACTGTACTCCCTTAACTATGCCCCCATCCCACAGTTGTTTAAAAGAATACTATAGTCCTAGTCCCTCCCCTTCTTATCTTGGATGGGACGAAGAATCTCATAAAAGCAATACTACTCCCCAAATTACTATATCTATTTCAAACTCTTCCAATCCCCCTCCCGGCACAATTCTTTACAAATGTCAGGAGATTAATTAGCAACTTTCTTTGGCGTGACAGTAGACCTAGACAATGCCATAACCTTCTGATTTAACACAAGCGAAGAGGTGGTATGTCTTTGCCAGACTGGAAACAATATTATGAGGCTGCTAACTTGTCTAGAGTAATATGCTGGCTACGCAAAGATACTAACAAATTATGGATTCCATTAGAAGAACACTTAGCGAAATGCCCACTAAGTTCTCTCCTGTGGCAGAAAGACCATATAGATCGTAAACCTCCTGCCCACTTTACACAAAATGCCATCACTCAAACCACGTTGAAGATTTGGCACACATACGCAGAAAAAATTAGCCCTAACCTCTCTCCTCTAATGTCAGTAGCTGATATACCAGAACTATA
Organism: Bufo gargarizans; assembly: GCF_014858855.1. NCBI lineage: Eukaryota > Metazoa > Chordata > Amphibia > Anura > Bufonidae > Bufo > Bufo gargarizans. The sequence goes on along the minus strand of NC_058081.1, from coordinate 209,195,114 downwards.
CCAAAGAAAACCACCTGAGACGGGCCTTAAAACACAAGATATGAAATCCATTCTACTATACTCCTTTTTGAACACCGACACACTGGAAGACCCTCTGACACATACCTCCTTCCACTTTTTACAGAGGGCACACATACGCTCATTAGTAATGCCTTACTTATGTCAAGGAAATGTCACTAGGGACCTCACAGCTTTTGAAAAGTTGGTAGCTTTACAGAGCACCCCTAAACATCTTATTTCAAAAGTCTATGAAATCCTACAAATGGTCAAATCACCTCTAGACAGAGGATATGTCACGGAATGGGGTAGGGACCTTGGGACTACATGGACACCACCAGAGGTTAACCAAATATACAGTAAATCTCACGGTATATCCCGATGCACCCGTCTCCAAGAGAACTCATTTAAGCTAACGTCCAGGTGTTACTACACTCCAATGCGGCTTAAACAGATGAACTGTCTAAGTTCTGACATATGTTGGAAATGCAACCTCTCGCAAGGTTCTTACTTCCACATGTGGTGGTCTTGTCCCGGGCTGACACCCTTTTGGTCGGAGGTGATCAAACTTATCAAGAGTATCTGTTCTTTAGCTAAAGATCCCTCCCCTATCTCCATCTTACTTAATATAAGATTAGAAGATATACCGCACACAAAACGGGTATTATTCCAACATCTCACGGCAGCAGCAAAATCTCTAATTCCGCTGCAATGGAATCATCAAAGCCCCCCCAGCATTTCTCAATGGCTACAAAAAGTCAACTATATATTCCTCATGGAGGATCTTTCGGCGTGGGAACTACGTTCACACACAAAGTTCCAATTGATCTGGAAAGGCTGGGTTACTTTCCGCTCAACCTCATTTGCCCTTTAACAATTAGCTGATGTACCTCAAGATACAGAAGATTAAATAGTCTAAGACCTCTAGTCTTAATGAGCCCTCCCCTCCTTCTCCCCTTCCCTATTCTGTCCTCTTTCTACCTCCCCTATTAGTATTCCCTCCCTTTTTCATTTCACCACAGTTATAACCCTCAACATTTTGGTATAATATGTCTAGTATAGATCGTTGTGCAATGTCAAAATACTATGTTACATGATGTCTCTGTTACTTATGCCACCTGTCCAGTCTGGCAACTTTGTACCTCCTGTTTAATTTTTATGTCTACTTAAAAAAAAAATATCAATAAAAAAAGAATTGAAAGATTAAATAGCGAAGCCGGGTTCCTTCAGCTAGTATAGTATATAAAGCAGTGTACTGGTTTGTGAGATACGAGGTATAATAGATGCAGTGGGTACAGATGTATAGTATATGAAATGAACAATACTTTGTTAATTCAATAGTCTTTAATACATTCCAGGTAAATGGATGTCCAGTCTGAAGCATTCTTCACAATAACAGTCTTTAAATTGACAGAAAAATATTTAGTTTGCCTATCAGTGTTATTAATTAATGAAATCCAAATTTTATCCACAAGTAGGTCCTGTATTGTGACTTTAATGTTTTATTTACTGTATATGATTCAGCAAATATTAATCATCATTTATGCTGAATATAGTTATCATACTATTTGCTTTATAAGAAGCATCTCATCTGCAGACAGCTGTTTCTGGGTGATTGCCCCTCATCAGTGCAGTGCAGGCTTGAAGGGTTTCTGTCATCAGAAAAATCGTTATGTAGCTGGCTGACATTAGTGATGTGCTTATGTCAGCAGAACATTACTGTATGACTTATATCTCCCTGCCTGCCTCCGTTTGCGCTAAATAATGACTTTTATAATATGCAAATGAGCCTCTAGGTGCTAGTGGGGCGTTGCTGCAACACCTAGAGGCTCCGTCCTCTCACCATTTGGCACGCCCTTGTAAAGGTGACTGACATGCCCAGCAAATCCTGTGCTAGCTGTTTTTGGGTGATTGCCCCTCATCAATGCAGAGCAGAGAGTACTAGCGTAACTGGGTGAGAGGCCTAAGTCAGGATTTGGGGGGGGTACCATTTCTCCTTATAGAGAGTGTCTTAATCGGTGTGTGTCGGCTTATAGGCCATACATGCTCCTCCTGACTTAGGCCTCTCACCCAGTTAAGCCAGTACTCTCTGCTCTGCCATGAGGAGGGGCAATCACCCTGAAACAGCTGTCTTCAGATGAGATGCTGGCCTATTTAATATCAGAGTCATATCTCAATGCCTATTTAAAGGGTTAGACATTAACTTATAGGATAGTTGCCTTACATCTTGTGGCATTAGAGGCGGAGTTTGCTAAGAGCTCATTTGCATACCGTCTTCCCATCTGTGGCAGAGAGATTGGTGAAACACTGGGGAAAAGTGAAGGCTCTGGGAAAACCCTTTTAAATGTCCATGATTATTTTTCTTTAAAACACATCCAAAGTATAACAAAGTGTTTTCAATACATACTATAGAAAGCGATCTTTTGTTATTTCAAGGACTTCCTAGAGGTCATCAGACAGTAGGGAGAAGATCTAGTCAAGCTAAATTCTATTCTAAGACATTATTGCCATATAGAAGCATTTTTCACATCAGCTTTTGTTACATGGACCCCAGCACTGTGTCTAGAATTATTCGGTGTATTTGAAGCTACAAAGGTTAGTTCTTTGACCTTTCACACTCGACATGATACTTTGTATATATACACACATGCAGGGGCACATTGGCCATAGACCTCAGGCTACTTTCACACGGTTGTTTCTGGGTTCGCTTGTGAGATCCGTTTCAGGGCTCTCACAAGAGGCCCAAAACGGATCAGTTCAGCCCCAATGCATTCTGAATGGCTAAGGATCCGTTCAGAATGCCTCAGTTTGGCTCCGTTGCGCCTGTATTCAGCTCTGGAGGAGGACACCAAAATGCTGCTTGCAGCGTTTTGATGTCCACCTGACGATACGGAGCCAAACGTATCCGTCCTGACTTACAATGTAAGTCAATGGGGATGGATCCGTTTTCACTGACACAATATCTTGCAATTAAAAAAGGTATCCGTCCCCCATTGACTTTCAATGTAAGTCAGGACGGGCCCGTTTTGACTTAGACTTTTTTTTTGAAGAATAATGCAAATGGTTCGGATCTGAATGGATACAAGCGTTTGCATTATCGGTGCGGATCCGTCTGTGCAGATACAGGACGGATCCGCACCGAATGCAGGTGTGAAAGTAGCCTTATAGGGAAATTTCCCGGAGGGCCGATGCCCAAAGGGCCACCTGAGCCCTCCTCATGGCCGGCCAGTGGAAGTTTTTGGAGAGATATTTTGTGCTGCTGGTGGCAGTATTTTCTGATGGACTGTGGTATTTGGCTCTGTTGGGGTGGCATAATGTGCCGCAATATGGTATTGCTGGCCCCGCCTACTTGTGTTGGCGCTGCCTTCCATCAATTTGGACCCGACTACAAAATGGGGCCACTATTAGTATATTTTCCAGGGCCACTTTAAGTTCCCAGTCCGCGCCTGCACACATGACAGGGGCCTGGTGTCTTGTTCTGTTGCATGACTAATTTATAGTACTATTTCATTGATGCTGTCCACAATCTGGTACATTTATTGTTCTCATAGGTTGACATGTATTATAATCCATGTTGATATAACATATTTGAATTACTTCTTCTTCTTCATGTGATGTCTTATAGCAGGTGTCTTCCTTTCTGGCAACACAAAGCAAAGATTGCAGGTAAAAGCACATACAAGAAGTGTACAAACACTGTGATATGTGATATTCACATACTAAGAAATCTCAGAAGGTAGGGGACACATACAATTATGGTGAGGCAGAAATGCCTTGGTTGTTAAATCCTTAGGTTTTTGTTATGGACAATCACAGGCCATATAATTTACTTGTGGCAAATAGCGTAAAAAAATTGCCAACATCCTGGCTGCAGAGAGCCTTTATGGTGGTGTAGAACACTGTGCCTTGCAGTAACACGCATAGGGAGACTGTGGTAGTGAAAAAATACTGTGTATTCACTGCACACTTTACTTATTTGGGCAGTCACGGGGCTAAAACTGATCAAATAACTCAAGTATGAACTTAGCCTTACAGGTCAATGTTAGCGCCAAGAAGAAGCACACTCCTTTTACACTTTCGGACGCTGATTCCACATAGATGTCTACATAACCTGTTCTATTAAACACTTATGCAAGTAGAGCCCCCCGGACAGAGTGGAGAGGGTGTCAGCAGAAAGTTTGTGTTGACGTCAGTGATTATTTTGCCCTTCCTCTGATCGGTCAGAACAATAACCCCCCAAAAATGAATTCTGTCTGTGGAGCATCCGCCTTTACTCTGTCAAAATTTGGCCAGTAATCCATCAGTATTGCTAAAGCCCCAAAAAACAGGAGTGGATCCAAAACAGAGATGACATGTGAATGGAATATTTGCATGTCTTCCTACTTTTGGCTACCAAATCATAAGCCAATTCTGATGCAAAATAGGGACCATGTCTTGCAGGCCTTACAGCTGTTACATAGACAGGATCTGTTGTGCGGCTCATTTTCCCTTCCTTCTGACAGATCAGAAGAAAGATTACATAAATGATGATGTCAGCCAGGCCGAAAGGCAAAATAGTGGCCCGGTCATGAAGTGGGGAGGGTAGGAACAGCATGAGAAGTCCACAGAGTGTCCCTATGACATAGTGGTGAGGTGGAAGCAGCATGAGGAGACCACAGAGTGTCCCAATGACAGAGTCTGGAGGTGGCAGCAGCATCAGGAGGAGGCCACAGAGTGACAGTATCAGGACGCCACAGAGTGGCACAATGACAGTTTGCGGAGTTGGCGGCAGAAAAAGGAGGAGGACACAGAGTGGCACAATGACAGTATGGGGGTAGCAGCAGCAGCATCAGGAGGCCACAGAGTGGCATAATGACAGAGTGTGGCTGTGGCGGCAGCAGCCGCATCAGGAGGAGGCCACAGGGTGGCATAATGACAGTGTGGAGGTGGGGGCAGCATCAGGAGGCCACAGAGTGGCACAATGACAGATTGTGAAGGTGGCAGCAGCAGCAGCATGAGAAGACCACAGCGGACTGTCTGCAGCGGACACCGTCTACAGAGAAAGTACACTGGATGTCACAGATATTTTTGGGAATGCGCACACTTTACACTGGAGATTTGGTCCAGCTAATGTCACTGTCCGCAGCAGACACCTTCTATTGAAAAAGTACACTGGATGTCACAGATCTTTTTGGGATGTGCACACTTTACACTAGAAATGCGCACAGCTAATGACACTCTGAACTCTTTACACTGGAGATGTGGCGCAGCTAATGTCGCTGTCTGCAGCGGCCTAACTATTGTACGCTATTTAGTGCAGGATGCGCTAAAAATAGATATTGCTGCCACATACAATAGTCCTTAGCTATTTAGCGCAGTTTGCGCTAAAAAAAGATATTGCTGTCGCCACACACATTAGTCCTTAAAAGGAAAAGTTTTGGTGGTAAAAGTATTCTTAAATCACTCCCTACACTGTCTGTCCCTTCCTCAGCACAGCTCTCCCCAACAAAGAATGAGCCAAGCATGCATCATCGGGTGCTATATATGACGTGTTCCGGACAGCCAATCACTGTAATGGCAGCAGGCAACATAGATACGGCATTACAGTAAGGGCAGTTCTAACCTGCGCGTTTATTGACTACGCAGCAGCCAAGAAACATGCGGAGCGGAGACTCAAGCATTGCGCTCAAGCACATGCGGTATTTGGCTGAATACCGCCATGTGCCGAGCATCGAGATGCTTGAGCCAAACTGGTGTTCGGCCGATCATGCTCAATCAATCATCACTACTGGGGGAGTCTGATGTCACGCGGGACGAAGTGGATGACCGAGTCAACCATTCAAGAACCGCTGGGTTGCTGGGCAAGATACGAACGCTAGATGACACAGGGAGCTCGCGCCTCTTGCTGCGACTTCTGCTGCCACGCCCCCCTACTCTGCTGCGACCTGTGCCTGCACCAGAAACGTTTAGTCCTCTGTCACTCCCCTGTGCAGGGTCTGGCACTTCTCTGTCTGACATACTGTTAGATCAAATAAATAAAAAGGAAATTAAAACACCCCAAAAAAGTCTGTAATTTTCTCACTTCACCACAGAACGGCTAATAAGCTCTTCCCCCCCCCCCCCACTAATACACGCCAAAAAGGGCTTTAGAACAGATAACTGCACTGCTGAATGGCAAATACGCCCTTATATTTTCCACTTATGCACGCCACAAAAGGCTATATTTGCTGAACGGCAAATATATATATTTTTTGCCTCTAATACGCGACAAAAAGTGCCTTAGAACATAAACTGCACCGCTGAACAGCAAATATATATATTTTTTGCCTCTAATACATGCTAAAAAGTGCTTTAGAACATATAACTGCACCGCTGAACGGCAAATTTATATATTTTTTCCACTAATACACACCCAAAAGGGCTTTAAAACATATAACTGCACAGCTGAACGGCAAATATATATATTTTTTTGCCACTAATACACGCCAAAAAGGCTTTAGAACATATAACTGCACCGCTGAACGGATAACAGGCCCTTACTTTTTTCTACTTATACACTCCACAAAAAGGCTTTAGAACATATAACTGCACCGCTGAACGGCAAATAATATATATTGTTTTGCCACTAATACACGCCAAAAAGGGCTTTAGAACATATAACTGCACCGCTGAACTCCAAATAAAATATATATTTCTGCCACTAATTCACGCCAAAAGGGGCTTTAGCACATATAACTGCACTGCTGAACGGCAAATATATATATTTTTTGCCTCTAATACACGACAAAAAGTGCCTTAGAACATATAACTGCACCGCTGAACGGCAAATATATATATTTTTTTGCCACTAATACACGCCAAAAAGGGCTTTAGAACATATAACTGCACCGCTGAATGGCAGATAAAATATATATTTTTGCCACTAATACATGCCAAAAAGGGCTTTAGAACATATAACTGCACCGCTGAACGGCTAACAGGGCCTTACTTTTTTCCACTTATACACTCCACAAAAGGCTTTAGAACATATAACTGCACCGCTGAACGACAAATAATATATATTTATTTGTCACTTATACATGCCAAAAAGGCCTTTAGAACATATAACTGCACCGCTGAACGGCAGATAAAATATATATTTTTGCCACTAATACACGCCAAAAAGGGCTTTAGAACATATAACTGCACCGCTGAACGGCAAATAATATATATATTTTTGCCACCAATACATGCCAAAATAGGCTTTAGAACATATAACTGGACAGCTGAGCGGGAATTTTTTATTTATTTTTACACTAATACACGCCAAAAAGGGCTGTCCGTTTCTCACTTCACCACACAACTGCAAATTCTTTTTTTGTGCCACTAATACACGCAAAAATGGCTTTAGAACATATAACTGCACCGCTGAACGGCAAATAATATATATATTTTTGCCACCAATACATGCCAAAATGGGCTTTAGAACATATAACTGGACAGCTGAGCGGGAAATATATTTTTTTGACACGAATACACGCCAAAAAGGGCTGTAATTTTCTCACTTCACCACACAACGGCAAATTCTTTTTTTTATCAGACTAATACACGCAAAAAATGGCTTTAGAACATATAACTGCACCACTGAGCAGCAAATAATATATATATTTTTGCCACCAATACATGCCAAAATGGACTTTAGAACATATAACTTGACAGCTGAGCGGGAAATATATTTTTTGGACACGAATACACGCCAAAAAGGGCTGTAATTTTCTCACTTCACCACACAACTGCAAATTCTTTTTTTGTGCCACTAATACACGCAAAAAATGGCTTTAGAACATATAACTGCACCGCTGAAGGCAAATAATATATATATTTTTTTGCCACTAATACATGCCAAAAAGGTCCAAAATGGCGTTACAGATCCCCCATAACAGTATCATCCACAGATCTCCCATAACAATGCATCAGCCACAGATCCCCCATAACAGTGTCATCCACAGACCAAAATTAATTCAAAACCCACCAAAAGCACACCTTTTGTTTCAAAATATTTATTTCTTATTTTCCTCCTCAAAAACCTAGGTGGGTCTTATCAGGTGCGTCTTATAAAGCGAAAAATACCGTATAGATTTTTTTTCGCCACTTATACACGGCAAAAAGGGCTTTAGAACATATAACTGCACGGCTGAATGGCAAATATATATATTTTTGCCAGTAATACATGCCAAAAAGGGCTTTAGAACATATAACTGCATAGCTGAATGGCAAATATATGTATTTTTTTGCCACTGATACACGCCAAAAAGGGCTGTAATTTTCTCACTTCACCACCACACAACGGCTAATAATCCATTTTTTCCCACTAATACAAGCCAAAAAATGCTTTAGAACATGTAACTGCACCGCACAGGGGCAAATAAGACATATAAATATTACCTTGTAATAAACCCTGTTAATGGCTATATCATACAGCACTTGCACCCCAATAACAAGAACGGTTTGCTGGAATTACAGAGCTGTATAATGGCAATTGGGATCCGCCGCAGTGCAGCAAGGTGTAATAGGATTATTCCTATTACCCAGGCTGTGACCTCTCCCTACTGAACCCTTTTCTACTTCAGTACTGTGGAATGATTCCTCCCTATCCTTTCCCTGAACTTCTATACATCAAAATAAGAGTTTTAAAGTCTTTCCCAGTACTGTCCCTAGCTCCTGCTGATGTTTCTCCCTGCACTAAGTACACAGGAAAATGACTGTATCCAAGATGGCTGAGGCTATTTATAGGGCTGTGACATCACAGGGCTGGCTTGCTACTGATTGGCTGCATGCTTGGCATTGTTGGTGATCTCTCGTTCCCAGAGTTCCTTGCTCCATGCACTAACATGTGCAGCAGCCATTTTAGGAAAAAATGTGATTCGTTACCAAATTGGCTGTGAGGAAATTCGGATTCCGTGCGAATCAAATTTTTCCTGAAATTTTGATCGAATTCCACTTTGTCAACTTCGATTCGCTCATCAATACCAGGGAGCAAGCCAGACGACTGAGCCACAGACCCAGGGGCCACCAGCCTTTGGCCAGGGTACCAGCCTTCTGAGAGAAAGGAACAGCTAGCCCAGGCCTTTCCTCAGCAGGAAACCTTCTTCTGCCAGGGAGGAGACTGTAGAAATCAGCTCAGTGCCTTGCCTGTATTGATTTGCACTTGAGTTCTTCCAGTAAAGAAGCACACTGGTTTACTGCAGACCTTGACTCCCTGGACATATTTGTCATTGGGATGCACCACACCTTACCAACCCTTCAGAAGAGCAGCAACAAATGGTGACACCTTAATGGTGTCTGGTGGACCCAAAGTATCGTTGGGGCTACCCCAAACCCAGTCAGTGCACATATATCACAGACTGCACCTTAATACTGAAAACATATATAAACTCTGTGCACATACAGCACTGGCATGGTGGCATTTGCAATGTGGTAATGTTTGATTTAAGCCTACAAATATATCCCTTTAATTTTCAACATATTGGGGAACTTTTACTACGGGCGGAATATTACATCCCGGTCTTAACCTGTTCCCTGCTGGCCATAATAGAAATCTACACCAGGACGGAGCTGGTGTGGAATGTTGGAGATTTTCACTATAATCTATGTCATTTTCCTGATTCCAGATAACAAAAAAAATTTGAGGAACCAACTAAGCTGGCCCTGTACCACCTGCTTCTGGGAAAACTAAGGGCAGGGCTTCAAAAACCAACTTTTTAGCACAATTTTTATGGTTTACAGGGGATAAAAGCTACCCCCCAATGTTTTACAATGCACATAGCTTTAGTAGCTCACCAAATTAAACCTATATTTTCTCCAATAGTGATTCATAATATATTGATATGATAGGTAGAAGCTCACTGATTGATGGGTGCAACCCCTTGATCCCCTACCAATCCTGAAAATAGGAAAGTAGAGTAAGCTGCCCATGTGCAGTATTTCCTCAGTGAAAAGAATAGGACTCATAGAAAGCGCTGTTAGATTGCTTCTGGAAATTTAACTTTTGCAGGCAGTCATTTCAGTAGTTAGAAAATCCACTAATATTTTTTGTCAAAACAGAAAATTTTTACTGTATTCAGTTTTTTGCTTGGGCAGTCATCGTTATTGAATTTTTTCTTAAAGCTAAAGTGCGTTGTACCCAGTAGAAGGAAATATATAAATGTGACAGATAGTTTACCTCTTATGCCAAACTAGTGCCTCAGTGGATACATGCCTGTCCAGCACTATACATGCTGCCTGACAGCCTTAGGCTTGGAGTGACAGTAAAATAAATGTAGTTCTGCTCTGGCTCTGGAACTGTTACTGTGATGTAAGCCGCAGGACCAAACCTCTCAAGTAGTTAGCTATGGGAAACTCCTGCTTGAAGTATTAGTTACCGTTTCTTAGAATTGTTTTGTAAGTACAGTTCGTTAAAAATGTAAATATTGCTGCTAATTGCAGAAGAACCTGACAGAAGTGCTATGGAGTGCTTCCGTAGGGTTTCTCTCCGTGCCTCAGCACTGCAGAAAAAATAACATGTTCTATTTTTTTGCAGTGTGGACAGATTACGGACCCAATCAAGTTGGGTCCGGATCAGTCATGGGAGCCACACAGATGTTGCCCCTGCATTGGGGACTGCAAATTCCGGTCTCCAATGCACGGAATGGCCGTGTGCATGAGGCCTAAAAAATATAACCACTGGACCCAGATTTACTAATCTGTAGATGGTGGAAACTAAGGCAGGTTGTCTAGACCTGCACCAGATTCATCTCAGGGGATGAGGCTGAATGACACACTTGTTGACTTTTATACTAACTATTGGTTGGCTTCTTTGAGACAAAGTTTTAAGTTAGATATGTGGTTACATTTTAGCACAAAATGTTACGTCTTAGGCCAAGGCCCGTATCCTGCTAAACCATGACATTTTCTATAAGCCACACCCCCTTTTCAAGGAAGTTAGAAAAGTGTCGAAATTCTAGCTGCACCAAATTGTGTCAATTTACTGTTTAGGTTCTAGGCACAGACACATTAGTAAGTCGGAGCCGTAGATTTCTGATTTTTACTAAGGCCTCATGCACACGACCGTTGTGTGTGTCCGTTGTTCCGTTTTCCGTGATTTTCTGCTGACCCATTGACTTTCAATGGGTCCGTTGAAAACTCGGAAAATGCACTGTTTGTCATCCGCGTCCGTGATCCATGTTTCCTGTCCGTCAAAAAAATAGGACCTGTCCTATTTTTTTTGACGGACAATGGTTCGCGGACCCATTCAAGTCAATGGGTCTGTGAAAAAACATGGAGGCACACAAGATTGTCATCCGCGTCCGTGATCCGTGTCTGTTTTTTTCCTATCATTTTCAAGGCAAATTTGACTTACATTTTTTTTTTTTCACTTTTCTGGTCTGGTGATCCTCCAGTGTGCATGAGGCCTTAGGATTACTATTCTGTAAAATAATGTCTTTCTGTATTATTTTACTGTTACGTTATGATTTTTAGGTGACTAGGTTTATTAGAGTTCTAGTTTTTGGACCTTGGAACACATATGTTCAAAGACAAATGTTTTCAGCTGTAATGGACCCTGGAATTCTTTAAAAATTACCATTATGAAGATTAATGTCCCTACTTAATATATCTCGAGGGACACTGGAACTCCGTCTGGAGACAACAGCTGGTCCAAAAAGTCTTACAGGAAAGGATCCCTGGGAAAAGGTATGCAAATTAGCTGTCCCCTAGAAGCAAGAAAACATACTGAGACAAATGTACATAAAAAGGAGGCTTGTTTTAATCTACATGTGATCATAAAGCAGACCTGTACCAAATTAGCAGTACAGCAAGCATGTAAATCCAGAAACATTTGTAAGACTAGAGATATAATAATTTTACACACTATATCACTGATCTGATTTATAAAGGAACAGTCCCCAAATCTGGAGACCAGAGGTGCATATGCTGTACAGCGGCTCTGGCCACAGACTTATGTATTATGTCAGCAACCCATGACCGCCACTATCCGGGTCTACCAAGTTGGCACAAGTGCTGCTCCACTCACCCTGTACAGTCTTCTTCAATGGCTTGGACCCGCTGACCTCCTGCAACTTCCTTGTGGTAGGTCCGGCCATCAAAATCTTCCTCTCTGTCTGTTTCAGCAGGCTACGGCCTGCACTTACCAGCTAGTCCTTTCCATGTAAGGCATGTGCTGTTCCATTTGTCTTCTCCTGTACTGACTTCTGTCTGATTCATGACTCTGATTCTCTGATGCCTGACCTGGGCCTTATTACAGTATTGACACTTTGCTGTCTTCCCTCACCTCAGATTGTTCTTCGGATTGTCTGAACTCTGTCTGCTATGATCTTGGCCTCTTCCACAGATACTACTTCAAGAGGTAGCTGCATGGTGGTATCCTTTAGCAAAGTCCAGATCCCTGCATAGCGTTTAAAGGGTGAATACTGTAACATCATACTGTTGCATGTTGAATGTTATGAGCTATGGTTGCTCACTGGCAGAGATACTCATTCATCTGAGGCAAAAATTCAGTTTAGCACACCCTTCAGCCTTTGTGGTGTGGAGAGGGACATTTATTTTTTTTAATATTTTTTTATTCTTTATTACCTTTCCTTAGCTTTGCATCCAAATTCCCTGGCCTGACAGAGTAATAGTAGCCATCATTAAATAATTTATTCTAATACTGGGGTATTGTTTAGTAATACTATTTGCCTCATTTATTCCTAATAATTTATTGATTCAATCATTAAAGTAATGTCGTTAAGTGGTAAAATTTCAACAGTTTTTTTACTCACTTACCTAGAGCTTGCTTTCCTTTCTGTTAGTGGGCAGCAGCTAAGATTAGACAATAAAGCACCTGCATCTGCCAGTATTCATTGCAATTAGGTCTTGTTAACCACTTCCTCTTCTGCATGCAAAAATAGTCCCTCACATATGGCATGTAATGCCTTTCTGAAGTGTCTAGGGAGACACATAGCTATATACAGTATTTCTATGAATTTAGAAGTAGGGATCAATGACATGTTAATGATGATGTATAGTCTTATGTACACACAGTCTTACCCTTAGGGCCTCGATGCGCTTAGCTGGCTGATTCAAGAAGAAGGCATGACACTTTGCCATGGGGCACAAAGGCCTAGAGAATAAGGCACCTATTCCAGAGACCAATTTCCTAGCACTTATCAAATGGAGAATCAAGAAAAAGTCAGGAAAGGTAGGGGCATCTCAAGGTTCAAAGGGTTCGGACGAGATATAGAGAATGTGAAGAGAACAAATTTAATAAACGTGAGGAAAAAGTATCTTTAAAATAGAAGGGACATTACCAACCATGAATTTATAGACTAAAATTTAGGAAAACCCCCAAAATTATATGAACCAAAAATAAGTGTTATATAGGAAGATCAAACGCCTGTTTGAAAAGTAAGGTTTTCAGTGCACGTCTGAATGAGAGAAGACTGGGAATCATTTTCAGGGCCAGAGGTAGGTGGTTCCAAAATCTGGCCCCTTGAGCCGAAAAGGATCTACCTCCACGTCTGATCTTGTTAACTTGCGGGACTAGACCTCAATGTCCTCAACAGGGCGTACCTGGTGAATTTACGTCGCAGGTACAGGGGCCCTACACTATGGAATACCCAATATGCTCTCGACGGGCAATACCCGTTAGTAGCCTTGCTGCGGCATTCTGCACAAGTTGAAGTCTATGCAAGTTTTTCTTAGGGAGTCCCATGTACAAGGCATTACAATAGTCCAACCGACTGATGATCGCTGCTCTGACAAAAGCTTTCCTGAGAGGGGATTCGATGTATTTTAAGATCCTCCTCAGAAGTTTCAGCTGGTAGTGACAGGTACTAACCACCTGATTTATCTGAGGAGCCAGGGTTAATCTGGAGTCCAAGCCCACTCCCAAGTCCCTGACCTGGATGGCTGTCTCAGGGAGATGTCCAAAAGACAAAGGGTGCTGAGGGTGTAATTTTATGGTCACTTAATGTAATACATTCGACTTGATCAACTGTTCCTTTGGCAAGCCTAAAGTACAGTTGTGTATCATCCGCATAAACATGAAACTGAAGATTGTGGCTCCTGATGATGTCAGCCAATGGTCTCAGATAGATGTTGAACAAGACTGGGGATAATGTCGATCCTTGTGGTACTCCACAGGACAGTGGGCGATCGGCTGAGTGAAATACCCCCAGCTTCACTTGTTGTACCCTGTCCTGGAGAAATGAGACCATCCATGCCAAGGCCTTTCCATCTAATCCGGCTACCACTTTCAATCGGTTCAGTAACACTTGATGGTCAATAGTGTCAAAAGCGGATGATAGGTCCAGAAGGACTAGGACCATAGAGTCGTTCTGGTCTAATGCCATCAGTAGATCATCCTGGACATTGACCAGAGCGGTCTCAGTACCCCTTCCGGGTCGGAATCCCGACTGGAAGTCGTCAGTCGTCCCTGTAGTTGTGCAACAACCTCCCTATCGCCTGTCTTTGCAGCGAACGGCAGTCCCGAAATCGGTCTAAGGTTACTCAGATCGGTCACAGGTAGCGCCGGTTTCTTAGGCAGGGGTGTTACCACTGCCTGCTTCAGAATAGCCAGTACCTGACCGCTGGAAAAGGAACTATTTATAATGTCTTGAATGTATGGTGCCATTGCAACCGCGGCGGACTTCACCACGGCCTGGGTCTAGAGGCGAGGAAGAGGATCTAAGAGCTCCAATGATTTCACTCATTCTCTCCTCAGAGATGGGTTGAAATTCTCTGAGGGAATAGGGTAAGGTTGAGAGTGAAGAAGAAAGTGTCTCGTCCGTCCTATGAACCATATGGATATTGTCCCTAAGTTTCTGGATTTTTTCAGCAAAGTAGTCGGCCATTTGCTGGCACAGTGCTTGAGAGTGCTCCGTTGTTGCAATCTTACATTTAGGATTGGCTAGTTTTTTAGCAACTTTGAAAAGTTCTCTGGTGTTGTTAGCCGCATTGCCGACTTTATTTGACTACTATGTTCTTTTGTCATACTTATTTTGTATTTCATTTTGGTGTCTTCTATGGGATTTTTCTCCAGTCATTTTCAAAGGCTCTGGTAGTCTTTTTATCCTCTCTTAATTCAGCAGTGAACCAAGGCGGGTTTTTATTAGGGGGACAAGGTTGCTGTTTATGTCTCATAGGTGCTAAGGTGTTTAGTGTGGCCTCTATACAATCATTAAAAGCTGTTAGCTTTGCTTCCGTGGATTCTATGGAGCGGAAAAAAATCTATATTCAGAGATTCTCCTTAAAGCTATTGCCAAATTCCTCCAAATTAAGAATTTTCAAATTTCTTTGTTGGGTGAGAGTCTTATCTGTCACTTTTGTTGGGTGAGAGCTTTTTTTTAAAGGGGGGATAGTTTGAGTAAAAAGTGGACCTGTATCTCCACCCCGGATGTCAGAATCCAGTCCAGGATGTGACCGCCCCTGTGAGTCGGGGAGGTCACCTCCTGCATGAAGCCAATGGTCTCAGGGGATGTCAATAATTGCTGGGTTTGGATGTTGGACACATCATCGGCCCAGCAATTTATGTCACCCACAATTTATATTCTTCTGACTATCTAGGAAGGCCGATTTGGCCAATTCAAGCAGTTCATCATCAAATCCTGTTTTTAAATCTGGGGGGTGGTAGACAATATAGATTGAGAAGGCCTCTTCTGGACTCTTCTGGCATTTAATAGCTAGATGTTTGAAGGTTTTGAAAATTGGGCCATTCTTAAGGGCTGTCATCACTAGATGCTCACGAAAGACCACTGCGACACCTCCACCTCTAGTGGCCCTGTCTATGTGAAGAATTTTGTACAAGGGGGGGGACCAATTCATCCAACATAGGATCCACCCACTCCGAAAACCACGTTTCAGTTAGGCACAAAGAGTCTAGATTATTAGATAAAATCAAATCGTAAATGTTGGCTGCATTCTTAACCGCAGAACGTCAGTTTAGAAGTGCCCCTTTCAGCAAATGCTGGTTCTGAATTGGAATCGGCCCTGAAGGTGTAATCTTTTTCGGGAAGCTTTTCCTTCTTCTTAAATGCCTATAGGTTTTTGGCAAGATGGCGGATTTCCACAAATGATGTGTGGTCAATTCCCTTGTTGTTTGTGCGGGCAATAGTGACAATGGGCCCCATTCAGAGCAATTAGCTCATTAAGTGTGTACATCATCACATGGATAACCGTCCTAAAAAATCAGTTATTGGAATAAAATTACTGTAAAGGCATAATACAAATTTAAACTACAAAAGTAATTACAATAGTAATTAGTACATTATAACAGACAAAGACATGTGTCTGCTTCTCTATGAGATCACTACTCCATCACTGATGGGAAAGGAAAGGAGCAGGGAAGCATTAGTGCACCACTGAATGCAGGATAAGGTTGACTAGAATTTCAGCCACAAGAGGAACTGCAGGGGGTGCTACCAGAGAGGAAATTGTACTTAAAAAAACGTATAATATTTTATTACATGTATATTGCAAGAATTCTTAATTTGAAATGCCCTATTCATGCTTTTTGTGGGATAACTCCCGTCACAAACTCACCTGTCCAGTTTCCAGTGGCACAAACTCTGTCTTAGGCGCGCCCACGCCGGGAGAGATGCACTGCTAAGGCACAGCCCTGGAGACGCGACAGCATCATTAGCAACAGGATGCAATGCTCTGTTTCTCCCCACAGCAGGTGTGTGCTGAAGGAGACTAGCAGTGGGCTGATTACTCAGTTGCTCTATTCCTGTGTGCTAATGTTCTGACTAATGGAGCATCCAGTGATGATCGATCAGGTTCTGATCCTGAAACTCAGTGCTCTACTTAAACCCCTTCCTGGCCATATACCAGTGCCAGTAATAGTCTCTGACTCACTAGTTGTGTTCCTGGTTCCTGTGAATATTGGATTGTTCTTTCCTCTGACCCCAGCTTGTCTTCTGAGCACTGTCTGTCTCTCATTTGGTACTGCGTTGTCCATCTGATTCTGATCTCAGCTTGTCTTCTGACCTTTCTTGTGAAGACAATCCTCCCTCGCAAATTCTTTTTGGGATAAGGGCTTCCTGGCTACTTTGATTACAAACAGCAAGCCCAGACCGCAAAAAGCTTTAAGAGAGAGACAGAGATGAACTGAAAGGAGCACAGTTTGGGCCAAAGTCCAGTTCACGTACCTGAAAAGACAATATTTTCATACTTTGAAAATAATATTGCTGTGAGAATTTATACTGTATTTAAAGAGGCATCCCTAATCCCTAAATTCATATAGTCTATCTGGACATGGTCCTTTTTAGTGGCTATTTCTACCTGTGGGGAATGTAGTATTCTTCAATGGAATTACTATAATGAAACAAAAAAACATTTCTTCTTCATCAAGTACAGTATGTCCCTATATCAAATAACAAAAAATTATTGATATGCTGATTCCTGGGCTCCCCTTCTATCATTCAAGATGGCTGCAATGCTGTCAGACTACCTGATACACACTGTGGATTAGGTAGCCCAAGGCACTTCTTGCTTTTCCAGTCCTGCTTTTAGATCACAAGAGCAGTGCTGGTCAATCTGAGGGCAACAGGAAGTCACAATATGCATCAGGTAGTCTGATAAACAGTGTGGTCATCTTGGATGTCAGAAGAGCAGTACGCAAACTGGCAGATCTACAGCTGAAAGGATGAAAAGGAGGGAACTATGTAAGTATTCAGTTCTTTCTCCAGTTTATGTGATTTTTTTGTTTTTTCCTAAACCAAAGGGTAGATTCACATAATATTAAATAATAGAACGGACCATTTTGCTGCGTTAAGTAATAGCAATCTTAGATATACACTACTCACAAAAGGTTAGGGAAATTTCAGGATGAACCTAAAATGCACTCTAACCTTTATAGGTGGACTTAATGTGACCTTCTCTAACCTTTTGAATGCACAGGTCAAACTTTTCAATGTTTCAATATTTTTTGAATAACTTGCTGTTCTCTAACAATGAAGCTTAACTGCAAAATTCACCACAGGTGGTTCATCCATGAATCACCCAATACATTTCCTGGTTCAATTAGAATTGGTATTTAAACAGTCCTTCTCATCAAGCTGTTCTCAGCCGGAAGTGGCTACTGAGCTTACAGTGTTAAAGTGTCATCAGCAGGTTGCAACAGAGATACAGAGACACTGCAAGAGTCACAGAAATGCATAGAAGTGGATGTCCTTTGGCCACATCCCACACTGATGACCACTTTATTGTGAACAATGCCTTGCTGAATCGGATGATGTATGCCACACAACTCCAGGCACACTTAAGGGAGGTGAGAGGCACCTAAGTGTCATGTCAGACCATTTGTTTACATCAGCGTGGTCTGCGTGCTAGATCACTTGAAAGGGTACCTGACCACACCACCAGGCACAGGCATCTTGCATGGGTCAGCGAGCATCTGCACTGGACGAGGGACCAGTGGGAATTAGTCACTATGAAAGTCGATTCATGCTGAACAGAAATTATGGTCGCCAACGATGTTGGAGACATCAAGGAGAGTGCTATGCATTAGACACTTATGAGCCTTTGGTGGTTGTGGTGTTAGAGTGTGGGCAGGTGTGTCTAGTCAATAAAGAACTACCCTATACTTTGTGAATGGTACAGTGACAAGCCCATACTACTTGAATAACATCATTAATTCAGTCATTGTGCCTCTGCATGAACAACACAGGCCTAATTTCATCTTCATGGATGACAATGCACCAACTCATCGAGGTCACATCATTAGGGAACAGCTGTTGGAGACTGGGTACCTCAAATGGAGTGGCCTGCATTTTCTTCATGACCTGAATCCCACTGAAAACCTATGGAATCAGCTGAGTCGCCATGTAGAGACTGGTAGCTCTGTACCCCAGAACCTCAATAACCTGAAGGCTTCCCTTCAAGAAGAGTAGGATGCCATGCCTCAGCAGACAATAAGTCAATTTTTGAACAGCATGAGACGTTTTTGTCAAGCTGTAATTGATGCTCAAGGCCACATGACAAGTTATTGAGACACTGACATTTTTTGTGGGGGTATACCCACCACTGGTGTGGACTTTTGTTTCAATAAATTGTTTGAGATGAGGAAATCACCATTGCTGCTTCTACCTACATGGACTACTTTCATGATATAATATAACGGTAGTGTGTGGAGTAGTGTATGTTGGGGTTATTTCTATATCCAGGTTGAGGATATAAGTAAAATGGTCACAAATAAAGTTATGACCAGTCTTTAAATAAAAGTTGTACCTCAGTTGAAGTAATAATATTTTTAAATTGTTCTTTGTATATGTGTATTTTAAAATCAATGAAAATTAATTCAATTTACAGATTATTATTCTTGAAAATGCAAAGTAATAGTAAAAGTAAAAAGCAAAAATCTAAAACCTTGTTCACCTTGTTTTTCTGTGCATCCAATTTACAGTTCTTATAGATGTCCTGGCAAAGTGGCAATTTAGGTCCACACCATACAAATTTGGCACTGTAAAGCAAGTAGAGAATCTGTTATTAAATACACATAAAAAATTATGTACAGAAACATATTTATTATGCAATAGCTTTCCGCATGACCTGTATTGACCTTTTGGCTCTTGTGAATGAAGAGTTAGATTATAAAAAAAGTTAATTCCTTAGATATTAGAAAAGGCATTAAATAATTCACCATGAAAAAAAGGTACTGTAAGCTGTAACATAGTGTTTAAGTAGTTTACAGAGGTACTCACATTACTGAGGGTCCACAGGGTGTCCACTGTACAGAGTGGGCACCTGAACTGCTTAGGAATTTGGGATTGTTGAGTGGTAGTTTTTATACCTGTACAGTGGTTAAAGGGTGAAAACGAGGCGAATGCCAGGATAACACCCACTGGAGTAGCCCAAAGCCACATCTGTTGGTTGACACAGCGGTTCCATTGCCATAATAGCCTTCCACTTGTCATATACACTGATTAGAATCATTCCTTCTATTGGACAGCCCTTTAGGATCAACCTTGCACTGTCAGATTTAGAATTTTACCTATGCATTTTCATGCAATATTGAAAATTTTGGTATTTTACAGTTGGCCCATATTGAAGTCTGACGGAGTATTGAAAGTATTGACTTTATGCGAATTGAGTCTCCATTGGTGTCTAAGGCTAAGCCTATATATGATATGTTTTATACAGGAAATCTACACAGTAGTAATCCTCTAACATGACATACAATTCATATCTAGGGCTAAAGAGCTTCACTATTTGAAAGATAAAAAATCTGGTAAAGGCAACACACTGATTCCACTAATGTAATCTGTAATGTGACATATTTTGTCAGAATGAATTTTCTTGCTGTCGGAATGTGTGAAGAAACTGCAGTAATACAGGTTGTGATTTTCAGATTAATGTGAAACTCAACCTAAAATAATAGTGGGATTTCTATTTCTAGCATCCAGCCATTAAAAACTCTGTGATGCTCTATGTATTTAAAGAAAATGTGTCACAAAAAATGTTATCTGCCAGTTAACACCAGATAGCGACACATATCCTGTTTTTCTAATCTCATTTTATTTTCTGATTGCAGAATTATATTTTCTATTTCCTGAACATTATTATGGGGGCTGCCATCTTGCCTGACCTGTTCTTAAAGGAATTTAGAAAGCATTTAAAAAAATTGCTTTATGGCATCCCCAGATGTCATAAACACAATGGTCAGGAGGGGACCTCACTGACTTCTATGGGAGAGTTTTCTAGGCATGTTCTGTAACCTGTGCAGAGGTAATTGTATAAGGGAAGAATAGATAAGCTATAACAATCGTCTATTGTAAATGGTGGATCCTGTCTTTTGTATGCACAGAGGTGATATCATTACAGGCAGGATTAGAATGACAGATAAGCAGGTAACTACAGTAAAGTGATCTGTACAGACCAATAAATTACCACTATTATTAGGCTTAGTAGGCAGTGCGAAAACTGCAAGATTTTATGGTTTATTTAAAATATAGATATTGACATGGAAAATGAAAAATAACATCATCAAAATATGTTCAATTTAAAATGTGATTTCAACAATAGGTCATTTTCTTATGACACATTCCCTTTAAGGAAACAAAAGTATGAGGTGCTGGTCCTTAGCCACAAATCTATGTCTGCATGACGGATAAATGCTACAGTGGTAGCCGATGATTCTATCAAGACAAGCCCACATCATCCTATTCTTTACTCATTCGCTGTACTTTGGCTATAAGAAATGCCCATATCATTATCAGAAGAATTGCTGCCTGAAACATCCAGGATACTAGGAATGAGACTCTTCTTAGTGTTCTAGATAACTAAATCATTCCTCACACTTGTCTGCTGCTCCATCTGAAGATGTCATCACCATTCACTGTAATCAGAATGTATCTTTTAGCACATTTATGTTGCAATCAATCAAACAGCAAACAGAGGAGATCACATTTTGCACATGTCAAGGATTGCCTTTTGGCTTTTTCAGCTGTTGAACTCTGTACATAAAATAGATATGCCTGGAGATGGAATGGTATAATAAAAAGCAGGTTTTGAAGGACACACAGTGAAGAGAGAAAACAAGCAGTGTTTGGTTGATAACTAGAGATGAACGAATTAAAGTTGACGAAGTGGAATTCGATCCGAATTTCAGGAAAAATTTGATTCGCACCGAATCCAAATTTCCTCACGCTTTGTGGTAACGAATCACATTTTTTCCTAAAATGGCTGCTGCACATGTGAGGACCTGGAGCAAGGAACTCTGGGAAGCCAGGATCACCCATAATGCCATGCAAGGAGGCAATCAGCAGCCAGCCAGCCCTATTATGTCACAGCCCTAAAAATAGCCTCAGCCATTTTCTAGTGTACTTTGTGCAGGGAGAGACGTCAGCAGGCACTAGGGACAGTGGTAGGGAAGACTTCATTGTGCTAAAAAAATGATTTAGCAGGGAAAGATTATTTAAGGTTTAGGGAATGGATAGGGAGGGATCATTCCACAGCATTTATGTTGAACAGGGTTCAGTAGGAGGAGGTTACAGCCTGGATAATAGGAACAATCCTATTACACCTTGCTGCACTGACTGCGGATCCAAATTGCCATTATACAGCTTTGTAATTCCAGCAAACCGTTCTTGTTATTGGGCTGCAAGTGCTGTTTGATACAGCCATTAACAGGGTTTATTACAAGGAAATATTTCTGTCTTATTTGCCCTTGTGCGGTGCAATTCTAAAGCATTTTTTGGCTTGTATTAGTGGGAAAAAGGGCTTATTAGCCCTTGTATGGTGAAGTGCGAAAACTACCATTCAGCGGTGCAGAAAGCCTTCTTTGTCGTGTATTAGTGGCAAAAGAAAAGTATATTTGCTGTTCAGCATATACTGTTCTAAAGTAGTGATGCCCAACCTACGTCCTGTGTGAAGCTGTTTGATGCGGCCCGTGCAGAGACCGGAGGCGGAGCTTGCGCCCTGTAAAGAAGAAGGTACACGTCTGGGTGGCTGTGTCTGGATGCGTGCACTGTGCTGTTCCTAGTGACCAGACTGTACCGAGGAAGGAAGGGCTGACTCTTAATGGTGGGCACAGGAGACAGTGGTCTGTGTGTGAGCAGTGTGGTTTCAGGACAGCTGCTCCCTGTGAGTGTGGCTGGTACCTTAGTGAGGAGAGTTGGGATATCCTGAAGGGCCAGTGGAGTCCATGTGGCATAGATCCGGCAGTACATGGCTTGCCTTTGAGGGGTAAGAAGGGAACCCCTTCTTGTTGTTTGGGAAGGCCAGGAAATGAGTGGTGTTTCATTGGTCTTGGTTGGAATTGTGACACTGGTAGTGGTAGTCTGCGCTGTGGCTGGCAGTAGAGAGAGTGGACCCTTCACAGTAATAATGCTCACACATGCCCCCTTCACAGTAGTAATGGTCACATGTGCCCCTTCACAGTCATTCGGCCTGCGCAGTGACCAGAGGCAGTGCTTGCGCTCAGTTGAAGAAGAAGAAAGGAAACGCCTGGCCTGCTGCAGTGTTGCAATACAATTATTTTCTGCAGCGACTGCAGAGCCCATTTCCCCACACTGGTTGGTACAGACCTCATCTGGACTCTCAGTCAGGCATCAGAGAACGTCAGAGAAGTTGAGAACTAGTCGGAAGGGAGCAGAAGTTCTATGGAGGATGTGACTGGCAAGGTGTGGTAGTGGTGGGAAGTGTCTTTTACTTTGTCTGGTGCCCGTGTGGGCCATCTGTGTTGCTTCTCAGGAAGCGCATCTCACCAGCTTAGTAATATAAATGAGGGAGAGAGAACTTGTAATGCTGCACCCAAAGGCATTTGTAGAGAGAGTTTCCTGCATTCCACTCCTTAGTCTTTCTATGCTCACATGTGACCCCTTCACTGTCGTAATGCCCAGATATGTGTCCTCTTCACAGTAGTAATGCTCATATGTGCCCCCTCACAGTAATAATGGCCAGATATGTGTCCTCTTCACAGCAGTAATGCTCACACGTGCCCCCTTCATGGTAAAAATGCCCAAATGCGCCCCCTCTACAGTAAAAATGCCAAGATGAACCCCTTCAGAGAAAAAATGCCCAGATATTTGCCCTTTCAGAGTTGTAATGCTCACTCGTGCCCCCTCACATTGTTTGCTTTTCTTTCTGGCAAAGCTACCTGGTTCTGGCCCGTGAAATTTATACCATGTCTAGTGCGGCCCTCAGACAACAAATGGTTGGGCACCACTGTTCTAAAGCCTTTTGTGGCGTGTTTAAGTAGAAAAAAGGAAAATATATTTGCCATTTAGTGATGTAGTTATATATTCCAAATCCTTTTGCGTCGTGTATAAGTAGAAAAAAATAAGGGCCTATTTGCCATTCAGCAGTGCAGTTATATGTTCTAAAGCCTTTTGTGGAGTGAATAAGTGGAAAAAAGAAAAATATATTTACCGTTCAGCAGTGCAGTTATATGTTCTAAAGCCTTTTGTGGAGTGTAAAAGAGGAAAAAAAGAAAAATATACAGTGGATATAAAAAGTCTACACACCCCTGTTAAAATGTCAGATTTCTGTGATGTAAAAAAAATTAGACAAAGATATGGCCTATAAACTGTACCACTCAACAAACTGAAATATTTTAGGTGGAGGGAAGAAAACAAAACAAAAACTAAAATAATGTGGTTGCATAAGTGTGCACCCCCTCTTATAACTGGGGATGTAGCTGTGTTCAGAATTAAGCAATCAAATTCAAAATCATGTTAAATATGAGTCAGCATACACCCAGGGCCAGTTGTAGGTGAAATGGGGCCCTGGGGCAAAAAACAATAACCCCCGCCCCCCCCGCCCCCCACATGACACTTGCTGACTTTAGCGTCCAGTATTGTAAGCAAATGCAAGTGGCAAAGCAACATGTACAAGTAAAAACTTCTTATATAATAGTGCCACCTAATAATGTGACAGGAAAAAGTGCCCCCAATAATGTGCCAGTAGTAAGTGCCCCCATAGTGCAACCTAATAATGTGCCAGGAAAAAGTGCGCCCAATGATGCCCCCCGGCCTAAATGTCACATTTCTCCCCCTTCATGCCATTTCATCACCCCCTCCTTTTTACATCATCCCCTTCGCGTCAAATTATTTCCCCCCCTATCATGGCAGCACACTTCCCCATGGCACATTTCTCTCCCTCCATTGGCCAGTGGCAGCAGCACATCTCTTCCTTCCCCCCAGCCCCCTATGGCACATTTCTCCCCCTCCATAGGTGAGGTTTAGTGTTAGGACTCGTCTTATAGAGATCGCCTTGGCGTGCGGCAGACGGGCTCAAATAATTTTGTACAAAATGTATTTGCTAAGCATCTCTAATTTATTAGCATAGCATTGGCAATACAATATACCTTTGTACTTTATTTGGTTTGTAGAGTGCTCTTGCACTATGTGTTTGACATGTTTATACTGTTAATCCGATTTTCCAGCAGTTACATCTGGTTCTTTAATAAAGCTGGTTTTTGCTTCAGTCTCCTTGTCCGCTGTACTGTACTTAAATCCTGCTTTGCGGTCTCTCCCTCCTCTGACCGCTACATTTATACGATGAGCCAATAAAAAACAATTTTTACTCCACAAGAAGCTGGATTCACTTTTTCTATTGGATATTCTATTAGGCCCAGTTCTGGCCTTTTTTCCGTGCTTCGTGGATTAAAGTCAGAGGTGAGAGCTGCAGCCATTTCTATCATTGTTTTGAATGGTTGACTAGATCATCCACTTCATCCCAAGTAACATCAGACACCCCCAGCCAAGAGTCGGTGGGTTCGTCAGACACAACCGTCAGTTGGCATGGTCCTGGAGCAGGCCCTGTGCCTTCACCTGTCCCCAACCTGCCTCTGTCTTTTTCTGTTCCCTCAGCCAGAGAAGTATTATATGTTGTAAGCTCAGCCCCACTATACAGTGAGGACGAGCTCCTAGAGGAGAATCAGCAGTTTCTGGCCAGCCAAGATGTGGAGGAGATGTCTGCTGCTTCCTCTGCTGCTAGACGGGCAAGTAGTGATGTGGAGAGTGGCGTGGGAGCTGGTGTTGCGAGCGGTGAGGCTCCTGACCCAGAGACTGTTGAGGAGGACATCAGTGACATGCAGACAATACTCTATGATGATGTAGCTGATTGCACATGGGTGAATTAGGGACTTCATCATCATCGGGAGAGAAGGGAGGCAGATTGCCCGTGAGGCAGCGGTGAAGCCAGCAAGTCACTAGCGTGGCCGGTATTCTGCAGGGTGGCAGCAGTGGGAGATCAGGAGCTAAACGTGCCCAGGGTAGACCTCCCGCTTCTCAGGAGCCTACCTGCCCAGAAAGTAGTGTTGCATGGGTTCACGGAAGCAGCGGCTGTAGCTGTTAGTCAATGCGTAGTTTTGGGGGTAAAATCACCTACTCGGCGGTGTCGCAGTTTTTTGTTAAGCCGCCGGAGGAGCTGAACATGGCCAGATGTAAAATCTGTGGGCAGAAGGTGAAGCGTAGCCAGGGTGCCAATGTTAGCACCACGGCCCTGAGTCAACATATGCAGCATCACAATAAAGTGGCCCAGGAGAACCGTTGCGCCGATGTGGTTGTCTAGCCTGTCACAGCAACTGCTGCATCACCCAGTGGCACGCACCCGATTTTAGGCAGTCAAGGCTCCACCACCTAAGCCGAAGGGAGCTGTCTGTTCTTCTCATCATCTGCTGGTCCTGATGCTCCTGCTCCTCCTCCTACTCCTCGTCAGTCATTCCATCAGCAATTGATCACCAAAGCAATTGCCAAGAGACAACAGTATGGGTGCACTCATCCAACGGTGCAGAAGCGGAATGTGCTCCTGTCCAAGTTGCTGGTGCTGCAGTCCCTCACTTTTCAAGTGGTGGACTCTGCATCTTTCAGAGAACTGATGGCTTGTGCCGAGCCGAGGTGGAGAGTCCCTTCTTTGCCAAAAAGGCAGTACCTGCCCTGCACCATATGTAGAACAAAAGATTGTCTAGTCCTTGAGCCTGTCGGTGTCTGCCAATGTGCTCGGCAGCGTCGACATGTGGAGCTGTTCTGCACCTCATTTGCCTGGGCGAATGGAGTCACACAGGGGAGGAACTGCTCTGTGTCCTTCATCAAGAAATTGAATCCTGGTTTTCTCCGCAAGAACTCAAAATCGGAACCATGGTGGCCAATAACGGGAAGAACATGGCGTTTATGCTGCGTCAAGGAGGGCTGAGCCATCCCGCTGAGAGGGAGGAAAAACTGAACTACTATAGAGACATCCTATGTAGTGAGTTGGCCGCTGCCTATCTGCGCCATCATCCATCCTCTCGCAGGTCTGACCAGGGGGGCCATCTGCGCTTAAGTTCCTCTGCCATGGTTGCTGTGGCAGGGTGGGGAAGTAAGAGCAGTTCCAGCTCCATTAGCAGCAACTTGAGTCTAGAGTCGCTGATGAGCAGCTTTCTTAACCTGCCTAGTGAAGAAACTACTCACCAGCAACAGCAGCTAGACCTGGAGCAAGACCTGAACCAGCAGGTGGTGGCATATTTGGAGAGTACCCTGCCACCCCACATTAAAGATCCACTGGACTACTGGGCAGCCAAACTGTATTTGTGGCCGCAACTAGCAGAGTTTGCCCTGGAAAAGCAGTCCTGCCCGGCCAGTAGTGTGGCATCAGAGTGGGTGTTTAGTGCGGCAGGGGCCATAGTTACCCCAAGAAGAACTTAAAATGTGGAGAGACTGACCTTTGTCAAGATGATTCAGGTGTGGATCAGCCAGGATTTCCACCCACCAATGACTTGATGCATCAGTCTAGATCATCCTGATGCTGCTGTCACCTCCACACTATGTCACCTTGTCACTCTGTGGTCTCCTGATGCTGCTGCTGCCACCTCCACATTGTCATTGTGCTGCTCTGTGGCCTCCTGATGCTGCCACCACCTTCACACTGTCAGTGTGCCCCTCTGTGGCCTCCTCCTGATGCTGCCGCCACCTCCAGACTCTGTCATTGGGCCGCTCTGTGGTCTCCTCATGCTGCTTCCACCTCAGCACTATGTTATAGGGCCACTCTGTGGACTTCTTATGCTGTTCCCACCCTCCCTTCTTCATGACTGGGCCACTATTTTGCCTTTCGGCCTGACTGACATCATCATTTATTTGACCCTTCTTCTGATCTGTCAGAAGGAAGTAAAAATGAGACACACAACGGATCCTGTCTGTGTAGCAGCTGTAATGCCTATATGGTCCCATCAGAATTGGCTTGGGATTTGGTAGCCAAAAGCAGGAGTGGGTACAAAACACAGAACACATGCAAATATTCCATTCATGTGTCATCTCTGTTTTGGATCTACTCCTGTTTTCTTTTGGCATTAGCAATACTGATGGATTACTGACCAAATGCTGACCGAGTGAAGGCGCATGCTCAACAGACAGGATCCATTTTTGGGGGGTTATTGTTCTGACGGATCAGAGAAAGGGCAAAATAATCAGTGCCGTCAACACAAACTTTCAACACAAACTTACTGCTGACACCCTCTCCACTCTGTCCGGGGGGCTCTACTTGTATAAGCGTTTAATAGAACAGGTTCTGTAGACATCTATGTGGAATCATCTCATGATGGTGTAAAAGGAGTGCACTTCTTCTTTGCGCTAACATTGACCTGTAGGGCTGAGTTCATACTTGAGTTATTTGGTCAGTTTTGGCCCCGCAACTGCCCAAATAAGTGAAGTGTGCAGTGATTTTAAGAGCGACGCCTGTTATCTGCATGTCATACTGGCTCACTAGCACAGCAGACTCCCTATGCGTGTTACTGCAAGGCACAAAGTTCTACACCACTATAAAGGCTCTCAGCAGCCAGGAAATAGCTGTTTTTTAACATGATTCGCTGCG
Organism: Bufo gargarizans; assembly: GCF_014858855.1. Taxonomy (NCBI): domain Eukaryota; kingdom Metazoa; phylum Chordata; class Amphibia; order Anura; family Bufonidae; genus Bufo; species Bufo gargarizans. The sequence continues at coordinate 209,166,833 of NC_058081.1, read as the reverse complement.
AATAAATTCGGATTGAACCAAATTTTATATAAAAATACGGCGAACCGTACAAATACAATTTTTGAAAAATTCGCTCATCTCTATTGATAATCAATAGTAGTAATATTTATGTAGATTGCTTTATTACAAATAGAACAGTGCAAAAAAATATATATTTTAGCAATATTCCACTTGCAAAGGCATCCATAAACCAGACTCCCATTAAAGTGATGCATAGCAGATGGTTTCTATGCATTAAGTTTGTTATACCAAGCAGGGTTTAAGTCCATAAAAACACTTTGAGCACTTATCTTAATGGTGACAGACTAAGCAAGTAACATAAGACTAAATAGCTTTATTTTCCTTTTATTTCATTTCAAATATTTGCTGTGCCATGGTTTGATTGTTTCTGTACAATCTAAGACTGGTGTTGCCCAGTGGCGTAACTACCGGGGAATCAGGGGAAGTTGCTGCTTCGAGGCCAGGCTGACAAGGGGCCTGGCGCCCGGCAGCGTGTTAGTCATGGGCGTCACTAGGATAAAACATTCGGGGCCTGGGCCCCAGATGTTTTGTCCCAGGCCCCGAATGTACTGCTAATGAAGAAAAGCGTGACTACTAACCACGGACGCACACCAGGAGCTGAAAGACCTGTGATGACATCACAGTCAGGTGATCTGTGCTAGAGCCAGATCTCAGTGGTGGAGAAGGACCTTTGATGATATCACCGTCATGTGATAAGTGCGGGAGGGGGCGGAGTTGAGCTAGTGGAGAAGACCCTGACTGTGATGGTGTCACGGCGGGCAGTGGGGGAAACCCCCCCACCGTGCGGTGTCAAGGGGTAAAAGGGGATCAGCCTGGCCAAAAGGAGTAATAAGGGAGCAGGTCACCTCCTACAGCATCCCTAATCCTCTCCCTGACTCCTCACCGTATGAGCGGACCCGGATGGTAGGACGACTCATACTCAGGATTCCTAGAGACCCTAAGTCGCCCTGGTAATCCCTCACCAAGGAGCAGGGAAGAGACAACCTGTTTATCCCAGCCATGGAGGAACAGGAGTCTCTATCTGAAGCCAGGCTGCAAGGAGAAAGGAACACATACAGCATATGGAGATGGCAGGTAAGCGAAACCCATAACACACTTACCTGCCACAGACACACTGACTGGAACCCGTGCACAAGTGCTGGTGTCCACACCAACATTTACGCTGGGTTCACACCTGAGCGTTCTGAAAGGAGCGCTCTGTATGCGCGATTGTACGGGCGTTTGCAATCGCGCATACAGAGACAAGCGAACGCCCATTGTCGCGCGTTCCCGAAAGTCTATGTACGCGAACGTGCGACAAAACGCTCCAAAGAAGCTCAAGAACTTTTTTGAGCGTAGGGCGTTTTTTAAGCGCGTTTGAACGCTCAAGTGTGAATCAGGGCCATAGGGAAGCATTGGTTTCTCATGTGTTGAGCGTTTTACAGCGCGTTTGAACGCGCTGTAAAACGCTCAGGTGTGAACCCAGCGTAAAGGACACAGCACACACCACAAATAGGGACAGGAAGGGAAGGAGACACCGGGATAACATTGATGACCGCAAGGGTGGCCCTCACTGGACAGATGGAACAACCAGACAAGGAGCTTAACTCCAGCACACACCAAGGCTGGAGTACCACTGACTCCTGACCTAAAGCCACAGGTATAAGAAGCACAAGTGACCACACCCAGCAAGGTAGTTAACCCTTACATCACCAGACAGGGGAAGGAAGCCACTTAAAGGGGAAGTGCATGTGTGGCAACCATGTCACGGCAATCACCCAGAAGGCCGAGACAATGCCACCGCATGCTCTCACAGCAACACGTTGCCGCGTGCAACCGCAAGCGTGGCAACAGTGTCACAGTGTACACCATAGGCCATCACAGATGGCTTCTGTGACTGAGGAGAGGTAAGTGAAGGGATGGATACAATGTGAGAGCCAGAGGAATGCTGGGAGTTGTAGTTCTGCTTGGTTGAGAGAGTGATGTTATTTACAAGGGACTGTATGCTAGGGCTGAAGGGAGGGGGCTGATCTTATTTACATGGGACTGTATGTTGGAGGGGCTGAAGGGAAGGGAGTGATACTATTTACATGGGACTGTATGTTGGGGCGCTGGAGGGCGGGGAATGATGTAATTTACATGGGACTGTATCTTGGAGGAGAGTGATGTTATTTAGGTCATGTGACAGCAGTTTAGGTAGCGTCCATATATAACCAATTATAACCATATGCAGTCTATGTGGCTGCTCACACGGCTGTTTTTTTTTGTTTGTTTTTTAAAGGTCTAGTAAATTTTTGGCCTTGAAATCAATAGGGCTATTTTTAACAGCCGCCTAGACAGGAGTGTGCCCGTTTAACAGCTGATGGGGATAAATGATATTTCAGGAGTTAAAATATTTTTTTAAATACTCACCTTATCCAAAGCACAGGGACACAGACTCCTCATTGGATGCAGAAGGACCTGCGCTCCCAGCGTGGTGACATCATACGATCACATCAGGTTCTGCTGCATCCAGTGAGGAGCGAGTGTCCCAGCGCGTGAAAGTGGATGAGGTATGTTTTTTTTTTGCAGTCAAATAAATGCTGTGGGCCATATTATTAATGCTGGCAGCCACTATGAGGGACATTATTAATGCTGGGGGCAAATATTTGGGCATTATTTACAATTGGGGCCAATGGAATTTATCCATTTAAAAAATTTTAAACAGCCAGATGGCGAGAAAACAAGGGTTAGAAAATGGTTATGACAGAGCATCTGCTTCTAAACGCCTATTTTTTTATTTTATTTTTTTATTTATTTTTTTATTTTTATTTTTACATTCGTGTGCATGTAGCCTTACATGGAACTGTATGATGGAGGCGGTTTGGGAGGGAATGATGTTTTGTACATGGGACTGTGTGTTGGATGAGGCTGAAGGGTGGGAATGATGTTTTGTACATGGGACTCTATGTTGGAGGAGACAGGAGAGATGGCGCGATGTTATTTACATGGGACTAAATGGTGGAGGGAGTGAAATTATGCTATTGGGTCTGTATGTTGGAATGGCTTAGGCATTATAATTTCTGAGGGCACTACAGGGATGATTATAACTATAGGGGCACTGCGGGGGGGGGGGGGGGGCAGCATTATAAATACAGAGGACATTATTGGGGTCCTGATTGCTACAGGGGGCTCTATAGGAGTGTTTATACATCGGGGCTGTAGAGAGCTTTATTACCACTGGGGGAACAATAGGGGGCCTTATTTCTACTGGGTAGCAAAGCCAGTCAGCACTCGCTCAATGCACGCTGCACAGTAAAAGGAGCCACCTCCACAGTCAACATGTAGTAATGAATCCCAGCAGCTGTGTCTTTGCAAATTCAGTTTATTCCAGAATATTAATTTTTTGCATATGGGTGGGGTCACGTGAGACCCTATTGTCTTTCATTGATCATTTAAATACAGCTTGTGATGGTCTACAGTTCACATTGGTCTATGATAAAGATGTGGTGAGTTTTTTGGACACCCAAGTGATTAAGGATCAGCAGGGCCATTTATTTACTGATCTCTATAGGAAAGAAACAGACAGAAATAGCATTTTACACTATGCTAGTGCCCATCCCCGATCCCTTAACCGCCTCCGGACTGCCTAACGCAGGATTGCGTCCTGGTGGCGGCCCTGTTATTCCTCCTGGATGCGCCGGGGCGTCATCTCGCGAGACGCCAGACTTCCTGTGAACGCGCGCACACAGGCGCGCGTGTTCACAGGATCGGCAGGTAAGCGAATGGATCTACAGGCTGCCAGCGACGATCGTTCGCTGGCAGGCTGTAGATGCGTTTTTTTAACCCCTAACAGGTATATTAGACGCTGTTTTGATAACAGCGTCTAATATACCTGCTACCTGGTCCTCTGGTGGTCCCTTTTGTTTGGATCGACTACCAGAGGACACAGGCAGCTCAGTAATAAGTAGCACCAATCACCACACTACACTACCCCCCCTGTCACTTATTAACCCCTGATCACCCCATATAGACTCCCTGATCACCCCCCTGTCATTGATCACCCCCCTGTAAGGCTCCATTCAGACGTCCGTATGTGTTTTGCGGATCCGATCCATGGATCCGTGGATCCGTAAAACTCTTACGGACGTCTGAATGGAGCCTTACAGGGGGGTGATCATCCCATATAGACTCCCTGATCACCCCCCTGTAAGGCTCCATTCAGACGTCCGTATGTGTTTTACGGATCCACGGATCCATGGATCGGATCCGCAAAACACATATATGGACGTCTGAATGGAGCCTTACAGGGGGGGTGATCACCCCATATACACTCCCTGATCACCCCCCCCTGTCATTGATCACAGCCCTGTAAGGCTCCATTTAGACGTCCGTATGTGTTTTGCGGATCCGATCCATGGATCCGTGGATCCGCAAAACACATACGGACGTCTGAATGGAGCCTTACAGGGGGGTGATCAATGACAGGGGGGTGATCACCCCATATAGACTCCCTGATCACCCCCCTGTCATTGATCACCCCCCTGTCATCGATCACCCCCCTGTAAGGCTCCATTTAGACGTCCGCATGTGTTTTACGGATCCACGGATCCATGGATCAGATCCGCAAAACACATACGGACGTCTGAATGGAGCCTTACAGGGGGGTGATCAATGACATGGGGGTGATCAGGGAGTCTATATGGGGTGATCACCCCCCTGTCATTGATCACCCCCCTGTCATCGATCACCCCCCTGTAAGGCTCCATTTAGACGTCCGCATGTGTTTTACGGATCCACGGATCCATGGATCAGATCCGCAAAACACATACGGACGTCTGAATGGAGCCTTACAGGGGGGTGATCAATGACATGGGGGTGATCAGGGAGTCTATATGGGGTGATCACCCCCCTGTCATTGATCACCCCCCTGTAAGGCTCCATTCAGACGCGGATCTGCAAAACACATACGGACGTCTGAATGAAGCCTTACAGGGGGGTGATCACCCCATATAGACTCCCTTATCCCCCCAAGGTGAAAGAAGACACCCCAAGGTATTCCGTGAGGGGCATGGTGAGTTCCTAGAATTTTTTATTTTTTGTCACAAGTTAGCGGAAAATGATGATTTAATTTTTTTTTCTCACAAAGTCTCATATTCCACTAACTTGTGACAAAAAATAAATTCTAGGAACTCGCCATGCCCCTCACGGAATACCTTGGGGTGTCTTCTTTCCAAAATGGGGTCACTTGTGGGGTAGTTATAGTGCCCTGGCATTTTAGGGGCCCTAATGCGTGAGAAGTAGATTGAAATCAAAATGTGTAAAAAATGCCCTGTGAAATCCTAAAGGTGCTCTTTGGAATGTGGGCCCCTTTGCCCACCTAGGCTGCAAAAAAGTGTCACACATGTGGTATCGCCGTACTCAGGAGAAGTTCGGCAATGTGTTTTGGGGTGTCATTTTACATATACCCATGCTGGGTGAATAAATATCTCGGTCAAATGCCAACTTTGTATAAAAAAAATGGGAAAAAATAAATAAAAAATAAATAATCATTTTCCACTAACTTGTGACAAAAAATTTTTTTTTCCATGAACTCACTATGCCCATCAGCGAATACCTTAGGGTGTCTACTTTCCGAAATGGGGTCATTTGTGTGGTTTTTCTTCTGTCTGGGCATTGTAGAACCTCAGGAAACATGACAGGTGCTCAGAAAGTCAGAGCTGCTTCAAAAAGCGGAAATTCACATTTCTGTACCATAGTTTGTAAACGCTATAACTTTTACCCAAACCATTTTTTTTTTACCCAAACTTTTTTTTATCAAAGAACATGTAGAATAATAAATTTAGAGAAAAATTTACCTAGAATTTTTTTTTATTTTTTTATTACAACTGAAAGTGAAAAATGTCTTTTTTTTGCAAAAATTTCTGTAAATTTCGATTAATAACAAAAAAAGTAAAAATGTCAGCAGCAATGAAATACCACCAAATGAAAGCTCTATTAGTGAGAAGAAAAGGAGTTACAATTCATTTGGGTGGTAAGTTGCATGACCGAGCAATAAACGGTGAAAGTAGTGTAGTGCAGAATTGTAAAAAGTGGTCTGGTCATTAAGGGTGTTTAAGCTAGGGGAGCTGAGGTGGTTAAGAGAGCTATACCTAATTCAAAATACCAAAGGGTTAGATGTATAGCCACTGATCCTGAGACACATAAGATGAGGCTTGGAAAAATGACGAAGAGATTTCAGGAGAGAGGATATCCTTTGTCTATTTTGGAAGGAGCTAAAGAAGGATCAGTGAGAACTATACACTCTGATACTGGAAGTCAACCGTCTAGAATAGCATTCGTACATAAATACCATCCTTACAATGCAGGTTTTGACAATGTAATCCGGAAACATTGGCACTTGTTGGAGAAGGCATATCCACAGGTAAATGAGTTTAAAAATCCACCGTTGATATGCAACAAGAAGAATCGGAACTATAGAGACAAATTGGTCCATGCTGATTTAGGTAGCAAGAAACAGACAGTACAGCAAAAGGTGTTATCAACACCATGTAAGAGGACTTTCCCCTGTCTCCAATGTTCTCATATAATTAAAGCCCCGATTTTTATCACCCTCAGGCCTCATGCACACGGCCGTGTTCCGCGGCCGAGAGCACGGCCGTGTGCATGAGGCCTCACACAGGACGTACATTTAAGGTGAAAGGTTTTTTCACATGTGAATCTGCGAATGTATTTTATTTGATAAAATGCCCATGTGGTTTATTTTACATTGGGGAGATAATGCAGACAGTCAGGGATCACATTAATAAGCATAAATCAAACATTAGGACAAATAATCTGATGCTACCTATCCCTAATCACTTTGATAAATAGAAGCACATCATAGCCCAATTGAGATTTCAGGTATTGGAACAAATAAGAAGACCAAGGAGAGGGGGAGATATTAAAAAGCTTCTGCTACGTAGGAAGGTATACTAGATTCACACGTTGGATACATTACATCCCTGAGGTCTTAATAGGGATTATGAGATTATGCATCTAGAAGTATTTTTTTTTTCATATGACTAACTCCTTGTTTTATGTATATCTTTTTTAGACCTCAGCTTTTCAGTGAAGGACTTCGAACTGATAATATGTGACCCTTGAATATGATATTGACTGAAACATTATATTCAATTATAAGGTAGAATCCACTATTGTTTTTCTTTTTTGATGTTTTCATAATGGGTGTTGGAGGCGGTATTTTCTGTATATATATTACTTGTATTCCTATTAGGATGTACCTGTTGATAAAGGCATGTTTGCCAAAACGCGTCCTGGTTTTAGGGCATATTAGGATATATTCTGGAATAAACTGAATTTGCAAAGACACAGCTGCTGTGATTCATTACTACATGTTATTTCTACTGGGGGCTGTGTGAGGGCATTATTAATACTGGAGGGCTCTTCTACTAATGGAGTCACTCTTGGCGGAGAGTTATCACAATTGGGGGCACTGTGGGGGCAGTATTACTAATGAGGGCATTCTAGAAGGGAATTCCTATTGGTGGGACTTGGAGGAGCTCTATTAATATGGTGGGACTATTTGTATGGCAGTATTTTTTCTTCAGGGTAGTATTTGGGGGTATTGGGGGCACAGCGAGCAGCAGGATAAGGCCTCATGCACACGACAGTTTTTTTTCACTGTCCACAAAAACAGGGTCCGTAGGTCCGTGATCCGTGACCGTTTTTTCGTCCGTGGGTCTTCCTTGATTTTTGGAGGATCCACGGACATGAAAAAAAAGTCGTTTTGGTGTCCGCCTGGCCGTGCGGAGCCAAATGGATCCGTCCTGAATTACAATGCAAGTCAATGGGGACGGATCCGTTTGACGTTGACACAATATGGTGCAATTGCAAACGGATCCGTCCCCACTGACTTTCAATGTAAAGTCTAGAGTCTCTTTTATACCATCGGATCTGAGTTGAGTTTTCTCCAATCCGATGGTATATTTTAACTTGAAGCGTCCCCATCGCCATGGGAACGCCTCTATGTTAGAATATACTGTCGGATATGAGTTACATCGTGAAAACTCATATCCGACAGTATATTCTAACACAGAGGCGTTCCCATGGTGATGGGGACGCTTCTAGTTAGAATATACTACAAACTGTGTACATGACTGCTGGCGCATTGCTGTCACTTACCACTAGGAGGAGCTCCCGGCCGGACACAGACATCGCAGCAGCCAGCAGGTAAGTATGATGCTTCTACTATTGCTAAGTAACCATGGCAACCAGGACTGCAGTAGCATCCTGGGGTTGCCATGGTTACCGTTCAGAGCCCCAGTGATTAAACTGGGACTCTGATCGGAACTCCGCTGCCACCAATGATCGGGGGGGGGGGGCTTGGGGAGAGGGGAGGCCGCACACTGCCACCAATGTTATTAATGCAATAGAGGGAGGGAGGGGGGGGGGCCGGGGGAGGCCGCACACTGTGCCACCAACATAATAATACAATAGAGGGAGGGGCGCACACTGTGCCACCAATGTTATTATTACAATAGAGGGAGTGAGGGGGGGATGCACTGGCCACCAATGAAATTTAAACTGGGGAGGGAGGGGGGTCTGCACCTGAGGGGTTAATTGTACGGATCACAGCCCCCTGTAAGAGATCGGGTGCTGCCAGGCAGCAGGGGGCAGTCATGTACACAGTTCGTTGTATATTCTAACTAGAAGCGTCCCCTTTAAAAAAATCGAGCAGAGCAATTAATGAGGAGATCTCTGGATCCATGCAGGGTACAGGGCTGGTTCTAGCTTTGTTAGAAAGATATTGTCATGTACTATATGATTTTTTACATTAGTAATGGCATAACCCACTTGAAGTCATCATATTTACATCCATCCAACTGCACCAAAATGTAAAGTGCAGGTGGCCAATGGACACTCAGACTGAGGCAGCAGTTTCTTTATTGGATAGGATGTGGGGTTTTAGGGCTGTGATATCACAGGGTATGGCTATCTACGGATTGGCTGGCTGCACAGCATAATGGGTGATCTCACTTTACCAGGCTTCTAACTTTTCCTTTGTAACACATGCAGCCACCATTTTAGGAAAATCTGATTTGTTACCATGAAGCACGAGGACATTTGTTTTCATTTCTAATCGAAGTTTTCCTAAACTTCAAACCGAATTCCGCTTCAAATGCTTTGCTTTGCTCAACACTAGTATGTGGAATGTTAGATTTCTAGGAAGAAAGATTGCTGCTCATTTATACCACTATATCTGATGACATTCTGTAGGCAACACCAGCGGCGTAGCTAGAAGTGACTGGGCCCCACAGCAAATTTTTGCAAGGGCCCTCCCTGGCCCCCGCCCAATTTTCGATATTCAGCTGTTGATATCATCAACATCACATTAGTCTCCATGATCTAATTAAACATATGCTATATTTACTCCCACCTGTCCTTTCATTTTTGATAAAAAAAAATATATATGCAAATTACCTTCCTAACGTGCCCAAGGGGCTGTCCCTCTAGCCGTTTGTGCCCAGCCGCGCCCATTATCGCCAAGCCCAGCGCTGCCCCGCTGTTAATTATTCACTGCTGTCCTCGTCTTTTTTTTTTTCTAAGTGCGCCGTAGTCTCGCGCATGCACTGATGTTACTCACGTCCGGGCCCGCGTAGTGTCCTGGCAGCAGCCTCAAGTAGAGTAATCACGCATGCGCCAGCTTTCTCTGCTTTCTGGCGCATGCGCGATTACATTACTTAAGGCTGCTGCCAGGACACCGCGTGGGCCCGGACATGAGTAACATCGGCGGGTGCGCGAGACTACGGCACACTTAGAGAAAAAAAAAAAGACAAGGACATCAGTGAATAATTAACAGCAGGACGGCACTGGGCTTGGTGATAATGGGCACGACTGGGCACAAACGGCTAGAGGGACAGCCCCTTGGGCACGTTAGGAAGGTAATTTGCATATTATTATTTTTTATCAAAAATGAAAGGACAGGTGGGAGTAAATATAGCATATGTTTAATTAGATCATGGAGACTAATATGATGTTGATGATATCAACAGCTCAATATCGAAAATTGGGCGGGGGCCAGGGAGGGCCCTTGCAAAAATTTGCTGTGGGGCCCAGTCACTTCTGTCCATTGGCCACCTGCACTTTACATTTTGGTGCAGTTGGATGGATGTAAATATGATGACTTCAAGTGGGTTATGCTATTACTAATGTAAAAAATCATATAGTACATGACAATATCTTTCTAACAAAGCTAGAACCAGCCTTGTACCTCGCATGGATCCAGAGATCTCCTCATTAATTGCTCTGCTCGATTTCTTTAAAGGGAATCTGTCATCTCAAGGGGAGTGTCTTTTCTGCTGCAGCTCAGGGGGGCGTGTCCATTCTGCTGCAGCTCCCCTATCATAACTCTGGAGGTAGTTGAAAAATGAAACGGAGTATATGTGGCCTTCTCAGTAAGCAGGTCAATTAAATAAGAAAAAAAGCAAACTGCAGGTGGCGCTATACATGCATTTTATTGAATAACTGTGACCGTGCTACATTTTTATTTCATGCAATTACAAAATAATTCAGATCCAGGTGCTGGTATGAAAACTGTAGAATATTTTTCATGGGACAACTCCTTTAAGGCGCAGCATTGTCCACCACCAGCCCAACACATCCAATGGCACCTTATTGGGGGAGCCTTGTTTAACAACCTAATAAAGTGAAATGGATGTAAATTGTTGCAAGAAGACTAGAAAGGCTAGAGTGAGGAGCCCGATTCTTACAAGCAGAACTAACTCTAAGCTAGTTGGAAGCAAGAAGCGAGGAAAGCAGTGCTATTAAACCAGCAAGAGATATTTCAGCAGACTTCTCTTGTCATGGAGGTCATTTATGGAGATACACCATCTGAAGTCATGCATTGAGACTCTTTGCCTGGCATCTGAAGAAGACTGCCCCACTATGTGAACAGCCTAAAATTCATGGCAATATTAAAGTGGAAGGAAGTGCTGAACCTGTGTTGTGTGACAAGTTTTTTCTGTCTTAGAAATCTGCCATTTCAGAGAGTCCTGCGGGAGATGCTCCAGCGAAAACCTAAACTGACTATACAACAGATACTAAAAGAAGCAATAACTTTAGAAAAGGAGGAACAAGTGCATGAAAGCCAAAATGGCATATCTTGAGGGGATGATGGGGGAGCTAAAATATGTGCTGGTGGTTAAAATAGATAAAGTGGTGCCTGATAAATCAAAGAAGGACCTCAACATAACGGCAGGCAAGATGGAGAAAAAGGCCAGCCAGGTATAAGGAAGAACTGAGACTGTGGTAAGTGAAAGTTTGCCCGAGATGGCCCAACCTACACTTTCACCACCAGCAATAGGTATCTACAGTAGATTGATCTATGGTTGAGGCGAAAACTATAAGTAAAAGAGAAGCAAAGGATGCTAACATTCCAGTGATTCTTGGCATTTAAATGTTGTCAGAAACTCTCACAGAGAGCATGGCAGAGAAGCCCAAAACAATAGCAGCATCAGAGGGTGCTTCTGGACCTGTATGAAGATGTCCCTTTCTAGATTACTAAATGTTATGGTGGGTCATAAAGTGCAGCTTCCCTTACCAGTCAGCACCAGGCCCCATTCTAATAGAACTGGAATTTCATAAAATAAAGAATAGTTAGAGTCAGGAACCTGTGAACTGTCCAGGTTGGAGAAGTGGTACTGAGAATCGTAAATGTCTCCAAGCATAATGTGATTCTGGCACTGCCCTCACAGTGATCAAATTCAGCTCTAGGTCAAGAAAGACTTTGAGGGAGCAACTCCTGAAGATACAGCTAGAAAGAGCAAATCTGCTGGCGAATTGAATAGAGTAGGTGAAAATCTATGATTGCATCCTGCTGCTTTCTCTTCAAGAGGCCAAGGCGCTACTGAAATGGATATTAAAAAGTCATTAGACAGAGCAAGAGCCCACGGACATTTTTCATCGTGTTACTAAAGAAGTAGGATGGGAGCTTACAGTTATGTTTTTAATGTAAGGAACTGAATGCATGCACAGTACAGGATGTCTTCCAGCTCCCATAAATTTCAACATATTTTCTAAGGTTGAGGAAAGGCATACGTTCCTCCAGTTTAACCCATTATGCTGCAAAGTTGACACAGAGGCACAGTAGATTTTTTTGCCTTAGGAGAAAAATGTCTTCTTGATTCAAAATCTCCAAACAGAATAAAAACAGAAAGCTAATAAGTATGACTTTTGGCTCTAGACAATGCAAAGTACTTGCCCAACCTGGACTTAGCCAATTGATACTGGCATATACTTGTTGCTGAGGATTAAACCAAGGGGCCTGTTCAAATTCCTGAGTATGCACTTTGATCTCCCCATCACCCCAACAACTTTCGTGAGGTGCTGTTCCTGGGGAAGCTGAATTACTGCTCTACCTATATGACATCATAATCTTCTTGGCTACCTTTTCCAAATGCCTTGAGAGGTTGGACTTCGCTTTACCCTGGCTGGAGGAGCATGGGTTTAAGGCAAGTAAGTGTCATATGTTTAAAGATAACAAAGGTACCTTGGACACAGTGATCAAAGAGGAATTAGAGTCCATGAATTTAAAGGTCGAAACTTTGCCTAAGGCCTCATGCACAGTTGTTTTTCTCGGCCTCCGTTCCGTTTTTTTTTTGCGGATAGGATGGGGACCCATTCATTTCAATGGGTCAGCAAAAAAATGCTGATAGTTCATCCGTTTGTGTTCCGCATCCGTTGTCCGTGTTTCCCTTCAGCCCAAAAAATAGTGCATGTCCTACTTTTTGCACATTTGGCGACAAGGATAGGCATTTATTACAAGGGATCTGTGGAAAAAAAACAGATCCTCCCAAAAAAACGGATGCCACATTTGTTTTTTTTAGAGGACGCATGAGGCCTAACAATGTGACTAAGTCTTCTTGGGACCTTGAACTGACAGCAATTCAAAAATACTTTGCCAATATAGTCACACCCCTGTATGCCCTCCGAAATGGGACCACTTCAAGAACAATGAATAGAAAGGCTATTGCGTTGGGAGCTGGAGAAGATCAGGGTGGGTATGTATTTTATGCAGCACTACGGTATTTGTTTGGTGCTGCAGGGGGGGTAGTTTGTGTTACATTGTACTATTTGCTTGTCACTGAAAGGTAGCTATTTGTACTATGGTATCTGGTGCTTCTTGGGAGGTATTCTGTGCTTTATTGTGGTATATACTGCTGTTGGGGAAGTAATGGTTGTCTTTGACCATATGCTTAGAAGTTTCTGTGTCCCCCATTGATTTTCCTTGTTGTGTTGAATATGGGGTTTACATATTTAAAGGGGTTCTCTGGGAATTAAGAAAATTAAAATGCTTAAATATTACTTTATTAGAAATATCTGTAAAGAATAAATCAAGGCACCTGGACTTACTGTAGATTTCTTGAAAACGTTTCACTCGTTCTTCCAACGAGCTTTCTCAATTCTGAGGAATTGAGAATTGAGAAAGTTTGTTGGAAGAACGAGTGAAACTTTATTAAGAAATCTACAGTAAGTCCAGTTGCCTTGATTTATTCTTTACAGATATACCATGACCTGGATAAATGTTTCATTATTTATAATGGCTCGTTTTGTCTGGAGAGCAATCAGGGGAAACAAAATGGCCGCTGTCCTATTAGTTCACACAAAACCTGTCCTGATCACACATGAGGACAAGTTACTTTACAACACTGAGGTAAAGAGATGCCTTATCCTCCTCTCTATTTGTCAGGGATTATGATCCTGAATACAGATGATAAGAACTTTAGCTGACTCTCTGGGAAATTTAGTTCATGAGGAGACATGAAGTACAGAGAGGATGGACAGGACAGACTGTGGTGATGTGGGGCCATGGTAATGGGGATTGTAAACAAAGAGCTGCTGCTCATAAGCCACACCTCACCTTCCTCTCATGCCTCCTCATCTTCTCCATTCCCACAGAGATTCACCTGTATTCAGGATCATGATTCCTGACAAGTAGAGAATAAATGAGGAGGAGGCAGCATTATGGCTCATTGTGGTGAAGTAACTTGTCCTCTTGTGTAATTAGAACAGGTTATGTGTGTACTGATAGGATGGCGGCCATTTTATTTCTCCTAATGATTTCTCCCCAGACAAAATGAGCCATTATAACTAATGAAAGGTATTTGTGAATATATTTATTATCAAAAATTCTTAAGTATTTTCATATTTTTAATTCCTGGAGAACCGTTTTAAGGGAGTGATGAAGGATGCAACTTAGTAGAGCATTTTGCCACAGAATGCATATTATAAGTGACCTGGTGCAGGGATGCTTTTTAATTCCAAGTGCTGATGCCAGGAGAACGTTTGACTAGCAATGGATATTGCTGGACTATAGACTGTAAGAATCCTGCTATTCTCAATAAATATTCGAATTAACTCTGTGGCCAGTTCTTGGTGACATTTACAGCTGTGGAGGTGGGAGGGAAATTCTTTGCCCAAAAGCCCAATACAGTCTTTGTCCGCCCTTGGGTCTATTAATATTATTTTTTTTTAGATATTAAAGAGGACCAGTAATCTCTCCTGACGTGTTTGTTTTACCAAATACTTGTGTCCTCCTTGTAATAACAGTTGTGGAGCATCAATTCTTATGACTGTGTAGGGACACACCCTTCAGCACTGGTACCACCCAGCTGGACTATTGGCAATTTATTCCTAACTTCTAGCAGGAGTAATAGAGGAATGGTACATAATAGAATCATGAGAATAGATACTTCAGAATTGTTATTATAAGGGGGATGCAAAAAGTTGCTAAAACCGACATGCCAGGAGAAATAAAATTTGGTGCAACTGTGGTAAAGCACATACAGACAATACCAGAAGGACATGTGTTTCTCTGATATAGTCACCTCTAGAGAAAGATTTAAGAATAAATATTAGATAGATATAACATGTAAAAACTATGGAAACTTTGTATATTACCTTTAAAAGAAAACGGGAAGACAAATGCGTAGACTCTTCAAACCCATAGCTTTTGTCAGTTGCATTTATTTTTTACACATTCGTCATCTATTGTCAAACAAAGAATAACAGAACAGATGGTAAATTAGGAGTAACATACTCTTAGCTGTAGCACATAGACCTGTTCTTTGCATATTTCAGTCACGTAGAACCGTGAATAATAAAATAATATATTTTACATGTGTCTGGCCTGGGGATGCTGGGAATTTGATTTCAGGAGAAAACCATAAAACAGTAAAACTGAAACACTTGGAGGTAAATGATTACATTTCTCTGGGCCGGTGTTTACAGCATGTAAATGAATAAATCCTAAATGAGCATTACTTCTTAGTAAGCTAATAGCCTGCTAACTGAGAATCCCACTACCCTTATTGGACGGGGGAAGAGATAGTTTATAAAGGTAAAAAAGCTAATGTCGTTATCATTTCATGTGTTTTCCAAATGGAAATTTGGCTCCTTTACCCGACAAACAGTGGGGAAGATTTACAAAGCCTGTAGATGGTGTAAACTTAAGGTGGATTTAGACGAGCTAGCGATGGAAGATGAGCGATTATCACTTCATGTAAATCTTTCTAACGATTGAGCGATCTGACCAAAAATGCTCGCTCAACGTCTGTGAAATCGTTAGTGTGAAAAAGTACAATCATCGGTTGTCGTTAATGAAATGCACGATAATAGTTTCATTTAACTGCAAGTTGTCTGCTAACACTTAGTCGTTTAGTAACTGGTTATCTGCTCATCTAAATCCACTTTTAGACCGGTTGTCTAGACCTGCACCAGATTTATCACTGTGGCTCACACTGGAGGAGAAATCTATGTAGGAATAGACACTTTTGTCTGAAGCCTGTATTAGACAGGCAGATCAGGCAGATGATTGTCGGGAGGGAAGCGTTCCTTCCCGACAATTGCCTGCTCACTAGCAGAGGACACCACTGCTATTACATACAGTGATTTCCTCCGCAGCATGGGGGAGGAGTGAACACTATGCCATCACTCATTCCCATACTGTCTACTGGTTTGCCCGCGTCAGATTGCTATTAGACAGCGCGATTTGTGCTGATTTAAAAAAAATCTAAATTGAATGATGAATGAGCTATGTTCATTGGGCAATCGACCGCAGTATTGCACTGCTGGAGGATCGCTAATGAGCATTCATGCAAACGCTCGTTAGTGATTATCGGACAGTGTAATACAGCCTTAGCTCTATAACAACTATTGGATAGCTTACTTGGAGAAAGGATTTTATGGTAGAATCGTTGCACAATTTTTTGCGCTGTTTCATTTTAAACCATACTCCCTTTCTCACAAAGTCTCGTCTATTTTCCTATAAGCTACACCCTCTAGTTAAGCTAAATAATTTTTCTAAATTTAAATGCAAAATGAAAACACTTTAAACAAATGTTCTTTCAGCATCTTAAGACCCTAAACTTTTTTTATTTTTCCTTTTACAGAGCTGTGTGTGGGCTTGATTTTTATGGGAGGACTTGTAGGTTTTATTGGTATAATTTTGGGGTACACAGCAGTGCAGGGTACAGTTTTGTATCCCTTTTTTTATTCTGGCATAGATTTTTGCTCCCTAGCAAATTGAAGCCTTTTTTTCTGGTTTGCCTCACTGATTACTGGTTTTCTTACGGCTACACAGCTGTTCAGTCCCAATCCCTTGAGTTCCCGTCACATTGTGCGTGTGGAAATGCTCTTACTTTCACTATTAAACATAGCCCTGAGTTCTACAGTTGCTTTTCTTCGATTTGATTTCACCAACGTTTAAGTTATCGCCGATCACTATCATTCAGGATTTTTTTCCCGCCACATCTCTTCCTTGAATACGATGGGTCCCCACCATCCTTTCCAGTTTTGAATAATGCGTTGGACAGTTTTTAACCAAATTTTAGTAGTTTCTGCAATCTCCTTAGATGTTTTCTCTGCTTGATGCATGCCAATGATTTGACCCTTCTCAAACAGACTAACCTCTTTTCCATGACCATGAGATGCGTCTTTCGACATGGTTGTTTAATAAATGAGAAGCAACTCGTTGCACCAGTTGGGGTTAAATAACTTGCTGCTAGCTGAAAGATAATCGCCCATGCAGTAATAATACAATAGGAGGCTCAGAACTATTTGCTTAATTCAGGTGGCGACCTTTCTTTTGGACAGACAGTGTATGTGTAGAGGTTTTTGTTTGAAAAACATTTTTTATACTCTGTATAATCTGATTCTGAAGTCATATTTGCTTACAGATGTCCTTGACTTCTACCATATATTGGTAGATTACCTAGAAATAGGCAACAAATGGAAGTGAATATGGCTGCAGGATGCTTGTCTGTTACCATGGAGATGCATAGATTTGCATAGCAGCTACAGACATAACTTGACAACTATTTTTGAAGTCATATTTTATTTCAGATACGTTGGCAAAGTAAAACCTTGTTTATGCCTCTCCTGCTTATTTATTCATTATATTCATGATAAGTTTTACAGCACAGGACATGTACAGAAGCATAAGCAATAGCATTTCTTCTTTTGGGATACATAGTGCAGTGGAGACAATGCCTGCGTATCTCCTGTCTCTCACTTAACGTAAATCAATGAGCAAGAGAGCAGGTTCTGCTTCATGTCTTAAAAAAAAAAAAAAAACAACACATGTAATGCAAAAACAGATGTAAAACTGTATAAAAGAAACAAAAACTTATTTTGTGTTAACCCCTTCAGGACCCAGACGTTTTTCACTTTAAGGCCTCATGCACACGACACATTGTTTGGGTTCGCATCCAAGCCACATCCGTATGTCCATTCCGTGGCCCCACAAAAAAATAATAGAACATGTCAAATTTTCGTCTGTTTTGCGGACAAGAATAGGCATTTCTATAATGGGTGGCCAGTTACGCAAATTGCAGAGCGCACACGGGGGCCATCAGTGTTTTGCGGATCTGCAATTTGCGGACAGTAAAACATGGTGCAGTTGTGTGCATGTAGCTTAACCCCATTAGGACATAGCCTTATTTCACCTTAAGAACCAGACCACTTTTTGCAAATCTGACCAGTGTCACTTTAAGTGGTGATAACTTTAAAACGCTTTGACTTATCCAGGCCATTCTGAGACAGTTTTTTCATCACATATTGTACTTCATGACACTGGTAAAATGAAGTAAAAAATAATTAATTTTTATTTATAAAAAAATACCAAATTTACCAAAAATTGGTAAAAAAGTTTCAATTTCTCTACTTCTGTAATACACATAATACATTTTTGAAAAAAAATAAAAATCATGTTTTAGTGTTTCCATAGTCTGAGAGCCATAGTTGTTTTCAGTTTTTGGGCGATTATCTTGGGTAGGGTATGATTTTTTCGGGATTAGATGATGATTAGTGATGAGCGGCAGGGGCAATATTCGAATTCGCGATATTTCGCAAATATTTGGGCGAATATTCGCCATATATTCGAGAATTCGCGACTTCATGATCTCCAAGCATTAATTTCTTGATTGCGAAAATTCGCATAAAATTCGCATTTAAATCTTCGCATAAAAATTTGCATGAACTGGTATTTTCCCAAAAATCGAATATTCGCAATTACAAATATATTTTGCGATATTTGAAATATTCGCAAATTCTCGAGGTGCGGATATTCGCGATTAAAATTCGCAATTCGAATATTCGTGATCAACACTAATGATGATTAGATTGGCACTATTTTGGGGTACATATGACTTTTTGATCGCTTGCTATTACACTTTTTATGATGTAAGATGACAAAAAATTGTTTGTTTAGCACAGTTTCAGGGGTTAGGTCAAATTTTTATAGAGCCAGTTGATACGGACGTAGCGATACCTAATATGTATACTTTTTTAAATTTATGTAAGTTTTACACATTAGCAGCTTTTTTAAAACAAAAAAAAATGATGTTTTAGTGTCTCCATATTCTGAGCCATAGTTTTTTTATTTGTTGTGCGATTTTCTCAGGTAGGGGCTAATTTTTTGTGGGATGAGGTGACTGTTAGATTGGTACTATTTTGGTGAGCATACCCCTTTTTAATCGCTTGTTGTCGTACTTTTTGTGATGTAAGGTGACCAAAACATTTTGTATTTAGCACAGTTTTTATTTTTTACTTTGTTTATATGAGGGGATAGGTCATGTGATATGTTTATAGAGCTGGTCGATATGGACGCGGCAATACCTAATAATAAATCATAATTTTTTTAACTTTATTTAGGGAAAATTACGTTTTTGTTTATTTTAACTTGAAACTTTAAATTTTTTTGGGGGGGAAACTTTATTTTTTTCACTTTTTTTCACTTTTTTTTGTTTCACTTTGGGACTTAAACTTTTGGGGATCTAATCCTTTACAATGCATTCCAATACTTCTGTATTGGAATGCATTGGCTGTATAAGTAATACTGTGTGTATTACTCATACATCTTCTGGCCTGTGAGATCCAGGGGGCTGGGTCTCACAGGCTCGTCACCGGAAGGCAGCGCAATGCCTTCCTTAGGCTTACAGGACCCCCTACGCATTTAGCCAAAGTGCCTACGTCATGTGTCCTTTCCTTAAGTACCGGGACAACATGCCGTACTGGTACATCATGTGTCCTGAAGAGGTTAAGGGTCCTATCAATTTTTTTTGTGTCCCTTTATGTGGTAATAACTTTGGAATGCTTTTATGACATGCTTCTTGTGACATATTGTACTGCATGTTAGTGATACATTTGAATCAATGTTTTACCTTCATTTATAAAAAAAATCCCCAAATTTGAGAAAATTTTTAAAAATTTATTATTCTCTAAATTTCTCTGCTTTTAAAAATGTAAATACTGATGTCCTGTCCTTGTATAGTGGTTGTGCTTTTTATCGCAGTGCAGCCCCATTCACTGCAAGAATCACTACCTTCTCGAACAGTTGATTGGCGGGTTTACCAGGTGTCGGAACCCCACAATCAGATGACCAGGATAGTTTATCTGGATAGGTCATCAGTATTTAAGTCTTGGGAAACCCCTTATTCCCCATATATCTACTTTATGTTGGCATCATTTTGTAAATATCATTTTATTTTTTAAGACATTAGAAGTATAAGAATTTAAGAAGCAATTTTTCAAATTTTCCAGTAAATTTCTAATAGCACCTTTTTTCAGGATCAATTCAGTTGTGAAGTCACTTTGATTCGCATACATAACAGAAACCTTCCAAAAATGACCCCATTTTAGAAACGACACCCCTCAAGTTATTAAAAATGATTTTAGAAACTTTGTGAACCCTTTAGGTGTGCCACAGTAATTAAAGCAAAATGGAGGTGAAAATGAAAAATGTCATTTCTTTTTTGCAGATTTTCTATTTGAATCCATTTTTCCTGTAACATATCAAGGTTTAACAGCAAAATAAACCTCAATATTTATTACCCTGATTCTGAAGTTTATAAAACACCCCATATATGGTCATAAACTGCCGTATAGGCACACTGAAGGGCTCAGAATGGAAGGAATGACATATGGTTTTTGGAAGGCAGAGTTTTCTTAATACTTTTTGGGCACCATGTTGCATTTGAGACCCTGAGGTCCCCCCACAGTGAAAACCCCAAAAAGTAGGGGCGTGGCGTGAAGCCGAGGAGTATGGCCGCTTGATCCCTGAGCTCCTGCTCCAGCATAGCGTCTCAGACAAGCAGATTCCTCACATCGGGCTCTAAAGTGTAACTCTTGGTGCCATCTGGTACCGGAATCATCCCTGATGATGACCAGAGGAAAACGCAGCATGAAAAAACAAGGGAAACTGGAGTTTTTCTTCGGTCAGGATCGGGACAAAGATGGCGCTGGCGCGCGTGTCCCGCACGAGTCCTCCCCCTGTCCGCCATCTATGGCCAGCGCAGGATCCCCTCGAGCATCGGATGATGGAAGCTCACAACACCAGAGCCCTCGGGGGTCACCGCATAACTCCGAAGCGAGTGAGTACAACGATAGGGGGGAGAGGGCGAAGCAAGACAAAACGGCCTCTGCTGGCTTCGCAGCACTGAGATCCCCGTCCACAAGCCCCGCGAAGCAAAGGCCTAGACTCCAAGATCCGGCAACAGGGGAAACTGTAGCGGGTGACAGTCTTGGCCGGCATGCAGCAGACACTCTACAAGAGGTGTTACATAGCTTCCCAACGGACGATAAACCTGCGTCCAGTATTATGCTAAAAGAAATGTTCCTGGCATTTAATCATTCAGTTACCTCACACATTTCGCAGCTCCTAATACCCATCCACTCGTCGGTTTCCGATTTGGGGAATAGGATCGATCATGTGGAAAACAAGATGGGTGAATTCGCCGAGTCGCACAACAGCCTATTAGATTTGCATGATGGGCAAGCAGAAGAAATCGCATATCTGAGGGCTAAAGTAGCTGATCTGGAGGATCGATCCCGCAGAAATAATCTGAAATTGCGTGGGGTGCCGGAATCCGTTCAAGCTGTAGATCTACAGTCATACATTAAACAACTTATCAGACTCCTCCTGCCTAACTGCACCGAGCAAGACCTGATAATAGACCGGGCGCATAGAATTGCGAAACCCAAGCACCTGCCAGATGACGTCCCGAGGGACGTGCTAGCCCGCTTACATTTTTTTCAGGCTAAGGAGGATACTTTGGCGGCGGCGAGAAAGATGGACGCGCTACCAGACCCATACCAACAAGTGAAGCTGTTTGCGGACCTGTCCGTGGCTACTCTTCAGCAGCGTCGCACGCTAGGATCTATTACTTCAGCATTGAGGTCACACTCCATTCAGTACCGGTGGGGATACCCGGTGAAATTATTGATCCAAAAGAATGGAACTCTAACGGTTATCCTCACAGTGGAAGAAGGGAAGGCGATACTAGCCACATGGAATATTGCTGTGGAGGACACCCTTCAATCAAAGCAACACCGCCACTTGTCCGAGGAGGGAGAGTGGCACCGGGTGGAAAGCAGAAAACAGAAGAAGCACCGATGAGAGGACTCTTCAATCTTTCCTGCATACAGATGGAGCAGGAATTTGTTCATTTAACAGGAGTCTCCTGGTGGTAGGCAGGACTGTTTTTTCCCCTGCATTGTTCACAAGGGTGTGAGCTCTAACCCTTGTATTTTCTCACTACTGCCCCGTATAATGGGCAGACAGTTTAGATTTCAATTGTTTTTGTTCTCATTTTATTTTTTCTATTTTTTCTTTTATATGTCATGTCACTTTCGAATAATAGGTACAAATATGGTACGAAAAGATGTTGTGGTCGTCCCTCCATGTCATCCGTGTGATTATTTTCTGGCTACTCTATTACTAGAAAGATGGTACTTAAAATAGTCTCACTAAATGTTCGAGGCCTTAACAGCCCATACAAGAGGCGGATGATGTGGAGGGAAGCGGTCTCAACCAAATGTGATGTTTTTTGTGCACAGGAGACCCATGTTATAAGTGGGGAGGCAGAAAGGTTGAAAAACCCAGCTTTTCCAGTTATTTTTCAGTCACATGGTCCAAAGAAGAAGAGAGGGGTACTACTAGCAGTTAGGAACTCGGTGGCTCATACAGAGAAAAAGACAGTGATAGATTCAGGGGGTCGATATATTATACACATCTGCTCCATAAACAATATTACATACACACTAGTGGTGGTGTATGCCCCAAATGTTAGACCTATAAAGTTCTTAAACAAAGTTTTTAAAAAAGTACAGTCCCTGAAGGAAGGCAGACTTATTATTTGCGGGGATTTTAACATGGTTCCTGATCCGCATCAGGATTCATCTTCTACATCAAGGTCTGGTTCCAATGCCCTTGCCCAATCCCTATTGGCGAATTCCCTATTTGATGTATGGCGTATTCATCATGCTTCGGAAAAGGGATTTTTCTTATTTTTCTCCAGCACATAATTCCTATTCTCGCATTGATATGTTCTTAGCAGATAGAGCCTCACTGACAGCGTGTAAAAGCTCCTCTATTGGGACAATCACGTGGTCGGACCATGCTCCGGTATCGTTAGAATTGGTAGAAGAGTTTGTCTCCCCTCCAAATTCTCTGTGGAGAGCTAACGAATTTATATTAGCTAATAACAAGTACCAGGAAGAGATATCCGCAGCTTTGGTGGAATATTTCAAATTTAATGCTAAGTCTGGACCAGACTCCACCATTGTCTGGACCGCCCACAAGGCATACATAAGAGGTATCCTACTAAAACTAGGGCACAGGCATAAAAAGTTAAGGGACAAACATCAGAATGATCTTATAACGCAAATTCAAAAATTAGAAGCGCAAAACAAACTCACACCTATGGCAGAGCTGTCTGAAAAGATTAGATTGCTTAGGAACCAGCTTAGAGAAAGCTTTTTACACTCGTATGAACTTTCCCTTAAGCAGGTTAAAGCCAAATACTATTCTCAAGCCAATAAGGCAGGAAAACTCCTAGCAAATAGGGTGAAAGCAAGAGCTCTTAAATCCAAGATCCCTTATCTGTGGAACCCTTCTAAATCACACAAGTTATATGACCCTAAAGATATTGCAAATAGGTTTATGACCTATTATTCGCAATTGTATAACCTGAAGGAGGATCCTGGTTTTTCTCCTGCATCCCCAGACGCTATGGAAAACTTCCTGAGGTCCTTAAACATCCCTTCCTTGGACTCGTCCCAGAAGGAATCCCTTTGTAACCCCATATCGCAGGAAGAAATCTCTAGAATAATAAGAGACTTGCCGAATCAAAAGAGCCCTGGTCCAGACGGTCTATCAAACTCTTACTATAAAATATTTTCCGATACTTTGCTCCCTCATCTTCATGCAGCCCTGTCTAGTGCCATGACAAATGGTATACTGCCTAAGGAAATGTTGGAGGCGGTCATTGTCACCCTGCCTAAACCTGGTAAAGAACCCTCCATCCCGCAAAATTTCCGTCCCATTTCCCTACTCAATACTGATCTAAAGATCTACGCGAAGATTCTAGCAACGCGGCTTGCTGACATAATCCCCACTTTAATAGCCCCTGACCAAGTAGGGTTTGTGAAAGGACGCCAGATTACTGATAACTCCAGAAGAGTGTTGAATATAATTGACTTCGCCAACAGATCAAGAACCCCAACAGTTTTGGTTACTTTGGATGCCGAGAAGGCCTTCGACCGAGTTAATTGGGAGTGGGTCTTCTCAGTACTCCGTAAAATGGAATTCCCTGACTTTATTGTGCAAGCCATAAAGGTTCTCTACTCAAACCCCTCAGCCCGAGTATTAGCAAATGGAGTGCTATCTGACCCATTTGCCTTATCCAACGGCACTAGACAGGGCTGTCCTTTGTCGCCTTTAATATTTATTCTATCTTTAGAACCTTTGGCGCAGGCGATACGTCAAGAGGAAGCAATAAGTGGAGTCAGTATAGGGAATAGGCAACACTGCATATCTTTGTATGCAGACGACATAATTCTGTCCCTATCTAACCCCCAGGTGTCCTTGATGACGGTAATGGATATTATCCGTTCTTACGGGGCTGTCTCGTATTATAAAATAAATGAGAGTAAATCTCAAGCTCTCCCATTGGGAATTCCAGAGAAAACCCTATCAAAATTGAAGGAGGATTTCACTTTAGACTGGCAGAAATCTAAGATTCAATACTTAGGGTTTAATGTGACTGCTACCCCCCAGGAGTTATATAAGGCAAATTTTCCATCTTTACTATCCTCAATACAACCCGAGATTGATAACATGGCAAAAGCAGAACTGTCCTGGCTAGGCCGTATCGCTGCCTTTCAGCAACATACGCTCCCTAAACTATTGTACTTATTCTGCACTATCCCTATTCCCATTCCGAGTTCCTTTTTTAACTTGGCAAATAAAATGTTAAATGCTTTCATTTGGCATAGGTCCAGGCCAAGAGTGGCGAAAAGTATAATGTATAGACATAAGAGGAGTGGAGGGGTAGGACTGCCAAACCTATATGACTATTATCTAGCTTCTAGAGTTAATCAGCTGAGAGATTGGTGGAAAGAGGAGACAGAGAAGCATTGGGTGCATATTGAACAGTCACAAACGGCAGGTCATAGCTTACGCGCCTTACTCATGGCCGCACTACATGATGACTACTCAAATATACATCCTGCTTATTATGTCTCTACGTCTCTGGCTTTATGGAAGATATACCATGATAGAGGAAAGGAATCACCTACTTCAATGGCACACCTAGTGCCAATTGATTCTCTCCAACACCTATCTGATGGCCTGAATCTAAAAGCTTGGAAAGACAAGGGTGTAAACACGGTAGCGGACTTAGTGGTAGGATCAGCATTAAAACCCTTTGACATCCTTAAGCAGAATTTTGACATTTCCCCAAAAGAAGCCTTTTCTTATATTAAAATAAAACATGCGTTGGGGAATAATCCATCCTTCAGACTGACTGGACATATTCAGTTATTAATCCGCTGGTCGGCAGCAAATCAGGTACATACTGGGATTAGATTCTTATATATGTACTTAGGGGAAAAGGATAAGTTTGCGAAAACGGCTCCACTTATATCTTGGGAAAAAGACCTAGATAGGACGTTTACTTTGGCACAGTGGTTATCCGCATACAAGACAGCAATTGCCACCTTTAGATGTTCCTCACATTTGGAAGCATTCATAAAGACGACACTTAGGTGGTATTACACCCCAGTCAGGTTACATATGTTTTTCCCCAGCACAAGCGTACATTGCTGGAGAGGATGTGGCGGACGTGGGACACTTTTTCATATCCTATGGTCATGCCAGCGGGTTTGTTCCCTTTGGAACCAAGTGTTTCATGAGATTTCTGGGATAGTTGGGCATAGGATTACTCCAGACCCGGCCTTGGCCTTATTGCTGATTGATCTTGACAAATTGCCTGGCAAATTTAGGGTGATGGTAGCCCATCTATTGATACATACCAAGTTAGCAATTACAAGAAACTGGAAGAGTGCATCTATTCCTGATGTACAAGAAATAGTCAGGTCTGTGGATACAACCAGATCGTATGAATATATCTTGGCACACCAAAGGTTCCAGGTGAAACATCACCTTCAGGTGTGGGGGGTCTGGAGGGGTCTGAGTCCAACGGTTCCGGAAAGATTAGGATTGTGTGGGGGTCTTGGGGGGCTTAAGTGAGCGGGATTCTCTGAATTTGCATGTTGAGCTCCGACCACTTAATGCTCTGAAAGCATCTCAACACTGAATTGACTCAGTATAGACATGACTTTGTTTTTATTTGATTTAATATGATTTGATTTGATTTGGTTACACATTATTTGCTGTATTAATGATTTATGTCATCATTTAATCTAATGGAAAATGTTGGAGAAGTGTGTTGACCCATATTCTTGGTACATGTTAATTGTATATTACGGATGTGAACACTCTCTCTGATAATAAAAACTTATTGAAAGTAAAACCCCAAAAAGTATCCCTATTTTGGAAACTACACTCCCAAGGAATTTTTAAAGGGGTATAATTAGCACAGGTTTTTTACAAAAAGTAATGCACAGCAGAAGTGAAAATTGATTTTTTTTTTCCACTGATATACCATTTCAGTGTGAAAGTCAGCCCTCTTTTTTCTATGCTGTGTTTACTGGTTTTAAAAACACCCAATATAACACCAACTGTTGTCTGAACATATGAGGGGGCTCAGGACTAAAAGAGCACAATGCACATTTTGAGGCCCAATGTTTTGACACAACTTGTGCTGACAACTGTACAGGCCCTGGGGTGAAATAATAAAGTGAACCCCTGAGAACTGACCCCATTTTGGAAACTTTGCCCCTCAAGGTATTAATTGGTAGAGTGAGAATTTTGAAGCAACAAGTATTTCACAGAAATTAATACGAAGTGGACCGTGCAAAGTGAAGATTGCAAGTTTTCTACAAATATCGCATTTCAGTGCCCAATATGTTGTGCCCAGCTGGTGCCATTTGAGACACACCATGTCATGGTGCTATTGTTTTTTTTTCTCTTGTGTGAGGGCTGTTTTGTGGGTTAAGTAGATTTTTTAATTAGTACTATTTTGGGGTGGATAAGACTTTTTGGTTGCTTGATTTTATGATTTTTGGAAGGCGAGGGGGATACTACAGGGACTATACACTGATAGCTCCAGATGTAAAAACATAGCATGCAGCATTGTTTTGTCCATTGCTATTTGACATCCGGGATCTCAACTGATGCACCTGATGAATAGTAATAATCCCATAAAAACTATGGGATCAGCTGTATCTTCAGCTTTCCTCTAGTGTTTTTGGCAGCAAACTGGAGGAAAAGTGAGTCCGATTGCAGAATATATGTGAAGGGGCCCTAATGTATCTTTATGTTCCTTTGCTTCCAAGGGCTGCACCTAGCCTTTCTGCTGCCTGAGGCGATAACCGAAATAACGCCCCCTATCCTCTGAATAGGTAATCACTATCTGATTGGTGGGGGTCTGACTCCCCCCACCCCTGCCGATCAGTTGCTTGAATAGGAGGTGGCGATCCATGCTGATGCTGCTTCCTCTTCATTACACTGCATGTTGTCTCGGAAGCGCAGAGTAAATTATAAGTACTGATATCATCAATACAAACAGGCTGCACAACCCCTATAATTGTGTAACATGGACTGCCGGAGGATGTAACAAATTCATAAAAGGCCTCAACATCAATTTGTTACATCCTCTGACAGCACAGAATAATGAAGACCAGAGCTTAAAATGATAAATGTCCCCCATATTCTATATATACATACATACATACATACATACAGTCAGGTCCATAAATATTGGGACATCTACACAATTCTAACATTGTTGGCTATATACACCACCACAATGGATTTGAAATTAAACAAACAAGATTTGCTTTAACTGCAGACTGTCAGCTTTAATTTAAGGGTATTTACATCCAAATCAGGTGTAGGAATTACAACAGTTTGTATATGTGCCTCCCACTTGTTAAAGGACCGAAAGTAATGGGACAATTGGCTTCTCAGCTGTTCCATGGCCAGGTGTGTGTTATTCCCTCATTGTCCCAATTGCAATGAGCAGATAAAAGGTCCAGAGTTCATTTCAAGTGTGCTATTTGCATTTGGTATCTGTTGCTGTCAACTCTCAAGATGAGATCCAAAGAGCTGTCACAATCAGTGAAGCAAGCCATCATTAGGCTGAAAAAAACAAAACAAACCCATCAGAGAGATAGCAAAAACATTAGGCGTGACCAAAACAGCTGTTTCAAACATTCTTAAAAAGTAGGAACGCATAGGTGAGCTCAGCAACACAAACAGCACAGATTGCGAATGACAATTCTTTTATTGTCCGCACTTTCCTCAAAAAAGCACCAGACTGTGGAACACCTACCCCTTGGCAAGGGAAGATTGCCGCAAGGGGGTGCTCCGGGGAACAGTTGCAGGCCTGTTTGGTGTTGCCCACCTTCTCCCTTTTGCCACCCCACTGCCTCTTCCAGGCTGTTGTGGTGCTGCAGATCCCTACCCCTCTGTACTGCTGTCCTCGCTCGGCTTGCCACCTTCCCAAGTTGGGTCAGTGATTTCATCGTCCAGCACCTCCTCTTCCACTTCCTCACTCTGGTCATCCTTCTGACTTGTTGACCTAACAACAACCTCAGTTATTGACAACTGTGTCTCATCCTCATCATGAACCTATTGAGACACTAATTGCAGTTGACTTATTGGCAGCTGTATCTCATCATCATTATCCACCTCGTGAAACACTAATTGCCGTTCCCCACCATGATCTTCTTCTGACTGTGGATTCTCCAGAATTTGGGAATCAGGGCACAAGATCTCCTCATTTTTCTCTTCAAGCGGGCTTGGCTAGAGGCCCAAATTAAGGAATGGTGATGAAAAGAGCTCCTCGGAATATGTGTGGGATCAATTGTTTGGCAAGACTCTCCATGGTGGGAGGAAGGAGGATCAGGGTTGAGGATTCTGTTGACCAGAGTCTTGGCTACTGAGACTGGTCTTTGTGGAAGACAGGGTGGTACTTAACCGACTGGAAGCATTATGTGCTGCAATCCAACTGTCCACCTGGTCGCACTGATCTGACTTCGAGAGTGGTGTCTGCGCCGTCTTGCAAACTGGGACATGAAACTAGGTATCGTGGATGATTGCGTTTCTTGTGCTCTGGTAGCAGGCACAGTTTCACCGTGCCCAGGGCCACGGCCTCTGCGTGCACCATCAGCAGCATGGCCACTTCCCCGTTCCTTACTGCTCGCCTTTGCACATAATAAATGGTATATAAGCTTGCAAGTATGTCACACGTACAGTAGGGCAGGTTTTGTAAGTGTATGCGCAAATAAAGTACACAGAATATCGCAGATATTTTTAGGATGCGCACATGTTAAACAGGAGATGTAGCACAGATAATGTCGCTGTCCGCAGCCTCTATGAACAAAGGACACTAAATGTCACAGATAATTTTAGGATGCACAAATGTTATACAGGAGGTATAGCGCAAGTAATGTCGATGTCACCAGCAGCAAAAAAATTTGACTGAATGTCACTGATATTTCGAATACGCAAACGTTATAGAGGAGATGTAGAGCAGATAATGTAACTGTCCACAGCCGACACCGTCTACAGAAAAAGTACACTGAATGTCACTGATATTTTTAGGCTGCGCACAAGTTACACAGGAGATGTAGCCAGATAACGTCGCTGTCACCAGCTGCGAAAAAAATTACACTGAATGTCACTGATATTTCGGATACGCAAACGTTATACAGGAGATGTAACGCAGCTAATGTAACTGTCCACAGCGGACATCGTCTACGGAAAAGTACACTGGATGTCAGATATTTTTAGGCTGCGCACACGTTAGACACGTTAGAGATATAGCGCAGATAATGTCGCTGTCTACAGCGGCCAAACAATTGCAATCTATTTAGCGAAGGTTGCGCTAAAAATTTATATTGCTGCCAGATACAACAATAGTCCTTAAAAGGACTTTTGGGCCTCTAACAATTTTTTCAATAAAAAATATTAGTATTTCACTCTCTACACTATCTGTCCCTTCTTGAGCACAACTCTCCCTGACTAAGTAGAACACCAAAAGAAAGGGAAAAAAGGGTGGCACAAAAGAATATAGATAAATATAAACTTTATTGAGGTCTCAACACGAGACAATAAAAACAGAATACAGGTAAGAAACAATATTGAGGTGGATATAGAGCACACTGGAAAAAAAAAATATATATATAAGCACGGCACCACTAATATACACGTATGTACATATAGTTAGGAATATCCAGACTGGTAAATTCATCAGAAAAACTGCCCACAATGGAGCCGTGGCATAAGTACCTGAGTGGTGAACCGAAACCCCAACGCGCGTTTCACGCAAAGCTTCTTCAGAGGGAGAAGGTATGTATGTGTTAGGTGCTACATGGCTATGGAATTACAGTGAATGGCAGTACTTACGTGCACGTTTATTGGCAGCGTAGCAGCCAACAAATAAGCGGGGAGGAGACTCGAGCACACGTGGTGTTTGGCCCGAGTAAAATTAGTGTTCGGCCGAGCATGCTTGCCCAACACTAGTAACCAATATTATTACTGATTAATGGTAAATGGGACTCTATGACAGATTTTGTGTTCAAGTTACACCTCTGTCTATGTTCTAACTACTCTTATAGTAAAATAAAAACATCTTTAGACATAATTGAAGACCTATGTCTGGGTATTAAAGTTACATTAGGAAAGGCTCTTGATATATTCATATATTGTGATTAGGTCACCCTCAAGCTCTTGATAACTCCTAAATTGACAACCTGATAGTCTCTGTATTTACTCAGAAACATTTTTCAGTTATAGGATAGCATGAAAAAGCTGACAGATGCTATAGTATGATAGCATCTGCGACACATGTAATGTCTGACTACGGATTCTTTTAAATCAGATAATTTTTATTTGATTTTTCCGAAAATCACAAAAAAACAAAGGAAGACAGTCTGTACAGCATACATGCAGCAGTTGATGACAAAAATACCATAGCATTACACGATCGGACAAATAGTTACTTACATGATTATCTCAAGTAGCATAAACCATGGTACAAGAAGCACATAAAATCACGTATTCTAGTTACAAAGTATACCTGGTCCAGAACCACATTTCCCATCCAATAATTTATAAACAGGAAACCAACCCTCCCTACCCAAATAAAAAGCCCAGTTATGCGTCTTTTATTAGGGCCAAAACCGCGGACCAAAAGTTCTGGAGCTCCGCACAATCCCAGAACATGTGTAACAAGGATGCAGGGCCCCTGCCACATCTAGGACAATCCGCATCTTCCCGAAAACCTAACCGGCATAAAAACTCTGGCGTCCTATACACCCGGTGTATTAAAAACAGCTGGGACATACGCTGCCCCTCGCAAACTGACAGTTGTGGAGTGAGCGCCAAAAGCGATTTCCACTGCTCTTCTGAGATCAGCCCGACCTCCCTTTCCCATTTAGATTTGACTGCTAAGACCTCTTGCTTCAGTGACTTCACATACAAGTTCCTGTAGATAGAGGATATCAGACCGCTCGAGGAGCTGTTTGTGAGAAGTTGCTGAAACAACGGGACCACAGTGCATTTCAACGACACAGATTTAGCCTGTGTCTGAAAGGCATGACGAAGTTGTAAAAATTGATAGAAGGCCGTGTGCGGGAGACCAAATTCATTTCTCAACTGTTCAAAGGTCTTGAAAACAGCAGCACTCTGAAGTTGACATAAATATCTCACTCCTTTGCGCTCCCAGGGTGAGAAGCGGATTTCTCCAAATAGGGGAAAAACTGCGTAAACCCCTTTACTGATAACAGCGCCCAGCTTTCTTGCCAAACCTTGACTACGGATTCTAGTATTCTCATCACACACATCTAGGCTTCTTTTGGTGGATTCCATTCATTTGTCTTGGCAGCAGCTGTCTGGCATTGATCTCTACAGTTAATACTGTCCACTAATGCCTACTAATTCTAATATCGACAGATACATTTCATGTCCATTTTATCCTAGGTTTTACATGTAACTGTGTGCATGGCATGTATAACTTTACCTTTCTTTAAGTTTGTACAGTATATTGTGGGGGTCTAACTGCAGGGACCCTCCTCAGTCCTGAGAACGAGGGTTTCCCAAGTCCCATCTTTGAATGGAGTGGTAGTGCATATCAGTCCACCACTCTATTTACTTCTATGGGTCAATGGTGATAACCAGTGAAATCACGCATTTTGACTCCATATGCTCCCAATTTGGGCTGTGGGAAGCTGAACAGGCCAGAAATCACCTACCCTGGTAGTTAGGGTATTTTCAAATAGAGCACAGGTATTTTGCAAATCGAATTCCATTTTCTTTAATGGTATTTATTAATAATATGTATTTAGAAAAATATCATTTTTTTTTTGTAGGACAATTGATGTATCAAAACTAAATATGCCCTGACTGGTCCTCTTTAAAGGCACATCATGAATAAGTTAAAGGGGTATTCCAGTTTTGCAAATTTTACTGAAAAAAATACTTTTTCACTTATAATAGTGATTGTATAGCTATAATGCTCCATTTCCCTACACTCCATCGCAGTCACGTGACGTTTTACACTCTGTTGGTTCCCTGTCCTGATGGCGAGGCTTGTACGTAAGTCTCTGCCCTGTCAACGCAACATCAGCAATGACTTTGACTATGAGGGTGGTGTTCTGTTCATTTTCCTGGGCCCTGCCCTATTGATGTGATTTCAGCAATGATGCCATGCCTTAGGGCACGGTTTTTGCAGTAGGGCTTCAAGCAGGCTTGGATCTGTGATGTTCCAGCTTTAGAGGGGATAAAGACCTGATGCTACTATTGAGCAAAGTGCTGGGATTTAAACACAGGGTGACGGTCACAAATCACAGCTATACTAGAGGAGTCAAAATGCCCTCAGAACTTCATCCCCTGACTTATATAATGCTGGTGTTTATTTATTTATTTTTTTGGTTTATTTATTTTTTGTTTACACTTGCAAAACAATCTCTTAATTAGTAATGGCTGCCAAAATTCTCTAAAGATGTTCAAAGGATTTCCAAAACATCCCTCAAAAAATTAATAAACACAATAAACTTGTAATATCTGGGGTGACATTGCCGGACGTCAGTGAAAAGAGATGAGTAAATCTTTTGAAATTCATTTTGGGTTTCATTTGCATGAATTCTCGAAAGTGCATAAATTGCTCTGTAAAGTTGTGAAGGACACTCTGAGGTCTCATAGGACTGTATGCAACAACTTCCAAGCTTTTTGAAGGGAATCTGTCACCCGATTTTGGACTATTATCTACAGTAAGTCATGTGATCACTATTTTTTTATTTTCCCACTGCCTCCAGTTCCTCCGCTGTCAGCACTCAAAGCTGCAGTGAAATGCACAGTCCAGACTGCTGAGCTGCTGTAACATAAAGGAGAGGACTCTTGTGTGCATGCACTGCAGTCCTGACAATGTATTTCAATACAGCTCTAAGCGCTGACAGTGGGGGGAACAAGGGGCAGTAGGAGGATAAAAAGTATTGATCTGGACTCCTTATTTGCAGAGCGACTCATATATTACTGTAGATAATGGTCCAAACTCAGGGTGACATTCACTCAGACACCAAGACAGCATTAGTAATGTAAAAATGACAGCGATATTTGGCTATGGGTGACCGTAAGCGGTAGTGGGTGGTAACAAACAGCAGGTTTAAAAACACACTGCACTGTCAGATTTTATTTTTAATTTCAAACATGGGCCACAAATTATCCCTTTTTGGCGACAGACTCTTACTTCCCTGTCTTCTGGAGGCCACCATTTTGAGAAATTTGTCCGAAGTTAATCGCTAAAAAATCTGATTCAGCTGGAATCTAAATTCTTGGGAAATCCGAGAAGAATCGGAGTCAGAATTAGAACGCATTCTCTCATCTCCGTCAGCTACAAAACATGGAGATATTGCGCCAAGCACGTTGATGATTCCTACATTAAGAACTGGTTTATATCAAAGTTCAAGACACGTCTTCATGAATAATGGCTAAAAAAAAATATGAACATATCTGAATTATACCCAGTGGGACGTGAAGCTCATTAACTGCTGCACGATATATTTTACAGCACACAGATTCTATATTTTTTTTTTTTGTTTTTTTTGTTCCCGCAAAGCTTAAAAAGATAATTTTCTATCAGGGTGACAACTGTGTCATCGCTTATCATTAACGACACCATAAATAGCAAAGAGAGCTGTCCAGGGTCTGTAGAGCCAGGCATGAGGTAGGAAGCCCAGCTGTTCATTCATGGGAAAAACACAACTTAATATATGAAATATGCAAAGGACGAGACTAACATGTCAGCCATAGAACAGGAACAAGTGGGCTCGGTACAAAAATGTAGCTTTCATTCTGCAGACATTAAGGTGTAGACACTGAATGTTGCAGTGAAGTCCCTTATCGTAACAATACATTTATATTTTTTTCCATCGAGAGTAGATAAAAAATAAAATAAAATCACCCAATTTTTTAACTGTCCTGGGTTTCTGGTGAACCCATATGTGAGGTTTACTAACAACTCGTGTTACTTTATGTTTTTTTCATTATGGCCGGTAGCAGATTTCTAAAATACGATGAGAGCTTTTATGAAGAGCTTCTGATTTATCAAAGGGAAATATCCCTTTGGAAGCAATCTGTTTGGTGTGGCATCATGGGAGACGGGTTAAAAGCCCTTGTGATGTTTGCCTTTATTTGATAACAGTGTTGATGTTGCAACTGGTGGAAAACTGTAGTGTGAAAAACAACAGGTCAAGCTGAAAACGCCGTATGGCAGTATTCACCTATGATATGGTTCTACTTATGATCAACCTGAGGACTATACATTAAGAAACGAAGATGGAATGTCATTTAAAGACAGGGTTGCTGTACTTGTCAAGGGCCAGATCACACAATCACATCACCCATAACAAATGCAATAAATAATAACACATCCTACATACCTTACGTTAAAAGATCATCCGGAAAAAAAGGATAGTATTGATGTGTGCAGATGGGATCCCTTCTCCTTTTCAAGCTCCTGTATCCAAATAAAGAAAGCGTATGATTAATAGGAGCATAGTGAAGGCAAATCTGTGCTTTCTGGGTCTTGCTGCAGGGCATTGCATAGCAAAGCTGCTTGTTTCTAGGTGTACAGGCTGTGATTCCTTCCCAGTGCCTTCCCATCCTGCTAATATTCTGCAGCCAGATGCATGCAACTGACTTCCACCAGTCTGGAGCTGACCTGCAGTGACGTCATTGCATCATTAAGTTTCCCCCCAGGAACACTAGGCTTCTATATATAGCAGCACATTAATTCTGCCAGTGAAGGATCTATCTGAAGCTCAGCATTAAACTCTGATTTGAACGCCCCCTTCTTCCACTTCCCTGCCAGGAACTGCTTTATCTTCTCTGTGCAGGCTATTCTCAGAACACAAACAAGTCCTGTGTATATCTATATATCTATATTTAGAGCTCTCTATACGTACGTACGTGGAGATGAAATACAGAAAGGTACATGGCGTTGGGATTTCACTTTTGTTTTTCCAGACTCTAGTCTTTCCCTGTGTAGGAACAGAGCCATAGACCTAAAAATAGAAGATGCTTAGCAGCTAGCTGTCAGGAATGAAGGCGACGAGGAAGGCGCTTGGTTCTGTAGAGCGTTCGTGCCCAGGGAATTTCTCCATCCAATATCGCATCCAGCAGGAAATGAATTAGGAATTAAGGATAATACGTAAAATGACATCAAGATTTCTTTTCACAAGCATCAAATATGTATTAGGCTAATTAGCAGCAGATTGAGTGGGGCGTAATATTATTGCATGTTACATACCTGTATTTCTGGATGAATATTTGATATCATTTACTAGAACTGTATCTTCAGAAAACAAATAGGAGCCGTCAAGTAGCTCAGTCTTTTTATACGTCATCGGCAGGCTGGGGGTAGATGGGCACAATGATGGGTATTTCAGTTGGTTCCATACTGATCTGTACTACAAACATATGTGATATGTCAGTGCACATAGTTAGTTTCACACTAGCACTAAAATGATCCGGCAATTTGTTCCGCTAGAGGTACAGCCTGTAATCAGCAATGCCAGAGCCAAACTTTCCCAGCCAGAGCCCATTGACTATAATGGGACCCGGCCGGGCAAAAACTGCTGCTTGCAGTTGCATCCATCTGGGCACTAATGCCGGAAACAGGCCTGATCCCCGCTGGGTCCCAATCTAGTCAATAGGGTCTGGTGGTGCTCTTCGCGCTATGCCTGATGCAATGAACACCGGCAGGCTGCCGAACCAACAGGCTGGATCTTTTTAGCGCTAGTGTGAAACTAGGTTAAGCAAAGGCGGTGAAAATGGAGAGCAAAACAGGACAGACGTACATGCAAATATAGGGGGAGACAAGGGGGCGTAAAGAAAAACTGCCCATACCAACCAATCCGATTCTACCTTTCATTTTCTAAAGGAGCTCTGAAACATGAAAGGTGGAATCTGGTTGGTTGCTACAGGAAGCTAAGTCAGTTTTCCTTTAGAACACTGATAAATCTCCCCCATGATGTCTGGATGGAAGCCACTTTGTTTTTAGGAGAAATGGGACAACACCATGTTGTACGCTACAATAAATGGTCTATTGTGTTCTATGACTATAGTTATAACATTTTGCTCTGCTTGCTTGTCCTGGGAGAGCACGGTGACGTCATCACGCTCAACGAAAGTCCGTCGGCAGGACTTTTCCACTGAAGAGAAGAGCGGAGTGCCTCTGCACGAGCAAGTGGATCAAGTATTTTTTTTCCGTTCCTTCCAAGACAACTCTAACCGCTATTTTAGGATAAATGATTAATTACCTGTGACGAGGGGACATCCTCTGCGTCTGGAGGAAAGAAGATTTGTACACAAACATAGAAGAGGATTCTTTACGGTAAGAGCAGTGAGACTATGGAACTCTCTGCCTGAGGAGGTGGTGATGGTGAGTACAATAAAGGAATTCAAGAGGGGCCTGGATGTATTTCTGGAGTGTAATAATATTACAGGCTATAGCTACTAGAGAGGGGTCGTTGATCCAGGGAGTTATTCTTATTGCCCGATTGGAGTCGGGAATGAATTTTTTATTCCCCTAAAGTGGGGAAAATTGGCTTCTACCTCAGTTTTTTTTTGCCTTCCTCTGGATCAACTTGCAGGATAACAGGCTGAACTGGATGGCAAATGTATTTTTTTTGGCCTTATATACTATGTTACTATGTTACCACGAAGCGCCAGGAAATTCAGCTTCGTGGAGAATAAAATTTGTCCTGAACTTCGGCTCGAATTCCACATTGGGTGCTTCGATTAGCTGAACACTAGTGTTTATCTATTCTGCTGGCTTTGTCAACATGTCCCTTTAAAGGAGCTGTCTCACTTCAGCAAATGGCATTAATCATGTAGAGAAAGTTACTACAAGGCACTTACTAATGTATTGTGATTGTCCATATTGCTTCCTTTGCTGGCTGGATTAATCTTTCCATCACATTATACACTGCTCGTTTCTAGGGCTTACAACCACCCTGCAATGCATCAGCGGTGGCCGTGCTTGCATATTATAGGAAAGGAATGGTCCTCTCTGGAGACCAGGACCATGGGAGCGCATTTTCCTATATCGAACAAGCATGAACACCTCTGCTGGATTGCAGGGTGGTCGTAACCATAGAAACGAGCAGTGAATAATGTGATAGAAAAATGAATCCAGCCAGCAAAGGAAGCAATATGGATAATAACAATACATTAGTAAGTGGCTTGTAGTAACTTTCTCTACATGGCAAATGTCATTTGCTGAAGTAAGAAGGTTTGTACACAAACATAGAAGAGGATTCTTTACGGTAAGAGCAGTGAGACTATGGAACTCTCTGCCTGAGGAGGTGGTGATGGTGAGTTCACTAAAAGAGTTCAAGAGGGGCCTGGATGTATTTCTGGAGCGTAATAATATTACAGGCTATAGCTACTAGAGAGGGGTCGTTGATCAAGGGAATTATTCTGATTGCCTGATTGGAGTCGGGAAGGAATTTTTCCCCCCTTAAAGGGAACCTGTCACCAGTTTTGTGGTGTCCTAACTAAGAGCAACATAAATAAGTGACTGATTCTCTTAGCGAAATGCTGGGTCACTTTCTTTAAATGACCCAGTCAATCTGCCAACATCTTGTATTGAAAAGCTCCAGCTGATAATGATGAGTCATGAATATTCATGAGCTGACTCTCCCCGCCTACTGGCTGCAGATTGACAGTTTTTTTTCTCTATGAATCAGCAGCAGGTGGGCAGGGGAGTGGCTATAGCTCTGAATTAAATATACGCTGGACTCAATGACATCACGCTGGACTCGAATCAGCTCATTAGCATGCGGCATCTTTGTGTGTATATTATGAGGTAACCATCTGTCACACCAGTAAGTGAATACATCTAAGGTACTTTTTAGTACTTAATGATTGTATATAATTAGTTAGATTATAATCAAATATCCACATGACAGGTTCCCTTTAAGTGGGGAAAATTGGCTTCTACCTCACAGGCTTTTTTTTGTTGCCTTCCTCTGGATCAACTTGCAGGATAACAGGCCGAACTGGATGGACAAATTTCTTTTTTCGGCCTTATATACTATGTTACTGTGTTAAGACAACCCTTTAACCTATTCATATTTTCTTCAACTTGAAAAAAATTATAAATTGCTGTTCGACTGTAAAGTTCTGTGAATATTGGGCATGTATATATATAAAATTAATTAGATTTGTTCCTTTTTATTACAAAGCCTTTTCTAAGCATTGGTTAAGTGCATGTTATAAAACAATATGGCTTCTGTGGGCTCAGCTATGCGTCTGCGTTTCAGGCTGAGGGAAATTCTTTTTTTAAACCTAGCCAGCTTTTGAAGCTTTTGAAGCTCCTGGCTAGTATTTCAAGCTCAATTTGTTGTGCAATGTTATGTTTTAGTACTGAGTCATTTATTAAAGTAACCATTACTATGGCACCATAATGTAGAGTCACAGCTTATAAAGTTCAATGTAGCAGACGTGCACATGGTTTGCTTTTACTATAGCATAAGAAACATTGTAACACTTTTAGGAAATCATATCTGATGGAGTGGTAACAAAGCTGTAAGTAGGTTAATATTGCAGTATTACATGCAGCCTATGCTGAGCATTTAGTTCCCACTACCTGAGGTTACTGGGTTCGGATCTGCATTGTTCTTCCATGTGATTATTATTCTATATGGAAATTTCTTCTAAAAACAGAATAGGATTACATACATGACTAAGATATCACTTATAATAAAGGAGTTAAAAGGAAAAAATACTAGATTAAAGGGGTTGGGCTAAAGACCATCATTTGCACCTTTCAGACATACAGAGTTGGCTCTATCCCCTGCCGTAATGAAACATTGCTTGTAATAATATGCCAGGGTTTGGTAAGGGTATGGTCTACTGTCTTTAGTTTTCTTGCAGTGGCATTGCAGAGGAACCAAGAGATTACAATTAGGGTCCAAGGTCATATCAGCTGATTGTGAGAGAGATGGTCAGTTCTAATTAAAGGGGTTATCCCATGACTAATGTAAAAAGAAAAAAGACCAACATCATATAGTACATGACAACATATTTCCAACAAAGCTAGAACCAGCCCTGTACCTCCCATGGATCCAGAGATCTCCCCATTCATTGCTCTGCTGGATTTATATCAAGCTGAAAGCTCAATGGGAGTGTCTTTTCTGCTGCAGCTAAGGGGGCATGTCCATTCTGCTGCAGCTAAAGGGCGTGTCCATTCTGCTGCAGCTAAGGGGGCGTGTCCATTCTGCTGCAGCTAAGGGGGCGTGTCCATTCTGCTGCAGCTCTTCCTATCACAGCTCAGGATGAAGAATGAAACTGAGCATGTGTGGCCTTCTCAGTGAGCAGGACAAAGAAATAAACAAACAGCAAGTGTCACTATACAGACACATTTCAGTGAATAATTTAATAATTTTTTAAATACACGTAATTACAAGCAAAAAGATGGTTTGAAAATTGTACAATATTTTTTGTGGGATAACCTCTTTGTCGGAGCACATTTAGGCACTCATATATATGAAATAATAATTGCATACATTTTGCCTTCACAGTATATTTATGTAAAATGTACTATATATCTACATGCAGAAAATGATAGCATTATCATGTAATAGTAAACTATGAGTTTAAAGGGAAATGTGTCACCAGAAAATGACCTATTGTTTAAATCATGTTTTTATGTTAAACAAATTGTTAAAGAATTTGTGATATTATTCTTACATTTCCATGCCAATATCTACATATATTTAAACAAAAACCATAAAATTCTGCACTGACCACTGAGCCTAATAATGAGCCACTTCTTGGTTTGTACAGATCACTTTACTGCAGTTATCTGCTTATCATTACAGGTCGGATAGCAATGACAAATATCATATATATACATAGATAACACGGGATCCCTCGTTTAGAATAGGTGATTGTCAATAGTGTTGAGCACAAATATTTGAAAAGCAAATTTTTATTGCGAATATCGGCACTTTGAGAATTTGCGAATATTTAGAATATAGTGCTATATATTCATAAGATGAATATTCTTTTTTTTTTTTTTCTTTTAACACATCGTGTGATCATCCCTCCCTTCTTCTAGCTTGTGGGCCAATGAGAAGGCTTTGTTACAGCTCAGCAACCAATAGAAAAGTTGCCTACCCCTTACTATATAAGAACCTCCCCAGCAGCTTTTTTCGAAAGTTTATTGCAGTTATAAAGGGACAGCAGTGTCATTGCTGTGCTCTGTGCTTTGTGTTATTACATTAGACAGTTAACTTATATATATAATTCAGATAGTTAGGAGGAGATAGTCAGTGTAGCTTAGCTTGATCTATAGTGCAGCTGATAGGTTCTGCTGTCCATACATACCTGCTACAGACATAGTGCTGTGATGTCACAAGTTGCACGTATTGCGAAAAAATAAGCGCATCATTAATTGACAAGAAATTCGCGAGCGCAAATATATTGGAGCCCTCTATCTGCATATAAAGCTATTCTAATGTTCTGCCGTGCAAACCATTTTCTCCAGTCTCAGGAAACTTATACCAGCTTGAAAAATGTTGCTTAAGTGACCCACACCTGTATTTCACGCCCATTACGCATTTTCGCAATCAAGAATATAATCTCGAATATGCGAATATATGACAAATATTCTACAAAATATTCACGAAATATTGAGAATTCGAATATTGCCCCTGCCGCTCATCACTAATTATCAAACCTTATCTATTTTTTCCTTATACAATGACCTCTGCACAGGTCAGAGAGCATAGACCGCATATGACCGGCCCTATGATAGAAATGCCTATTCTTGTCCACAATTGCAGACAAAAACAGGACATGCTCTATCTTTTTTGCGGAGCTGCGGAACGGAACTAGGGATGCGGACAGCACACAGCTGTCCGCATCTTTTGTGGCCCCATTGAAATGAATGGGTTTGCAACCGTTGAGGAACGGATAAACGCAAAATTGAGGAACGGATACGGACCCAGAACTACGGACGCTTTCACTTATAGCCACTTGGTACAGTTATTCTAAGGCTTTGTTCACACTAGCATATTAGCCTTTGTTATTAATGAAGCCTTGCCATCTTTTCCATTGTGAAACAGATTGAATATATGAAAGATACAGTGCAGACCAAAAGTTTGGACTCACCTTCTCATTCAAAGAGTTTACTTTATTTTCATGACTATGCAAATTGTAGATTCACACTGAAGGCATCAAAACTATGAATTAACACATGTGGAATTATATACATAACAAAAAAGTGTGAAAACTGAAAATATGTCATATTCTAGGTTCTTCAAAGTAGCCACCTTTTGCTTTGATTACTGCTTTGCACACTCTTGGCATTCTCTTGATGAGCTTCAAGAGGTAGTCACCTAAAATGGTTTTCACTTCACAGGTGTGCCCTGTCAGGTTTAATAAGTGGGATTTCTTGCCTTATAAATGGGGTTGGGACCATCAGTTGCGTTGTGGAGAAGTCAGGTGGATACACAGCTGATAGTCCTACTGAATAGACTGTTAGAATTTGTATTATGGCAAGAATAAAGCAGCTAAGTAAAGAAAAACGAGTGACCATCATTACTTGAAATGAAGGTCAGTCAGTCCGAAAAATTGGGAAAACTTTGAAAGTGTCCCCAAGTGCAGTCACAAAAACCATCAAGCGCTACAAAGAAACTGGCTCACATTCGGACCGCCCCAGGAAAGGAAGACCAAGAGTCACCTCTGCTGCGGAGGATAAGTTCATCAGAGTCACCAGCCTCAGAAATCGCAGGTTAACAGCAGCTCAGATTAGAGACCAGGTCAATGCCACACAGAGTTCTAGCAGCAGACACATCTCTAGAACAACTGTTAGGAGGAGACTGTGTGAATCAGGCCTTCATGGTAGAATATCTGCTAGGAAACCACTGCTAAGGACAGGCAACAAGCAGAAGAGACTTGTTTGGGCTAAAGAACTGTCACGGAAGGTGTACAGGAAACAAGACAACACAAAATGAATATATGACTCACTGGATCCAAAACTAAGGAACAAAAAGGGAGGCCCCTGCATCAGACCTGGCACTCTCCCTGACTGCTCAGCCTATGCGGAAATCCCAATGGTAGATGATCGCATATCCTCGTACCTCGACTGTATAACACCTGAATACCCTATAATAGTGAGGGGACACAACCACCGTCTCCCTACACTAGACACGGAGGGAGTCAGGGTCACCTGGGATCCAGCAAACAGATAATCACAAATGAATGTACACTTATCTTGTAGAAGACTGGGAAATAGGATCAGCATGCACACACACTCCAGGAAGTTGTATAAACCACACACTAATGCATTATGGGGAGGAATTTAAAGGGATGCAATCAGTCCAACTACATGACAGCTGAGAGAGGCTAACGAGATGAGGAACTGAAAACCAAAACAAAGGAAGCTCAAGGAGGAGGTTCTGAAAGGCATCTGTTAGAGCTTCTCAGATGTCTGGTGGTGACAAGAACACAAGGAATGGACATTAGACCAGTGGAAATCTGTGCTTTGGTCTGATGAGTCTAAATTTGAGATCTTTGGTTCCAACCACCGTTCTTTGTGCGACGCAGAAAAGGTGAACGGATGGACTCTACATGCCTGGTTCCTACCGTGAAGCATGGAGGAGGAGGTGTGATGGTGTGAGGGTGCTTTGCTGGTGACACTGTTTGGCATTTATTCAAAATTGAAGGCATACTGAACCAGCATGGCTACCACAGCATCTTGCAGCAGCATGCTATTCCATCCGGTTTGCGTTTAGTTGGACCATCATTTATTTTTCAACAGGACAATGACCCCAAACACACCTCTAGGCTGTGTAAGGGCTATTTGACCATGAAGGAGAGTGATAGGGTGCTGCGCCAGATGACCTGGCGTCCACATTCACCGGACCTGAACCCAATCGAGATGGTTTGGGGTGAGTTGGACCGCAGAGTGAAGGCAAAAGGGCCAACAAGTGCTAAGCATCTCTGGGAACTCCTTCAAGACTGTTGGAAGACCATTTCAGGTGACTACCTCTTGAAGCTCATCAAGAGAATGCCAAGAGTGTGCCAAGCAGTAATCAAAGCAAAAGGTGGCTACTTTGAAGAACCTAGAATATGACATATTTTCTGTTCTTTCACACTTTTTTGTTATGTATATAATTCCACATGTGTTACTTCATAGTTTTGATGCCTTCAGTGTGAATCTACAATTTTCATAGTCATGAAAATAAAGAAAACTCTTTGAATGAGAAGGTGTGTCCAAACTTTTGGTCTGTACTGTAAGTTATGATCTGCCTCCATAGCAGTCTGTCAAATTTGCTGCAACACCACTACTGAACCAGGGGTCAAGTCCTGGGAAAAAAAGTGTGGGAACTCACCCAAGATGCAATGCAAACCCCCCCCCCCGCATACAATCCCACACAGCAGCGCCCCCCCCATACAATCCCACACAGCAGCGCCCCCCCCCGCATACAATCCCACACAGCAGCACCCCCCCCATACAATCCCACACAGCAGCGCTCCCCCCGCATACAATCCCACACAGCAGCGCCCCCCCCGCATACAATCCCACACCATAGCCCCCCCATCATACAATCCCACACCATAGTCCCCCCATCATACAATCCCACACCATAGTCCCCCCATCATACAATCCCACACCATAGTTCCCCCACCCCATCATACAATCCCACACCATAGTCCCCCCCATCATACAATCCAACACCATAGTCCCCCCCCATCATACAATCCCACACCATAGTCCCCCCCATCATACAATCCCACACATAGTCCCCCCCCATCATACAATCCCACACCATAGTCCCCCCCCCATCATACAATCCCACACCATAGTCCCCCCCATCATACAATCCCACAACATAGTCCCCCCCCATCATACAATCCCACACCATAGTCCCCCCACCCCATCATACAATCCCACACCATAGCCCCCCCCGCATACAATCCCACACCATAGTCCCCCCCCATCATACAATCCCACACCATAGTCCCCCCCATCATACAATCCCACACATAGTCCCCCCCCATCATACAATCCCACACCATAGTCCC
This sequence comes from Bufo gargarizans, assembly GCF_014858855.1. Lineage (NCBI taxonomy): Eukaryota > Metazoa > Chordata > Amphibia > Anura > Bufonidae > Bufo > Bufo gargarizans. The sequence goes on along the minus strand of NC_058081.1, from coordinate 209,122,288 downwards.
CCCATCAAACAATCCCACACCATAGTCCACATATGGCACACCTCAGAGAATTGTCAGCCCCCTCCACAGGCTTCACATGTCCCTCCCAGGCAGACACTCTCCCCTGTCAGTGCTAAAGACGCTGGTGCGCAGAGCAGCCATGCCTGACCTTCCTGCTGTAATAGAAGTTCTGAAGCGCGCGCTGGCTGCCGACCCACGTGACCTAGAAATGTCACATGATAGTGTGACGTCAGAAGGTCCGTTTGGTGTATGGAATTTAGACACTACCCTTCTGTTTGAATCGCTGACCTGAGGACAGCGATATAAACAGAAACAGATCACCATGGAGATGAGCATTTCCCATCCACAATGGAAGCGCTCATCTCAGTGCCTGCCCCGCCGCACACAGATGAAAGGGAACGGCGTTCCTGCCATGAAAAAAGTGCAGGAACGCCGTTCCCACGCGTTCCCCCTGGACTCGACCCCTGTACTGAACCCATCATAAGTCAATGTAATCTGTTGTGTGCCACTGGTGTCCGTTATGCCATGGATCTGACACTGCCATCACTTTTATTTTGTTTTATTCCTGTGATGGAACAGAGGAATTAAAATGCATATGAGGAAGCGAACCTAGCTACAGTATATCCATTTTTACAGCAATAATAGCTCTGCGCAGCGTTCCTGCCTGCCATAATAGCAATACAATGATATTGCAGTCTATGGAATTCTGACAGGCTGCCATGCCTAAAACTTTTCAGGTAGCTAGTGATGACAGTTCTAGGAACCTTCAGAAATCCCCGGGCTGTCATGGCAAACAATCAGAGCCCCACAATTTTGCCGCAGGGGCTCCGATCAAAGGACAGAGAAAGCCCTCTTTCTCTGTCTAATCCAACAGATGCCATGGTTGCTATTGACAGCATTATCTGCCGGCAGGTACTGGTGGGTGCCTGCTCTATACATCTCCTACATGCTAACGCTGTACATACATGACATTTTGCTTTAAGGGGTTAAAAATTGTGTGCATTGAAATGTGTAAGCATACTGGGTTATTTTTTGCAGCATGTTTTAGGGTGGGTTCACATATGCATTGTATATTCCGTTATACCGTTCTGTTATAACAGGGTTATAAAGGAATATAACGGAATTGAAGGGTGGAATGCAAAATGGAACCCTTTAAAGGCATTTTGTTTTGATCCGTCTTAATACAGTTCTGTGGGCACAAATAACGGTTCCGTCTTGTTCCGTTATGTAAGACGGAAAAAAAAGTCCTGCATTTTAATGCATCAACTGCAGCGTAATAGTGTATATTTTTGTCGCACTCAGGGGATGTTCAATTGAGCCTTTTGCTGTTCCCAAAAACCTGTTGCAATTTTTTGACCGTCCATAGTTTATAAATACAAATAAGAATCAGTGAATAGTTTGATCACAGCCAGGAGATGTGTTTTTAAACAGGCTTTTTGTTAACAAGATGAACCATGTGTTCACCCATATTTACTAGAGCTTAAAGGGGAGAGGCAGTGAAAAAAAAAAAAAAAAAAAAAGAGAAAGGCCTCTTTCACATGGGCTTCCCGGATTTGCTCCAGATGCGTCGCGTGTGCATTGCGGGAAACCCGCGCGAGTGCGCACACAGTTTCAGTCAGTTTTGACTGCGATTGCGTTGCGTTGTTCAGTTTTTATCAGGTGGGTGCAATGCATTTTGCACGCGCGTGATAAACAACTGAATGTGGTACCCAGACCCGATCCCGGACTTCTTCACTGAAGTTCGGGTTTGGTTTAGGTGTTGTGTAGATTTAATTATTTTCCCTTATAACATGGTTATAAGGGAAAATAATAGCATTCTGAATACAGAATGCTTACTAAAATGTGCCTTGAGGGGATTAAAAATAAAACAATTATTAACTCTCCTCATCCAATTGATCGCGCAGCAAAAGGACCTTTGGTGATGTAATTGCGCTCACCAGCGCAGGTCCTGCTGAATGAAGATAGAAGATCCGTGATTAGACTTTAATGGGGTTGCTCATCCGCACTTGCTTGCGGATGCTTGTTTTTTTCACGCAGCCCCATTCAAAGAAACATAGAATGTATCGGCAGATAAGAACCATTTGGCCCATCTAGTCTGCCCAATATACTGAATACTATGAATAGCCCCTGGCCCTATCTTATATGAAGGATGGCCTTATGCCTATCCCATGCATGCTTAAACTCCTCCACTTTATTTGCAGCTATTGCTTCTACAGGAAGGCTATTCCATGCATCCACTACTCTCTCAGTAAAGTAATACTTCCTGACATTCATTTCTATGGGTCCTGCGTTGCGTAAAAAACACAGAATATAGAACATGCTGCGATTTTCACGCAACGCACAAGTGATGCGTGAAAATCATCCCTTATCTGCACAGCCCCATTGAAATGAATGGGTCAGGATTCAGTGCGGGTGCAATGAGTTCACGTCACGCATTGCACCCGCGTGGAAAATTCGCCCATGTAAAAGGGGCCAAAGACAAGAGAAAAAAAAATCCAGAGTTCAGAGTGCCATACACACATTTTCAGGTTAATTGGAGACCCTTCGATTTGGGTAGAATTGATTCGGACCCAAGTCAAATTTACTGGACACAAAATGAATTTCAACAAATTTGCTTTTCTCTGATGTCCATATACCGTATGTGCAATAAAATGTTCTTGTTGCAAAAACAAATAGAAAAGGTATTCTAGTTGATTTGTAATCTGATGGTCTGGATGTCTTGTAAAAACAGCAGGCAGTCTCATGATAAAGTCTGACATTTGTAAATGAGTTAGTTCCCTGACTACATGTGCACTGTGGAGCTAAACGGCAAGCCTGCCTCCTACATCCTTCTTTAATAAATTATGAAAACAATATCAAAGCAAGGAAGATCTGCTTACACAGTAATCAGTGAGGCTGGCTCTGATCATCATCCTGATAGATCATATTCATTTTGCCTTTAAATTGCTGGTAAGAAAATGAGACATTTTCTTATTTTCAGTGTTATCAAGTGATATTACAGCGGTGTGTATCTCCTGTGCATTAGTTTTTGATCAGGAAGATAGAAGGAGGAAGAGAATTATAATAGAGAAAACATCCATAGAGCATATTGGGGAAATTATTAGAGCCTGGCTCTTCTCTAGTCATATTAGCTGTGCACGATGAGCGTTTCTGAAGTATTCTGTGTCAACACTGGAAATCTTTAGCACTGTGACATTAAAGAGAACCTGTCACCATATTAAAATATGGGAACAGTTTGCTGCAGCAGGCTGCTCTGATGCTATCGATGATGCATGGACAGCATCAGAACGGGGAACAAGAACGAGAAAAATAAAAATAGCTAATCTGCTGTTTTTTGTCAGGTAAAAATTTAATAAAAAGTCATATGAACCCAAAAATATTAAAGTAAAAAACGTAAATAGATATTTATTCGCTCACTCTTTTACAGCAGTACCGCACCTCTTCTGGCACTTGTGGTTAAAAACTAAAAATTTTATTTCAAAAGCATAATTGCATTTTTTTTTGCAATACAAAAAAATAAATAAAAAGACCTAAAAAAGCTATGCGTTTTGAATGAAACACATCAAAATGGTACCAATAGAAATTACAGCACAAAAAATTAGCCCTCACAGAGCTCTGTAGATGGAAAAATATAAACGACTGTCTGAATATGGTGATGCAAAGAAAAAATGCTAAAGGTTTTTATTTATTTTTTTGTAGTAAAACGTAGTAGAAACTACATAAATTTGGTATTGCTGTAATTGTACCACTAACTTACAAAATAAAGTTCTCAAGTTATTTTTAGTGCACAGTGAACTCCGTAAACACTGAACCCCAAAAGCCATGAAGGAATTGGATTTTTTCTCAATTTCAAGAATTCCCACAGAGAATTTTTTTCATGCAACTTGTGGATCTGCAAAATATGGATGCTGTCTAACACAGACACATATTTTGCAGACCCATTGATTTCCATCCAAATTATTTTTATTGGGTTTTTCAAATTTTATGTTGAAAAGATTGTATTACTACGAGAATATCGATAACCAAACTTTGGAAATCAACTAAGATACCAGAGATATCAACGATAACAAATATGGCATCAAATAATTACATTTCCGAACAAACATTTGCATGGCAAAGCAGACCCATTGATTTCAATGGGTCCTTTGTCCTCATTTTGCAGACATGTATAGCACAGGTTTTATCATTTGCCGGATGGATATACGGATGCAAACAGGTCATTCATGAGCTTTCTGCATCCATACGTCCAGTCCGGCAAAAGATAGAATATGTCTTCAAAATGTGGGCCATAGTCCCATTCAAAACACATGGACCTTGGAAGGTGAAGGGGACAGGAAAGAACGAAAATTGAAAATAAAATTGGCTCTATCATTAAAGGAAATGTATCACCAAAATTTGTATCTGCGTGTTAAAACCATATAGTAACAAATATATTTTTTTTCTAATCTGTTTTTATTTTCTGATTGTAGATTTTTTAAATTCTATTTCCTGAACATTATTATGGAGGCGGACATCTTGCCTGAGCTGTTCTTAACAGCACTACACAATGGTCTGGAGCTGACCTCAGTGACTTCTATGGGAGAGTTTTCTAGGCATGCTCTGTGACCTGTGCATTGTACAAGGGAAGAATAGATAAGCTCTGACAATCACCTATTGTGAATGGTGGATCCTGTATTATCTATACACTGAGGTGGTATCATTACAGGCAGGATTAGAATACTGCAGTAAAGTGATCTGTACAGACCAAGAAGTGGCGCCAATTATTAGATATAGTGGCTAACAGTGATGGCCAGTTCGCATGGTTCGCCCGCGAACACATGCAGGCTGCCATCTTTTTTCACAAGTCCTACCTAGGCGCGAGCCGGTCTGAAAACAAATGCGGTCACCGGGAGCAGACAGTTCTGAGAACAGCCACCGGGGGCCTTAATCGGGCTGTTCTCGGAACTGCCTGCTCCTGGTGACCGCATTTGTTTTCAGACTTAAGGGCTTACCTGTGACTCGCTGGACTTGTGAAAAAAGATGGCAGCCCACATATGTTCGCGGGCGAACCATGCAAACCGGCCATCACTGGTGGCCAGTGCAAAAACTGCTGGATTTTTTTATTTTTGTTTAAATATAAAAAGTGACATGGAAAATTTAAAATAATATTATCAAACATTATTTAAAATATGTTTTTAAACATAAAAAAGTGATTTATACAGCAGGTAATTTTCTGATGACACATTCCCTTTATGGGGTTAAATATATGTTACTACCAGCACCTGTCATTTTGGCAGCAACATCAAGAAGAAGAGTTGTCCCTGCTTGTGGTGCTGAAATAATAAACAGCACTGTTCATATCTGCATGGAAATTAACCTGCTGGAAAAGTTAAAGTTTGAAATACATTTTTGAGTGAAACCATAGCAAATATAGTATAATGTTTCATGTTATTGTACAGAGTGCAATACATTCTCAGTCCAGAATCCACCTAAAGTGCTGGAATTACATCCCTTACAAATTCAGTACCAAATCATAACATAGTATCCTCAGTGTCTTATAGGACCCTGCTATACATATGTAGACCTCAAATTTATTAGAAGTTATATGGATGTTTTTTATGCATTCTGTATGCATACAACAGAAAAAAAATGTGCCATTCTTCACCTTATAGAGGTAATCGGTCCTAGAAGCATTGCTTCTGGGGGAGAATATCTACAAAATGTGTGGTGCCAATAGTGAGGCGCCACTTGCTTTGGAGGCATTCTTTCCTTGAAGTATTTCTTCTGGTGGAGAATATCTACAAAATGTGGTGCCAATAGTGAGGCGCCACTTGCTTTGGAGGCATTCTTTCTTTGAAGTATTTCTTCTGGTGGAGAATATCTACAAAATATGGTGCTAATCATGAGGTACCACTTTCTTTGGAGGCATGGCTCCATACTACAGAGCTGTAGGGACCATGTGTGCTGCTGTACAGGTGCCATGGGCATGGCTCTGCCGTACTACCTTGATAAATATTGTCCCTGTGTATGGCATTTTGGTGTTATTATTATTGCATAAACTCCAAAACTAGGAACATAATTTCACATCCTCGGACAAACATAACACAACATATGCACAAAAAAAAATGTGAACAGAGCTTGATAAATAGAAGATTCACTCTTCCAATATTAAAGGTTTTGATTTAGTTTAGTATACTTATCATACATCTTCCCTTCTGAAGAGACTCCAGAAACTACACGGTAGGGGACATTTATTAAAGTTTTATGCCACTATTGTCCAAAACAATGAGAGAAATAGCTGCAGCTCTCACCTCTGACTTTAATCCACAAAGCACGGAAAAAGGCTAGAACTGGGCCAAATAGAATATCCAATAGAAAAAGAGAATCCAGCTTCTTGTGGAGTAAAAAATAGTTCTTTATTGGCTTATCGCATAAAATCCACTAAAATCACAGGAAAAAGGTGTACAGCCCTGAAGGGCTGGATTCTGTAGCCCGAAACATGTTGCTGTACAAATTTTTCCTGTGATTTTGGTGGATTTTATACGATGAGCCAATAAATAACTATTTTTTACTCCACAAGAAGATGGATTCTCTTTTTTGTATTGGATATGCCACTATTGTGGATTAAAAAAAGTAATAAATTGGTCTATACCATATTTGCACCATAAGTTCTGCTTTTGGAGCTTCTCACCACTTTTCTGAAGTGTCAAGAAAAGGGGCAGGATGCAGCTTATCGAGGTCTGCCTTATTGACTATTGCTTACGCCAGAAACTGGTGTAAGGTATAGCTGAAGTCTACGCCAGTACCCGGTAGGCATAGGTTAGAGTTTGTGGTGCACAGAGTGGTAGATATGCACCTAATTTATTAAGAGGCATCTACCTAATAAATTAGGCACATCTCACTCTGGCGCACAGGGGATAAAGACTGGCGTATGGTACTTTATGCTTCTGCTACATACACTCATACACTATACTGTTTTCTGTGCCATGGCTGCCTGAAATGGCTGATTGTAGGGATGCTGTATTTCAGACCCCCACAGATCTGATACTGATTCGTATCTGTTGCATGGATAACCCCTTTAATTGGTCCGGGGGGAAAAAATAATCTAAAAGTGACCCCATGTTGTAGTTCTACAAGAGGGCAGAGTACATTTATTGTTTGTATGGTTGTGACTGGACCTGTACATTCGTGTGTGTGTGTGTGTGTGTGTGTGTATGTACAGAGGAGCTTGGATAGAGATAGCACCTAGCCTGGACTCAGGGGCGTAACTACCAATAGCGGCAGGGCCCAGGGCAAGAGGAGTGCCAGTCTTAGTTGGAATCATCTCCTCTTCTATTGGAGGTGAAAACTTGGTCAGGACTCTACCCTCTAAAGCAGGGATGCTTAACATGAGGCAGTGGAAAAATGGCCCAAGGGTCATTGAAAAGGGTTTAGGCAGAAACTCTTCTTTCCCGGAGGGGGGGCATTTGATCCTTGCTATGCGGCTCTTACTTCTCTATGTACGCCACTGCCTGGACTAAAGTATTTTTGTCACCCTAGAACCACCTGGGTGAGGTTGGGTGTAGGGGGTGCAGGAGCACAGCTGAGGATGTGTGGAAGCAACCACATAGAGGAAGTGGGTGAGTGTTAAGAGAGAGACTAACAGTCAGGGAGAGAAAAGTGACAGCGAAGAGAGAGAGAGAGTCACTTAAAAAGATGGCAGTCAGACAGAAGGATTGTCTTTGATATAGGGACAGCCTACAGAAGAGAGATGGATCAGTTGTCTAGAGAAAAAGGAGAGGTGACATGGACAATCAAAGTATGTCAGAAATAAAGTGGCTGAGTTAACCTGCGAGAAGTCATAAACATGTATACATGCTTGAAAAGTGCATAGTATTAGTCATCATGTGTTTCCTCTGAGATTTGAAATTATTCAAGTGGATGCACTGCTTTATTGTAAAGAAGAGGTTAAAAGATAAAGTAGCAATTTTGTTTTTGTGTTTTTAAATACACCAACTAGTGACAGAGAAGAATTATTCAAGTCGCTCTCAATGGTGTCCTTATCATATAATTCTTCCCAGCATTGGCCCACCATATACATCAGGACTTAGTCCGGAACAACGGAAGCAGGTAAGAATGAGAAGCTGCGAGTATTCTACACAATCCACTAAGATATATAATATATAAGATATTATTAACATCTTTAGGGAGTCTGGGGGAGGAAAGCAGTGTGGTGACACAAGGTGGAGGGGACACAATTTGTCATGGAAAGGGGAGATACAGAGGGTCTCCACAGCGGGGAGCAGGTGGCATGCAGTAATAGAGAAATGCTTGAGAAGATAGCAGGGAGAAATAGCTTTCATAGAAAACCAAGCTATTCAGGTACTTAGTTTTCAGTGGTTACTCACCTTTATGCCTGAAGAAGGACATAATACTGTCCTGAAACACATTGCTTTTATACACTGACAATAAATGAATTTACTGCAATACAACGTATCTGTACTCCAATGGGATAGCGGTGCTGATATCAGTCCATTTTTGAGTTATCCTCAGATGTCAGATCTGTGGGGCCTGAGATCCTGCACCACTGGTGATCAGCTACTTCTTTATAGCTCTGCTGCTGGAAGTTGGCTCTACAACTACACAGGTAAGTCCATTGTATATTGGATGGAGCTGGTTACTGTAGCACTGCTTTATTGACACCAGGACTGCAGTAACCGTCTCCACCCACTACTAATGGATGGAGCGGTGTAGATCCAGTAGGAATTTTTAGCCAGGAACTACAAGTAAACATCAGACTGGTGGGGTGTTGGCCCATTGCTGATCTGCTCTTGATTACCTACTGAGTATAGGTCATTAATATAAAAATCCCTGACAACCCCTCTGTGCTATTTTAGCACCCAGCAATGATGTATAATACTGGCATGCTGTTTACAGTATAAAGCCTTATATCTAAAATGTATATCATAGAAGTGATCAATGTGGACTTTAGAAAGAAAACTGTCGGTAACTCTACGGACTACGGTCTTGTGAAGGGACCCTAAAAGAAACTGTATCTAGAGTTCAGGATTTAACTGAGGATGTCCTCTTGACAGAGAGCAATGGGGATTATGCAATAGCACGGTTTACACAATCAGTTACTTTCACCACTACTTCCATCAAATCACTAAAATCATAAGTGAATATCTAACTATTGTATGATGACGTGTTGGGCAATATTGTGAAAAATGGAGTTTACTTTACATCCCGTAAGGCACACACACTAGGCAATATCCCTTTCCCTAGCTTGTTTGTGTCTGAAAAAGGAATGTAAAAAACCTGGTTGACGTATCTGCGTTCATATAGGTGCAGTCACCACATATGTAAGGGATGTACAGTAGTTATACCAAAGTGTCTGATTCTTTCAATCTAGTGTCACCCTTCAGAAATATAATATACGTACTTATATTAACTGTCAAAGAAACAATGTGTATTTGTCTACCTGCAATTCCTGCAATCTCTAATATATGGGACAGACTCCTGAAAGCACGTATCAGATGCCATATGTCAGATTCCACTTCTAATAAGCTTAAAGGCTATGTACACCTTTAGAGACATTTTTTTTAAAGTTTTGCATTGTACTTATTTTGAGCTAAAAATCATTTTTTCACATGGCCTTTATAAAAAAAAAACGGAGCCCCTTTTACATAGCTGAGATGCTTTAGTAGGACTCTTTGGACTCCTTATCTCTGCTTTCTCATATTATAAACACTGATTATAGCTCAGTTTGTAACAGAATGGCTGAATATTTTTATTAAAGGCCAATTGAAAATATTATTTTTAACCAAAAATTAGTAAGATGTGTAGGAAGGCGCAAGGGACCATCGTTGACTCCTTGGTGGAGTAAGAGCCAGTTTTCATGTGTCAGCAGCAGTTGCTGTTTGACACCTTGCTATTTAGTATAGCTGTAATAGCTGATCCGGGACGGCTCTTACTGGGAGTAATCAAAGTGCTGGGTGGGTGACTACTCCCTATGTTCCAGGCCGGGTCTTGACTGGCCTATATAAAAAACCTAGCCAGCAGTGTCAGCTGGTGGTAATTAACTCTCCCTCTGACAGAGGAGGTCTGGCAATTGCTGGATTGGGATCTGAGCCGTGTTCTGGGCTGGAGGCCTGAGTTTGGGACGTCTGCTCTGTCCTAAGCAATTCCAATCAGGTGTGAACTAACACCTAGGATAACAGGTGACTCTTTCTGTATGAACTGTCTAGGTGTGAACGAACACCAAAACTGCAAATGGACTGTCGTACTGTTTTGTTGCTATAAGTGTGAATAAAACACTGAAGTTTCTGATTTACAAACTGGTCTTTGACTCTATACTGCGTCCGCTTGTCTTGTTTACCAGAGCGAATGCCCACAATTGGTGGAGGATGCGGGCAAGAGCAGTGAGGCTGGCGTGAACGCCGAAATATATTTTGGTTTGCATTTTTGGGCCCTGGTTGTATGTCCTACATCAAACCAGTGGTATTACAACCCGTGTCCCACGACAAAATGGAGGCTGTTGTGAAGGCCCTCATGGAGGCTAATCTGCAGTAGTGAGAGACAAACCTGAAATGGGAGGCTAACAAGCAGCAGCAAGAGACCAACCAGTTGCTGTTACAACATGTGATGGCTTTGCAGACAGCAGAAGCACCCCTGATCGTCCACAATGCCCGGAAGGCAGTTCGTGCAGCGATTTCTAAGATGACACCCGCAGACGACATCGAAACCTACCTGGCAATGTACGAGAAAGTGTCCACAAGGGAGAAGATACCCCGAGACCAGTGGGCTGAGGTTGTCACTCCGTTTCTGGCATCCAATTCCCAGCGGGTGTATTTCAACTTGCCGGAGGATCAATCGGCCAACTACCACAAAGTAAAGGGTGAGATTTTAGCAAGACTGGGGGTGAATGTGTTGGTCCGCACCCAGCGGGTACATCAGTGCTGGTTTAAGCCGACTGAGCCCACAAGACCCCAGTATTATGACTTACTCTGACTCTGACACTTACCTTTTGCAAAAGTGGCTACAGCCCGATGTGCTGAGTCCCATGGCTATGCTGGACAGAATATCGGCTGATATGTTTGCCACTCCCTCTCCAGCAATGGATCGGTCAGGTCTTTCCAGGTAATGGCCTTGAGATGGTCGACCTGGTAAAACGCTATGAGGCTACCCGGAATTTACAGGGGGGTTCTTTTAGGAGGGGGCAGTCAATTTTCTGTAAATCTCCACCCCAGACCCGGTGACTTGTACCATCCAAACCCGCCGGGATGTGCCACCTGTGGACCCGGCTCTGCTTGCGGTTTCAGGAACCTGGCCATGTATGAGCTGACTGTCCACATCAGGTGGAACCCATGGACACAACCTATGGCTTCTGTCAGTTGTTATATGCCAGGAAGCTGTGTGCAGTGAGTACCCCAGAAACTCTAAATCACTTGCGCTAGGCGGTGGTGGGAGACACTCCAGCGGAGGCCCTGCAGGACTTAGGGAGTCTGTTGTCCCTAGTAAGTGCTCCCGTGGTACAGTCTGCTGAGTATACTAGCCAGAAAGTTGAGGGCATGTGCATTCATGGGGACTTAAAAGACTATCCCACTGCCCTGTTGTCTCTAACTACGGGGTCTGGCAGGTTACAATACGAACTCACAACAGCGCTGTGGCCTGCTACGAAGGTGACTGATACCCATGAGACAGGAGTAACCCCAGCAGAGTGGTCTTGCTCCGGGGGGAGGCCAGAACCCTGGGAACCTGAGGCCGAAGGGCCAGTGGTAGGGGTGACCGCCACTTCTTTGGAAGAGGGGGAGACAACCCCGCTGAGTGTAATGGTGGGAGATGTGGAGGACTTGCCTCCGGGGCCTGAGCTGGCAGACATCAATGTCTCCGGGGATAATTTTGGTACTGCACAACACTGGGACCCAACCCTATCCCGAGCCTGGGAAAATGTACTAATAGTAGATGGTGAACCACAACAAGCTGGGGCAGAGTCGGTGTTCCCCCGTTTTGTGGTTCATCAGAATATGTTGTATTGGGTAAACCAGATGCGGGGTGAACCCATTAAAAAGGTGGTGGTGCCTCAGGCTTATCGCAAACTCGTGTTAAAGTTAGCCCACCAACATGTTCTCGGGAGTCATCTGGGAATGCAGAAAACACAGGACTGGATTCTACAACGGTTTTACTGGCCCAGTGTGTTTAGGGAGGTGGACAAATTCTGTAAGTCTTCCTGACAGGAATATATTGGCAAAAGTCTCAGCTTTTAATATCTGCATTTATGACTAGCCAGTATAGTCAGTGGCATATCCGTTTGGTGCATTTCTTCTGTGATTTATATGATTATACTTTCATCCGCACAATGCTCCGTTTTGTGTAGGATGCCTTTGTGGTGCATGTGGACCGCGCCGACATCCTCCACTGTATGCAAAATTTTTTTTGCTGGGGATAGTCGTTTGCTGCGGTCCACATGCGGTGGGGCTGCTCCCCCAATGAAAAACACGCTACAGTGTTAGGGGTTGAACAGCTCCCCCAGATTTGCCACTATATTTCTGTGTTTTTGTCTTGTTTTATATGTAGTGTATGTGCCTTTACCTGGCATTCAAACACTCTCCTTTGCACCTGGTAACCTCCATCACATGGTCTGATATGGGTGTGGCTCACAGTCTGGCTTTGTTCACATTGCACTAGTTGTCCTGCTGGGCGGTTGTGTGGAAGCTTGGCTGTGAGCTGGATTACATCACCTTCAGACCTTGTTCACACCATAGGTAGCTTAGTGGTAGGACCCCTTGCCATGCTGAGAACCGTGACGTGGTGCATGTGGGCTCCGATATCTTCCTGACAGGAATATATTGGCAAAAGTCTCAGCTTTTAATATCTGCATTTATGACTAGCCAGTATAGTCAGTGGCATATCCGTTTGGTGCATTTCTTCTGTGATTTATATGATTATACTTTCATCCGCACAATGCTCCGTTTTGTGTAGGATGCCTTTGTGGTGCATGTGGACCGCGCCGACATCCTCCACCGTATGCAAAAATTTATTTGCTGGGGATAGTCGTTTGCTGCGGTCCACATGCGGTGGGGCTGCTCCCCCAATGAAAAACACGCTACAGTGTTAGGGGTTGAACAGCTCCCCCAGATTTGCCACTATATTTCTGTGTTTTTAAATTCTGTAAGTCTTGCCCGACCTGCCATGCAACTAGCTCACAGCACCTTTTCCGCAGTCCCTTGGTACCTCTCCCGATCATCGAGGTTCAGTTTGAGCGAATCTCTTTGGACCTCATAGGCGCAGTACCGAAGTCCGCTAGAGGACACCAACACATCTTGGTCGTCCTAGACTATGCCACTCGGTACCCGGAGGCGGTGCCACTGTGACATACATCGGCTAAACTTATAGCTATGGAGCTAATGGAGATGTTCATCCAAGTGGGGCTATCTAAAGAGGTTCTGAATGACCAGGGGACCCCTTTTATCTCCAAGGCCATCAGGGAACTCTGTAAGTTGCTGCATATCAAACTGTTACGGACGTCCATTTACCATCCGCAAACAGTTGAAAGGTTTAGCAAAACACTAAAAACCATGTTAAAAAGGGTGGTGTCTAAAGATGGGAAGGACTGGGACTTTCTTCTGCCCTATCTCATGCTTGCTGTGCCAAAGCTGCTCCTGGCCTTTACTGGGTTCTTGCCCTTCGAATTGCTATATGGCAGTCATCCTTGTGGTTTGTAGGCAAAGAGGAGTGGAAACAGCAACCCACTCTGCATAAAAGTGTCCTTGAGTATGTTACCAAGATGCAACAGCGGATATAGACCATTTTGCCTCTTGTCAGGGAGCTCAGCTAGCCCTGAGACGAATCTATAATCGGCAGGCTCAGGTCCGGATCTTTAACCTGGGTGATCGGGTTTTGGTTCTGGTGCCCACAGTGGACAGTAAGTTCCTGGCCAAGTGGCAGGGGCCCTATGAGGTACTTGAAAAAATTGGAGTGTTAAATTACGCGGTACACCAGCCAGGGAAGCGAAAGCCGGAGCAGGTGTACCATGTGAATCTACTCAAACCGTGGAAAGATAGGGAAACCTGTACTGAAGACAGCCCGCGGACAGGTTTTCTAGGGAAAGCGGTTTCGGCCCCTCTGTCTGAAGCAAGGGAAGTGGCTGCCACAGTAAGAATTGCTGACAGCCTCTCCTCTAAGCAGATTCAGGAGGCCAGGGAGTTTATTAGCTGGAACACGGATGTGTTTTCGGATCTCCCTATTACCCAAGCCAGATGGGACACTCCGGTTTTGTAACGATTTCCAAAAACTAAACGAGATCTCTGTTTGATGCATATCCCATGCATCGGGTGGATGAGCTTGTTGAGAGGTTAGGCCAAGCCCAATATTTTTCTGTTTTGGACCTCACCAAAGGGTACTGGCAGGTACCCTTGACGGAGGCTGCCAAAGAGAAAACTGCCTTCATCAAACCAGAGGGGCTGTACCAATATAAGGTTTTACCCTTTGGGTTGCATGGCGCCCAGGGCCAGCGCCACCCATAAGCAGAGTTGGCCACTGCATAGAGTGCACTCTTGCTGGGGGCGCCGAAGCTCTGGAGTATGGCGACAATAGAAGTAACAGTAGCGGACTGCTACTAGCAGTGGCATTGCGAGGGGTGTGCAATGAGTGTGGGCCGCACCGAGTGACATGTCTGATGGGATGATCCCGGTCCGGACCCAACACGCACGTCTGCGCAGCCAGCCCAGCCCTTTAAACGTACAATGTCCCAGCTCCCTGGTGGTGGCGGCCCCGGCGCTGCACTACTCTCCTGAGTGCGTACAGCGTCAGGACGTAGTGTGCGCACTATGACCTGATGCTGCACGCTGTCAGGTGACAGTGTAGCACCTGCGGGAAGATGGTAGCACGAGGAAGAGGAGCTGCGGTATTCTAGATAAGTATTGTAGTATGTAGTTAGTTCTGCCTGCCTCGATGATTTAAGTTTTGATAGGGGGCATTGGGGGCTGAGTGTTTTTTTTGGGGGGCTTATATGAGGTCTGAATGGGGGCTGAGTGGGGGTCTCTGGGCTGATCTGAGGTCTGAGGTCTTTGGCTCACCTGGACGATATTGTCATCCACAGTACCGACTGGGAAAGTCATCTACCCAAATTGCAGGCTGGACTGACCGCTAACCCAAATAAAAATGTGCGATAGGGTTAAAGGGGACTAAGTACCTGGGGTATGTATTTGGACGTGGAGTTATCAAACCCCAAGTGACTAAATTGAGGCGATTCGGAATTGGCCCCAACCTGTCACCACGAGGCAAGTAAAGCCGTTCCTGGGAAAGGTGGGCTATTATATGAGGTTCGTTCCCCATTTTGCCACTTTAGCGGCTCCATTGACAGGGCTCTTGAAGGGACGTAAGTCCGTGATGGTCCGCTGGAATGACCAGGCGGAAGAGTCTTTTTCCGCGTTGAAGTCGGTCCTGTGCGAATCACCGCTTTTGGTGATGCCTGACTTCAAGAGGGAGTTTGTGGTACAGTCCGATAGCTCTGAAGTAGGCCTCGGAGCTGTACTCTATCAGGAAATCAATAGCGAGGAACATCCTGTTGTTTTCCTGAGCCGCAAATTCACCCCAGCCAAGACCAGGTACAGTATAGTGGAGAAAGAGTGCCTGGCCATCAAGTGGGCACTCAAGTATCTCCGCTATTATCTGTTGGGGAGAAAGTTCCGTCTGGTGACTGACCACTCCCCTCTTAAGTGGATAAGCCAGGCCAAAGAGAGGAATGCTCGGGTCACCAGATGGTTCTTGTCATTACAGAACTTCAAGTTCTCAGTGGAACACAGGGCAGGCCACATGCAGGGAAACGTGGATGCCCTGTCCCAGGTACACTATCTGGCAAGTGTTCACCCCCTTTAGGGTTGAACAAAGGTGGGAGGTATGTAAGAAAGCGCAAGGGACCGTTGTTGAAAGAAGGTACGTGGCACCGATGTTCCTGGCCTCTGTGGAGTAAGAGCCAGTTTTCATGTGTCAGCAGCAGTTGCTGATTGACACCTTGATGTTTAGTATAGCTGTAATAGCTGATCCATGGCGGCTCTTACTGGGAGTAGTCAAAGTGCTGGGTGGGTGACTGCTCCCTATGTTCCAGGCCGGGTCTTGACTGGCCTATATAAAAAAAAAAAAGCTGTGTCAGCTGGTGGTAATTACCTCTCTCTCTGATAGAGGAGCTCTGACAATTGCTGGATTGGGATCTGAGCCGTGTGCTAGGCTGGAGGCCTGAGTTTGGGAGGTCTGCTCTGTCATGAGCAATGCCGATCTGGTGTGAACTAACACCTAGGATAACAGGTGACTCTTTTGCTGTATGAACTGTCTAGGTGTGAACGAACACCAAAACTGCAAATAGACTGTTGTACTGTTTTGTTGCCAAAGCCATAAGTGTTAATAAAACACTGAAGTTTTGGGGTTACAAACTGGTCTTTGCCTCTATACTGTGTCCACTTGTCCTGTCTACCAGAGCGAATCCCCACACATGCAATAATAAACGAAACATTTCAGAGATGTACATAACAGTGATTTTTAAAGTTTTTCTTATCAGGGGACAAAGAAGGTTTTCTGTCCCTGCAAGGGAAGAGATCATGCCACAAAACTTTTATACCAGTAGTAGAGTTAAGCGGACACCTGGATAATGGGGTTCGGCCAAACTTCAAAAAGAAGTTCGAGTTCAGGACCCAGACTTGACCCGAACTTGACCTCGAACCCGAATCCCATTGAAGTCAATGGGGACCCGAACTTTTGAGCACTAAAATGGCTCTAAAAATGTCATGGAAAGGGGTCGAGAGCTGCAAATAGCATCAACATGTGGTTAAGAGCATAGCAAGTGCTCTGCAAACAAATGTGGATAGGGAAATGACTTTAAATAACATAAAATACATAAAAATAAAAAATAATAATCTTGATCTAGGAGGATGAGGTACATCATATGGAGTAGGAGGTTGAGGAGGCAGTGGATGTGGCGGTGTACTGTAGGTGGAAGCGGCGGTGGAGGAGGAGCCTACACTGTTTTTTTTGGTTTTATTTAGATTTTTTTAAATTAGGGTACACCCCAAAACACTGGAAAATATAACCTGTGATAACCCCCTCCAGTCGTGCTAAACACATGTTCAGACAATACACCGGCTGCAGGGCATAACGCTTGAATTTCACACTGAAGGGCATAACGCTTGAATTTCATAACGCTTGAATTTCACATTAGTAGGCATGGCTGTGATGGCTTCTAAGGGCACAGAGTTAAACGCTTGTTGATTGGCCTTTCAAAAAGCACCATAAAATAGCCGAACACCGAACCTAAACTTTTATTGAAAATGTTCGGTTCGGGTCCGGGGTCCAAAAATCCTAAAGTTCAGTACAAAACCGAACTTTACAGTTCGGGTACTCTCAACCCTAACCAGGACACATACTAGATTATTTTTTTTTATTGCAGACTAGCAAGCCATTAGGATTGAATAAATATCAATTTCTCATTTATCATTATTCCAGTATTATGAATACTAGAAGAAACAATAAGCTCTTGATTGTGTCTCCTGAATATGTGGAAATTTCCTGGTCTTAATCAATCATTACATGTACCCAAAATGGTGCATTAAAAACTATAACTTGTCCTGCAAAAAATAAGACCTCATACAAGTACATTGATTAAAAAGCAAAAAAAATAGAGCTACGGGTTTAAAGGGAGAGAGCCACACACTATAGATTGTAGCCTCTTTAGATTTGTCTGTTTCTCCTGTTATATCATGTTGTGTTGCCCTTTTAAATTTTAAGCCATATGGCTCAGGTGTGTTAGCTGATGTTTAATATATATAAAGGGGATGGGTATAATGATTTTGTTATGTCTTGAGTAAACACAAAATGCGTAGACCTGTTCTTGGGGAGATCTTGTACTTTTGAATGGATTTTATGAACGTTTTCAAGAAAAGATTTTTATGAAACAGTTCTTTACTGTGCTGGATTTCTCTTTCCCTTCATTGGTAGCAGCACTGCAGTAACCGTCTCCATCCACTACACAATGGATGGAGCAGTGTAGTTCCAGCACCAATTTCTGGCCAGGAACTACAAGGAAATATCAGACTGGTGGGTGTTGGCACCCGCTGATCAGATATTGAGGGCCTACTCTGAGTATCAATATGAGTATCAAAAGTCATCAATATCGAAATCCTTGAAAGCCCGTCAATGCAATGATGTATAATAAGTGGTGTGCTGTTTACAGGTATAAAGCCTTATATCTATAATATTGTCACCGCCAGGTCTGTGAGAAGGTCTGTTATACATTCTTCTATACCTCTTGCATGACGTTCTTTGTTTTGGTTTCACTTTGTCATCTCCTTTCCTTCTCCCAGCTGTCACCTATTTACACTAATTGTCTCCCTTTATATTCCCTCCCATACTGCCTCACTTTGCGGTTTATACTTCTTCCTGGATGAGTTGTTCACTGCTGGAGCCTGCTTCTGCTGATTCCTCAGATAAGACTGTTTCCTTTATTTGTGTTTCCTTGCTGGCTTGATTCTGGGTGACCCTGACTCCGTCTGTATTTAGTGCAGGGAGCCGGTGGTCGTGTCCCCTCACTATTATAGGGTTTTCAGGTGTCACATAGTATTAGGTACGTGGACATGCAATCGTCTACCATAAAGACCTTTGCATGGGCATAGCAGTCAGGGAGAGCTCTAGGGGTTTTATAGGGCTCACCTATATGCTCCTTAGTTTGGGATCAAGACAGTCGGATGTTTATTTATAAGTTCCAGCTTTCTGCAACACCATCTGTGACAAATATATATCATGGACGTGTGTATATACTATGCCAGCTAGGAATTACTGTGATGATAAAAGTAATGACTATTCTTTCTAATAAACAACAACACTGATATTTCAATATTCTGTAATTTCTCATTCATCCGTCTATATCAATCTGACAGTTTTATTCACCATACAATATGTTTCTTATCATTATCTTTGTAAAATCCAACCTATAATCATCACACAAATTTTGTGGCTCAGTAACCAAAGCAATTGTTCCATCCTTACATGTCAGGTTCGATAGTAGTGTATTTTTTAAGATGACTAATATTCTGCATTTAAAAAAATATGAAAAGAGAATTTAGAGAATTTGGTTGGGAAATACGCTATAGTATTTATCTAAAATAATCTTATTACTGAGGCGTGGCAGCATTCGAATAAAAATGGTTGGCCTGCAGACTCATAAAAAGCTACAGCCTATTGTATAAAAGCCTGTATTCTGCACATCTCCAAGAGACTACACACTGTCCGTATTCTGCTGCTGGATCTGCAAAGAAACTACATGACAGTTATGTAGGTCGGTTTCAGAACGCTGCTGCTGTCCACTGTTCTAGATTTAGGTGATGGCACAATATGTAATTTTCTTCTATAAATGCCAGTCTGGAGAAATCTGTCATCTCTGACACTTACTTATATACAGTTTCAGTGTTTTGCACCAGTTCATTTGAAATGGCACGAATACAAGTTAATGAACTATGATTCTTAAATTAAATGTGTCACATTTTTGAAAAAATACATATTTTCTAGATTGGCTTAAGTATATTCGATTATATTGTAGTATGTGAACCACTTACTGTATCTAATTTACTAGGTCAGCCAATGATCAGCTGCTGACGTCCAAAGACACAGCCAGATAACTAGCTAAAGATGCAGAGCTCCCATGTGGTGCATAGAGCAGCAGAGCAGGGGAGGTGCAGGTCAGTTAAGGAGCTTCCCTGGGGCCCAGGGCAAGAGGCGGCCCAGTTGGGATCATTCCCTCTTCTACTGGGGCTGAAAACTTGGTCAGGCCTCTACCCTGTAACGCACAGATCAATCCAGGCCCCCCACATAGGACAGAAGGGTTTCTGTCTAAACCCTTTTCAATGACCCTTGGGCCATTTTTTCCACTGCCTCATTTGCTGAAAGTTGTTCCTTTAGAGCAGGGATGCCCAACTTGCAGTCATCCAGTTGTTGTAAAACTACAACTCCCAGCTTGCCTGCACAGCCTACAGCTATTAGCACATGCTGGAAGTTATAGTTTTGCAACAGCTGGAGGGCCGCAGGTTGAGCATCCCTGCTCTAAAGGAACAACTTTTAGCAAATGCAGCAGTGGAAAAATGGCCCACGGGTCATTGAAAGGGGTTTAGGCAGAAACCCTTCTGTCCTGTGTGGGGGGCCTGGTTTAATCTTTGTTATGGGGCCCTTACCTCCCTATATATGCCACTGCATACCAGTGCTGCTGTGGTTAACACCAGTCTAAAGTTAGCAGTTACAAACTAATTTACTTGTCTCCCTTATGTCAGAGTGTCTATCTGTGAGAGGTGACCCTGCACTAAAAGGTTACCATTGACATGGGAGCTCAAGGAGAGTTAAAGGGGTTTTATCACTTCAGCAAATGGCATTTACCATGTAGATAAAGTTAATTCAAGGCACTTACTAATGTATTGTTATTATCCATACTTCCTCCTTTGCTGGCTGGATTTACTTTTCCATCACATTGTACACTGCTTGTTTCCATGGTTATGACCATCCTGCGATCTATCATTGGTGGTTGTGCTCTGGTGGGACCATGGGAGCGCACATAAACTGGTGCTTTTTCCTATATTGTGCAAGCACGACCACCACTGATGGATTGCAGGGTGGTCGTAACCATGGAAACGAGCAGTGTACAATTGATGGAAAAATTAATCCAGCCAGCAAAGGAAGCAATATGGACAATCACAATATATTAGTAAGTGCCTTGTATTAACTTTCTCTACATGATAAATGCCACTTACTGAAGTGAAACAAACCCTTTAAGCCGGCTATACACATTTAATAGCTGTTGACCGAATGATCCTTCGTTGATAGCTATCTTCCTCGACTCCCATTTACACATACATGTTCAGTTGGGCAGTTGGGAGTTAACAGTCGCAGTCATAACATGTTAACTAGATGTGGTAACTCACCAAGTCTGTGTGTTAACTCTGCTACATTTGCATTTTCATGGACATGCATAAGAAGTACATATGAGTTGTCAATGGGGAGAGATAAACATGGAGTGACGAATCACACTTCTATATCTGGCAACCTGATGGATAAGTCTGGCTCTGGAGAATGCCAGGAGAATGTTACCTGCAGGACTGCATTGTGCCAACTGTAAAGTTGTGGAGGAGGCAGAATGCTAAGGTTGTTTCTTTGTCAGGGGTTTGGTCTAGGTCCCTTTGTACAAGGAATCTTAATGCTTCAAAATATCAAGTAGTAGAAAATTGCAGCACACAGTATTATTCTTTGCAGTTAGGTTATGTTTTAATCGTATATCATCATATGATTATCATGATCCAGTGCAAATACAGGGTATATAAGGCAGTCATGTACAAATCAATGTGGCGACCGGACGTTTCGGCCTGTCAGGGCCTTCTTCAGCGGTCTATAATCTAGAATAAAGCAATACGTACTTCCGTGAACAGTAGGGTACATGCATTGAGATCAAAAGAATGAAAATCAACAACAATTTTTTGTAGAGGACATAGTGAACAAATACAGAGGGGTAAAGGAACTAAAAACAAGGGACAGCTCGTTAGAGTCCAGAAGTGTATGGTATTGGTGTTTCAATAATGAAATGGTGATATATATTAACGCGGTCTGGTTTTATCATGGTAAGTCGAGAGACCTTACTGACTCATCTCACAGTTGGGCCAATATAAATATAGTGGTGGTATACACATATGCCTGCATGTCCAGTGGTAGTCTGATGCAAATAACAGAGCTAACAGGAAGAGCAGCTAGGTAGACATATCATGGAAACATGTACAGGTAGAGACAATCTTATTATGCATATATTAAAGTGGTGGAGAAATTGCTCGGGCGGCAAAGGGTTAACACACTGCTGGCATTTACCTGTAGCTGGCTTCCTATAGTGGGTGGCGCTGGATGCTGGGCCATGTCTTTGAAAGCGCGCCCCCGTATAACAGTGAGGGCCGCCGGGGATGCTGGTCACGTGTGGCGTGAGTCACGTGACACGGTCGGAGCCGGCATGCGTTCCACCTGCGTGTCAAGCGCTCAAGCCGGACGTGCGTCGTGCTACCTGGTCTTAAGAAGCAGGGAAATGTCGGGTCATGTAATGTTTACGTCACATGTCTCAGGGGAAGTTCTATTGTCACCTAGCCAGCATGTCTTAGTGCGATGGGATTTGGGCTACATGACAGACATTGTATGAGATATGGAAATATAAATACCATATTTGGATGATGCGTATATACCTATGCATATCGGAATGATCGGTATATACATTTGGTACAGGTGCATGATCAGATAATAACATAATTAATATTTGGTAACCAATAAAGAAACGCATGTTATGAATGTTAAATATTTGGGATAATCAGCATCTCAGTGCATAATTAAATTATCAAATAATAAATCATCTTATGTAATACATCAAGAGATAGAATAATTAGTACATTAAGAAGGAATGTGTAATCATTAAACTGATAATATTCATTGACCCATTAAGAAATAAATAATTGGATCATATCCCTAAACTATGGTTATAAAGGAAAGAGAGAAGGGGAGGGGGATGAGGGGGGTTGGGTGGAAAAGGGGGGGGGGGGGGGTTTGGGGGAACAGGGGGAGGTGGGAGAAGAGGGGGGAAAATGTTATCTCACCCTTACAAGTTGTGATTTCAACGAGTCTGAAAAGGAAATAGAAAATGTGTTAGTCTCATTGAGTCAATAACTTTTGACAGTCACATTAAACATTTATAAAGAAGTCGCATTCCCGGTTGAGACCGTGTGGTGATAAAGTTCCCAATGTGTGGATCCAGAATGCCTCTCTTTGTTTTAAGTGTAGGATCCGGTTACCGCCGCGTCTTGGGGAATCGATTTGTTCCAACACTTGAAATCGTAGTTGCGATACCCGGTGCTTTTTTTCACTGAAGAGGTGTGGAACGGATAACATGGTGTGTCCAAGTCTGATTGTGGATTTATGTTTCCTAACTCGATATGTTGTCTCGCCCACATATGCCAGGCCGCATAGGAACTTCAGTAAATAAATCACAAAACTGGAGTCACACGTATAGAATCCCTTAATAGGATATAGTCGTCCTGTTCTTGGGTGAGTGACATGTTCACCTCTGATGACACTAAAACATTCTGCGCAATGTAGACAGGGGCATGTTCCTTGTCACTGGCTCCTCAAGAACGAGTTTGTCTCTGATGTTGTGGGGTCTTTTGTAGAAGGTGAGAGGGTGTTGGCTAAATTCCACGATATTAAGGTAAGCTTTTGTTAGTAGTGGCCAATGTTTCCTCAGTGCCTGATGAATTTTGGGGATGAGGGGATGATATGTCGTTACGCATGCCAGTTGTTTCTTTAAGTCTGATTTCTTTCACGTCGCTACTGGAGACGATACGGTTAACTCGTATGAATTGTGACTTAGGGAGGGAATTTTTGGTGGCCCTGGTGTGGCAACTATTGTAATGGAGGAGACTATTGTAGTCTGTAGGTTTGTTGAAGAGATCCAGTGTTCTGTTGCCCATTGGGTCAAATTTGACCATCGTGTCCAGGAAGCTGATTAACATGGTTAACATGCATAGTGAAACAATTCTGGGTAGTTTTTATTGAGGTTCTGGACAAATTCCTCAATAGTGAAGGTGGGGCCCCTTCATATGCAAAAAATGTCATCAATGAAGCGAAGCCATGTGACAGAGAATTGGTGGAATAAAGGGTGTGTACATACGTGATCTTCTTCGTAGGCCATCATATAGGCATTTGCATACCGAGGGGCCACATTAGACCCCAAAAATATCAAGACATGTTGGAAATTTGTATGCTTCAAAGGTCCTTTTCTGTCCCAGCATGACTGTGCCCAGTGCACAGGGGCGGACTGACCATAGATACTACAGGGAAATTTCCTGGTGTGCCGATAACCAGGGCACCATCCTAGGTCTCCTCATGGCCGCCAGCCAGGTACATAAAGATCTGATTCTCTTATCATTGATGTAGGAGCATCAGGTATAACCTGCAGGTCCCACCTGAATTAAACTGTATTGCCATTCTCAGGACAAAGAAACAGTTTTATCCTGTGGCGCTGACTGCAGTATTTTGTACTGCAATGTGGTACTTGGTTTTGCAAAGGCTGTGACACTCTTGTAGAAAGTTTTTGTCTTCCCAGAGTGGACGTTGTTTAACTGTAAAGGGGGGCCAACTCCATATAATTATCATTAGTGTTGAGCGAATCGAAGCATCCAAAGTGGAATTGAATCCGAATTTTAGAAATATTTGATTAACAACAAATCTGAATTTCCTTGCGCTTCGTGGTAACTAATTGTTTTTTTCCCTAAAATGGCGAGTACATGTGTTACAAAGTGAAAGTAAGAAGCCGGGGAACACAAGATCACCAATAATGCCGTGTAGTCATCAGCAGTTAGCCATCCCCTGTGATATCAAAGCCCTTTAAAACATCATCCCGTGCGGTCTCTGCCATTTCACTGTGAGCTGAGCATAGGGAGAGACGTGACAAGTGCTAGGGACAGTGTTGCTAAAAGCTTTTGCAACCAGCCGCCCCCCAGGGCCGATCTTGTCCCAGGTTTATTGGAATGCAAAGTGGTGTGGTGCATCCTCAATAGTTTTCTGTGTGTCACGATGCTCCTACCAGGATACCGTCACTCCCTGGGATTAGACTCCGAAGCAATTAAGGGGAGAGTAATAGTGGAGGTGTAGAAATAAGTTGAGTCCAGACTTTATAATGTTCTACAGCTTTACTTGAATAAACTTGCATCCAGACAATATTCGGTCTCTCTCTTGGTTCTAGCAGGTTTTGGCATAAACTGGCAGGAAAACTTGAATATTCTGCTTTGTCTCTCTCTCTACTGTGCTAAACTCTGCTTTAGTCTAGCAGCTGGACTTTAGGACTGTTCTGGTATCACTGTAGTCGGGTGCCTTTGGCCATTGACCCCCTCACAATATTATGTCTGTAAATCTGTAAGGAGTCATGGTGCTCTATGAACTGCTTCCCTCTGAAGAGACTTCTGCTGCAGGAGGGGGGCCTCGCCCCCTCGCTGCTACAGATGTAGTAGAGTTAACACACATGCTTTCTGAGACGTGTTATCTAAACTTAAAGGGAACCTGTCACCAGGATTTTGTGTATAGAGCTGAGGACATGAGTTGCTAGATGGCCGCTAGCACATCCGCAATACCCAGCCCCCATAGCTCTGTGTGCTTTTATTAAAAAAAATATTTGATACATATGCAAATGAACCTGAGATGAGTCCTGTCCCTGACTGATCTTAGGGACAGGACTCATCTCAGGTTAATTAGCATATGTATCAAATAGTTTTTTTTGACACAATAAAAGCACACAGAGCTATGGGGACAGGGTATTGCGGATTTGCTAGCGACCATCTAGCAACCCATGTCCTCAGCTCTATACACAAAATCCCGGTGACAGGTTCCCTTTAAATGCGTTAAGTTTTTCAATGGCTTTGTTTCAAGATAACACGATGAGTTAAGAAATTTGAGTTAAGAGTTTGTGTGTTAACCCTGCTACATCTGTACATCTTGGCACATCTGCATCAGATTCTACCCTGGCTTAGGCCTATTGCACACGACCGTATGGCTTTTTCAGTGTTTTGCAGTCCGTTTTTCATGGATCCGTTGTTCCGTTTTTTGTTTCCGTTGTGTTTCCGTTTCTGTTCCGTTTTTCCGTTCCGTTTTTCCGTATGGCATATTTAGTATACAGTAATTACATAGATAAAATTGGGCTGGGCATAACATTTTCAATAGATGGTTCAGGAAAAAACGGAACGGAAACGGAAGACATACGGATGCATTTCCGTATGTGTTCCGTTTTTTTTGCGGATCCATTGACTTGAATGGAGCCACGGACTGTGATTTGCGGGCAATAATAGGACATGTTCTATGTTAAAACGGAACGGAAAAACGGAAATACGGAAACGGAATGCATACGGAGTACATTCCGTTTTTTTTGCGGAACCATTGAAATGAATGGTTCCGTATACGGACCGTATACGGAACGCAAAAAACGGCCAGTAAACTGGAAAAAAAAACGGCCGTGTGCAATAGGCCTTAGACTGACTGAATACTTCCTGCTGCCCCTCCCTTGGTAAGAAGCAGGACTAGCCCACTTCTGCTCAAAAGGAGGAGAATGGAATGGTAAGTTCCATTCTATCTAAAGAGCTGATTTTAATTTCTTGAAAAAATTCGGCAAAACATCCAAATCAAACTTTGCTCATCTCTAATTATCCTAAAAGCTCTTGTAGGTGTAATATCTATCTATCTATCTATCTATCTATCTATCTATCTATCTTATAAACCATATCTATCTATTTTCCCCAGTGCTGTGTTAAGTAGTCCAGAAGCCTGAGGCTGCAGTGCTTGTGTAACTTCATGACATCTATGCATCTTAATCACCAGTCACAGGCTCTGGGCCTGTAACATCAATCGCTGATAAGTCAGTATAGATATAAGCTATTAAAGGTCACTTATCATCCAGATTCTGCTGTGCTGTTTATGAGCAGTATTTGACAGCGCAGGAGAAGCTGAACACTTTGATATATTGTTTTATAGAAAGTGATGTAGCAGATAGCTGGCATTGCTGGTGTCTCTTAGGTCTATTTCTCTCACTCAGTAATAAGGTCTTCTCTCTACATGTGGTCATATAGTCATATAGAAAAGGTTGCCAGGTACGTCACTAGACTGTCTCCAAGTGTTAGATGTAAAGTTGCCGCCCTATTCCTTCTGCCTACGTAATGTAGCCACCTTTTTTTATAGAAAGTATAGAATTCTCTAATGATCCTTTTGCAGTGCATCTGCAGTGTCTGTGTAACAGATGCTCTGGAAAAGCTCCTGGTGCATGCATTCAGCGTCATATACACAACCGTATTTGTTTTGTGGTCCTAAAATCGCAGATCCGCAAAATAAAAGCAACGGAGCGGGGGCGCAGCCATAGCGCAGGGCGAGCTGACTTAGGGGGAAGACCGCAGGCTAGGAGAGGGTTAAATTGCTGGGTATGTTAGGGGCTGGGTTGGAGTTAGGTGGGGAGGAGTTGGTTTTACGGCGGGAAGTTAAAAGAAGGGGAGGTGGAGCTTTTGGTCAGTTGCAGCCTCTTCAGAGTGAAATTTGTGGCGACATGGCCTCCTTAGATGAGTTGCTGGCGGCGGTGAGGGACGCGGTGCAGGTACATGGGGTGGATTTCATGCAGCAATCTATCCAGGCTGCCCTTCTCCCTCCCGCCCCTCCAGTTGCTGTAGCTCGCGCGGTCAGGGCCAGGAGATCTGTCCCCCCTGAGCGGTTGAGCCCAGAAGCTACTCCCCGGGTCCGCCGGCGCGTTGGAAGCCCCGTCCGGGACCCTCCGCTGCGGTCTGTGGTGTCCTTGGCCTCCCGGGTCCCCAGACGCAGCGGGAGGAATTCCGCACCGCGTGGCGGGCCGGCGGGAGAGGGTCAGGCTTCCCCTAGACCCGTCTCCCTTGCAGCATGGGGGAGGGACCGTTCCCGGGCGGCGACGGCCCCGTGAGATGCTCCGCGCCGGGGTCGCCGGTGGAGAGAAGGAGTGGGGCGGCCGGGTCGTCTTCCGGCTCGGGCCTACCTGTTCGGGAGGAGCTGGAGTGTCTGGCGCTGCGGCTGGGGGATTCGGGCCGGCAGCTGCAGTGTGAAGAGGATCGGAGCGCTGCGGCGGGACGTGATGTTGGTGCGTCGCGCCCTCGTGTGGCGGGTCGGCGACATGGCGGC
Organism: Bufo gargarizans; assembly: GCF_014858855.1. Classification (NCBI taxonomy): domain Eukaryota; kingdom Metazoa; phylum Chordata; class Amphibia; order Anura; family Bufonidae; genus Bufo; species Bufo gargarizans. The sequence continues at coordinate 209,094,598 of NC_058081.1, read as the reverse complement.
CAGAGGACTGAAGGGGAAGAGGTGGTGGCTGTGTACCCGGACCGGAGGCGTGGTGTGGCGGCTGGCTGTCGGACGGCAGCTGAGTCGGGGCCTAGTGGAGCAGGAGGTATGGTGGAATCGCGGCCGGAGTGTGAGGCCCGCCCGGCTGGGGTGCGGACTGTTACCCTCTCCTCACGTCGGTGTCCTGAGGGGGAGGTGGCGCTTCTGGAGGAAGGGGAGTTGGAGTCGGGAGAGGACGTCGTGGCAGGCGGAAGGGACAACGCGATTCTGGAGGAGGCCGTGCCATGTGGACCTAGCTCGCCGGTGCGGACATCCAGGAGGGAAGAGGCGGCTGCCGGAGGATCTGTCCGGGGACGGCCAGGTGAGGTGACGACGTGTCAGACGCCATCTGGGGGGGCTGTTCAGGGTAGTGGGGGGGGTTCTGATGTGTTGGCCCGGGAAGTTCTGTCGGGGATGTTGTCCTTGCTGTCACGGTTGGGGTCAGGAGCGCCTTCATCACCGGCGGCGGTCTGGGCGCCTGGGCAGGCTGGCGGGACCTTGGAGCAGGGGACGGTGCAAGGTGCGGTGGGTGTTGGTGATGGCGGGGTTACGGGTGGTGTGCAGGCTTCTGGGTCTGGGACCGGAGGCAGGAGTGAGGTGGGGGATGGCGTTCGACTGTCGGATGCAGCTAAAGGGGAAATTTATGTGTGCTTTGAAGGGCCACTGGGGTCTCATTTAAAGCAAGAAGTCAGGGAAAAGATATGGAGGGATGAATATGTGGAAATATTTTCCTTGCTTCCTTTGGAGAAATTTAATTTGGATCGTGGGAGGCCTGATGACAGTAAAAAGGAGGATGAGGAGAGGAGGCGGTACAGGTTGATCCCACGTACTTTTCAGAATTGGCTTCAGGCATTTGCGATTTTGGCCAGCGTGGTTGGGGAGAAAGCGCCTGAACATTGCTCAGCTCTGTTCTGTTATATGGATGCGGTGGGGGAGGCGCATCGGACGTATGGGGGCGTGGCGTGGCTCAGGTATGATGAGCAGTTCCGGCAACGGAAGGCGGTCAGGCCTACCATACGGTGGGACCATAAAGACATAGGTCTATGGATGAGATTGATGGCGGCTCCTAGGGGTGGCCCCCAGCCCTTTCGGGGATCGGCCGGGGGTTCCTCGGCTTCTGAATCGCAGGGAGGAGGTAGGAAGGGCTGTTGTTGGCAATACAATGAGGGACATTGCAGGTTCTTGTCCGATTGCCGGTACAAGCACGAGTTTTCCGGTTGCGGTGGCTCCCATAGTTTGTCGCGCTGCTTCAAACGGGGGAAAGGTAAGGGACCCGAGGCTGTGCAGAAGAGGGGTGACTCCGGTGAGGGTGGAAGAGATGGAGCCCTATTTAAAGATTTATCCAAATAGGGAGGTTGGGCGTTTTTTGTTGGCGGGGTTTACTGACGGTTTTGTGATCCCGTGTAGTTCGGTTGTGCCGTGTTTGTCGGTGCGGAACTTGTCCTCGGCATTGCGTCATCCGGAGGTGGTGAGAGATAAGATTGAGAAGGAGGTTGCGGCAGGCAGAGTGGTAGGTCCCTTTAGTGAGCGCCCCTTGCCTGACTTGTGGGTGTCCCCATTGGGATTGGTGCCTAAGAAAGAACCCAATAAGTTTAGACTTATTCATCATTTGTCATATCCGGAAGGGGGGTCGTTGAATGATGGAATAGCTGATGAGTTGTGTTCTGTGTCTTACACGTCCTTTGATGCGGCGGTGCGTTGGGTTAGGCGTTTTGGGCAGGGGGCCTTGCTTGCTAAGACGGACATTGAGGCTGCTTTTCGGTTGTTGCCCATTCACCCAGATAGTTTGCATTTGCTGGGATTTCAATGGGACGGTTGTTATTATGTGGATTGTTGTTTGCCTATGGGCTGTGCAATTTCTTGTTCACTGTTTGAGTCGTTCAGTTCTTTTCTGGAGTGGGTGGTGAAGCAGGAGTCGGGATGGAACTCGGTGCTACATTATTTGGACGATTTCTTGTTCTTAGGTCCGGCCGGATCTAAGGTGTGTCCTGTGTTGTTGCACACGATGGAGCGTGTGGCGGCGAGGTTTGGTGTTCCTTTAGCGGCGGAAAAAACGGAAGGGCCTTCCACGGTCATTACGTTTCTGGGGATTGAAATTGACAGCATGGCCATGGAGTGTCGGTTACCGGACGATAAGGCTGAGTTCACACGGGCGAGATTTCCGCGCGGGTGCAATGCGGTAGGTGAACGTATTGCACCCGCACTGAATCCGGCACCATTCATTTCTATGGGGCTGTGCACATGAGCGATTTTTTTCACGCATCACTTCTGCAATGCTTTAAAATCGCAGCATGCTCTATATTCTGCGTTTGTAACGCAGGACAGGCCCCATAGAAATGAATGGGGCTGAGTGAAAATCGCAAGCATCCGCAAGCAAGTGCGGATGCGGTGCGATTTTCACTCATGGTTGCTAGGTGACAGTCTATTCACTGTATTATTTTCCCTTCTAACATGGTTATAAGGGAAAATAATAGCATTCTGAATACAGAATGCTTAGTACAAGGTCAATTGAGGGTTAAAAAAAATAAAAGAAATTAACTCACCTTGTCCTCTTCATCGCGCAGTTCCCGGTCTCTTCTGATGAGCTGTCGGCTAAAGGACCTTTGGTGACGTCAGATCACATGCTCCAATCACATGGTACATCACCGTGGTGATGTACCATGTGATTGGAGCATGTGATCTGACGTCACCAAAGGTCCTTTAGCCGACAGCTCATCAGAAGAGACCGGGAACTGCGCGATGAAGAGGACAAGGTGAGTTAATTTCTTTTATTTTTTTTAACCCTCAATTGACCTTGTACTAAGCATTCTGTATTCAGAATGCTATTATTTTCCCTTATAACCATGTTATAAGGGAAAATAATACAATCTACACTACAACTAACCCAAACCTGAACTTCTGTGAAGAAGTTCGGGTCTGGGTACCACAGTCGGTTTTTTATCACGCGAGTGCAAAACACATTGCACCCGCGTGATAAAAACTGAACATCGGAACGCAATCGCAGTCAAAACTGACTGCAATTGCGTACCTAATCGCGCGGGTTTGCCGCAATACACCGGGACGCATCCGGACCTAATCCGGACACGCCCGTGTGAACCCAGCCTTAGGTGTCTGATCTGTTGGGAGAGGTTGTTTTTCTGCGCAAAGCTAAGAAGGTTCAGCTTAAGCGGGTTCAGTCTGTATTGGGTAAATTGAATTTCGCTTGTCGGATTTTGCCGATGGGGAGGGTTTTTTGTCGGCGTTTGGCGTTATCAACGGCGGGGGTGGTGGCCCCTTTTCATTATTTACGTTTACCTGTTGCGGTGAAAGAGGATTTGGCGGTGTGGGAGAGTTTTTTGGGGGAGTATAATGGGCGGTCGATATGGATGGAGGAAGCGATCAGTAGTGTGGATCTGGAGTTGTTTTCTGATGCTGCGGGTTTGTGTGGTTATGGTGTTTTTTGCCAGGGGCAATGGAGCGCGGGGGCGTGGCCGGTGGAGTGGGAGCGTGCTGTTTTCCTTAGCAACTTGGTTTTGCTGGAGCTTTTTCCCATAGTTTTGGCTACGGAGTTGTGGGGGGATTGGCTCAGGAATCGGCGGGTTCGTTTTTATTGTGACAACATGGGGGTAGTGCAGGCGATTAATAGCCAGACAGCTAATTCTCCGCCGGTGTTGAATTTACTCAGGCATTTGGTGTTGCGGGGGCTGCGTTTGAATGCATGTTTTGTTGCGGTGCATGTGCCAGGTGTGGATAACTCACTCGCGGATTCCCTTTCTCGTTTTCAGTGGGATCGCTTCCGCAGCCTGGCGCCGGGCGCCGAAGTTCAGGGCTTACCTTGTCCCCAGTGGCTCTGGAGCGTGGCCTTGGGGTGTCGGCGGGTCTGATTGGGCAGTCGCTCAGTAGAGGTACGTGGTCGGCCTATTCGTCAGTATGGTTGTTGTGGGAGGAGCTGATAGAGCGTGTTGGGGGGTATAGTTCGGTTGAGGAACTTCGGACGTTATTGGTTTTTTGGGTAGGTTCCTGTTATGCGGATGGTTTGTCTTTTTCTGTGGCATCTAGGAGGGTGGCGGCTGTTGCCTTCTGGTTGCGTTTGCGGGGAATTGCAGATGTGTCTCATGTTTTATGGTTCGGCAGGCGCTGAAAGGTTACAGGCGGGGTTCGATTCGTAGGGATGGCAGACGGCCGGTTTCTTTTGAGGTGTTACGAGTCCTGTGGGAAAAGGCAGGTATGGTTTGTGTGTCTGGATTTGAAGCGCTGTTGTTTAGGACGGCTTTTTCGTTGGCCTTTTTCGGAGCCTTTCGGATTTCTGAATTGGTTTCTGCTAGTCGTGCGGGGGATGGCGGTTTGTTGAGGGAGGATGTTTGGTTGGGGGATGGCGGTTTACGGTGTGTGATCCGCAGGTCGAAAACGGATCAGTCAGGTAAGGGTGCAGTTTTGTGGCTTAGGCCTTTGGTTGGGTCGGTGCTTTGTCCGGTGCGTTGTGTTGAGGAGTATTTGGAGGTGCGGCCTGATGGTAGGGGTTCTTTGTTGATTCACCAGGACGGTTCGCGGTTGTCGCGTTTTCAATTTATTGCGGTATTTAGGAAATGTCTGGGTGCAGCTGGTCTCCCTGTTAATGAGTATGCGTCTCATTCTTTCCGGATAGGGGCCGCCACGGAGGCGTCTAAGTGGGGGCTCGGGGAGGAGGTTATAAAACGTATTGGGCGTTGGGAGTCGGATTGTTTTCATTCTTATATTCGGCCTCATCTGTTGTGAGGGTTGGTGGGTGGTGTTGGTTGGCGGAATTCGGTGTATTTGGACGTGTTGTCATAATTATTTTATCTTGTTTTAGGGGCGGCTCCGTGTCTCGCATGGATCTTCGGGCATTCCTACGTCTACTGGGGGGCCTTACGCGCAGATGTTAGAAGGAATGGACGCCAGTTGGGTTTCCCGGTGGAGGAATTGCTAGTTCGTTGGATCGGTTTGAGGGGGCTTCTGTGGGGGCGGGTTCTTCCTGAAATTCACATGAATGCCACTTTGGATCGGCCTCCTGATATATTGGTGCTTCACGTTGGCGGCAATGATTTGGGGGTGCGGCGTTCCCGGGATGTTATTCGGGATGTAAAATTGGATGTGCTACGCCTATTGTCGGAATTTCCGGATTTGTTGTTGGTCTGGTCGGAGGTGGTTGCGCGGCGTTGCTGGCGTTTTGCGAGGTCGGTGGAGCGGATTAACAAAGCCCGGGCTAAGTTGAATAAGGAGGTGGGGCGTTTTGTGCGCAGGCAAGGTGGGATTGTGGTTCGTCATCGGGAATTGGAGGCGGCGTCGCCTCAGTTCTTAAGGGATGATGGTGTACACCTGAATGATGTGGGCATAGATATGTGGGCTTTGGGTATCCAGGAGGGTTTGGAGACTGCCTTTAGGGTGTGGCGTGACGCCCACAGGTGAGGTGTCACCGGTGGTTGTCTGTGGCTGAAGGAAATAGGATCCTGGGGAGCAATTCAATGGTTAAGAGGTGCAGGACATGTTGGAGCCTGCATCTCAGATGGTTTGTTAATGCCGAGGATGGGTCCCCTGTTGGGCTACAAGGCCTACAGGGGGGGATACTAGTATACTTCAAGGAGTTGGTGCCCTTGGGTCGGTGAGTGCGGCCAAGGGTAAGTCTTGAAGTGAGGCGGTGAAGGAGGATACGGCTCGTGAGGGTTGCCCTCCAGGATCCTTGTTATGTGTGGAAATGCCGTATGTTATTATGGTTATTGTTATTATTGTTATTATTATTATTATTATTATTAATGATTATATGGTGTACGATGTGGTTTGTTATGCGTGGAATAATAAAGTTGGCCACCATGGTCATTTTACCAAGCAAGTAAGTGTTGGAGTGGTTATTTTAAAGGGGTAACAGGGTAGGTTGTGTAGCCGGAGGAGATTCTTCCATCCTATTAAGTCATAAAAGCAACGGAGCGGGGGCGCAGCCATAGCGCAGGGCGAGCTGACTTAGGGGGAAGACCGCAGGCTAGGAGAGGGTTAAATTGCTGGGTATGTTAGGGGCTGGGTTGGAGTTAGGTGGGGAGGAGTTGGTTTTACGGCGGGAAGTTAAAAGAAGGGGAGGTGGAGCTTTGGGTCAGTTGCAGCCTCTTCAGAGTGAAATTTCCCTCCCTCCCACCCCTTTTTTGTTGGCGATCGTTTGAAGATTGGTGGTATTAGTATGGCTGAAGGAAATAGGATCCTGGGGAGCAATTCAATGGTTAAGAGGTGCAGGACATGTTGGAGCCTGCATCTCAGATGGTTTGTTAATGCCGAGGATGGGTCCCCTGTTGGGCTACAAGGCCTACAGGGGGGGATACTAGTATACTTCAAGGAGTTGGTGCCCTTGGGTCGGTGAGTGTGGCCAAGGGTAAGTCTTGAAGTGAGGCGGTGAAGGAGGATACGGCTCGTGAGGGTTGCCCTCCAGGATCCTTGTTATGTGTGGAAATGCCGTATGTTATTATGGTTATTGTTATTATTGTTATTATTATTATTATTAATGATTATATGGTGTACGATGTGGTTTGTTATGCGTGGAATAATAAAGTTGGCCACCATGGTCATTTTACCAAGCAAGTAAGTGTTGGAGTGGTTATTTTAAAGGGGTAACAGGGTAGGTTGTGTAGCCGGAGGAGATTCTTCCATCCTATTAAGTCATAAGCACTTTGCAGACATTTTCTATTTTTTGGCGGAATAGACATACCCATGCAGAAAGCACACAAATGACCTGTGTGTTATCCGTATCCGTATGTCAGTTCCACAAAGAGATAGAACCATGCAGACAATGGACCTATTGAAATCAATGGGTCCGCATAAAAGGCAGATGCAACATGGATGATATTGGTATTTTGTGCATCTGCAATTTGTGGACTTGAAGATACATATGATTAGGTGCATGAGGTCTTAAATGGATCCATAGTCTTTCATTATACCAATGAAGGCCAAAAGAGTATTTTTATGCCCTCCTTTCAGAAGTCTATAGTGAGGTTTTATAATTAACAAAGGCTCCAATGGGAGACAGATTCCACTCGGTGACATCTGTTTTATGGGTCTGTTTAACACATGCGCTGTAAGTCCTCCTGGTGCATACAATAAACAGACAAAACAGGGAAGTGTGAAAAGACCCTAACAAGCAAACATACACAATATACAGCATACAGAACAAGCAAACATACACAATATACAGCATAAGGAACAAGCAAACAAACAAAATACAAAATACACAACAAGCAAACATACACAACATACAGAACAAGCAAACATGCACAAGATACAACATACAGAACTAGCAAACATACACAACATACAGAACAAGCAAACATGCACAAGATACAACATACAGAACTAGCAATCATACACAACATACAGAACAAGCAAACATACACAACATACATAACAAGCAAACATACACAACATACATAACAAGCAAACATACACAACAAACAAAAACAATATACAACATACAGAACAAGGAAACATACACAACATACACAACAAGCAAACACACACAAACAGAACAAGCAAACATACACAACATACAGAACAAGCAAACATACACAACATACATAACAAGCAAACATACACAACAAACAAAAACAATATACAACATACAGAACAAGGAAACATACACAACATACACAACAAGCAAACATACACAAACAGAACAAGCAAACATACACAACATACAGAACAAGGAAACATACACAACATACACAACAAGCAAACATACACAACATACACAACAAGCAAACATACACAACAAACAGAACAAGCAAAAATACACAACATATGGAACAAGCAAACATACACAACATACAACATACAGAACAAGCAAACATACACAACATGCAACATACAGAACAAGTAAACATACACAACATACAGAACAAGCAAACATATACAACATACAGAATAAGCAAATGTACACAATATACAACATACAGAACAAACATACACAACATACAACATACAGAACATGCAAAGATACACAACATATAGAACAAGCAAACATACACAATATACAACATACACAACAAACATACACAACATACAACATACAGAACAAGCAAACATACACAATATACAACATACAGAACAAGCAAACATACATAACATACAACATACATATAAAAAGGCAAGCATACACAACATACAACAAATAGAACAAGCAAACATACACAACAAACAACAAACAGAACAAGAAAACATACACAACATACAGAACAAGCAAACATACACAACAAACAACATACAGAACAAGCAAACATACACAACATACCGAACAAGGAAACAAACACAATATACAACATACAGAGCAAGCAAACATACAGAACATACATAACAAGCAAACATACACAACATAAGGAACAAGCAAACATGCACAACATACAGTACAGACCAAAAGTTTGGACACACCTTCTCATTCAAAGAGTTTTCGTTATTTTCATGACTATGAAAACTGTAGATTCACACTGAAGGCATCAAAACTGTGAATTAACACATGTGGAATTATATACATAACAAAAAAGTGTGAAACAACTGAAAATATGTCATATTCTAGGTTCTTCAAAGTAGCCACCTTTTGCTTTGATTACTGCTTTGCACACTCTTGGCATTCTCTTGATGAGCTTCAAGAGGTAGTCACCTGAAATGGTTTTCACTTCACAGGTGTGCCATGTCAGGTTTAATAAGTGGGATTTCTTGCCTTATAAATGGGGTTGGGACCATCAGTTGCGTTGTGAAGAAGTCATGTGGATACACAGCTGATAGTCCTACTGAATAGACTGTTAGAATTTGTATTATGGCAAGAAAAAAGCAGCCAAGTAAAGAAAAATGAGTGGCCATCATTATTTTAAGAAATGAAGGTCAGTCAGTCCAAAAAATTGGGAAAACTTTGAAAGTGTCCCCAAGTGCAGTCACAAAAACCATCAAGCGCAACAAAGAAACTGGCTCACATGCGGACCGCCCCAGGAAAGGAAGACCAAGAGTCACCTCTGCTGCGGAGGATAAGTTCATCCGAGTCACCAGCCTCAGAAATCGCAGGTTAACAGCAGCTCAGATTAGAGACCAGGTCAATGCCACACAGAGTTCTAGCAGCAGACACATCTCTAGAACAACTGTTAAGAGGAGACTGTGTGAATCAGGTCTTCATGGTAGAATATCTGCTAGGAAACCACTGCTAAGGACAGGCAACAAGCAGAAGAGACTTGTTTGGGCTAAAGAACACAAGGAATGGACACTAGACCAGTGGAAATCTGTGCTTTGGTCTGATGAGTCCAAATGTGAGATCTTTGGTTCCAACCACCGTGTCTTTGTGGGACGCAGAAAAGGTGAACGGATGGACTCTACATGCCTGATTCCCACCGTGAAGTATGGAGGAGGAGGTGTGATGGTGTGGGGTTGCTTTGCTGGTGACACTGTTGGGGATTTATTCAAAATTGAAGGCATACTGAACTAGCATGGCTACCACAGCATCTTGCAGCGGCATTCTATTCCAACCGGTTTGCGTTTAGTTAGACCATCATTTATTTTTCAACAGGACAATGACCCCAAACACACCTCCAGGCTGTGTAAGGGCTATTTGACCATGAAGGAGAGTGATGGGGTGCTGCGCCAGATGACCTGGCCTCCACAGTCACCGGACCTGAACCCAATCGAGATGGTTTGGGGTGAGCTGGACCGCAGAGTGAAGGCAAAAGGGCCAACAAGTGCTAAGCATCTCTGGGAACTCCTTCAAGACTGTTGGAAGACCATTTCAAGTGACTACCTCTTGAAGCTCATCAAGAGAATGCCAAGAGTGTGGAAAGCAGTAATCAAAGCAAAAGGTGGCTACTTTGAAGAACCTAGAATATGACATATTTTCAGTTGTTTCACAATTTTTTGTTATGTGTATAATTCCACATGTGTTAATTCATAGCTTTGATGCCTTCAGTGTGAATCTACAATTTTCATAGTCATGAAAATAAAAAAAACTGGTGTGTGTGTGAGAAGGTGTGTCCAAACTTTTGGTCTGTACTGTACATAACAAGCAAACATACACAACAATCAAACAAAAACAATATGCAACATACAGAAAAAGCAAACATACACAACATACAGAACAAGCAAACATACAGAACAAGCAAACATACAGAACATACAGAACAAGCAAACATTCACAACATACGGAACAAGCAAATATACACAACATACGGAACAAGCAAACATACACAACATACAACATACATAACAAGCAAACATACACACTATACAACATAAAGAACAATCAAACATACACAACATACAGAAAAAGCAAACATACAGAACAAGCAAACATACACAACGTATGGAACAAGCAAACATATACAACATGCAGAACAAGCAAACTCGAACAACATACAGAACATGTAAACATACACATCATACAACATACAGAACAAGCAATCATACACAACATGCAAGCATACACAACATACAACATATAGCACAAGCAAACATACATAAGGTATAGAACAAGCAAACATATACAACATACAGAACAAGCAAACATACACAATATACAACATACACAACATACACAACATACGGAACAAGCAAACATACACAACAATCAAACAAAAACAATATACAACATACAGAACAAGCAAGCATACAGAACATATGGAACAAGCAAACATACACAACATACAATATACAGAATAAGCAAACATACACAACTTACAATATACATAACAAGCAAACATAAACTCCAGACAACATACAGAACAATCAAACAAAAACAATATGCAACATACAGAACAAGCAAACATACACAACATGCAACATACAGAACAAGTAAACATACACAACATTCTAAACAAGCAAACATACACTACAAACAACATACAGAACAAGCAAATATACACAACATACCGAACAAGGACACAAACACAAAATACAACATACAGAGCAAGCAAACATACACAATATACAGCATAAAGAACAAGCAAACATACACAACATACAGAACAAGCAAACATACACAACATACAACATACAGAACAAGCAAACATACAGAACAAGCAAACATACACAACATACCGAACGAGGAAACAAACACAATATAAAACATACAGAGCATGCAAACATACACAATATATTGCATAAAGAACAAGCAAAAATACACAACATACAGAACAAGCAAACGTACACCACATACTACATACAGAGCAAGCAAACATACGCAACATACAGAACAAACAAACATACACAACATACTGAATAAGCAAACATACACAACATACAACATACATAACAAGCAAACATACATAACAATATAAAACATACAGAACAAGCAAACATACACAACATACTGCATACAGAACAAGCAAACATACAGATCAAGCAAACATACACAACATACTCCATACAGAACAAGCAAACGTACACAACATACGGAACAAGCAAGCATAATCAACATACAACATACAGAACAAGCAAACATACACAAGCTACAACATACATAACAAGCAAACATACACACCATACAACATACAGAACAATCAAACAAAAACAATATACAACATACAGGACAAGCAAACATACACAACATACAACATACAGAACATGCAAACATACACAACATACAACCTACAGAACAAGAAAACATACACAACATACAGAACAAGCAAACATACACAATATATAACATACAGAACAAGCAAACATACATAACATACAACATACAGAACTAGCAAACATACACAACATACAGAACAAGCAAGCATACATAACATACATAACAAGCAAACATACACAATATCCAACATATGTAACAAGCAAACATACACAACATACAGAACAAGGAAACATACACAACATACTACCTATAGAACAAGCAACAGACCATACATACAGAACAAGCAAATATACACAACATACGGAACAAGCAAACGTACACAACATACATCATACAGAACAAGCAAACATACACAACATACAACATATATAACAAGCAGACATACACACCATGCAACATACAGAACAATCAAACAAAATCAATATACAACATACACAACAAGCAAACATACACAACATACAGAACAAGCAAACATACACAACAAACAACATATAGAACAAGCAACATACACAACATACAGAACAAGCAAACATACACAACGTACACAATAAGAAAACATACACAACAAGCAAACATACATAACAAACAACATATAGAACAAGCAAACATACACAACGTACACAATAAGAAAACATACACAACAAGCAAACATACATAACAAACAACATATAGAACAAGCAAACATACACAACAAACAACATATAGAACAAGCAACATACCCAACATGCAGAACAAGCAAACATACACAACATACACAATAAGAAAACATACACAACAAGCAAACATACACAACAAACAACATACAGAACATGCAAACATACACAACATACAGAACAAGGAAACATACACAACATACTGAACAAGTAAACATACACAACAAACAGCATACAGAACAAGCAAACATGCACAACATACAGAACAAGCAAATATACACAATATACAACATACAGAGCAAGCAAACATACACAATATACAGCATAAAAAACAAGCAAACATACACAAAATACAGAACAAGCAAAAATATTAAATATAGAACAAGCAAACATACACAACATACAACACAAACATACACAACATACAGAACAAGCAAACATATACAAAATACACAACAAGCAAACATACAAAACATACATAATACAGAACAAGCAAACATATACAACATACAGAACAAGCAAACATATACAACATACAGAACAAGCAAACAGACACAACATACATAATACAGAACAAGCAAACATACCCATATGAAATCTAGAACAGCACACAAATATGGCACTAATCAGCTTTGCAAGGTTTGGTTTATCTAATGTTCCCCTTATTAACAGTAGAGATGTAGGTAGAGCACCAGGGTTGTGAGAAGTATCCATAAGGCTCCACTGCAAAATGTTCTGGTGATGTTATATACACACATATTTTCAGGTGGCACTATGATGGCACTTATTTTTATGGGGAACAATGATGCCACTAGGACACAGTCGACAGAGACCGCCAGGAATCTGCATGGGAATGGTGAGGTGGCTATTACTCCTTTTTTTTTATTATAGCATATATAGCATATTTTATAGCATTGAAAGCTATTTACAAAACCATAATGGTGTAGTTGTAGTAACAACCACTATGCCTGCTACCCTGGTAGTTATACCCAATTTCTAACTAATACAGGCTTTTACTATTGATGACCTATCCTCAGGATAGGTCATCAATGTCAAATTGGCGGGGTGCAACAGCCGGAACCCCCTGCCGATTAGCTGTACGGTGAAATGGTGCGTGCAGTGTGCACGTGCAGTCTCCCATCTCTCTTCCTGTTCAGTCTATGGTGCTGTCTATGGTCTTTATTTAAAGCGTTAAAGGGCATCTGTCAGCAGATTTGCACCTATGACACTGTCTGACCTGTTACATGTGCACTTGGCAGCTGAAGACATCTGTGTTGGTCCCATGTACATATGTGCCTGCATTGCTGAGAAAAATGATGTTTCAATATATGTAAATGAGCCTCTAGGAGCAACGGGGGCGTTGCTGTTACACTTAGTGGCACCACTCTCTTTGTATCTGTGGCGCCCTCTCCAATTTGATTCGTAGGGCCAGCAGTGAAACATGCCTGGCTCTGTCAATAAAATTGCAGAGGGCACAGCAGTTGCAGAGAGAGCTGAGCCTCTAGATGCAATGACAACGCCCCCGTTGCTCCTAGAGGCTAATTTGCATATATTAAAACTCAATTTTTCTTAGCAATGCGGGCACATATGAGGATGGGGCCCAGACAAATGCCTTCAGCTGCCAAGTGCACATGCAACAGGTCAGTCAGTTTCATAGGTACAAGTCTGCTGACAGATGCCCTTCAACTACCAAATTGCTGCATCTGTATGTGTCATTACAGCACTTCCCGGAATCTCATCTTCTTCAGTGTCCATGAGTGTGTGATGTGAAAATCAAGTTGGCAGTTGTAGGATGGGTGCCTGCTAGATGACCCACTTGGCCATATGAATGTAGTTTATGCTCTGTAGAGTGTTTAAATATTCACAAAATCTAGAAGGAAATACCCAAATTACACCTAGAAGGTGTCTGGGATCACTGACAGACCCTGGGGAATATACTGTAGACAATATTGATGTAGACACTTAACTAGAGTGTGAATATTACATGCATGGCTGCTTGGTGAATTACAGGCGATATCATAAGGCTCGCTATGACCCCTCCACTGAGCTGTAGTAACAGTACATATTCATAAATCTCATTTTAATAATATTGCCCTGCAATGTGAATGTCATCTTTTCACAGCTTTGAAAATTTATGTGCATAATAATACCTAGTATTCCCTTAACAAGGGATGTCATTGCTCATTGCAGCTACTCTCAACAGAGGCCCATAGAAGCTTTATCATCTACGTATTGTAGTCTTAAAATCCAGCACTTATTCATAAACCAAATCACACATGAGGAAATTTGGTGGGCTGTGTAAGCAAAATGCAGTATTTACAGTTGCAAAAGTAACGCTTGGAAGTTATAGTCCAGCATAAATATAATACATGACAATAAATTGTTGCAAAAACACCACGTAAATGCCCTGTAAGAGCCTACTTACTTATACTGCCCTGCAATGAGTCAGTTGGGTTCGGTTGTGAAATTAGAAGGTTATTAGTGCACAAAAAGAAACCTTCCCATCACCATAAATTGGTTAAAAAAACAATTAACCAGCTTGTACTCACCTCTCCATTCCTGGTGCAGATGATTCCCAGGTCCTAGCTGTGCTCCACTTCCTGCTCCTGTCTCAACATGGCAGGAAACGATTGAGAATGCTGCTAAGCCCATCACTGGCTGCAGCAAGGACCCGCCTGGCCAGTGATTCTCAGCCACTTCCTGCTGTGGTCTCCCTGCACCTGGCTTAACTGCTGTGAAGAGCAAAGACTGTGTACTGAAGTCTGGCTGATCTTTGACTTGAAGCATGTTTGTGTCATGGATGTTGCTGCATTTATAAAAATCAGGGTTTTTCAAGACAAATATTTATGACCAATCTTTTGGAACGGTCATCAATATCAGATCAGTAGAGGTCCACCTTCTGGCACTAAGCTGGCAGTACAGTTCCTGGCCACTATACAGTGTACAGGACAGTTCTCAGGCAGTTCCCTCAGGTTCTCCAGATCCAGTTGTTAAAATTACAGCCGGATTGCAGAACCGTGTTACCGGCTGACTCCCGACCTGGCGCTCTGGCGGCGGCAGCTGGAGAGGAGAGCTTTCATTCCATAGTTTAGCTCCTTTAGGCTTTTTAAAAGTTGGGTGGTATGTGTGTGTAGTGTATATATGGTGCATTTCTGTATGTGTGCCATGTTACTTGTAGGTGCGATTGGTTTAAAAGGGCATCCTTCACAAAGGATCTCTTACACCCCAGTAAAGATGGCACAGAGAGAAACTGGTTATGATGTAGAGTGGCTTCTCCATGACTAAGGATCCCCTTGGCACAATGGGACACAGTGGGACTTCCTTGGTGGTCAAGATCCTCAATCTCTCCATAAACCACCTTGCCACAGTTCACGTGAGAGTTCTAGCCTTCATATCATGTTACACTCTTCCTGCTGTAATGTTTGCCTTTGGTCTCCTCTTCCTACTGTGTGTTCTGGCTCAATACCTAGGCTGAAGTGTGAGGCTCGTGAGACAATTAGGCTGCAGTTGTGGTTGTTCTTCTCCACCGATGAGGCATGTATAAAGAACCCAGATTACGTTTTTTTTCCAGGCTGAATCCTTGTTATTATGCACAAACTGTAGGTGAGAAGATAACATTTTTTAACAGGGTTTGACAGAAGATTTGAAAATTGCTAAGGCACAATTTAAAAATGGTTTCCAGGCACAGGATTAAGAAAGTGGTAAATCACATCAGAGCCTGGCTACAGGGAGATAGCGGGGGCAGACTGTCAACAAGGAAAAACACTGCAATAACGGCAATAGGACATGCAAGAAAGTTCATCAGCTCACCCCCAGCTAGCAAGAGACGTGCACGGAGATCCCAGACCAGGAAACTAGTAATAGGAAAAAAAAATTGTCCGCTGTTAAAACCCAAGTTTTTTATTTGTAAAAGTACAGGAACATGAGCCATAACAGATTGGCGCATTTCAACATCTAGTCTTAGTCATAACGTACTGTTCTACTGATCGAGCTTCCTTTAAAAGACCAAGAATGCCCCATGCCATGCACTGTGCACATAATTAATCATGTCATCACCAATCCATGTCATATACAAACTTAAAAACATTTTTTTCCCCAATAGCAATATGCATATAACCATGAAACATGGGACATGACAGGGCTTTGACCACTGAAACCCATTACCTGCCACCCACTCTACCATCTTACACTAATGCATTAAGCATTACTACTGAACTATAACAATTGCTTATACATTTTTTTATTATAGAACTGGATTGTGAAAATGTTTTGGCTGCAGAACTGCACACTTTTTAAAGACCAGCAGATATGTGGTACAACAGTGTAAAAAGAACAGTCGGATCAGACGTATAAATCACCATTGTGTGTTCCTCCATCAATCTCTGGCCTTTTATACTAGGGATTATTGTGTTCTTACGTTCAGCTTCTAAAATTCAGCTTCAAATCTCGCAGTAAAGTACTGCTGATAAAAAATAGCAGCAAAAGTTCATAAAGCTAAGACATATGGTGAAGTAACTCAGCTTCCTAATTATACTGCATACAATTTGCAGAGGAAAATTCATTAGACATTTCAAGATGAATAATTGCTTCAAAACCGATAGCTCTGCTAAACATAACGGAAATGAATCTGGATATCTTGGTGAGTCAGAAGCAGAGGGATGTCGGTGGGAAAATCAGCACATGCAAATAATAAATGTAATGACACATTCTATTAAAATAAATGAGTATTCTATTATGTTCACATGTCTCAGGTTTGTAGTAGAACTGGCCAAATGAGTTTGTAAAATTTCAAGCATGTGCTGCAGTAATCGTTAATTTCTAACGATAATTTGTTTTCCCTTAGTCCTAACAGCAGCACAGATGGGGTTAACTGCCCCTGTGGACTGGTAGGACCGGCGGAATTTTAATGAGCCCAAGAACCAATAAACGATCTTCAGCTCCCTGAAAGGGAGGAGATCACCCCCCAGCCCACCGTGTCTTTAACAAGTATGATGTAAGTTAGGGAGGGATATTTGTGTGCTGCTGTTAGGACTAAGGGAAAACAAATTATCGTTAGAAATTAACGATTCCCTTACGTCCTACCAGCAGCACAGATGGGGAGATAGCAAGATAAAACCCCTAGGGAGGGTCCTCATGCCTGGCAGAGGTAAGAACTGTCTGCCCGAAAGCCGAAAACTCTGCCATCCTAGCATCTATCCTATAATGGGAGATGAAGGTTGACTCAGAGCTCCAGGAGGCCGCCTTACAGATCAACTCTAAGGGGAGAAGACTTCTTTCCGCAACCGAGGTGGAGACCGCCCTAGTAGAATGGGCTCTCACAAACTCGGGAGGATCTAAGGTTTGGGAGACAAAAGCTTCCTTAATGGCCTCCTTGATCCAGCGACTAATGGTGGCTTTAGACGCTTTACGGCCTTTAGACTTACCGGCAAACAGGATAAGGAGATTTTCATCTATCCTGAATTCTCTGGATCTATCCACATAGATCTGGAGGCATCTAGAAATATCCAGCGGATCTCTAGCTGGAGTATCAGAGGAGGAGGCTGTAAACAAAACTGGTAAGGAGATTACCTGGTTGATATTTTGAAAAGTAGGCACCTTAGGTCTGAAGTATGGTAAAAACTTTAGGAGTACTCTGTCCTGTAAGAAAATAATATATGGATGAATTGCAGAGAAAGCCTGCAATTCAGAGACTCTTTTGGCTGAGGCTATAGCCAGAAGAAAAACCATCTTTAAAGTTAAATATTTGAAATCAACCTCCTCCAAAGGCTCGAAGGGGGGAGATACTACTGAAAGATCCCACTGGGGAATGGGTTTCAGTATAGTAGGCTTTAGTCTTTCCGCTCCCTTCAGGAAGCGTTTGATGAGTGGGTCCCGAGAGTATGGCCTGTTAAGACAGGCCGAGATGGCACACATTTGTACCTTCAATGTAGCTGGAGATAGGCCTCTATCTAATCCGTCCTGAAGGAAATGTAGTATCGCAGGAAGGGGCGGATCTGCAGACGCCACCTGTTTGGAATCACACCATGCCACGAAGATTCTCATGATCCTGGAGTAGGCCTTGTTTGTAGACTCTGCTCGGGAATGCGACAAAGTTCTCAGGACCGACTCGGAAAGCCCTTCTATGTTGGGAAGGGGCTGATCAACCTCCAGGCTGTCAGGTTGAACCTGTGCAGATCTGGGCAGAGGTGAGTGTCCCACGACACCAGGGTCTGCTCCGGGGGGAGTCTCCAGTATTATCCCCGACTCATCTGAATGAGCTGGGTAAACCAGGATCTTTTGGGCCAAAACGGTATGATGGCTATTACCGAGGCCTGATCCTGACGGATTTTCATCAATACCCTCGGTATCAAGGAAAAAGGAGGGAAGATGTAAGCCAGCCTGAACCTCCACGGTATCGACAGAGCATCTATCGCCAGGGGGTTGTCTTCCCGGTACAGGGAACAGAACCTCAGCACCTTGGCGTTGAACCTGGTTGCCATGAGGTCCACCTCTGGCATACCCCAGCTGTGAACTAGCTGCCTGAAGACCTCCGGATGCAGAGACCACTCCATGGTCGGTAATCCTCGACTTAAGCGGTCTGCTATCATATTGAGGGAACCTCGGATATGAACGGCAGATAGATGGGAAAGGTTCAGCTCTGCCCACCGAAGGATCACCCCGATCTCTGATAGAAGGGGTAATGACCTTGTGCCTCCCTGCTTGTTTATATAGAGAACCGCAGTCATATTGTCTGACTGGACTTTCACCGCTTTGCCCCGAATCTGAGGGGCGAAGTGAAGGAGGGCTAGCCGGATAGCTCGAATCTCGCGAAGATTGGAGGAAAGATGCCGCTCCAGGGGGGACCAAGATCCCTGCACTTGGGATCCGTCCAGGTGAGCGCCCCAGCCTACGAGGGACGCGTCTGTAGTCAATATGACCCAAACTGGTTGGGTCATAGACTTCCCTGCTGGCAGTCGAAACCACCATCTGAGGGAATTCCGGGTCTGACCGGACAGGGAGCACAGGGAATCTAGCCCCGCAGGGCTGCCGTTCCATAAATGTAAGACCTCCGACTGAAGAGGACGGAGGTGCCATAGCGCCCAAGGGACTGCGTCCGCAGCCGCTGACATGAGCCCCACCATCTTCATGAGAGTCCGAATAGAGACTCGACGAGGGACATGAAGGACCTTTGCCAGGTCCTGAATCCGCGCTTTCCTTTCTTGAGTCAACCGGAGGGACATCTCCACAGAGTCGACCACGAATCCTAAATATTGGATTGAAGATGATGGGCTCACATTCGACTTCTGCCAGTTGATGATCCAGCCTAGGCGGAGAAGAAAGGAGATTGCGATCTGAAGATGGTGGGTAAGGATCGGAACTGAAGAGGCTATGAAAAGCCAATCGTCCAGATAAGGAATGATAGTCAGCCCTTGGAGTCTCAATGCTGCCACCACCGATACCACCACCTTGGTGAAGATAAGGGGGGCAGAAGAGATTCCGAAGGGGAGCGCGGTGAACTGAAAGTGCCTGCGAACCCCTGAAATCTGGACCGCGATCCTGAGAAATTTCCGGAAGGCGGAATGGATCGGAATGTGAAGATAAGCATCTTTGAGGTCCAGAGTAGCCATGACATCCCCGAGGTTGAGGATATGGGTGACTGACCTTATGGTTTCCATGCGAAACCTTGTTTTCCTTATAAATCGATTGAGAAATCTCAAATCGATGATAATCCGGAGGTCTCCCGTCTTCTTGGGAACCAGGAACACTGGTGAATAAATGCCTAGGCCTCTCTCCCCTGCCGGCACCTCCTCTAGGGCTCCCTTGGAGATATAGTCCTGGATGTAAGATTCCAGGACCACTTGTTTGGCCGGCCCGAAGTTTCGTGTAGCGACGAATCTCTCTGGGGGGAGAGAGAGAGAAAGTCTACCCGGTACCCGACGGAGACTAAGTTCAGAACCCAAGGGTCTGCGATCAACTGACTCCAGGAGTCTTTGAAAAGGGAGAGACGGCCCCCCACGGGTGTTTGGGGGAGTGGTATGGGAAAGTCTAGAGGAGACACTGCAGGGGCAGCAGGGCTTATCCAAGAGCCTCGACGAGGCCCATAGTCAGGAGGGTTTTGCCTCCTTAGCGGGTTTACGGGAGCGCCTCGAATACTTACGAGACGGTCCCCCCCAATCTCTGCGCCTAGATTGCTGCCCCGGGCGTCCTTCGCGCTTCTTTTCCTGCCTGGGGCGTCCCCGAAAGGGCTGCTGGGGGAGGCTCTTCCCCTTTTTGTCGGAGAGCCCCTCCATGATTTTATCCAATTCGGACCCAAACAGCCTGTCTGGTTCGAAGGGGAGCCCACAAAGATTAAACTTGGACGCGTTGTCCGCGACCCAAGGTTTCAGCCAAAGTGGTCTGCGGGCAGCCGAAACTAAGGCCATAGTTTTGGCGGCCAGCTTCAACTGCATCTGGGTGGAGTCGACTAAGAAATCCATAGCCAGGTTGGCTGACTTGAAAGCTGCTAAGATGTCATCCCTGGATACGCTCTGGTCCACATCTGTCTGGATCTGATTGAGCCTAGAGCGTAGATAGGTGGCCACTTCAGTGGCCGCAATCGAAGTTGATGCGGAGGCAGCGGCCGCCGCATAACTCCTTCTGAGGGTGCACTCTGCCCTCCGATCTAGAGGGTTCTGCAGACTAGACCCATCATCTGCAGGGACTAGAGTGCGCCGGGACAACTTGGCTATCGCCATGTCCACCTTGGGAATGGAACCCCACGATTCCACCAAGGGTTTAGCCATCGGGTACATAAGCTTGAACTTTCTAGTGAGAACTGGGCCTTTCTCAGGCTTTCGCCATTCTGTGCGCATCACAGAAAGAAGGGTCTCATCCGCTCTGAAGACACGCTGTGTCCGTACGGCGGGATCGGAGGACTCCCCAATGTCAACATCATGGTCCCCCGACCTGATGGACTTAAGTAACTTCTGCGTTTTTTCTGGAGGGAAAAAGCAAGAAGTGACCTCTTCCTCCTCAGAAGAGGACCCCACCGAACAGGGGGTGGGTCTTTCGGGTGGTGCGACTGGAGTGGTCATATCCATGGGAGTCTGAGAGGGTCCTGGTAACCTCTCATTCAATAAGCGCACCACTCCCTTAATGGAATCATCCACATATGTTTTCGTCCACTGAAACATCTCCTGCATCGTGGGTTCCGTGGACGCCGTGCGACAGCTCTCACACCTAGAATAGGGACAGCCGTCGTCTAAGGGCGTGTTACAATCAAAACACGCCAAATGCTTCCTCTTGGCCCCAGATTTTCGCTGATCCGGATCCTTGGGGGAAGCCATAGTCCTGTAATTGGAAACAAAAAAGACAGGTCATAACACCTACAAAAAAATTGGAGGTGGAGAAACGAGACCTTAAGGGGGCCCACCAGCACTAGAGATATATAGAGCTGCAGAAGGAACACACAAACCCACGGTCAAGCAATATAAGGATATCACAAGGCACAGGGAACTCTGGAGCTAGCTTGTCAAAGCAATGCAACCAGAGCACTGAATGACAGGCTCTGGGCGCTTAAAAGGAAGAAGCCCCGCCCCCTGGGCGGGTCCCAAATCGTAAGTATCCTAAGATATAAGAGAGCTAACAAAACTAGCTCAGCCTGCTCTGAATAGCTGCCCCGGGTCATCCTGGATCACAGGATATCTATCGGAAAATAATTCTTCTAAAAAGGGTGAGGAAAAGACCTCAGCCGAGCTGTGAAAAAAACCAGAAGTGACGTAGCGCAGCTAGTGCGTGTCACTTCCGGAAGATGGCGGCGCCCATAGCGCCACACGTGTGTGGCGATGGGAGGAACGGGAGACCAGGAGAACTGAAAAGGAGAGGGGAGGGGGACGCCCCGCTCCCCGCGGTCCCCAGGTATAGAAAAATCACCGCGATCTGCCTGAAAATAAGGGCAAAAAAGAGAGCCAATTGTAGAAAAACGGGGCGATCCTTTATATTAGAAAGAAATAAAAAAGGAGCCCCTAACTCTCAGCTCCAAAGGAGCAATACGCCAGTCCAACCTGTCCAAAGGACAGAAAAAAAAACACGGTGGGCTGGGGGGTGATCTCCTCCCTTTCAGGGAGCTGAAGATCGTTTATTGGTTCTTGGGCTCATTAAAATTCCGCCGGTCCTACCAGTCCACAGGGGCAGTTAACCCCATCTGTGCTGCTGGTAGGACGTAAGGGAACAGCCCCACTCATACTGTATGTATAATAGCCCGGATTTCAGTTGCAGAACGATGTGACATGGCTTTATTAAATCCCGATCAGTCAATGGATTGATACCAAATCATTTGGCTCTTAAGCCTTAGGATATCAGAGTTTTTTTTTAGTTTTTGAATTTTCATTTTTCTTCCCTATATTCCTGGAGCCATAACTTTTATTTTTCTATTTACATATCCATATGAGGGCTTTTTTTTTGTGGGACAAGTTGTGCTTTCTAATGCCACCATTTAATATGTAGTGGGAAGCAGGAAAAAAAAAATCCAAATGGGGTGGAATTGGAAAAAAAGCAATTCCTCCACAGTTTTACGGGTTTTGTGCCAGCGGTGTTCCCTTTGCGGCAAATCAGACCTGTGCCCTACATTCTCTGGGTCAGTACAATTACAACGATACCATATGTATAGGTTTTATATGTTGTGAGGGATCGCCGCTTATTCGGGGGTCATTCTCACAATGATCTTCATAACCACTGGGTTTCAGGTCCAAACAGTGCAATTTATTTTACACTCTTCATACACAACATGGCATAAAACAAAAGCCTGCCCGTCTGGGCTCTACCTAAACATAATAAACATTGTATCCCTAACTCGGCTATACGATAGCGTTCCCACATGGAACCAGGTGCGGCTTACCCCAGACATACAGTTCACCAGCCATCAGGCTATAACAAATGCAGTACCTTTGGAGGGGGTTGTGGTCTTGCAGTCCTCCTGACTCTGACCTTTCAATGCTTGTTCCTGGGTGTCGCTGAGTCCCCCAAAGTCCAGGCTATTGCATAGCCTCGTGGCCCCTCAGCCTTGCCTAGCTGAGACCACACTGACAGAGCCTCACCAGGCCTCTGTCTGCACACTCTCCAGAGTGAGACACCCCCAAGATCCAGTAGCAGGATTAAATAGGATCCCTGGACATGAGCATGCCCTAAGTCCCGGACTGGAGCCTGGGGAAACAACACTTCAATGTTCACATTGCCACAATGTCTATAGGACAGGACTATTTTTTTCATGTATACCAAAACAAACTGAACCTTTAGGTTCCCCCATAGAAATGTATTAGGATGGAGCAAAACAGAATGCCTCCTAAAGGGTTCCATTTTGCATTCCGTCCTAGAATTCCATCATAACTCTGTTATAACGGAAGCTATAACAGAATTTAATAACGCCAATGTGAACCGGCCCAAAAGTTCCAAATTAGGCTGAGTTCACATCAATCACCATTTAGCTTTCTGTTCTGATCCATCATAAGAACAGAAAAATAAAAATAAAGGATTAGTTATTTTGAGCACCAGTTATGCTCAGTTATGCTAAAAATAAAAGATCCATCTTGTATGCAAGACTTTTCTTCCATTAAAAATAACTGATCTCTGACGTTAGCATCATAACTGATGCTTAAAATCATTTTTTATTTTATTTTTTATTTTTTATTTTTTTTAGGCTAGTTTCACACAAGTACTTAGTATCCGGCAAGCAGTTCTGACCGGTCACTCCTGTGTGTGGGAGGGAGACACTATACCGGAAGAAGAAGGAGAGGATACAAGGAACAAGGCACAAGGCCTGAAAGCAATTGAAGAAAGAAGGAAGGACACCTCCTAGTCAAATCCCTAGTCACAGTCCTGACTGGCTATCAGTATGAGCAGTCCCCAAAGTTAGATGAGCTCATACGCAGGAGTACCTAGAGTCCTAACTCACTCTATAAGACCCTGGAGAATAGTAACAGGACTGAGACTACCGTTTCGTCCAGAAAGGAAGGATGACCAGGAGTCTCCCTCAGGCCTACAAAAAAGGGCAGGGGAGAAACAACACACAGATAAACCAAAACAACATGCAAAAGGGAAAGCAAACACTTAACTTTCCAGTAGCTATGGCAGCAACAGGAACTCAGCTAAGAACCAAACACCAGCAGACCACAGATACCACTAAAGCTATAAACCACATTGGTGAATGGAGGCTTGGAGCATTTGAGTTAAAGCGGGGCAAAGGTTGTTACCACGTTTAAAGATAACCTTGTTCAGCTTGGGCCCCCCAACCTCATGTGCGTGGGGTATTTTTTGATATTTTTTTTATGCAGCTTTGGATTTTTTGAATGGTGTATACAGAAGCTTGAAGCTATAATATCTGGAAAATCTTGGACATCAACAACCCCTCCAAGTTATATTTTTAAGCTTGCTAATAGATCATGGCCCCCAAAAGCAGTAGAAAATCTGGTGAATTGTCCTCTCCAAAATGCTGCTCAGGGAGTAGACCAGAAGGGGGATCATCTAAGATTGATAAATATTTAAAATCTCCAGCGGATAAAACAAGGATGGCCTCTAAGAATTTACAGGGATACAGTACTAAAGAAAATAATCATGACCAGAACCAGGAGAAGCCCAGGAATTGGGGATACCTATCTCCACTAATCTGTCAGAAATAAACCAGCGGTTCTTGATTGGTTGACTGGGTCTTCGACTTCGCCGCAAGTGACAGCAGCACCAGCAGCCTGAGTCTAGAGTCGCTGATGAGCAGCTTTCTTCACCCGCATAGTGAAGAAACTACTTACCAGCAGCAGCAGGTAGACCTGGAGCAGGACCTGAACCAGCAGGTGGTGGCATACTTTGACAGCATTATAGAAGATCCGCTGGACTACTGGGCAGCCAAACTGTATCTGTGGCCGCAACTGGCCGAGTTTTCCCTAGAAAAGCTGTCCTACCCGGCCAGTTGTGTGGCATCAGAGAGAGTGTTTAGTGCGGAGGGGGTTATAGAAACCCCAAGAAGAACTCGCCTGTCCACCCAAAATGTGTAGAGACTTATTTTTGTCAAGATGAATCAGGCATGGATCAGCCAGGATTTCCACCCACCAATGCCTGATGCATCAGATTAGATCATCCATCTCCACACTATGTCACCTTGCCACTCTGTGGTATCATGCTGCTTCTGTTGCTGCCATGTCCACACTATGTCACCATGCCACTCTGTGGCCTCCTGATGCTGCCATCTGCCACTCTAAGGCCTAATCATACTGCCTCCTGATGGTGCCATTTCTACACTATGTCAACTTGCCACTTTGTGGCCTCCTGATGCTGCCATGTCCACACTATGTCACCTTGCCACTCGGTGGTATCATGCTGCTTCTGTTGCTGCCATCTCCACACTATGTCACCGTGCCACTTTGTGGCCTCCTGATGCTGCCATGTCCACACTATGTCACCTTGCCACTCTGTGGTATCATCATGGGCATCCGCATAAATTTTTCCAGTGGGGGGCATAATTTTATTGACATCCATGCTCTGCTTGTTTCTGAGAATGTAATTAAGGGGAGGGGCATATTCGTTATCACAAAGTATAATAATGCATGAGCTGTGCAGTGGCGGATCCAGAGACTCGGGAGGGGCACTTCGAGATTATTTTCTGTCTGCCGCCACAAAACAATAGTGCTTATAGAACAGACTACACAGTGTAGCGGTATACTGTATATTGTGTGGCACAGTGTAGGCTATATGTGTATTACATAAACATATTTCACATGAAAACTTACAATTACTTGGCTTGGCCCTTGGGGATCTCGGACACCACTTCAACACTTGGCTGGGGGGCTCGGCGGAGCTGATGTGTTTTATCCTAATGAGAGAGATTTCATAATAAGGATTTGGAGAAGGGGCAGAGGAATAGCAGAGCAGGGAGAGGCTGGTGCTGCTACTAGGGGGTCATACCATGTGGGAGTAATAAAGCCCACCTATCACGACCTATCACCACCTATCACGACCGGCGTGCCGATCACATACGTGATGCAAAGGGAGGGAAAAGGAAGGCCCTGTCCAAGAGAGAGGGAAAGATGGTGACCCCTAACTCACCTAGAGGCTGGCACCTGACTGCCCTGACGTCCCTAGACGGGTTACTCACCTGTACGCCAATCTCGTTCCTAAAACCCTGGCTTTCCCTAAAATGAGCCCTATGTAGTGAATAGGGCGGTGGGAACACTAGTCCGCACCACTAACACTAAAGGGAAACACTAGGGAGAAGACAGACAATACTGACAAAACATATAATCCCAGGTGGGCGACAACAAACAACCAACAGGGATCCGGAGGGTAAAGCTCTGGTACGACAACCAGGGATAACAGCAACTCAGCTCCAGTGGGTCAGTATAGAAGTCCAGGCAGGAAGCTCTATATCTGGCAACGAGAGAAGTGGGAAAGGGGAATATTAGGAGGTTGGGAGTGCTGGATAAGAAACAGCTGAGGAGAAGAAGCTACGGATCCCTGAGTGAGACAAAAAGGATTACAAGGCAAACCCAGAAAGCTACCATTAAGAAACAGCACTATCTTTAGACATAGAGCGCGCAGCCACCCACTGCGACTTCCTGACCCCGGATATAATGGAGTCAGACATGACTCTTGACACCCTCGTGACACCACCATAATGCCCCCACCATAATGCCCCCCAGTAGAAATAATTCTCCTTATAATGTGACAGTGCAAAAAATACCACTTTGTAGTGCCCCCAGTTGAGCTAATGTCCCCATAGTGCCCCCATAATGTACCAGTATAAAATGCCCCAGTAGATGCCCTCAGTGTCCCCCATAATTTGCAAGTATAAAATACCCCTTCTTAGTGCCCCCCGTAGATGA
The DNA here is from genome assembly GCF_014858855.1 of Bufo gargarizans. Classification (NCBI taxonomy): domain Eukaryota; kingdom Metazoa; phylum Chordata; class Amphibia; order Anura; family Bufonidae; genus Bufo; species Bufo gargarizans. The sequence continues at coordinate 209,067,500 of NC_058081.1, read as the reverse complement.
CCCAATAGTACTCCTCTCCCCCCTTCCTCATAGTACCCACCATAATGTGTCCCAGTATAAAATTCTACTGTACAGAGCCCCCCATATAAAACACCCCTTCTTTGTGGCCTCAGTAGATGCCCCTATAGTGCCCCCAATAATGTGCTAGTAATAACAGCCCCCCATCATGTGCCAGTATTAACAGCCCCCATCATGTGCCAGTAATGACAGCCCCCCCTTGTGCCAGTAATGACATCCCCCCATTATGTGCCAGTAATGACAGCCCCCCATTATGTGCCAGTAATGACAGCCCCCCCATTATGTGCCAGTAATGACAGCCCCCCATTATGTGCCAGTAGCCAGAGACCCCTATTATGTGCCAGTAGCCAAAGATCCCCATTATGTGCCAGTAGCCAGAGATCCCCATTATGTGCCAGTAGCCAGAGCCCCCATAATGTGCCAGTAGCCAGAGCCCCCCATTATGTGCCAGTAGCCAGAGCCCCCCATTATGTGGCAGTAGCCAGAGACCCCCATTATGTGCCAGTAGCCACCAGTATTGTACACAAAAAAAAGAAACACTTATACTTACCTCCTTGGCAGCGATGCGATGCAGGCCTCTTCCGGCTTTTGTCCCACGCTGTACGGCTCAGGCGGCGCAATGATGTCATCGCACCGCCTGCGCCGGCCTCTGATAGGCTGCAGGCACTAGGCCGGCAGCCTATCAGAGGAAGGGAAAGGGACACGCCTCTCCCTCCCCTTGCCCGCCACAGCACAGTCATCTGTGCGATACAGATGACTATGGAGATGTCCACACTATGTCAACTTGCCACTTTGTGGCCTCCTGATGCTGCCATGTCTACACTATTTCACCTTGCCACTCTGTGGTATCATGCTACTGCTGTTGCTGCCATCTCCTCACTATGTCACCTTGCCACTCTGTGGCCTCCTGATGCTGCCATGTCCACACTATGTATCACTGTGCCACTCTGTGGCCTAATAATACTGCTGCTGTCACCTCCACACTTTGTCATTGTGCCACTCTGTGGCCTCCTGATGCTGCTGCCACCTCTAGACCCTGTTATTGTGCCACTTGGTGGTCTCCTGATGTTGCTTCCACCTCACCACTATGTCATAGGGCACTCTGTGGACTTTTCATGCTGTTACCACCCTCCCCACTCTATGACAGGGTCGCTATTGTCCTTGTTTGGCCTTCCTGAAATCACCATTTATTTGACCTTTGTTCTGATCGGTCAGAAGGAAGGAAAAATGAGACGCAAAACGGATCCTGTCTGTGTAGCAGCTGTAAGGCCTGTATGGTCGCATTAGAATTGGTTTATGATTTGGTAGCCAAAAGCAGGAGTGGGTACAAAACACAGAACACATGCAAATATTACCTTCACGTGTCATCTCTGTTTTAGATCCACTCCTGTTTTTTTTGGCATTACTAATACTCATGGATTACTGACCAAATGCTGACCGAGTGAAGGCATATGCTCCCCAGACAGGATCTGGTTTTTGTGGGTTATTATTCTGAAGGATCAGAGGAAGGGAAAAATAATCAGTGACTTCAACACAAACTTACTGCTGACACCCTCTGCACTCTGTTGGGGGGGGCTCTACTTGTATAAGCGTTTAATAGAACAGGTTCTGTAGACATCTATGTGGAATCAGCTGACGACGGTGTAAAAGGAGTGCACTTCTTCTGGACGCTAACATCGACCGAGTTAATACTGGAGTTATTTGGTTAGTTTTGGCCCCGTGACTGTGCAAATAAGTGACCTGTGCAGTGATTCTAATAGAGACGCCTGTCATCTACATGTCATACTGACTGACAATATTATTTCACTACCCCAGCACACTCCCTATGCGTGTTACTGCAAGGCACAGTGTTCTACACCCATATAAAGGCTCTATGCAGCCTGGAAATAGCCGCTTTTTATTGCAATTTGTCGCAAATATATTAGTATCAAAGCAAATTTTTTTAGGAGAATTCGGCGAACTGGCCGAATCGAATTTTTAAGAAATTCGCTCATCTCTATTAGAAGGTATTAGTAGGATTAATTGGTTTAGATATAGACAATTATATTCTGCTTATATTCTCACAGGTCAATCTTTATTATTTACAGTAGAACATAACAGATTAATAGAAACACTGACTAAGGCACAGGAGGGGAAGATTAAACTATCATATGTATATGGGGCATTGATCCATGGCTTGGCATGTCGGGTGTTATTTACTAGCTGGGCGAGATGGAGATGTGAGGTTCTTGGACTAGTACAGATAGATTTGGATAGGATTTATAGGAATATGAGCAAATGTTTACTGAACATTAATTACACTGTAATACGGTTTCATTTTGTACATTGTCTGTATTTATCCCCTGCTCGAATAGTAAGGATGCATGGGGGACCTAACTTGGATTGCCATAGGGGGGCCACGAGTTTGCCGACTTCATGCATCTTTTTGGGTACTGCAGATATCAGGTATTTTGGCAAGATGTATACGGAATTGTCAAAAATAGGACGGGAGTACAGCTGCTTTTTACTGTTCAAGTGGCTATATTAGGGGATATAGAGAAAGATCAGGGCTCAGCCTATAAGCTCAAACTTATCTCCATGGTGTTCATGTTGGCTAGAGTGATTATAGCACGTAGGTGGAAGGCCAGAGTTGCCCCTGATATTAATAATTGGCTTAGCTTGGTTAATAAAGTAAAGGCATATGAATAGATTAGATACACCTCCAAAAATAAGCCAGAAGTATGGTCCAATTTATGGTCTTTATGGTAGATGGTTGCAGGGTGTTTTTTTTTATATTATTTTTTTTACCTCGCTCTACCAAGGAAACTATAGGGTTTATGCTTTTTAAAATGGTCTTATTTGGCAGGGGTTTATATTGAGTAATTAGATGTCTATTGTACTTGATGTGACTGTCATTTTTGATATTATAAATTAAAAAAAAAGTAAAAAAAAAAAAAAGAAATCATGCATTGGAACAGTTTCTGTAAATGGGAAAGATCTTATCTAATTTTACTTTGGGAAAAACCCTACACTGTAGGTGCTTTGTCCCGTAGATGCTCAGATCATTCATGAGAGTTTCCTAATGAGTTTGTAGTGCATATTGACTATGATTGCAATGATGTGTTGATTTTCAAAGTAGTGGCTCAGTAGTTAGTAGTGTTGTTTTGTAGCACCAATGTCCTGGCTTCAAATCTGACCCAGACAACATTGTATCTTCTTCACGCGATTATGTGAATTTCTTCCTAAAATCCAAAAGTATGCTTAAGAGTAGGGATGAGCGAACTCGAACTGTATAGTTCGGGTTCGTACCGAATTTTGGGGTGTCCGTGACACGGACCCGAACCCGGACATTTTCGTAAAAGTCCGGGTTCGGGTTCGGTGTTCGTCGCTTTCTTGGCGCTTTTGTGACGCTTTCTTGGCGCTTTTTGAAAGGCTGCAAAGCAGCCAATCAACAAGCGTCATACTACTTGCCCCAAGAGGCCATCACAGCCATGCCTACTATTGGCATGGCTGTGATTGGCCAGAGCACCATGTGACCCAGCCTCTATTTAAGCTGGAGTCACATAGCGCCGCCCGTCACTCTGCTCTGATTAGCGTAGGGAGAGGTTGCGGCTGCGACAGTAGGGCGAGATTAGGCAGATTAACTCCTCCAAAGGACTTGATTAACTGATCGATCTGCAGCTGTGGATCATTGAGCTGCTGATCCTCAATTGCTCACTGTTTTTAGGCTGCACAGACCGTTTGTCAGTCTCATTTTTCTGGGGTGATCGGCGGCCATTTTGTGTCTTGTGGTGCGCCAGCACAAGCTGCGACCAAGTGCATTTAACCCTCAATGGTGTGGTTGTTTTTTGGCTAAAGCCTACATCAGGGTGAAGCTGTCACACCAAGTGCATTTAACCAGCAATAGTCTGTTCATTTTTTGGCCATATACAAAATCAGGGGCAAGCTGCGCCTGTCACCAAGTGCATTTAACCCTCAATGGTGTGGTTGTTTTTTGGCTAAAGCCTACATCAGGGTGAAGCTGTGACACCAAGTGCATTTAACCAGCAATAGTCTGTTCATTTTTTGGCCATATACAAAATCAGGGGCAAGCTGCGCCTGTCACCAAGTGCATTTAACCCTCAATGGTGTGGTTGTTTTTTGGCTAAAGCCTACATCAGGGTGAAGCTGTCACACCAAGTGCATTTAACCAGCAATAGTCTGTTCATTTTTTGGCCATATACAAAATCAGGGGCAAGCTGCGCCTGTCACCAAGTGCATTTAACCCTCAATGGTGTGGTTGTTTTTTGGCTAAAGCCTACATCAGGGTGAAGCTGTCACACCAAGTGCATTTAACCAGCAATAGTCTGTTTATTTTTTGGCCATATCCCAGTCTAATTCTGTCACTAAATCCATACCGGTCACCCAGCGCCTAAATACTAGGCCTCAAATTTATATCCAGCTAAATCTGTCCCTAGTGCTGTAGCTGGGCGAGTTATTTAGTGTCCGTTCAAGCACATTTCTTGTTCTGGGTTGAAATACAATTCCCAATTTAGCAATTTCATAATTTAGTGGTTCCTGCTATATCGGAGCTATTTGGAATCTATCCCTAAAAGGGTATATAATATTGAAGGTGCACATTGGGTCATTCAGAATAACTTCACACACACCCGCTACTGTGTATTTCCAAGTCTAATTCTGTCACTAAACCCATACCTGTCACCCAGCGCCTAAATACTAGGCCTCAAATTTAAATCCCTCTAAATCTCTCGTTACCGCTGTACTGTTGTTGCTGGGCAAGATATTTAGTGTCCGTCAAAGCACATTTTTTGTTCTGGGTTGAAGTACAATTCCCAATTTAGCAATTTCATAATTTAGTGGTTCCTGCTATATCGGAGCTATTTGGAATCTATCCCTAAAAGGGTATATAATATTGAAGGTGCACATTGGGTCATTCAGAATAACTTCACACACACCCGCTACTGTGTATTTCCAAGTCTAATTCTGTCACTAAACCCATACCTGTCACCCAGCGCCTAAATACTAGGCCTCAAATTTAAATCCCTCTAAATCTCTCGTTACCGCTGTACTGTTGTTGCTGGGCAAGATATTTAGTGTCCGTCAAAGCACATTTTTGTTCTGGGTTGAAGTACAATTCCCAATTTAGCAATTTCATAATTTAGTGGTTTCTGCTATATCAGAGCTATTTGAAATCTATCCCTAAAAGGGTATATAATATTGAAGGTGCACATTGGGTCATTCAGAATAACTTCACACACACGCTTCTGTGCATTTCCAAGTCTAATTCTGTCACTAAACCCATACCTGTCACCCAGCGCCTAAATACTAGGCCTCAAATTTAAATCCCTCTAAATCTCTCGTTACCGCTGTACTGTTGTTGCTGGGCAAGATATTTAGTGTCCGTCAAAGCACATTTTTTGTTCTGGGTTGAAGTACAATTCCCAATTTAGCAATTTCATAATTTAGTGGTTTCTGCTATATCAGAGCTATTTGAAATCTATCCCTAAAAGGGTATATAATATTGAAGGTGCACATTGGGTCATTCAGAATAACTTCACACACACGCTTCTGTGCATTTCCAAGTCTAATTCTGTCACTAAATCCATACCGGTGACCCAGCGCCTAAATACTAGGCCTCAAATTTAAATCCCTCTAAATCTCTCGTTACCCACCGCTGTACTGTTGTTGCTGGGCAAGATATTTAGTGTCCGTCAAAGCACATTTTTTGTTCTGGGTTGAAGTACAATTCCCAATTTAGCAATTTCATAATTTAGTGGTTTCTGCTATATCAGAGCTATTTGAAATCTATCCCTAAAAGGGTATATAATATTGAAGGTGCACATTGGGTCATTCAGAATAACTTCACACACACGCTTCTGTGCATTTCCAAGTCTAATTCTGTCACTAAACCCATACCTGTCACCCAGCGCCTAAATACTAGGCCTCAAATTTAAATCCCTCTAAATCTCTCGTTACCGCTGTACTGTTGTTGCTGGGCAAGATATTTAGTGTCCGTCAAAGCACATTTTTTGTTCTGGGTTGAAGTACAATTCCCAATTTAGCAATTTCATAATTTAGTGGTTTCTGCTATATCAGAGCTATTTGAAATCTATCCCTAAAAGGGTATATAATATTGAAGGTGCACATTGGGTCATTCAGAATAACTTCACACACACGCTTCTGTGCATTTCCAAGTCTAATTCTGTCACTAAATCCATACCGGTGACCCAGCGCCTAAATACTAGGCCTCAAATTTAAATCCCTCTAAATCTCTCGTTACCCACCGCTGTACTGTTGTTGCTGGGCAAGATATTTAGTGTCCGTCAAAGCACATTTTTTGTTCTGGGTTGAAGTACAATTCCCAATTTAGCAATTTCATAATTTAGTGGTTTCTGCTATATCAGAGCTATTTGAAATCTATCCCTAAAAGGGTATATAATATTGAAGGTGCACATAGGGTCATTCAGAATAACTTCACACACACGCTTCTGTGCATTTCCAAGTCTAATTCTGTCACTAAATCCATACCGGTCACCCAGCGCCTAAATACTAGGCCTCAAATTTATATCCCGCTGAATTTGAATACAATACATTGGGCCAAATAATATATTTGTTGTTGTGGTGAACCATAACAATGAGAAAAACATCTAGTAAGGGACGCGGACGTGGACATGGTCGTGGTGGTGTTAGTGGACCCTCTGGTGCTGGGAGAGGACGTGGCCGTTCTGCCACATCCACACGTCCTAGTGTACCAACTACCTCAGGTCCCAGTAGCCGCCAGAATTTACAGCGATATATGGTGGGGCCCAATGCCGTTCTAAGGATGGTAAGGCCTGAGCAGGTACAGGCATTAGTCAATTGGGTGGCCGACAGTGGATCCAGCACGTTCACATTATCTCCCACCCAGTCTTCTGCAGAAAGCGCACAGATGGCGCCTGAAAACCAACCCCATCAGTCTGTCACATCACCCCCATGCATACCAGGGAAACTGTCTCAGCCTCAAGTTATGCAGCAGTCTCTTATGCTGTTTGAAGACTCCGCTGGCAGGGTTTCCCAAGGGCATCCACCTAGCCCTTCCCCAGCGGTGAAAGACATAGAATGCACTGACGCACAACCACTTATGTTTCCTGATGATGAGGACATGGGAATACCACCTCAGCATGTCTCTGATGATGACGAAACACAGGTGCCAACTGCTGCGTCTTTCTGCAGTGTGCAGACTGAACAGGAGGTCAGGGATCAAGACTGGGTGGAAGACGATGCAGGGGACGATGAGGTCCTAGACCCCACATGGAATGAAGGTCGTGCCACTGACTTTCACAGTTCGGAGGAAGAGGCAGTGGTGAGACCGAGCCAACAGCGTAGCAAAAGAGGGAGCAGTGGGCAAAAGCAGAACACCCGCCGCCAAGAGACTCCGCCTGCTACTGACCGCCGCCATCTGGGACCGAGCACCCCAAAGGCAGCTTCAAGGAGTTCCCTGGCATGGCACTTCTTCAAACAATGTGCTGACGACAAGACCCGAGTGGTTTGCACGCTGTGCCATCAGAGCCTGAAGCGAGGCATTAACGTTCTGAACCTGAGCACAACCTGCATGACCAGGCACCTGCATGCAAAGCATGAACTGCAGTGGAGTAAACACCTTAAAACCAAGGAAGTCACTCAGGCTCCCCCTGCTACCTCTTCTGCTGCTGCCGCCTCGGCCTATTCTGCTGCTGCCGCCTCGGCCTCTTCCTCCGCCTCTGGAGGAACGTTGGCACCTGCCGCCCAGCAAACAGGGGATGTACCACCAACACCACCACCACCACCTCCGTCACCAAGCGTCTCAACCATGTCACACGCCAGCGTTCAGCTCTCCATCTCACAAACATTTGATAGAAAGCGTAAATTCCCACCTAGCCACCCTCGATCCCTGGCCCTGAATGCCAGCATTTCTAAACTACTGGCCTATGAAATGCTGTCATTTAGGCTGGTGGACACAGACAGCTTCAAACAGCTCATGTCGCTTGCTGTCCCACAGTATGTTGTTCCCAGCCGGCACTACTTCTCCAAGAGAGCCGTGCCTTCCCTGCACAACCAAGTATCCGATAAAATCAAGTGTGCACTGCGCAACGCCATCTGTAGCAAGGTCCACCTAACCACAGATACGTGGACCAGTAAGCACGGCCAGGGACGCTATATCTCCCTAACTGCACACTGGGTAAATGTAGTGGCAGCTGGGCCCCAGGCGGAGAGCTGTTTGGCGCACGTCCTGCCGCCGCCAAGGATCGCAGGGCAACATTCTTTGCCTCCTGTTGCCACCTCCTCCTTCTCGGCACTCCTCTTCTTCCACCTGCTCATCCAGTCAGCCACACACCTTCACCACCAACTTCAGCACAGCCCGGGGTAAACGTCAGCAGGCCATTCTGAAACTCATATGTTTGGGGGACAGGCCCCACACCGCACAGGAGTTGTGGCGGGGTATTGAACAACAGACCGACGAGTGGTTGCTGCCGGTGAGCCTCAAGCCCGGCCTGGTGGTGTGTGATAATGGGCGAAATCTCGTTGCAGCTCTGGGACTAGCCAATTTGACGCACATCCCTTGCTTGGCGCATGTGCTGAATTTGGTGGTGCAGAAGTTCATTCACAACTACCCCGACATGTCAGAGCTGCTGCATAAAGTGCGGGCCGTCTGTTCGCGCTTCCGGCGTTCACATCCTGCCGCTGCTCGCCTGTCTGCGCTACAGCGTAACTTCGGCCTTCCCGCTCACCGCCTCATATGCGACGTGCCCACCAGGTGGAACTCCACCTTGCACATGCTGGACAGACTGTGCGAGCAGCAGCAGGCCATAGTGGAGTTTCAGCTGCAGCACGCACGGGTCAGTCGCACTACAGAACAGCACCACTTCACCACCAATGACTGGGCCTCCATGCGAGACCTGTGTGCCCTGTTGCGCTGTTTCGAGTACTCCACCAACATGGCCAGTGGCGATGACACCGTTATCAGCGTTACAATACCACTTCTATGTCTCCTTGAGAAAACACTTAGGGCGATGATGGAACAGGAGGTGGCCCAGGAGGAGGAGGAGGAGGATGAGGAAGAGGGGTCATTTTTAGCACTTTCAGGCCAGTCTCTTCGAAGTGACTCAGAGGGAGGTTTTTTGCAACAGCAGAGGCCAGGTACAAATGTGGCCAGCCAGGGCCCACTACTGGAGGACGAGGAGGACGAGGATGAGGAGGAGGTGGAGGAGGATGAGGATGAAGCATGGTCACAGCGGGGTGGCACCCAACGCAGCTCGGGTCCATCACTGGTGCGTGGCTGGGGGGAAAGGCAGGACGATGACGATACGCCTCCCACAGAGGACAGCTTGTCCTTACCCCTGGGCAGCCTGGCACACATGAGCGACTACATGCTGCAGTGCCTGCGCAACGACAGCAGAGTTGCCCACATTTTAACCTGTGCGGACTACTGGGTTGCCACCCTGCTGGATCCACGCTACAAAGACAATGTGCCCACCTTACTTCCTGCACTGGAGCGTGATAGGAAGATGCGCGAGTACAAGCGCACGTTGGTAGACGCGCTACTGAGAGCATTCCCAAATGTCACAGGGGAACAAGTGGAAGCCCAAGGCCAAGGCAGAGGAGGAGCAAGAGGTCGCCAAGGCAGCTGTGTCACGGCCAGCTCCTCTGAGGGCAGGGTTAGCATGGCAGAGATGTGGAAAACTTTTGTCAACACGCCACAGCTAACTGCACCACCACCTGATACGCAACGTGTTAGCAGGAGGCAACATTTCACTAACATGGTGGAACAGTACGTGTGCACACCCCTCCACGTACTGACTGATGGTTCGGCCCCATTCAACTTCTGGGTCTCTAAATTGTCCACGTGGCCAGAGCTAGCCTTTTATGCCTTGGAGGTGCTGGCCTGCCCGGCAGCCAGCGTTTTGTCTGAACGTGTATTCATCACGGCAGGGGGCGTCATTACAGACAAACGCAGCCGCCTGTCTACAGCCAATGTGGACAAGCTGACGTTCATAAAAATGAACCAGGCATGGATCCCACAGGACCTGTCCGTCCCTTGTCCAGATTAGACATTAACTACCTCCCCATAACCATATATTATTGGACTCCAGGGCACTTCCTCATTCAATCCTATTTTTATTTTCATTTTACCATTATATTGCGATGCTACCCAAAGTTGAATGAACCTCTCCTCTGCCTGTGTGCTAGGCCTAAATATATGCCAATGGACTGTTGCAGTGGTGGCTGACATGAAGCCTGATTCTCTGCTATGACATGCAGACTAATTCTCTGCTGACATGAAGCCAGATTGTCTGTTACGGGACCTCTCTCCTCTGCCTGGGTGCTGGGCCTAAATTTATGACAATGGACTGTTGCAGTGGTGGCTGACGTGAAGCCTGATTCTCTGCTATGACATGCAGACTGATTCTCTGCTGTCATGAAGCCAGATTGTCTGTTACGGGACCTTTCTCCTCTACCTGGGTTCTGGGCCTAAATTTATGAAAATTGACTCTTACAGTGGTGGGTGACGTGAAGCCTGATTCTCTGCTATGATATGAAGACTGATTCTCTGCTGACATGAAGCCAGATTGTCTGTTACGGGACCTTTCTCCTCTGCCTGGGTTCTGGGCCTAAATTTATGAAAATTGACTCTTACAGTGGTGGGTGACGTGAAGCCTGATTCTCTGCTATGATATGAAGACTGATTCTCTGCTGACATGAAGCCAGATTGTCTGTTACGGGACCTTTCTCCTCTGCCTGGGTTCTGGGCCTAAATTTATGAAAATTGACTCTTACAGTGGTGGGTGACGTGAAGCCTGATTCTCTGCTATGATATGAAGACTGATTCTCTGCTGACATGAAGCCAGATTGTCTGTTACGGGACCTTTCTCCTCTGCCTGGGTTCTGGGCCTAAATTTATGAAAATTGACTCTTACAGTGGTGGGTGACGTGAAGCCTGATTCTCTGCTATGATATGAAGACTGATTCTCTGCTGACATGAAGCCAGATTGTCTGTTACGGGACCTTTCTCCTCTGCCTGGGTTCTGGGCCTAAATTTATGAAAATTGACTCTTACAGTGGTGGGTGACGTGAAGCCTGATTCTCTGCTATGATATGAAGACTGATTCTCTGCTGACATGAAGCCAGATTGTCTGTTACGGGACCTTTCTCCTCTGCCTGGGTTCTGGGCCTAAATTTATGAAAATTGACTCTTACAGTGGTGGGTGACGTGAAGCCTGATTCTCTGCTATGATATGAAGACTGATTCTCTGCTGACATGAAGCCAGATTGTCTGTTACGGGACCTTTCTCCTCTGCCTGGGTTCTGGGCCTAAATTTATGAAAATTGACTCTTACAGTGGTGGGTGACGTGAAGCCTGATTCTCTGCTATGATATGAAGACTGATTCTCTGCTGACATGAAGCCAGATTGTCTGTTACGGGACCTTTCTCCTCTGCCTGGGTTCTGGGCCTAAATTTATGAAAATTGACTCTTACAGTGGTGGGTGACGTGAAGCCTGATTCTCTGCTATGATATGAAGACTGATTCTCTGCTGACATGAAGCCAGATTCTCTGTTACGGGACCTCTCTCCTCTGCCTGGGTGCTGGGCCTAAATTTATGACAATGGACTGTTGCAGTGGTGGCTGACGTGAAGCCTGATTCTCTGCTATGACATGCAGACTGATTCTCTGCTGACATGAAGCCAGATTCTCTGTTACGGGACCTCTCTCCTCTGCCTGTGTGTGTGCTGGGCCTAAATATATGCCAATGGACTGTTGCAGTGGTGGCTGACGTGAAGCCTCATTCTCTGCTATGACATGCAGACTAATTCTCTGCTGACATGAAGACAGATTCTCTGTTACGGGACCTCTCTCCTCTGCCTGGGTGCCGGGGCCTAAATATCTGAGAATGGACTGTTCCAGTGGTGGGTGACGGGAAGCCAGATTCTCTGCTATGGAACCTCTCTCCAATTGATTTTGGTTAATTTTTATTTATTTAATTTTTATTTTAATTCATTTCCCTATCCACATTTGTTTGCAGGGGATTTACCTACATGTTGCTGCCTTTTGCAGCCCTCTAGCTCTTTCCTGGGCTGTTTTACAGCCTTTTTAGTGCCGAAAAGTTCGGGTCCCCATTGACTTCAATGGGGTTCGGGTTCGGGACGAAGTTCGGATCGGGTTCGGATCCCGAACCCGAACATTTCCGGGATGTTCGGCCGAACTTCTCGAACCCGAACATCCAGGTGTTCGCTCAACTCTACTTAAGAGGTTTCTATGGAAAAAACAAAACAAAACGAACTACAATATAATTGGGCCCGGCGGAGATCCGGCTGCAACCTCGCAAATATGCCAAAAATCTGCCGGAAGAGAAAATCTGTGCACTGATCATCTCCACAGTATGAGGACGAGTGATTGCTGCTGTAATTTGCTCGTCCCCATGCAAAGTCATTGCATCTGTTTAGACAGCACAATCTGCAGCGCGGAAATGATGATTGAGGTGTCCACACCTCCGATCATTCCACCCGATGAACAAGCTTTTCACTTTTTAATCAGGTGATCTGCGGCACCTTTAGATCGGCAGATTATCGGGAATGAGCCTTTATAGGAACATTTGTTCCCGATAATCTGTCTGATATTCGGTTCTTATAAATCCACCTTTACAGTAGGAGACTCTGCTGTATACTCAATATAGGTAGCAACCAGCTTTATCCTGACAAACTGAAGCATAATATTGGATAGATGGGAGGACCACATGATGTCTCACTTCAGCAATTGGCATCTATCATGTAGGCACTTACTAATGTATTGTTTCCTTTACTAGCTTCATTCATTTTTTTTATCACATTATACACTGTTTGTTTCCATGGTTACATGCCACCCTGCAATCCATCATTGGTGGCCGTGCTTGCACAATATAGGAAAAAGCAATGGCCTCTGTGCACTCCCTTGGTCCTTGCATTAACTTTCTCTACATGATAAATGCCATTTGCTGATGTGAGACAACCCCTTTAAGATCAGCGATGTATAATATAATTCAAACACAAACAAGAACTTAGCTTGGCATTGCACTTGAATATGCACAATGAGATGAGATTGGAGGTGTTTGTTACAGCTGCCCTGCCCTATAAAAAACACACCAGTTCAGGGTTTGCTTTTCATAAAAAGCATTGCCTGATGTAAATGATGCCTCGCACAAAAGAGCTCTCAGAAGACCTACGATTAAGAATTGTTGACTTGCATAAAGCTGGAAAGGGTTATAAAAGTATCACCAAAACCCTTGCTGTTCATCAGTCCACGGTAAGACAAATTGTCTATAAATGGAGAAAGTTCAGCACTGCTGCTACTCTCCCTAGGAGTGGCCGTCCTGTAAAGATGACTGCAAGAGCACAGCGCAGACTGCTCAATGAGGTGAAGAAGAATCCTAGAGTGTCAGCTAAAGACTTACAAAAGTCTCTGGCATATGCTAACATCCATGTTAGCGAATCTATGATATGTAAAACACTAAACAAGAATGGATTTTATGGGAGGATACCACAGCCACTGCTGTCCAAAAAAAACATTGCTGCACAGTTTGCACAAGAGCACCTGGATGTTCCACAGCAGTACTGGAAAAATATTCTGTGGACAGATGAAACCAAAGTTGAGTTGTTTGGAAGAAACATAACACTATGTGTGGAGAAAAAGAGGCACAGCAGACCAACATTAAAACCTTATCCCAACTGTGAAGTATGGTGGTGGGGGCATCATGGTTTGGGGCTGCATTGCTGCGTCAGGGCCTGTACGGATTGCTATCATCGAAAAAGAAGAAAACACAGTGGTGAACTCTATCTTTTTTATTTTATTTTTCTGTTGTGTTATTTGTTATTTTAATTTATTGAAGAGGCCCTGTGTTTTTCATTATGGCTGATATTTTAGATTTTAGAGATAATTTTTTATGTGATATAGACTCTGTTTTCTCCCAGACATATGTAACTCAAAAACCTGATAATGTGAGGGATTTTTTCTTGGAGCTGGAGAAGGAGCTTATCAGGGAGGTGATAACCACCTGGGATGTGATAGCCCTTGAGAAGTATCTCACTGAAGAAAAAATATCTGAAGGGTTAAGATGACAGTTGCCTCTGAACTCAGAGGATAAGGGAGATTTGGATGAATGGGAGCTCTTGATGAATGAATGTTGTATGAAGGTACTAATATTCATTATAGCGAAAAGGAAGAATAAATTGAGATAGATAAATGAAAATATAGAAAAGCTAAAATCATCTCTAGATCCACATAGAGATCAAGTAGAATATGGACAATTATAAAAAAAAAATGTCAAGAAAGTATAAATAAAACAGAGAGAGAATAAGAGATAAAAAACATAATAAATACATGAAGGTGAGTGAGGACTATAACTCTAAAAGGGTCTATAAATGGAAGAATAGAGGTATTGAAAATAAGATGAGTGAGAAAGGAGGAGAGAGAGAGACAGAGGTGTAACCTTACCCAAGCAGGGAAATTACATTGAGGATAAGGAAAAGGGACAAGTATATGGGTCACATATGCATAATTATACACATAGGCAAAATCAGGACTATCAAAGAAATGGACCACAGAGACCGTAATCTGGCAATAACTATGGAGGTGGTTTATATGGACTAAATTATTATCCTAGATTTAACCAATACCGCAGATATCCAAATTATCGACAAAGATACTATAAAAATAATTACTATCAGAACCAATACCAAAATACCTACAGAATATAGGAATGAAAATAAACAAGAACATGAGGAACAAAAAAACAAAAAATGCAGTAAAAGATGCCCCAAATTTTCCCCACCAAACAATAAAAGGAATTCAGAGGGAACCAGCAATTCAGAAAACAACTACGCCCATGAAAATAAATCTAACAGAGGAAGAAGGGGAGGTAGGAAAAAACAACCCAAAATCAAAGAAATACAGGGAGGATTGAGAGGGATTTATAACCTTAGTTCTCATGTTCTGGATGATGCTGAAAAGAATGTGTTGGCTGAAGGACTTAAATTTGCCCCAACCAAGAGACCAAATAAATTTGGGATTTTTTTTTAGATATTCATAAATATATCCAAAAATTAAATATGGCCAAGTATGCCATTAATAAACAAAACACGGGAATTAGCCAAGATCGCAGTGTAGTGGTGTTGGGCTCCCAGGAGCCTAACTCCATTATTCATACAGATCTACGGGAAAAGAGTACGTTTTTTCCATTCAACAAGGAAAATGACTGCATAGAAGCGTTTAAGAGAAGTCTCCTGAAAGAACTAGAAAAGATGGATGATAAACCTAGGAAACACAACCTGACAATAGAATAACATAAAGCTCTAAGTAAGTTAGAAAATAATTCAGCAATTGTTATCAAGCCAGCTGATAAGGGGGTGGGGTGGTTTTAGAGTTAAATATGAAGGCGAGATGCTTAGGCTGTTATCAGATAAAGACACCTACCAAATATTAAAAAAAGATCCTACTATTGAATTCAAAAGGGAACTGGAGACTTTGTTGCAAGTTGGTTATGTGAACGGGGTCCTAAATAAAACAGAATTAGAATACCTAAAAGTGAAGTATCCAAAGGTCCCGGTGATATATTTCCTGCCGAAAATTCATAAGTGCCTGTCCAATCCCCCGAGAATTGGGTCACTTTTAAGTAAATCGACAGAGTATGTCGATTTGTTCCTACAGAAGTACGTGAAAAGAACCCGTCCTACCTCAAAGACAGTGGCAGTGTGTTGGAAGTCATTGAATAATATGGCTCACCCTCTCCCAATACATGGATGGCTACAGCAGATGTGTCATCCCTGTATACTATTATTCCAAAAGATCTAGGCATTAATGCCATCAAAGAACAACTTGATGTCGATGGAGATATAACAGATATACAAAGCAATTTTATATGTCAATGTCTGGAATTCTGTTTAGCCCACAATTATTTTTGGTTCCAAAACAAGTTTTATTTGCAGCAAACTGGGACGGCGATGGGGGTGAAATTCGCGCCCAGTTTCGCTAACTTGTTTATGACCGGATGGTCATTCAGCCAAGGTTACATCAGCCACAGTCCGGTGGCCGACTTACCCTGTGGAAACGATACATCGATGACTGCTTGATAATGTGGGAGGGTGATGAACAAAGGTTAAAAGACTTCCTCAGGGAGATAAATAATAATAGCTCAAATCTCACCTTCACAAGTGAGATTAGCGCAGAAAGTGTTAATTTTTTAGATCTTACCATATTTGTTTAGGATAAACTTTCTTTAAGCCCACTGATGTAAATGGTTATATTGACACATCGAGCTGTCACCATAGTCCCTGGATTGAAAATATCCCTAAGGGGCAATTTATGCGCATATATAGAAACTGCACCAAAAAAGTGATTATAGAGAACAAAGTAAAATTATGATGGAACGGTTTGAGGAGAAGGGGTATGATAGGTGCTCTCTGGAAAAAACTAGGGACATTGTTGCAACAAGGGATAAGAAAGAGAAAAGAGAGGGATAATCAGGAGAAAGATTATAGGTTTGTTTTTTTCACCCAGTTCAGTGCTATTGTGGGACCCTTAAAAAATTCCTTGAGAAAAAATTGGTCAATAATCAAAAATGACCCGATCTTGGGGGATATTATCCCTGATATCTTTAGGAAAGCAAAAAAGGTGGAGGTCTCTGCACATATATACATTATCTGACATCTCTTGAAAACGGAATTCCTGAAAATTTTATTCCATATATGTAAATTTATCTTATATGAGTATAACTGTGTTATATTGTCGTTTTTATAAGTGATGCATTCCTCCAATATTTTATTTGTTTTAATTTAATTTATTTATATAATGTACCTGAATGATTATTTGTAAGTAACTTAAATATCTATACAATAGCATTTCAAAATATCAAGGAATAGGAAATAATTTAGATGCTTCTATAATGGACTATATACTATTCCGGATTAGATTCCGGCTTTTCTAATAGACCGACACAGGATAAAAGGGAAACAGGATGTGAAGTATGCTTGACCACTGAGGAAGGAGCAAGTCTGTGCTCCGAAACATGTTTGGGTGAACAAGCATATGAAGGTTTAAAATTATACTGCTGGAGCGCTCCATGAGGAATCGAACTCACGATAACTGACTAAAACGGAACCCCGACAGCTGAAATAACTAAGAGGCGATCCGAATATTGAAGGGGTGGAACTGATATTTAACAGAGACGCCGCCATAACATGTGGCACGCCGACGTTCTGAACAAGCTGTGACCGGAGGTTCCGCAATACAAAGGTCAGTCTGTTTTCATATCAGGAGCGGGACGCCGCACCAGAGAACAGCTGAACTGTGAGTAATCCAAGCACTGAATTGTGCACCAACGGAACATTCCCTATCTTCACATATATTAAACAAGTGAGACTATACCTGAATGTCTTGTCCACATAAAGAGAAAGATATTTAGCGACTAACTGCTGGCAAGTAAATAGCAAAGCTACAACTGCTACAATTGCTATAATAACATTGTTGCTATATTGCTGCTACATCGCTGAGTTATCTAAACAGTGGAATATGCCATATGGGGACTGATACATGGAACCATTGCCACTAATCCAAGTTTTAAAAATGTTCCTGCATTTTACTTATACATATATTCATTGTTGTAATATTGCTATTATCTTGTAATTGTTATTGCCATTATTGTTATTTACTATTGTCATATTGCTATTGCTGTTAAAACTAATCCCACATTTAATCATTTTTTATATGAGTATTGTGATTGTTTTATGTCAATATTTTAAATATTTAATAAATTGTCCTCCATGAACCCATAAATAGAGTGCCTGCTCATTAACATTTTTATCTCCAATTATTCGCAAGTGACGAGGGTGAGTCACCATTGAGCAAGAGCACCTGTTTCCAGAAAACCAGTGGAGAGCCGCCTTTTTTGTAATATCTTTAGGAAAGCACCACATTTAAGAGATACTTTGGTACAAAGATGAGAAATGTTCAAAAAGTGGAATCAAAAAATGGTTAGAATTATAATATCAAAGGAGAAATCTCCTGTGAATATATGGGAGTTATATATCTCCTGTCCGTGTCCACTAATCTATATTGGTCCGTGTGGACTAATCTATATTGGGAGGACCTTGAGAAAACTTAAAACAAGAATCCAAGAATATTTAAATAATATAAAAAAAGGGCTTGAGAAAAAATCCTAAGAGGTTGTGGTTCATGGGGATAGAAAGGGTCAAACAGAATTAGCGAGGAGGAGATACGGTGGCAGCAATTAACCTCCGGGAGGTGGAATGGATCTTCAGAATGTGGTCTCTACAGCCAGATGGTCTGAACATCGACCTAGATTTGAAACCTTGTTTGGTGGAATAGTAATTATTTTTTATTTTTTTTACTGCTAATTTTTACTGCTGGTATTAATTGTGAGTGTTAATGCTAAATACTAAAGGTTTGATCATATATCATCTGAGACAAGAACTAGGATGTATTGGATAAATTAAGTTATTTTAGGTGGAGAAAGATGTGTGAATAAGAAAAAAACATTAGATGGTATGTGATTTATTATTATTATTACTATTATTATATTTTGTTCAAATTTTATTCGGACATTAAAACATTAAAAAATTATAATTTGTGGATTTTAATTGTTTCAAAAAAATCTGTGGATTTATAATGGAAGGGGGATGGGAGAAGATTGAATGTTATTTTAACACCCATATGCCTTTTAATCTTATACCTTTGTGAGTATAATAAAAGCTATTACCATTGGAAACATTGGTGGACCTTCACTATGTGCCTGCACCTTTATATCTACAGAGGGGTGGTTTTGTGACCGAGATTATCCTCCTGTGGAACTTCGTTGTTTGGCATCACCTAAAAGCTGTCGTATCCTATCCTGATCAAGCCCTTTGAATCACAGCCAAGTGAAGCAGCACGACACCTTCCATTGAACTGTTTGTTGAATGTGAATAAGCCCGCTTGACACGGTAGTCTGCGACGCCAAAAAAGAAGGAAACACAGTGGTGAACTCTATCTTTTTTATTTTATTTTTCTGTTGTGTTATTTGTTATTTTATTTTATTGAAGATTTTGCAGGAGAACTTAAGGCCATCTGTCCACCAGCTGAAGCTCAACAGAAGATGGGTGTTGCAACTGGACAACGACCCAAAGCATAGAAGTAAATAAAAAACAGAATGGCTTAAACAGAAGAAAATACGCCTTCTGGAGTGGCCCAGTCACAGTCCTGACCTCAACCCGATTGAGATGCTGTGGCATGACCTCAAGAAAGCGATTCACACCAGACATCCCAAGAATATTGCTGAACTGAAACAGTTCTGTAAAGAGGAATGGTCAAGAATTACTCCTGACCGTTGTGCACATCTGATTTGCAACTACAGGCAACGTTTGGTTGAAGTTATTGCTGCCAAAGGAGGTTCAACCAGTTATTAAATCCAAAGGTTCACATACTTTTTCCACCTGCACTGTGAATGTTTACATGGTGTGTTCAATAAAAACATGGTAATATTTAATTCTTTGTGTGTTATTAGTTTAAGCAGACTGTAATTGTCTATTGTTGTGACTTAGATGAAGATCAGATCACATTTTATGACCAATTTGTGCAGAAATCCATATAATTCCAAAGGGTTCACACAGGGGCGTAGCTATAGGGGGTGCAGAGGTAGCAGTTGCTACCGGACCCAGGAGCCTGAGGGGGCCCAAAGACCCTTGTGCTGCTTAAAGGGAACCTGTCACCTGGATTTTGGGTATAGAGCTGAGGACATGGGTTGCTAGATGGCCGCTAGCACATCCGCAATACCCAGTCCCCATAGCTCTGTGTGCTTTTATTGTGTAAAAAAAACGATTTGAAACATATGCAAATTAACCTGAGATGAGTCCTGTATGTGAGATGAATCAGGGACAGGACTCATCTCAGGTTAATTTGCATATGTATTAAATCGTTTTTTTTACACAATAAAAGCACACAGAGCTATGGGGACTGGGTATTGCGGATGTGCTAGCGGCCATCTAGCATCCCATGTCCTCAGCTCTATACACAAAATCCCGGTGACAGGTTCCCTTTAAGAAGACACTGTTATTGTAGAAAGTGCATGCTGGAGGAATGGGGTTAGGTCAATAATTTGGCATGAAGGAAGGGGGGGGGGCGTTTCAATTTTTGCCTCAGACAGCACAAAGGCTATGTACTTTTTTGCCCCTGGCCACAAAGCACTGAGGGAAGGGGGGGGGGGGCAAGTTGAACTCTTGTACCAGGGCCCATGAGCCTTTAGCTACGCCTCTGGGTTCACATACTTTTTCTTGCAACTGTATATCTCATCCACTCGCTACATAAAAAATAATGCAGCGTAAACTGACTTGCGTTGCTGGTTTCCAATCTGCAGCACGTCAATTTATGCTGCGGGTCATAGGCACAGCTTCCAATCCTTGCAACATAAAGATTGAAAGCATTGGAAGACCCACTGGGATTCCAAAAGCAATGCCACTGCAAAAACTTGGACCAGAAGGTTTCAATCAGATCCACTGTGGATTTTACGTTGCAGACCTGTCACATGTGACTGTACCCTTAAATTTCTTGCTCCTTGTTACTGCAAATCAGAGTAGTGGTTAGCGGGATGAGATGCTTTAAAGCAGCTATGTGAGCCGCTACTAATTCTGCATCTCACACAATCACTGCACTGTACTCACTCTGAGACATCTGTCATAGGTGTCTCTGCTTTTGCTGATATTCATTGTTATTTTCCAAGGCACCTCAAAGATTTGGACACTGACTTACAGAATAGCTGCCTATAGGTGGCACTAGAGAAACGGTTTTCTTTCTTCTGGAAGAGAGCTATTTTTCATACTTTTTCCTGATCTATGTGAGGAGAACCACTTAAAGAGCATGGGAGCAAAATATAACAGAAAATCAGCCTGAATGGAGTTTTATCATTTTACTAGAGTCTAGATTTAAATGTTATTTTTCAGGAACTCTAAATTGAGTCTTTTCTCCAAATAATGTACCGTATGTGCCAAAATCCATAAAAAATATAGATTTTTAAAGCAGGCTGTAATATATTTTGCTTGCAAGCACTTTTAATACTTTAATTAAAATCATTGATATGAAACTAGAGATTGCACATTCAGTAGGATTTCCTTGCTTCATTAGTCAGGAATTTGATTAGAAAGTAGTTTATTATACAATATTTTCTATGTTTTCATTCATTATATCCTAAGTAATTAAATCAAATTCCACGAGTACTGCTATTAATTAAATGTCTACATTATATGTAATGGATATCTAGGTAAATTATTTTTGGTTTGTACCCTTCCATTTAAGCATTTATTCTATTCAGATTCTGCATAACAACTAGCACCATCTTGTGTTACATTTGGATCACCACACGTATGCTGCAGTTGGCTATCTTATGTTATGTGCAACTTGACAGTAAAAGAACACATGCAAGGCAAACATACGTAGCTTAACCAAAACAATAGCTTCAGCTACTGGTATCTACATATTGACAGCAGCTTAAAGACATGTAGACTCTGAGCAAAACAGTGTGCAGATCATTGCCTCCTACAGTGAAAAACACAGACATGTGGAGGTGTAAATGTATTTCAAGACAGCTTGCAATCCTTTGGCCATTAAACTCTACTGGAGATGCGTGAAGCTGCCCTAAGCAAACCGCACAGCAATGATTTAATGAAAGAGAAAATTTATTGCAAACAGTAAGATGGCTTCTATAATATTTGATCTGTTGGACAACTTCATTTGTAAAAAAATAAATAAATAATGTAATCTCTACAAGAAAAAAATAACCCTTTTAATTGCAGCTTTTTAACTAAAACAGTCTGAGAGTTTGATTTATTTATTTATTGCTGTTAATGCTAAGTTGACAAAGTGGAATTCCATCCTAATTTCAGGAAAAATTCAATTTGCACCGAATCCGAATTTCCTCACGTTTCGTGGTAACTAGTGTTGATCGAGCACTAAAGTATTATATATATAAGCTATCTAATAGTGTTGATCGACCACCATAGCGCTCGGGCCGAATACATCGGGATGCTCGGGTGCTCTACTGAGCACCCAAGTATAATGGAAGTCAATGGGAGAACCCGAGCATCAAACCAGGCACCCCTGCTCTGAAGAGTGGAGGGTGCCTTGTTCATAGGAAAAGGTCAGAAATTGATGGAAACACCACCGAAATGGTTCAGAAACAGCATGGGAAGGTTGCTGCTGGGAACGATGTTGTTCGAGTAGTACGCCAATTTTACAATAATTTTACAATAATACGCACAAAACCGAAGATAAAATTGATTTTAGAGGAAAAATTGTTAGGAAACATTCTTTCCTATATATTTACTTGTATATAAAGTGCAAGCGCTGCCAAAAATTACAAGGAAGAGGCAATCCGATACAACCTATATATCACATAAAGGAGGGTCTCATTCACATTGTGGTACAATTGTTCATGTAGTGGGACTCCTACACTTATAAAGCCTATGCACTAAGTGAAAGGGCTGCCAAAAAATTACAAGGAACCGGCACGCCAATACACCCTTTGTTACACATAAAGGAGGGCATCATGCACAGCCTTGAAAATTATGATTGATGGCCTGCTGGTGACCCTCAAAAACATTTGGAGCAAGGGTCTGCTGATTCGACTATCTAAAACATTATGGGCAAGGGCCTGCTGCCGCTTTGGTGACTCTAGATAAAATGGGGCCAATCGCACGTCCCCGTGACGGCAACGATCCATTCAGATGTCTGCCCTATCAACTTTAGAAGTTATTTTCAGCTCAAACCATGGTGACCATGGGTAACGGTGAATCAGTGTTCGATTCCGGAGAGGGAGCCTGAGAAACGGCTACGTCTATCACATCCAAGCAAGGCAGCATGCTTGCAAATTGCCTATTAGGTATAATTAGGTGGGAGCCTGCAGGTTAGCTGACCAAGTAAAAGATTTTAGGTGCAGGCCTGCAGGTGAGCTGACCCTGTAAAAGGTTGTAGGTTAGGGCTAGCAGTTGAGCTGACCCTCTAAAAAATGATATGCGAGGGCCTTCAGGTGAGCTGACCCTGTAAAAGATTGTAGGTGAAGGCCTGCTGGTGAGCTAACCCTGTAAAAAAAAAGTATATGCGAGGGTCTGCTGGGGAGCTGACCCTGTAAAACATTATATGTAAGGGCCTTCTGGTGAGCTGACCCTCTAAAAGATTACATGCAAGGACCCGCTGGTGAGCTGACCCTGTAAAACATTGTAGGTGAGGGCCTGCTGGTGAGCTGACCCTCTAAAAAATTATATATGAGGGCCTGCTGGTGAGCTGACCCTGTAAAACATTGTAGGTGAGGGCCTGCTGGTGAGCTGACCCTCTAAAAAATTATACAGGTCCTTCTAAAAAAAATTGCATATTGTGATAAAGTTCATTATTTTCTGTAATGTACTGATAAACTTTAGACTTTCATATATTTTAGATTCATTACACACAACTGAAGTAGTTCAAGCCTTTTATTGTTTTAATATTGATGTTTTTGGCATACAGCTCATGAAAACCCCAAATTCCTATCTCAAAAAATTAGAATATTTCATCCGACCAATAAAAGTTTTTAATACAACAAAAGTCAACCTTCAAATAATTATGTTCAGTTATGCACTCAATACTTGGTCGGGAATCCTTTTGCAGAAATGACTGCTTCAATGCGGCGTGGCATGGAGGCAATCAGCCTGTGGCACTGCTGAGGTGTTATGGAGGCCCAGGATGCTTCGATAGCGGCCTTAAGCTCATCCAGAGTGTTGGGTCTTGCGTCTCTCAACTTTCTCTTCCCAATATCCCACAGATTCTCTATGGGGTTCAGGTCAGGAGAGTTGGCAGGCCAATTGAGCACAGTAATACCATGGTCAGTAAACCATTTACCAGTGGTTTTGGCACTGTGAGCAGGTGCCAGGTCGTGCTGAAAAATGAAATCTTCATCTCCATAAAGCTTTTCAGCAGATGGAAGCATGAAGTGCTCCAAAATCTCCTGATAGCTAGCTGCATTGACCCTGCCCTTGATAAAACACAGTGGACCAACACCAGCAGCTGACATGGCACCCCAGACCATCACTGACTGTGGGTACTTGACACTGGACTTCAGGCATTTTGGCATTTCCCTCTCCCCAGTCTTCCTCCAGACTCTGGCACCTTGATTTCCGAATGACATGCAACAGTCCAGTGCTGCTTCTCTGTAGCCCAGGTCAGGCGCTTCTGCCGCTGTTTCTGGTTCAAAAGTGGCTTGACCTGGGGAGAATGCGGCACCTGTAGCCCATTTCCTGCACACGCCTGTACACGGTGGCTCTGGATGTTTCTACTCCAGACACAATCCACTGCTTCCGCAGGTCTCCCAAAGTCTGGAATCGGTCCTTCTCCACAATCTTCCTCAGGGTCCGGTCACCTCTTCTCATTGTGCAGCGTTTTCTGTCACACTTTTTCCTTCCCACAGACTTCCCACTGAGGTGCCTTGATACAGCACTCTGGGAACAGCCTATTCGTTCAGAAATTTCTTTCTGTGTCTTACCCTCTTGCTTGAGGGTGTCAATGATGGCCTTCCGGACAGCAGTCAGGTCGGCAGTCTTACCCATGATTGCGGTTTTGAGTAATGAACCAGGCTGGGAGTTTTTAAAAGCCTCAGGAATCTTTTGCAGGTGTTTAGAGTTAATTAGTTGATTCAGATGATTAGGTTAATAGCTCGTTTAGAGAACCTTTTCATGATATGCTAATTTTTTGAGATAGGAATTTCGGGTTTTCATGAGCTGTATGCCAAAATCATCAATATTAAAACAATAAAAGGCTTGAACTACTTCAGTTGGTGTGTAATGAATCTAAAATATATGAAAGTCTAATGTTTATCAGTACATTACAGAAAATAATGAACTTTATCACAATATGCTAATTTTTTGAGAATGGTCCTTGCCCTTTATGCTTTTTATACGGGGTCCCTCTTCAAACAATGGAGCATAAAGGCCCCATTTGCACTAAATTGGAAGCGGTGGAGTGCCCTGGCTCCTGCTCATCGCCCAGGAGAATGTCGTCCTCGGTCTCCTCCCCCCAGCCACGGAAAACACCAGGAATCCTAGAAACGTTTAAAGCCTGCTCTTCTTGATCCTCCTCCTCCCTCCAGGCACCATCCTTCTCTGACTCCTCTTCAGAATCTAGCTGACTTGTCTCAGATGTAGTAGCCCCCCCTGGGAATTCATTGAGCATTGCGAATTCCTCATCTTCCTGCTCCTGGTCCTCGACAGCTTGATCAATGAGACGATGCACTCTCCAGAAAGAAGGCGTAAGGTACGATGTCACTGATGACGCCCTTGCTACGACTGACCAGTTTGGTGATCTCATCAAATGGCTGCAGAAGTCTGCATGCATCGCGAATGAACAGCCTCTGGCGAGGAGAAAAAAAAACAAGCTCCCCATAACCTGTCCTGCAGCAGAGTTAGTACAGGTAGTCGTTATCGGCACGTTTCTTCTGGAGCAGCGTATCAAGCATATAAAAGGTGGAGTTACAGCGTGTCGGGCAGTCACAAATCAGACGTCTGACGGGCAGGTGGTGTCACTGCTGAACGTCAGCAAGGCGAGCCATGGCCGTGTAAGATCTTCTAGAATGGCCAGATATTTTCCTGGCCTGCCGGGGTATTTGGCAACAAATCGCTGCACGACTAAGTTTGGGACATGTGCCATGTATGGCACGTGTGTCATTGTGCCCTGTTTCAGCGCGCTCAGCAGATTGGCACTGTTGTCGCACACCACTTTACAAACTGATCGGCCTGTGACCGCAGAGCTGAAATTAGTGCTGACCGGTGTGGCTCTTGGCTTCCAGGCACAACAGCCGCAGCACAGCATGGCAACGTCTCACCTGGCACATCAAATAGGTTCTGGGGGGCTGGGAGGATGCAGCAGAAGAGGCGGTAGCAGTGGAAAAGGAGGAGTCAGCCAAGGAGGAGACAGAGGATGGAGTAGGAGGAGGAGGAGAATAAGAGGCAGGCCTGCATGCAATCCGTGGCGGTAACACCAAACCCACACGGGTGCCACGGGTTGCATGCTTGACAGCCGTCAGAAGTTTCACCCAGTGGGCAGTAAAAGTTATGTACCTTCCCTGCCTGTGTTTGCTAGACCACGTGTCTGTGGTCAAATGTATCTTGGCACCGACACTGTGTGCCAGAGATACATTCACTTGCCACTATAGCTCTGGGATGCCCTTCTGGGAGAAATATTTCCTTCCGAGGACCTTCAACAAATTTTCTAAAGGCCTCCGAGTCCATCAGTTTATATGACAACAGTTGGCGGGCTAGCAGTTCCGACATGTGGCTTTGCGGTTCTGACGGTGTTGCTCCCACTGGGCTCGGTGATGGGAGGCCAGGTGCCCTCTTAAGGCGGTAGTCCCTAGGTGAGTTTTGGTATATCGCAGGCCTCAATCAATATTTTGTGGAATCCGGTATATCAATCCACTCTCTCAGTATTTTCTGGAAACAGGTATATAAAACCCAATAATGAGTATTTGCTGGAAGCTGGCAAATCAAACCCCTTAATCGATATTTGGTGGAAGCTGGTGTATCGCAGACCTCAATCAATATTTGGTGGAAGCTGATGTATCGCAGGCCTCAATCAATATTTGATGGAAGCCGATATATCAATACCCTGTATCAGTATTTTGTGGAAACAGGTATATAGAACCCAATAATGAGTATTTGCTGGAAGCTGGCAAATCAAACCCCTTAATCGATATTTGGTGGAAGCTGGTGTATCGCAGACCTCAATCAATATTTGGTGGAAGCTGATGTATAACACCCCTCAATCTGTATTTTGTGGAAGCGGGTATATGTCACCCCTTAATCAGTTTTTTTGGGGGCAACAGGTATATCACACCATTTGCAATTAGTTATTCAAATAGCATTTCGTCCTCTATCTAGCTGCGGTCACTGAATAACAATTTTACTGTAGCCAAATTATTTTCCTCTTTTTTTGGGGGGGGGGGGGGCAATTGCTATATCACACCTGTAGAAATTATTTGTTCCAATGTCGTTTGTCACTATCTGTAGCTGAGGTAACGCATCAAAACCACAAACCAATGTTGCACTACTCAAATGCACTATATAGAATGTATATAATTGGTATATAACACCCCTACTTCAATCCGTTTTTTTGGTGGGCAACTGGTATATCACACCAATAGAATTTATTTGTTCAAATGCCGTTTGTCACTATCTGTAGCTGAGGTAGCGCAGCAAAACCGCAAACCATTACTGCACTACCCAAATGCACTATATAGAAAGTATATACCTGGTATATAACACCCCTGCTTCAATCACTTTTTTGGGGGGGGGGGGGGGGGCAACTGGTATATCACACCAGTAGAATTTATTTGTTCCAATGTAGTTTGTCACTATCTGTAGCTGAGGTAACGCAACAAAACCGCAAACCAATGCTGCACTAGCCAAATGCACTATATAGAAAGTATATAATTGGTATATAACACCCCTGCTTCAATCACTTTTGGGGGGGGGGGGCAACTGGTATATCACACCAGTAGAAAATATTTGTTCTAATAGCGT
Source organism: Bufo gargarizans (assembly GCF_014858855.1). Classification (NCBI taxonomy): domain Eukaryota; kingdom Metazoa; phylum Chordata; class Amphibia; order Anura; family Bufonidae; genus Bufo; species Bufo gargarizans. The sequence continues at coordinate 209,039,929 of NC_058081.1, read as the reverse complement.
TTGTCACTCTGTGTAGCTGAGGTAACACAGCAAAACCGCATACAAATGCTGCACTACCTAAATGCACTATATAGAAAGTATATAATTGGTATATAACACCCCTGCTTCAATCAGTTTTTTTGGGGGGGCAACTGGTATATCACACCAATAGAAATGATTTGTTCCAATAGTGTTTGGCACTCTGTGTAGCTGCAGTATTGCAGCAGAACCACACACAACTGCTGCACAATACAAATGCACTATAATATACTTTCTATGCTAAAAAGTATATTATGAGTATATTACACCATTCAGTAAGTCACACCTATACCAGTTCTTAAAAGGACTTTTGTGGCCCTATTAGCTAGCGTTTGGTGTCCCTAACAGTCTGTTTCTGCTCCACTCAGCAACCTCTCCCTACACTGGATAAAGATTGAATGTAAAATGGCGGCCAGATCAGGTTTATATCCATTTGCTGAAACGTCTCAATAGGCTGTCCTGTAACACCTGGTGGATGTGTCATGGGTCAAATTTCTTCACAATGTTAAAGAATATGGAGCCGGTGGATATCTCCATATGCTCGCCCGTTCGGCGAACCGTGGATGAGCAAAGTTCGCCACAAAACGACCGCCGGGCGAACAGCAAGGCCATCTCTAATTGTCAGCATTCGGAAGAGGGATGACTTCTGACTCTCCACCTTGTTGGACCCTCGCTACCGGTCCAAAATGGGGGCCTTTGTTACACTCGCTGAGAGGGAGGACAAACTAAACTACTATTGAGACATCCTATGTAGTCAGTTGGGTGCTGCCTATCTGCGCAATCGTTCATCCTCTTGCAGGTCTGACTGGGGGAGCCTTCTGCGCTCACGTTCCTCTGCCATGACTGCTGTGGCAGGGTGGGGGGGTAGAAGCAGTTCCAGCTCCATCAGCAGCAACTTGAGTCTAGAGTCGCTGATAAGCAGTTTTCTTCACCCGCCTAGTGAAGAAACTACTCACCAGCAGCAGAATCTAGACCTGGAGCAGGACCTGAACCAGCAGATGGAGGCATACTTGGAAAGTACCCTGCCACCCCACATTGAAGATCCGCTGGACTACTGGGCAGCCAAACTGGATTTGTGGCTGCAACTGTCCGAGTTTGCCCTGGAAAAGCTGTCCTGCCCGGCCAGTAGTGTGGCATCAGAGCGGATTTTTAGTGCGGCGGGGCCATAGTTACCCCAAGAAGAACTCGCCTGTAGAGAGACTGACCTTGTATAGCGGCTTTGCTTGGTATTGCAGCTCAGCCCCATTCACTCTGTGTTAGGTGACACATTTTTTTTAAACAAATAAATGTAGAAATGTAGAATATTTATGAAATTTAAAATAAGACCAGAGTAGAGCCAATATTTTGGCCAAAGCAGAAGTTAAGAATTGTATATGTGATATGGTATAGGATGGGAAACGGTAATGAGCAGGTACAGTAGGGGTTGGACAAGTGCAGAGTGGGCTGCTAAGTGTGCCTGGATTAGGACCCCACAATACATGCCTGTATGGGACCCTGATGGCAGTCCTATTGGAAGTATGTACTCTATATCCCAATTTGTGCCTGCTGGTGAAAAGTTCTTGAATGTCTGTCAGACGATCATAGATCTACAAATAGATAAATAGATAAATAACATGCCATCTGTGTCAGGAAGAGCACAAGATACAAAACTGTCATTCCTGAAGCCATGTAATAAATTCAGGTTCAGCTGAAGCAGAACATCTCTTATGTGCAATCTCTAGTTTTATTGCTTCTGCCAATAAATACACCAGTTTATGAGCAAGGGCAATTTTAGGTTTCCTGCTCATTCAAGGTGTCTGACATTAATGTGTCCAGATTTAAGTTCCATATGCAATTATAGGCATTTTTATAAACTAAACCCAAAGATCACTATGAAGTTCATATCTGAATATCAGCTCAAAAATAGAGAATCTGTCACCAAAATATTTGTTTAGATTAGTATGATGTGATAAGAGTTATACTCTCCAGATACATTGCTATCCTCCTGTATTTCATCTGTGTATCATGGCAGCTGCTTGATATTAAAGGGGTTATCCCGGAATAGAATACTGATTACTTTTTCTCAGGATAAGTCATCAATATCTGAATGGTGGGGGTCCGACTCCCAGCACCGCCACTGATCAGCTATTTGAAGAGGCTGTGATGCTCTGGTGAGCACTGTGGCATCCTCCCAGCATAGTTTTGCCGTGACACATCGTACTTGATATTAGTGGTAAATTTGAGTTAATAAAAAAAAAATCCTAAATTTATGATTGAAAACAAAAAATTCTGCTATTTTCTAAATTAGAATTTCTCTGCTTTTAAGGCCTCATGCACACGGCCGTTGGCCAGCTATGGCCATATTGCAGCCTGCAAACAGCGGGTACGCAATATGTGAGCACCAGCCATGTGCTCCTCGCACTTAAATGGGTCCACAATCCGGAGCTGCGGAGTGGAACAGAGGCACGGAACCCCATGGAAGCACTACGGAGTGCTTCAGTTTGTTTCTGTCCGTGCCTCTGCACCACAAAAAAATAGAACATGTTCTATTTTTTACTGAGCGGACAGATCACGGACCCATTCAAGTTGAATGGGTCTCGATCCGACCTGGCCGCCGCATGGATGTTGCCAGTGCATTGGGGACCGCAAATTACGGTCCCCAATGCACGGAACGGCCACACAACGGCCGTGAGCAGCATGAGGCCTAAGGCAGATAGTAATACCTCATAAACTAGTTATTAATAAACATTCCCCATATGTCTACTTTAACTTTGCATCTTTTTGTAAATGTAATTTTAGTTTTTTAGGACGTTAGAAGACATAGAATTTTAGAAGCAATTTTGAAAATTATTAAGAACATTTCAAAAACCCACTTTTTTAAGGACCAATCCAGTTATGAAGTCACTTTGTGGAGCTTACGTAGTAGAAATCACCGATAAATGACCCCATTTTAGAAATTACACCCCTCAAGTTATTCAAAACTGATTTTACAAACTGTGTTAACCCTTTAGGTGTTGCACAAGAATAAAAGGAAAATGGAGGTGAAATTTCAAAATTTCACTTTTTTCTTTGCAGATTTTGCATTTCAATCCAGTTCTTCCTGTAATGTAGCAAGAGTTAACAACAAAACACAACATCAATATTTATTACTTTGATTATACAGTTTACAGAAACACCCCATATGTGTTCGTAAACTGCTGTATGGGTACACGGCAGGGCTCAGAAGGCAAAGAGCACCATATGGTTTTTGGAAGTCAGACTTTCCTGGAAAGGTGGTCACATTTGAAAGGACCAAAGATACCTCTACAGTAGAAACCCCCCAAAAAGTGACCCCGTTTTGAAAACTACATCCCTTAAGGAATTTATTAAAGGATGTACTGACCTCTTTGACCCCACAGGAATTTCATAGAATTTAAAAACACTTTGTGATGAAAAATTTCTTAAAAGTAGGTATAAGCTCCCCATTTTTCATTTTCACAGGGGGTAACAGGAGGAAAAGCAGCCCAAACTACACCTTTTAAAGAATTTATCGAGGGGTGTACTGACCTACTTTACCCCACAGGCATTTCATAGAATTTATTAACACTTGAAAATGAAAAATTTCATTTCTTCCAATAAAATGATGCATGAGCCCCTATTTTTCATTTTCACAAGGGGTAAGAAACTCCCCACCTTTTGTTAAACATCCTAAACACACCAATACCCAACATTTGGTCGTAAACTTCTGTTTGGGCACATAGCAGGGAACAGAAGGGGAGGAGCGCCATATGGTTTTTGGAGGGCAAATTTTTGTAGAATGGTTTTCAGACACCATATCACATTTTGACCCTGAGGTACCCCCAAATAGTGATGGACGAACATCTGCCGGGACGGTTCGCGAACACGATCGCGCAAACGTGATCAAATGTTCACGAACCGTAAGTTTGCAGCAGGTCCCATTCATTTTAATGGCAGGAAAACCTGAAAAACCTTCAGCTCATATTTGCAGCCAAAAAATTACTAGAAGCGCACAAATAGTCCCACAACATGGACAGTGACATACCAGATATATTATTTGAATTTGCTATCTCCATTTATTTTTTTTTTTATGCGAAATATCAGCAATATAATTTTGCGTACGCGCTTGCGCAAATGCACTTTACAGTACCCAAATGCACTATAAAGAAAGTAAATTGGTATATAACACCCCGCTCCAATCAGATTCTAGTAAGCCCCTAGCCCCTAGGCCCCTGACTTCAAGGTGATCACTATATACATCTATGTGTTTTTGACTCATTATAAAAGTATATTATAAGTATATCGCACCCCTCTGTGTATCACACCTATCGATAGCACACCTATACCAGTCCTTAAAATGACTTTTGTGGACCTATTAGCTAGCGTTTGGTGTCCCTAACAGCCTATCCCTGCTCCACACAGCAACCTCTCCCTACACTGGCAAAACACTGAATGTAAAATGGCGGCCAGATCAGGTTTATTTATAAGGTAGGGGGTATGTCCATGTGCTGAAATGTCTCAATTGGCTGTCCTGTACCACCTGATGGATGTGTCATGGGTCAAAGTTCTTCATAATGTAAAAGAATATGGCGGGAGCGAATTTCTCCATATGTTCGCATATTCAGCGAATCGCGAACACGCAAAGTTCGCCGCGACATGACCACCGGGCGAAACGCAAGGCCATCTCTACCCCCAAAAAGTGACCCCATTTTGGAAACTACACCCCGCAAGGAATTTATATTTTTAGCCCACAGACATTTCTGAGAATTTGGAAACACTTGGGTGTAAAAATAAAACATTTCATTTTTTTCCAATGAAAAGCCCCAGATTTTTCATTTTGTCAAGGGGTAACACGAGAAAAAGGACTCTACAATTTGTTACACAGTTTCGACTGAATATAGTAGCAACCCATGGGCACACTGCAGGATTCAGGAGAAAAGCAGCGCCATATGCAGTGCAGATTTTGCTGGAATGTTTTTTGGGCTCTACGTTGCACCCTCCCCTCCCCCCAAAAAAGGGAACCCATTTTGGAAACTACAACCCCAAAGAAATTTTCCAAGGGGTGCAGTGAGCACTTTGAACCAACAAGTGTTTCATAGAATTTAGAAAAACTGGACAGCGAAGATTAAAATTAATTTTTTTACAATAAAATGTCGCTTTAGGCCCAGATTTTCCATTTGTTAAGGCAATACAGAAGAAAGGGGACCCAGAAATATATTACCCCTTTTCTTCTAAATGCGACAACATGCTATATGTAGTTGTAAACTGCTGTATGGGCACACTGTGTTCATGTGGTATCCTATAGTCAGAGAAGAAGTTAGGCTTTCTTACACTAGGTAGTTTTTGAGGAAAGTGTGGATGACAAAAGAATAGTAGTTTGCAACCTATGCTGTACAAAAATGAGCTGGAGCGTGAACACTAGCAACCTCACCACCACCAGCATGATCCACCCCAATAGCATCTAAGCACCGTAATAAGTGGAACGAACGCCTGGGTCCACAATCTGTGTATGCGGGTTACACCACTGCCTTCTTTTCCCCTGTGTTATGTGCTGGCCAATCCCCTGTTGAAGGCGCAGGCTCGGATACCTTCCGCCCTGCACCTGGACCTTCGCAAGCACCATCAACGACCACATCCACTTCTGTGTCCCAGCGCAGCGTACAAATGTCCTTACCCCAGACATTTAAATGCAAGCGCAAATACCCATCCATCCACCCACAGTCTATAGCACTAAATGCAAAACTTTCCAAATAACTGGCCCTGGAAATGTTGCCATTTAGGCTTGTGGACACTGAGGCCTTCCGCAGCCTTATGTTGGCGGCCGTCCCATATTACGCAGTCCCCAGCCGCCACTATTTTTCAAGGTGTGCCATGCCCACCTTTCACCAAAATGTGTTCCGTAACATCACACATGCCCTGACCAACGCAGTTGCTGGGAAGGTCCACTTAACCACGGACACATGGACAAGTGCATTCGGCCAGGGATGCTACATTTGCCTGCCAGCACACTGGTTGAATATTGTGGAGGCTGGGAGCGAGTCGTACCCTGGGATGGCACAGGCGCTACAGACGCCAAGGATTGCGGGCCCTACATTGATCAGAGTTTTCTCCAGCACCTACGTTAGTGGCTCCAACCCCTACTTCTCCTCCTCCGCCTCCTCCTTCACTTCCACCTCCGAATTATCCGCGTGCAGCACCAGTCAGCCATCAGTCGGTAGCTGGAAGCAGTGTAGCACTGCAGTGGGGAAGTGACAACAGGCCGTGCTGAAGCTGATATGCTTAGGGAACAAACAGCACACCGCCGCAGAGCTTTGGCAGGGTATAAGAGACCAGACTGAGCTGTGGCTCTCGCCACTCAACCCAGAACCAGGCATGGTTGTGTCTGATAATGGCCTTAATTTGGTGGTTGCTCTGGAGTCCAGCAAGCTCACACACATACCATGCCTAGCCCACGTCTTAAACTTAGTGGTTCAGTGGTTTCTCAAAACATACCCCAATTTGCCTGAGCTACTGGTGAAGGTGTGCTGCATGTGTGCACATTTCCGCAAGTCATCGACAGCTTCAGCCGGTCTGTCAATGCTACAGCAGCGCTGGAAATTGCCAAGTCACCCACTGTTGTGCTATGTGAGCACGCGCTGAAACTCGATGTTACACATGTTGGCCAGGCTTTGTGAGCAGCAGAGGGCAGTAGTGGAATACCAGCTGCAACATGGTCATCACCTTTCCAGTCAGCTTTTGTAGCTGGCCAGCTAAGACCTGTCCTAGGTTGCTAATATAGCTTATATATGTATACATCTAGACCTGCCAATAACCTTAATACAGTTCTTATGTTTGTGTGTTAAAGACAAAAGCAGAGTTATTTACAGTGACTTAATGTTTTGGATGTCATAAAACTGTTATATTTTGTGTTCACAGAAGCAGAAAAGATTGGATGCCTTTAAGATTCATTATATGAATGTGAGGTAAGCTCAATGACACAGCAGACACAACAAAAAGCATAGAGTTAAACTGTTGCTGGGCAGGAGTCTAGACCAATCACAGCCAGCCTCACACACAGCAGGAGTTTTGACCAATTACAGCCAGCCTCACACACAGCTTGTGTGGGAAATTCCTCTAGCAGGAGCTGCTGGAATCATTATTCATCAGAGAGAGGAGTTGAACAGACACACACTCCACTAAGAGCTGTGTTTTATGGACGCAGAGAGGCCAAAATAGGTATTGAAAACAGTTAGATAATGTTCCTACTGTTAATATAGTGATTAGAACTGTATACTGAACCATTCATATGTGTGTTTACTTACAGTTCCACCAATTGCATACAAACGAACTACTGAGCCATACAATCATACAATTGCAAACTACAAATTTAATTGCAAACTGTACAAAGTTCACAATTGCAACCTTTCAAATTCCATATTGCAATCCAAGTTGCATACAACCATACCAGATCATACTCAACCAATCTGCAAATAGTTACTGCTAACTGCATACTGCAAATTGCGACCAAGTTGTGCTAGTAGACCTCAGATATACCTCTCAGAGAGATCATAAAGTGCTTAAATAACAAATCTAGAGTACAGATACTAAAGAGAGGAATATATCCACCATTTTATGTTGAATGACAAGATTGAACAGTTGAACCACCAACTTATGCATATCGCCATTTTGTGATATCTTTATGCAACACGTGTTTTGCACATGCACTATCTGCTGCAGAGGAGGCAGTGTTATATGAAGATAAGTTTAGGTTAATAAAGAAGTTATTTCAAGCATTTGGTGTGCTCTTTAAACCTACTGTTTCCATAGAACGGCACTAGAGGAATTACAGAGTAATAGACAGTCTGTTTAGACTAAAAAGTCAGAGATATCAAAATTCTTCTAATGCCACAGCGCAAAAGGCACTTCATAGTTTCCGCTATTCACAAGCGACGAGTGGGCTTGGATGTCTGACCTCTGTGAGGTTTTAAGAAACTTTGAGGAATCAACACAGATGGTGAGCGGCGATAACGCTATTATCAGCGTAACCATCCCACTTCTGTATCTACTTAAACGCTCACTGCTCATGACGCTTTGGATGTGGAAGTGGTGGAAATGGGGAAAGACATTAGGGTGATAGCCAGACCACCCTTAGTTTGTCTTCTCAGCATGAATTGGTCGATGAAGAGGAGAAGGAGGAGCAGGAGACGGTTGCCTCCACTACAGAAGGTAGTACTCATGAAAGGCAAAAGAAGAGGAAGAGGAGATTGAGAGTCATCCTCCTTATGACAACTGCAAAGTCTTGCCTGTTGGTACTCTGGCACACATGGCTGACTTCATGTTAGGCTGCCTTTCTACAGTGCATTGAATGCATTTTAGACAACACGGATTACTGGTTGTTCACCCTCCTTGACCCCCGTTACAAAGAGAACTTCTCATCTCTCATTCTTCTGGTGGAGAGGACGAGCAAAACGGTGCAATACCAGAAGGGCCTTGTGGAAAAATTGCTCCAAAAATTTCCATCTGACAACGCTGGGGGCAGAGTCCGTAGTTCCTTGGGCAACCAAGGAGGGAAGACAGGGGGAACACACAGCAGTTCCCACAGAGGCAGGGCAACACTCTTTAAAGCCTGGGACAGTTTCATGACACCCTGCCAGCACCCTCACCCTGATGCGTGGCCTACTATCACAAGGAGGGACAAATTTGGAAAGATGGTGAAGGAGTACATAGCAGACCGTGTCAGCATCCTCAATGATCCCTCAGTGCCTTACAACTACTGGGTGTCCAAGCTGGACATGTGGCACGAACTGGCACTCTACGCCTTGGAGGTGTTGGCCTGCCCTGCCACCAGTGTTTTGTCTGAGCGGGTATTTAGTGCTGCTGGTGGCATTATAACAGATAAGCGTATCCACCTGTCAACTGAAAATGCTGACAGGTTGACGTTTATAAAAATGAACAAGGCCTGGATTGACCATGACTTCTCAACTCCACCAGAGGAAAGCTAATGAGCATAAAGTCACTTTAAATGTGTTGTTTCTAATGTACTGAATACACTGTATTCCCATACACCCCCTCCACCACAAACAAGAGTATATGGTTGAATCTTCCTTTTCTCATCCTCCTTCGATCATATCAACATGCTTATTCGTCACATATATGCCCTCGCATATAATGTTTTAAAGGGTCAGCTCACCTGCAGGCCCTTGCATATCATTTTTTAGAGGGTCAGCTCACCAGCAGGCCCTCACCTACAATCTTTTACAGGGTCAGCTTACCTGCAGGCCTTCACATATAATGTTTTACAGGGTTAAGCCATGTGCAGGCCCTCGCATATAATGTTTTACAGGGTCAGCTCACCTGCAGGCACTCACCTAAAATCTTTTACAGGGTTAGCTCACCTGCAGGCCTTCACATATAATGTTTTACAGGGACAGATCATCTGCAGGCCCTCACATATAATGTTTTACAGTGTCAGCTCACCTGCAAGCCCTTGCATATAATGTTTTATAGGGTCAGCTCACCTGCAGACCCTCACCTACAATCTTTTACAGGGTCAGCTCACCTGCAGGCCCTCGCATATAATTTTTTAGAGGGTCAGCTCACCTGAAGGCTCTCGCATATAATTTTTTAGAGGGTACGCTCACCAGCAGGCCCTTGCCTACAATATTTTACAGGGTCAGCTCACCTGCAGGCCCTCATCTACAATCTTCTACAAGGTTAGCTCACCTGCAGGCCCTCGCATATAATTCTTTAGAGGGTTGGCTCACCATCAGGCCATCATTCATCATTTTTCAAGGGTGTATTATTCCCTCCTTTATGTGTAATAAAGGGTATATTGGAGTGTTGGTTCCTTGTAATTTTTGGCAGCGCTTTCACTTAGTGCATAGGCTTTATCAGTGTAGGAGTCCCACTACCTGAACAATTGTATAACAATGTGAATTAGGCCCTCCTTTATGTGATATACAGGTTGTATTGGAGTGCCTCTTCCTTGTCATTTTTGGCAGCACTTGCACTTTATATACAAGTAAATATACAGGAAAGAATGTTTCCTAAAAAATTTCCCTCTAAAATCGATTTTATCTTCGGTTTTGTGCGTAATAATGTCAGTCTGTAAAAGTGGCGTACTACTCGGACAACATCGTTGCCAGCAGCAACTTGGGAGTCCAAGATGCATCAAGACATCCTCCCTATGCTGTTCCCAAACCATTTCAGTGGTATTTCCATCAATTTATGACCTATTCCTGTGAACAAGACACCCTCCCCTCTTCAGAGCAGGACCCATTGACTTCCATTGTGCTACCGAGCACCCGAGCATCCCAAGGTGTTCGGACTCAGCGCCCAAGCACTTTGGTGCTCAATCAACACTAATAAGGGGCTATAAATAATATTAATAAAGAATAAATATAGTTATAATAAAGCCCTGAAAATATAATGGAATGGAGCGAGAAAAAATCTTACCAAAGTTACCAGAATCATTACATAAACTAAAGGATGCAGGTATTCCGGTTGTTGGAGCGCACGTATGCTGTCCAACATAGGTACAACAGAAATGGATCTAGATGTGCAAAGCTGGTTTTACAATATTGGAACTTCTGGCCGATGGAACGCACATCCGGTTTGTGGAACGCACCGGCCCGATGTAGAGCGCTAGTGAAATGCATGACTTGCTATTGGTTTATCTCGATGGTGATAAATACAGTTCTGATCAAAAGTTTAAGACCACTTCAAAAATGGCAAAAAATCATATTTTACATTGTTGGATCTTAACAAGGTTCCAAGTAGAGCTTCGACATGCAACAAGAAGAAATGAGAGTGAGACAAAACATTTTTTGAAAATTTAATTGAAAATAACGATTAAACTGAAACAGGCTGTTTTTCAGCTGATCAAAATTTTAGGACCACATGCCTTTAAAAGGCCAAATCTGTGCAAAGATGTGGATTCACTGTCATTTTCTGTCAGGTAGTGACGTGATGGCAAAGGCAAAAAAACTCTCCCTTTTTGAACTTGGTTGGGTTGTTGAACTGCATAAGCAGGGTCTCTCACAGCGCGCCATCGCTGCTGAGGTGGGACGCAGTAAGACATTTCTTAAATTATCCTGAGGGTTATGGAACAAAGAAGTCAAGTGGAAGACCCATAAAAATGTCATCAGCACTGAGCCGGAGGATCCAATTGGCTGTCCGTCAAGACACTGGACGATCCTCGACCCAAATTAAGGCCCTTACTGGTGCTGACTGCAGCCCCATAACCATCAGACGGGCTTCAAAAACAAAAACAAAAAACGTCTTCAAAGACCTCGTCTCCTTGATCGCCACAGAACTGCTCGTTTGGACTTTGCATGAGAGCACCAAACATGGGACATTCAAAGGTGGAAGAAAGTTTTATTCTCTGATGAGAAAAAATGTAACCTTGATGGTCCTGATGGTTTCCAACGTTACTGGCATGACAAGCAGATCCCACCTGAGATGTTTTCTATGCGCCACAGTGGAGGGGGAGCCATAATGGTCTGAGGTGCTTTTTCCTTCAGTAGAACAATGGAGCTTCAGGAAGTGCAGGGGTGTTAAATGGCCGCTGGCTATGTCCAGATGTTGCAGAGAGCATTCTTCATGACTGAGGGCCCTCGTCTGTGTGGTAACGACTGTTTTTTTCAACAGGACAACGCTACAGTACACAATGCCTGCAAGACAAGGGACTTCTTCCAGGAGAATAACATCACTCTTTTGGGCTATCCTGCGTGTTCCCCTGATCTAAATCCAATTGAGAACCTTTGGGGATGGATGGCAAGGGAAGTTTACAAAAATGGACAACAATTCCAGACAGTAGATAACCTTCGTGCGGCCGTCTTCACCACTTGGATAAATGTTCCCACTCACCTCATGGAAACGCTTGCATCAAGCATGCCGAAACAAATTTTTGAAGTGATCAACAATAACGGAGGAGCTACTCATTACTGAGTTCATGTTTGGAAGTTGGATTTCTGTTTTGGAGGGGGTTTAGTTTTTTTGGGGAGGTGTGGTCCTAAACTTTTGATCAGCTGAAAAACAGCGTGTTTCAGTTTATTCGTTGTTTTCATTAAATTGAATGCTCAAAAAATGTTGTGTGTCACTCCCATTTCTTCTTGTTGCATGTTGAAGCTCTACTTGGAACCTTGTTAAGATCCAGCCATGCTAAATTTAATTTTTTTCAGTTGTGTTACTATTGCAGTGGAACAAAAAATTTGTTATTTATAGTGAACTATTTTCAAGAAAGTTTTTGGAGGGAACTTTTTAAATTAAAACTAGTCAGAACTAAACTAGATGCACCATATCACACCAAACATTATGGCGCAAATGTAAAATCCCAGAGTTATGTTACTAAACTCTTTTTCCCCGCTACTATTTGTCGGTAACATGTGCCTTGTCATCTAATGTGATTTCATGTAATATTCCTCACAAATGTGCATTGAAACCCTTGTTAAATGTATTTGCTGTAATTTCCATGTACACCAGCAGGTGGCAGCAATGTGTTATCAGGAACTTAGACAGTTGAGCATATCTAGACTGGAATAGTACATCCCAGTTTAACTCCCCCCCCTCTTTGAGGAGGTGTGGAATGTTCCCACATCCTTCCTCATGGGGAGGAGAAGGAAGTAGAGTTAGTGTGCCAGCCACCCTGGCTAGGGGAAGGCTGTGCTGGTAGGAGCTCCCAGTTCTAGGGATCCCAACCCAGGATCGTGTCTTGGCTGAGACCAAAGATCTTCATCCCCAGCCTGAGCCTTCTGCCTCAGCTGGTTGACAAGCAAGCAGCACCTCCAGGAAGAACCATTCCCTGTGAGCTAACTGTGAGTAACGTCCAGAGACCAGGAGAAGCCAAATTCCTCCTCAGATAGTCAGTCCCATACACAACAGAAGACAGACAGAGCAGAAGACAGATTCCTGCCATATTCTCCAGGCATATGATAGAAGCAGAAGAGATATTGATCCCTGCCATACATTGCCAATACCTGCTCCCAAGACTATTGCTGTATCTCATGTGGATTAATGCTGCCTCCAGTAAAGACAAGTTGAATTATATTCCAAGACTGGATCTCATTCATTACTACCAAAACCCTCAATTACTCCTACTAGCAACACTCATTTATTGCAAGTGAGCCAGGAGTCCAGCCGTACCAAGGTAGGAGACACCGTTGACACTATACCTACTACTACACAGAGACATTATACCACTCTGGCATTCCTCACCTGGTACGTGAGTTGCAACACCTTAAAGGGCCCTGAGATTGTACCCTGCGCACAGGGCCGGTGCTACCATAAGGCAGACCAAGCGGTCACCTTAGGGCGCACCCTGGGGGAGGGCGGATAATTGTGACATGGAGGGGGAGAAATGTGACATGGGGGTCTGATGGCTGACATTGGGGGATGATGTCTGACATGGGGTTCTGATTGGGGCTGTGAGCTGAGGTCTGATTAACATTGGGGGTCTGATTGCTGGTATGACCTGAGGTGTTAAGGAAAATATTTTTTTCTTATTATCCTCCTCTAAAACCGAGGTGTGTCTTAGAGGGCAAAAAATATGGTCCTTAAACCAGCCATTGTCCGAAGCAGAGAGAAGATACCAGGACCACAGAGAGGAGAAGCGTGGGGGGCGCCAAAATGTAGCTTCGCTTGTGTTGGCAAAAATCCTTGCACCAGCCCTGCCTGCGCATGCTGCAATTGGCGTCACAAACAAAAAACTATAGACTTATATACCCATATCAGGACCCACTGCATTATGTTGGCGTCCGCCTAACTGTACCACGGTCCGGCTCATTGCACAAATGTACCAAATTGCACCAATTTGCACCAAATTTTGACATAATTTATAAAAACATATAGCTGTGACCCTTTGTTTTTGGAAAAAAGTCTCTGCAGTTGTTGGTGTAGTTTTATAAACCCAAGCTAGGTAGATTCAAAAGGTAAAAAGAGCCAATCCAAAAATGTCTATTCTTGCTTTGGTTCAATGAACTGCATCAGAAACTGCTGAATAATTTTTTCTAAAAATCGCTGTGTGTGAAACCACCCTAAAACATAATTGTTCATTTTTTGTCCCTCTAGGACACTTGATGCTGGGATTTTTTCATTCATTTCTACAATGTTTTAAAATACATACGGAGTCATTTAAGCCTCTGTACTGGCAGTGGATCCACCGAAGTTATGTAGTGGCGCCGGCCTCTCCATAACTTCGGCACATCCAGTGCTGGTCTAAATGTAAAACAGCTTCCTAGCTGTCTTACATTTAGACAATTTGACGCCTAAAACAGGCGTAGAAAATGATGAATGAGATGGGCCTCCTGGCCCATCCCCTTCCCCGCCACACCACGCCCACTTTTTTAGACCTGACACGAGTTGCAAAAAGTAGCAATCTGCGCCAGAAAAAAGCCTATTATAGGTGTATTTCTGTTCATAAATGACCCCCATAGTGTTATTAGATGTCAGTTGTATACTAACAGGCAAACTATTAGGCCTCATATCTAGCTATCAATTGACTGTGGCATCTAAGGGGATTGACAATTTGAGATCAACCTAATTGGTCTCCCAACCATGCCCTGATGTCAAATCTGTTAGCGACAGACTAGACATCTGAATTGTACAGTGTATAGCATTGTAATCTTTTAAAGCACTTTTGATAAAAAGGTAACAATTCAGAAGTCTCCTAAATGGCCATCTTAAAAAGACTATTTATAGGGTTAAATGTAGAACCACTGGCGATCATAGCTGATTCTTCCCACTCGGGCTAATAGAGGGGATCTCATTATACCCTTATAGGATATATATGGTAGATAGGGATAGTCATATTACACCGATTCCATTTTTTTCTCACACTCCATTGATGTTGGTTGGATATCTCAAAGTCCATGGTCAAATTCAGTATGTGACTTGCAGGATTTTAGTGTCAGCCTGCAGAATTTAGATTAATGGTGTGGCTGGCTATATTTGTTTTATGATATCAGTGAGTGAAAGTTGAGATAGAAAAATGCTGCTAATCTAAAAGCAATTACTTTGTTGCTTCTTTTGCTAATAGGCCAATTAAACTCAGTTTCATGGTATTAAATCACAAACAAAATCTGCACAGAGTGAAAGCTTATACGAACTTTCCCATAATTATGTTTTAAAACAGATCTCAATATTTTGCACTGCACATTCATCTCTCAAGGGCAATTATAGCTACAAATTCAATTTCTGGGTTATACAAAGTACATGCCCTTGAGTATTATGTTTATTTATTTTTATCCACAAACAGTATAACAACATCCATACCAAATGAAGTCCAGTTATGATATAGAACCTTGTGCTTCTGGAAATCAAGGTGGCAAAATAAAAATATTCCAAGGATCTGAAAATGTTCACTTTCCTACCAGTCCTTCACCTGTGGATTTTATCTTTGGGCTAGAATGTGAAATAAATTACCAGTGTACCTAGAATCTGTATTGAGTTGGGTCAAAATTAAATATGAGCAAATTTAATATTTTGAAATTCGTTCACGCTTCGTTTACTGGTAAAAGGTGAATTGCGTTATGGATTCCGTTACCACCGACCATAACGCAATTCTATGACGGAATGCATAACGGAATGCCTTTAGAGGTATTCAGTTATTCATTCCGTCATAATAGAAGTCTATGGGCTGCAAAACGGATCCGTCCTGTTTCCGTTATGCTGGAGAGTCCTCTCCTGCATAACGGAAACGGGACGGATCTGTTTTGCAGCCCATAGACCTCTATTATGTATATAAATGTATATAAATGTTCTGGAAGTCCTCAGAACTAAGAATACACTACATAAAGTGAACAAATCTTCTCACAAAAGGTATATTGGGAAACAATTATATAATTGATTATGTTTGAATCTTCAATATTCAAGAAATCTGCAAAAGGTATAAATATAGTTAAATGCAGATTAATTTTCTAATTTCCATCTCATTTTGTGAAGCATACCACAAGAGAAAAGGAAAACTTTCCAGTGTTCTTAGCTCATCATATACATAAGCTTTGTGGAGCCTTTTGCTTCAAAATTCAGTTATTTGGTTGAGGGACATCTCCTTCTTCATCATTCAGTAACAGGAAGTTGATGTTGTTGTTGTTCTCATGGTACAGATACAGTAAAGGTACAGGCCCCAGTCATTATGTCTAAAAACTGCTACTGTAGCTCACATCATACTTGCAAATACTTCCTTCTCTCTCACCTACTTGCTTGAAAAATTTCTGAAGCTACTGCAAGGACCTAATTATCTGGTAAGTTTCAGATACCTTAAAGCTTGTAATTCCCTGTTGGCTCTTCTATATCTATTTATGCCTCCATATATCTTGGTTAGCAGGGAGGACATAAAGGGTTTCAGTATTTCAAGTCTGTCTTTCTAATCAGGGAGGAAGTGAAAGTATTGATTCAAGTCTTATCTTTCTCAGCTGGGAGGAAGCAAAGGGCTGCACTAATTCAAGACTATATTTCTCACCAGGAAGGAAGTAAAGGGCTGTAGTAAGTCTTGCTATACTCTGTCCATACTGAAATCTTTGAGTGTGCGGCCTAGAAGTGAATGAATTTAACCAACAACATATGTGACTGATATTTGATGCTTGAAGCCTAAATTCACACAATGTGCATATGCAGTAAGAGGTAATTGCTGACCTGAAGGTTATTGTGAGAAGAATTGGTTTAGATAATGATGATAAAATCCTTGGCGCTCATCTTACAACTTCTTTGGATGAAGGAAAAAAAAAAAAAAAAAAATTCAGCTTTAAATTAAGTCAGTTAGCATAAAGGTAGGTGATATAATGAACTACCTTCATCTGCTAGGGAAAGGCTTACTGCTGTCAGAAATGAAATATATAGATTTGCATGCCATAAAATGAGGAACAAAGATTCCATTATTTCATTTTACAGAAAAGATTGTAATTGGAACTTTCTGTTCAGTCTTATCCACTTGTACTTGTTTGTTCATAATAGATATATTAATACTTACAGGGTACATTTTGTTTTATCGTTTGGAAATAATATGAATTGTTTAACAGTAAGGCTGAAGAGGTCCACACTCCATAAAAACTTGCAGTGTTCTTAACCTTCAGGTATACTGGCATTTTTTATGTCTTTTTATGTCTTTGTTCTTATATAAAAGGCATTTATCTTCTGCAAAACTTTATCCTTCATCTCCTCTGTTCAAGGTTGTTTCAATTCTGGAGCACTTCAAGAAATGTCCTTTTCCATATACCTAACGACTTAAAAAACAAACCTCTTCTCACTTTCTAGTCCCATATGAAATGTCACTGCACACATAGCTAAAGAATTACATTTGAATGTCTTTTACATCTATCCTTTGTAAATGTGATGTGTGTCCAATGGCTGGCAATACATTATGTTTAAATAATACAATAAAAGGATATTTGAGATTTTTATTTTGGAGAATCAATGGAGAGCATAATTTGTACAGATTCCATATTGAAAGTATTTGCCCTTAATAACCTCTGCTTTCGTAACCCCTTTGATACCGGAGTTATTTTTAGTTTTTGTGTTTTTATTTTTCTTCCCTATCTTCCTGGAGCCATAGCTTTTTATTTTACCTTTCACATATCCATATGAGGGCTTATTTTTTGCAGGACAAGTTGTGCAATCTAATGCCACCATTTAATAAGGCATACAATGTAGTGGGAAGCAGAAAATTAATTCCAAATGGGGCGGAATTGGAAAAATAAATACAATTCCTCCACCGTTTTGCAGGTTTTGTCTCTACAGTGTTCCCTTTGTGGCAAAACTAACACTTGCCTTTCATTCTCTGGTTCAGTACAATTACAAAGATACAACATATGTATAGTTTTTTTTAAGTCTAAATAGTGTAAAAATGAATTAAAAATCACCATATTCTGACACCCATAACTTTTTCTTTTTCTTACAGTTTTGTCTACTGAGCTTTATGGGGGCAAATTTTTTGCAGGACTATCTGTAGTTTTTATTGATACAATTTTGGAGTGTGTGTGAATTTTTTATCACATTTTATAACTTTTTGGGGGTAAAATAAGAGATGAAAAAATGTTGAGTCGGCCATTTTGATCCTTTTTTCCATCACGTCAATCGCCGCATTAGAAAATAATATTTTTTATATTTTAATAGCATGGGTGTTTTCGGATGCGATGATGCCCATGATGTTTATATTTTTTGTTATTTATGTATTTATTTTTTTAATCTACGGATAGTGGGGATGTAAATTTTTTATATACATTTTTTTTAAACTTTTTTATGTTTTTGTGGCCAGTCTTTAAGGCTCACAATTTTTTAAAATTCTATTTTAACATATTTCATAAAGAACCATGATAGTACCTGACTTGCTCATTTCCTATGTTGGTCTGCAACATGCTCTGGTAAGAAGCCCAGAAGTGTGTGCTTTTTTTTTATTTTTTTTTAGCTTTTAATTGCCATGATCACGTCATCTAAAGGCTTAAATGACCGTGAATGGCATTATTGCCGGTTGTGGTCATTAGCTGCTGGTCACCACTGTTTGAAATACTGGAGACTTGCCAGCCATAGGGCATGCTGCACGTGCGAGTGGGTGCCATGTTTACCCATCGCTCCAGCGCCATACATGTAGCGAAAGGGTTAATTGCTGAAATAATTTTAGTCATTCACCCAATGTAAAATCTTTTTAATACATGGAATAATATTCTTATTAGACCCTGCTGGGGGGGTTTAATCAAGTTGGGAGGTTCTTGAGATTGAATATTTTTAGCTTTTAATGTAGTGAAGGGATTCATTACCATTTTGGTAATTAACATAAGAAAAAAATATGTGTATTATTTGGCTACTAGGAGCGCTGAATGCATTCACCAGGCACATAGTCTTTGAGTCCAGTGTATTCAGGAGGAAAGTGAAGGAGAGGCAGAGGGAGCAGAGCTCTTTTTATGAATACACCAGACTCATAAATAGTGTGTCAGTTGTAATCTTTTCATTCTCCTAATAGCCAAAAGCACATTTTTGTGTTATTTGGCTACTAGGAGTACGGACTTATAGCTGTAAGTAAAGTCCATAACTCTATGGAAGACTAGTATTTGGTTCCAAAGCCCCAAAATGTCATTCCAAGATAAGAGAAAAAGAAAATGTAAGAGAAATATGAAGATAAGTAAGACAGATAAAGCAGGTCCTTACATATAACAGCCATTAATATATGCTGGAATCTGTAATCCCTTTCTGTGATGAGGAAAGGAGCTTCTTCAGGGTCCTGTATAGAACAGAGTGTGCGAGGAAAGTAAAATGGAACCACTGTCACCTAATATCCAAGGGAGCAGCTCATCCTAGTACCGCCTGAGAGCCATACATAATATGTAATACCGCACTGTACTGTAAAGAGGAGCAACTGGACAACAGTACAGGTGATTTACCAGGGAACTGGCCACGTTGGTGGGTTCTGAGTCTGAGGTATTGTATGTTGAGTTTAGTTTCAGTTTACGATGGCCCAGGAAAGATCATGTATCCTGAGGGATCGCTGTATAATTAAACCAGTATTTATCCTTTGGAAGAAATGGTCTCCAGTTTTTGCTTTATTCCCCATATCTAAAATGGTGCTCTGAGTGACTGAGGATGTTCCTGGATAGAGATGGCTTTGCGGTTTGCCGGCGGTCGTTTCCCAGCAAACTTTGCTAATTCACGGTTTTCTGAACAGGCGAACATATGGCTATGTCTGCCGGCGCCATATTCTTTTACATTGTGAAGAACTTTGACCCATGACACATCCATCAGGTGGTTCAGGACAGCCAATTGAGACATTTCAGTACATGGACATACTCCCTACCTTATAAATAAACCTGATATGGCCGCCATTTTACATTTAGTCTTTTGCCAGTGTAGGGCGAGGTTGCTGTGTTAAGCAGGGAAGGACTGTTAGGGACACCAAACACTAGCTAATAGGGCCACAAAAGTCCCTTTAAGGACTGGTATAGGTGTGCTATTGATAGGTGTGAGATCTGAGAGGTGCAATATACTTATAATATACTTTCTAACAAAGAAAATATAGTGCATTTGTATTGTGCAGCAGTTGTGTGTGGTTCTGCTGCGATACTGCAGCTACACAAAGTGCCAAACGCTCTTGGAACAAATAATTTCAACTGGTGTGATATGCCAGTTGCCCTCCAAAAAAACGGATTGAAGCATTGGTGTTATATACCAATTATATACTTTCTATATAGTGCATTTAGGTAGTGCAGCATTTGTTTGCGGTTTTGCTGCGTTACAGTAGCTACACAGGATGCCAAACGCTATTGTGACAAATAATTTCTACTGGTGTGATATGCCAGTTGCCCCCCCCAAAAAAAGTGATTGAGGCAGGGGTGTGATATACCTTCCTACACAAATACTGCTCTTCTATAGGGACTTTTGTCACAGGGTCATTTTGAAAATTACAGGCAGAGGAAGAGGCAGGCCATTCCGCAGGGGTGCACCAGGCCGGAGCCTAAATGGGAAGTTGCAGACGGTGCGTGCGATTACGTCAAATGATGCACCAGACTTGGTTGAGTGGCTCACTCAGCCTTCCACTTCTGCACCCTCCTCATCCTTTTTATCTGCACCCTCTTCACTCTCTGCTGTTTGCACCCCCAAGGACACCACCACCATATCCGCTCGAGTCAGAGGATTTATTTTCCCATCCATTACAAGACCTTAACGATGCGCTTCTATTCTTGGCATCCGATCAGGAATAGAAGGGATCAATGGTCGCCACCCAGCAGTCTGACGACAGTACCCTCATCAGCCAAAGGAGGGTGGTCCCAACTGTTGCTGCCTACTCTGAGATCTCTAATGTCAGTGGTGGTATAGGTGACGATGATGACGTGTCGATGGACGTTACGTGGGTGTCCACAATAGAGGAAGAGGAGGGGAGTTCAGATGGAAAGACAGAGCAGCAGATAGGGAGGAGAAGGAGGAGAAGCAGTCAGAACTTACAGTGCACAGAAGGCAAAAAGCAGACTGCTAATGTATCTGGAACGAGCCATCCACCATGCACGGTCACATGTGGCGTTCCCAGGATGCCAGCACATGGCTCCGCAGTGTGGGCTTTTTTTTAACGTGTCTGCTGCTGACAATAGTGTTGCCATGTGCAGCCTGTGCTGTCAACGCATAAGTCGCGGTAAGCCAAACACTCACCTAGGGACGACCGCCTTAAGAAGGCACCTGGCCTGCCATCACAAGCCTAGTGGGAGCAACACAGTCAGAACCCACAAAGCCACACTCCCGGCGCTCCACGTCCTGCCTCTTCTCCTTATCGTCTCTCCTCCTATTTGTACTCCACTCCACCTTCCATCATGCCATCGTCGTGTTCATCTGACAAAAGGCAGGCTCCCGTGGCCCAAATGTTCGAGCAAAAAAAGATGATGATGCCAGATAACCCTCTTGCCCAATGGCTGACCGCTGGCTTGTCGGAACTGCTAGCCTGCCAACTATAGCCATATAAACTGGTGGACTCGGAGTCCTTCTGAAATTTTGTGGCCATTAGCACACCGCAATGGAAGGTCCCCGGAAGGGAATATTTCTCCCAGAAGGACATCCCGGAGCTATTTGGCCATGTTCAGTGGCAAGTGCATGTATCTCTGGCACACAGTGTCGGTGCCAAGTTACATCTGACCACAGACACGTGGTCTAGCAAACACGAGCAGGTAAGGTCCATAACTTTTACAGCCCACTGGGTGAACCTTCTGATGGCTGTCAAACATGCAACCTGTGGCACCCGTGTGGATTTGGCGTCACCTCCATGGATTGCATACAGGCTTGCCTCTTCTTCTCCTCCTCCTACTCCATCCTCCGTCTCCTCCCCAGCTGACTCCTCCTTTTTCAATGCTACTGCCTCTTACGCTGCACCCCCAAGCTCCCCAGAACTTATTCGACGTGCCATGTGATATTTTGCCATGCTGTGCTGCGACTGTTGTGCCTGGAAGCCAATGGCCACACTGGTCCTGCACTCCTTTCAGCTTTTCAGTCACAGGCCAATCAGTGGCTAACCACGCTCAATTTGACAGTTGGTAAAGTGGTGTGCTACAACTGTGCCAATCTGCTAAGCGAGCTGAAACATGGCAAAATGACACACGTGCCATACATGACACACGTCCCCATGCATGGCAACTTAGTCGTGCTGCGATTCATTGCCAAATACCCCAGGGTCCAGGACGTCTTGTGGCAGGCCAGAAAAATCTCTGGCCATTTTAGAAGATCTTACATGGCCATGGCTTGCCTAGCTGATGTTCAGCGGTGACACCACTTGCCCGTCAGACATCTGATTTGTGATTGCCCGACGCCATGGAACTCCACCTTGTATATGCTTTATAGGCTGCTCCAGCAGAAACATGCAGTTAACTAGACTACCTGAACGAACTATGTGGCAGGACAGGTTCTGGGAGCTTGTTTTTTTTCCACTGCACCAGTACCTGCTCATGCTCGACGCATGCAGACTTCTGCGGCCATTTGATGAGATCACCAAACTGGTCAGTCGCAGCCAGGGTGCAATCAGTGACATCATACCTTATGCCTTCTTTTTGGAGCGTGCATTGAGTTGTGTCATTGATCAAGCCCTTCGAGGAGCAGGAGCAGGAAGATGATGAAGTCACAATGCTGGATGAATTCCGGGGGGGGGGGGGTCTACTCCATCTGAGACAAGTCAACAGGAGTCTGAAGAGGAGTCAGAGGAGGATGGTGCCGGGGCGGAGGAGCAAGAAGAACATGCTTTAAAGTTTTCTTGGATCCCTGGTGTTGTCTGTGGCTGGGGGAGGAGACAAAGGACGACTTTATCCTGGACCATGAGCAGGAGCCAGGCCACTCCACCGCTTCCAGTTTAGTGCTATTGGGGTCTTCAGAGCTGGCACAATTTGACATGGAACTCCTCGTCCAGTGTCCTGTCCGAAAGGACGTTCAGCTCAGCAGGGGGGTATCGTGATAAGCGCCTAGCTCACAACAGTGTGGACTACCTCATATTTCTAAAAATGAATGAGGCATGGATTTCGTAGGAATTAAACACCTGTGACGACCACATTTAATTGAATTTCCTCATGACAGCCCACAAATATCCGCCACCACCCAGAACAAATAATGGTCCCTGTCTTAGAAGTCCTTTTCTGTCCGTTGAGTGCCTAATGTTTTGGGCCTCAAAAGAATTCAACACCTGTGACGACCACGTGTTTAAACTATTATCATTAGTTGTTTTTTTTTCAAGAGGGGGGATTTTGTTAGCCATGTTTTTAATCCAAATTTTTTTTTGTTCTTTTAAACATATGTATTTGACCTCTATTTGACCGTCTAATAAACCTCCAGCCACATACTTACTTGTTCTTTTATGTACACTGGATGCATAATTTTGGGGGCCTATAGTACACTGGCATACTGTAAAATTGTTATCCAATGACCGTGTGATCTACCTCCAGCCACATACTTACCTGTTCTTTTATGTACGCTAAATGCATAATTTTTGGGGCATTTAGTACACTGGCCTGCTGTAAAATTGATATCCAATGACCGTATGATCTACCTCCAGACACATTCTTACTTGTTCTTTTATGTACACTGAATGCATAGTTTTTGGGGCCTGTAGTACACTGGCCTGCTGGAAAATTGATATCCATTGACAGTATAATCTACCTCCAGCCGCATACTTTTCTGTACGGTGAATGAATAATTGTTGCGGCCTTGGAGGAATTTAACACCAGTGACGACCAAGTGTCATCGAATTTCAACTATTATCATTAGGTTTTTTTTCAAAAGGGGGGATTTTGTTTGCCATGTTTTTAATCCAATTTTATATTTTTAGTTCTTTTAAATATATGTACTTGACTTGTATTTGTACTGGCCTGCAGTAAAATGTATATCCATTGACCGTGTAATATACCTCCGGCCACATAATCACTTGATCTTCTCTTTCCGGTGAATGCCTAATGTTTGGGGCCTGTAGTCCAGTGGCCTACAGTAAAAATTTTATCCATTGACCGCATAATGTACCTCGAGCCACATAATCAGAATTTCTTGTATGTCAGGTGAATGCTAAATTTTTAAGGCCCGTACTCCCATGGCCTAAAATAAAAAAATTCTAGGCTCCAACAGGGCACATTTCACAAAATCTCCCTTTGAGATGCATAAAAATGTCCCCTGATTAAGATACATATTTTTGGTTGGAATTTTTGTCATTGATCCCACTCTAGTATGTCACTGTCCATGTTGTGGGACTATTTGTACACTTCAACTAAGTATTTGGTGGCTGCAAATATGAGCTGAAGGTTTTTCAGGTTCGCCTGCCATTAAAGTGAGTGGGGCCCGCCGCGATCTTGACAAGTAGCAGCGCATGCAGTACTGTACTAAAGAATGAATCCTAACCAGGCTTGGATTTGTTCTTTAATACAGTACTGCATGCTCTGCTTACAGTAACAGAGTATGTGCAAGTCTACCATAGTCTCGCATTACTAGCGGCCTTGTTCATTCTATTTACTTGTTAATTCTATTTACTGTAAACACAAAAAAGCTCCAGATTCAGCAAATAAATGTATAACCTTTACATTCAGGCCTAAAACACAAATCAACCACTGCTCAGCTGGGCGCTAACCAAACATATGCATTTCCCTGACTATACAAGTGGGAAACTATGGTTTACCCAGATAAGTTCTGTCTCCTCAGATGTCTCTCTCTCTATAGTGCACACCTTCCACCTTAATAGCCCAGTAATGA
Source organism: Bufo gargarizans (assembly GCF_014858855.1). Lineage (NCBI taxonomy): Eukaryota > Metazoa > Chordata > Amphibia > Anura > Bufonidae > Bufo > Bufo gargarizans. The sequence goes on along the minus strand of NC_058081.1, from coordinate 209,015,275 downwards.
GCATCAGAGATGCACTGGTTAAAATAGTGTTAGTCACTGCTAATTTGGTGTGTGACTAAATTGAGTAGATAGACCTAGCACTTACCTTCCTCCTTTTAGTAGTATTATGCTTGGCTACAGTTGTTTCTCATCAGTTTTGAAGGCATGGGTGGCTCCATGATCTCCTTCCTGATATTATCCATGAATAGTGATGGACGAACATTGGCCGGGCATCGGGCTGCCTTCCCTGCCATCGGGTCCCTGTCACAGTAGTGCTGGGACCTGATGGCCACCCTGGACCCAGCAGGATACCCCACGTGCCGTGGTCAGCGCTGACCGCGGCAGTGCAAGGGATAATGCACTGGCATCAGTTTTTCACCTGCTTGCACCTGTTTGCACCCGCCCGATCAGCCCGCCATACTGTTACAGCACTGGTTCCTTAAGTCATGTCCACCAGCACTGTACATGTATGGCACAGGTCCTTGAGGGGTTAATGTCTAAACCACTGGCAACAAAAGTGAGCACACCCCTAAGTGAAAATGGACAAATTGTGCCCAATTAGCCATTTTCCCTCCCCGGTGTCATGCAATTCATTAGTTTTACAAGCTCTCAGGTGGGAATGGGGAGTATGAGTGTTAAATTTGGTGTTATCGCTCTCACACTCTCTCATACTGGTCACTGTAAGTTCAACATGGCACCTCATGGCAAAGAACTCTCTGAGGATCTGAAAAAAATAATTGTTGCTCTACATAAAGATGGCCTGGGCTATAAGAAGATTGCCAACACTTTGAAACTGACCTGCAGCACGGTGGTGAAGACCATGCAGCAGTTTAAGAAGACAGGTTACACTCAGAACAGGCCTCGCCATGGTCGACCAAATAAGTTGAGTGCATGTGCTCAGTGTCATAACAAGAGGCTGTATGAGTGCTGCCAGCATTGTTGCAAAAGTTAAAGGGGTGGGGGGAGGGTCAGGCTGTCAGGGCTCAGACCATACACTGGTGACTGCATCAAATTGGTCTGCATGGCTGTCGTTCCAGAATAATTCCAGCATTCCAACATGATAACGACCCCAAATACCTCCAAGACGACCACTGCCATGCTTAAGAAACTTGGGGTAAAGGTGCTGGACTGACCAAGCACATCTCCAGACCTAAACCCTATTGAGCATCTGTGGGGCATCCTCAAACGGAAGGTAATAGAGCTCCATGATGTCTTCATGGAGGAGTGGAAGAGGATTCTAGTGGCAACCCATGAAGCTCTAGTGAACTCCATGCCCAAGAGAGTTAAGGCAGTGCTGGAAAATAATGGTGGTCACACAAAATATTGACACTTTGGACACAATTTGGCCATTTTCACTCAGGGGTGTACTCACTTTTGTTGCCAACAGTTTAGACATCCATGGCTGTGTGTTGAGTTATTTTGAGGGCACACCAACTTTACACTGTTATACAAGCTGTACACTGACTACTTCACATTGTATCAAGGTGTCATATCTTCAGCGCTGTCCCACGGAAAGATATAATAAAATATTTACAAAAATGTGAGGGGTGTACTCACTTTTGTGAGATACTGTATATATATATATATATATATATATATATATATATATATATATACACACAGTATAATGAAGATCTTAAACTGTAAACCATCCAACACACTATTAAATAAAGATTTTTGCTTGCACTGCATCCCAATTCAATATCATGGCTGCTGAGTTCTTGCCTACGTTTGATGGAATGTGTAGAAATGGAGGCAAGGGATGAGTTAGGGTGATTAAACTGATTTTGCGTCTCCTTGTTTTGGACACCAAATAGCTGATGAAAAGATAAAAGCTTAGTAGAATGACTCTTGCTACTGAATAATACATCATGTTGACAGGTAATAACCCTGTGTACTATTAGGATATAATTTCCCTTTAAAATAGCTAGGTCATTAGTGCCATAGTACATCAACTGCTTTCTGGCTTAAGCATTGGACACAATGAGATTGCTAGACATGACATAACCTTGATTGTTTTATGTTGCCTCTTCTATTGGGCAAACACTAGTTATTGAAAGACAATTATAGAGCAGTATAGAGAGACATCTATTATGCTGAAATTGCAAATGACATAAGGAGACAAGTTACAGTATCCTTTCAGCAATGACTGGAATATAAAGCAGGCCAAGAAGGTACTGTATTCAGGAAAGAATAGATGTGTGGTCCTTGGTCTTGAATTATATTATGGGCAGTATATTATCGAATGTCAGGTTTTTAAAGCTATTACAGTAAAATTTTGCAGTTCTGCTAAAATTAATATATAATATACCTGTTATATTGAAATCACACATTCTATTGTACCGTATCGCTGAATATGAATCATTTACCAAATGCTACATATTTCTCCATCTTATAAAAAAATATCAACACAGGCTAGTCAGTTCTTTCCAAATAATGCATTAGGCTGGTTGTGGATTATAAATGGTTGAATTTAAATGGGGCTACATTTTTAGGAGAAGGATTGGATATGGCTTCTTTTCCTCCAGATGGCTCTATGCGCCTCACTGGTTCACTGGTTTGTTTACTTGGCAAATATTTAATGGACAGAGCAGTGATTCAAAATAGCCCATCGACAAACTGTTCAGATTACTAAATGTGGATTTCAACATATTGCTTCCTAGAGATTCCATATATTTAGAACAATTCCTTTGCATTTACAACTATCATAATTATTTCTAATACAGGGAGTGCAGAATTATTAGGCAAGTTGTATTTTTGAGGATTAATTTTATTATTGAACAACAACCATGTTCTCAATGAACCCAAAAAACTCATTAATATCAAAGCTGAATATTTTTGGAAGTAGTTTTTAGTTTGTTTTTAGTTTTAGCTATTTTAGGGGGATATCTGTGTGTGCAGGTGACTATTACTGTGCATAATTATTAGGCAACTTAACAAAAAACAAATATATACCCATTTCAATTATTTATTTTTACCAGTGAAACCAATATAACATCTCAATATTCACAAATATACATTTCTGACATTCAAAAACAAAACAAAAACAAATCAGTGACCAATATAGCCACCTTTCTTTGCAAGGACACTCAAAAGCCTGCCATCCATGGATTCTGTCAGTGTTTTGATCTGTTCACCATCAACATTGCGTGCAGCAGCAACCACAGCCTCCCAGACACTGTTCAGAGAGGTGTACTGTTTTCCCTCCTTGTAAATCTCACATTTGATGATGGACCACAGGTTCTCAATGGGGTTCAGATCAGGTGAACAAGGAGGCCATGTCATTAGATTTTCTTCTTTTATACCCTTTCTTGCCAGCCACGCTGTGGAGTACTTGGACGCGTGTGATGGAGCATTGTCCTGCATGAAAATCATGTTTTTCTTGAAGGATGCAGACTTCTTCCTGAACCACTGCTTGAAGAAGGTGTCTTCCAGAAACTGGCAGTAGGACTGGGAGTTCAGCTTGACTCCATCCTCAACCCGAAAAGGCCCCACAAGCTCATCTTTGATGATACCAGCCCAAACCAGTACTCCACCTCCACCTTGCTGGCGTCTGAGTCGGACTGGAGCTCTCTGCCCTTTACCAATCCAGCCACGGGCCCATCCATCTGGCCCATCAAGACTCACTCTCATTTCATCAGTCCATAAAACCTTAGAAAAATCAGTCTTGAGATATTTCTTGGCCCAGTCTTGACGTTTCAGCTTGTGTGTCTTGTTCAGTGGTGGTCATCTTTCAGCCTTTCTTACCTTGGCCATGTCTCTGAGTATTGCACACCTTGTGCTTTTGGGCACTCCAGTGATGTTGCAGCTCTGAAATATGGCCAAACTGGTGGCAAGTGGCATCTTGGCAGCTGCACGCTTGACTTTTCTCAGTTCATGGGCAGTTATTTTGCGCCTTGGTTTTTCCACACGCTTCTTGCGACCCTGTTGACTATTTTGAATGAAACGCTTGATTGTTTGATTATCCCTCTGCAAGATATCTCCCTATTTTTGACTTTTCTGAGCCTGTCAAGTCCTTCTTTTGACCCATTTTGCCAAAGGAAAGGAAGTTGCCTAATAATTATGCACACCTGATATAGGGTGTTGATGTCATTAGACCACACCCCTTCTCATTACAGAGATGCACATCACCTAATATGCTTAATTGGTAGTAGGCTTTCGAGCCTATACAGCTTGGAGTAAGACAACATGCATAAAGAGGATGATGTGGTCAAAATACTAATTTGCCTAATAATTCTGCACTCCCTGTATGGTGGTATATTTTCACTTTATTTAGATAAAGCGTTATTCACAATTTAATTTGATATTTTTACCAGTGTTTGCTTTCTATAAGCAGAGATATAAATGGTCATAAATAGAGATATATACAGTGATTTAGTTTTATACCACCTACACTGGTGTCATGGTGCCAAGAGGAATTATAGACGAGTACTGCTAAGAGGGGTCCCATGAACCAAAGGCATGCACACAACGTGTTAGTTTCATTCCCAGGGATAATGCACCACACTGAAACTTGCTCACTAACCTAATGCATTAGATTCTTCCTACCTGTAAACTCAGCTGTGCAGTAAACCTGCTATAACCCTGGTACCACTGCAATACTATCGGGGCAGGCTCTACTCTCTCCTACTTTCTCCTTTCCCTTCCCTTGTCACTCCGTTAGTTCTTTTTTATTGTACTCATTTTTGTGTTATGGATGTCGACCATTTTGCATCTACCATGCCCTGAAATGAATGCCGCTAAAAGATCAAGTATTAATAATAATATTACTAATAATAATGTACAGTACTTCAAAGGTCTATTCATCAATCTCTGTCATTATCTGTTTATACCTAGGACTGTAGTGGCAACAAGGAACATCTTCTATGCCTCGAGGAAAGAAGTAGTATTGAGCGAATCAAATCCAAAGTTGAATTCGATCCGAAGTTTAGGAAAAATTTGATTTGCAATGAATCCAAATTTCCTTATGCTTTGTGGTAACAAATTGCTTTTTTTTCTTAAAATGGCGGCTATACATGTTACCGAGTGAAAGTAAGAAGCCTGTAAAAGCGAGATCACCCTTAATGCCATGCAGCCAGCCAATCCACAGATAGCTATTCACTGTGATGTCACAGCCCTATAAAAGCCTCATCCTGCGCGGTCTCCACCATTTCACTGTGAGCTAAGCATACAGAGAGACTTGACAAGCACAAATGCGCTAGGGACAGTGTTGCTACAAACAGAAGGAGAGTACAAGGACGCAGGAAGATTGTAGGAAGAGCATAGGGAGACTGCATGGACTGTGCAGGCTGAGTGTGATCGCCCTGTGCATCTTGTACACCTGCTGCGCCATTCATACTTACTTTGTTCTGCTATACATGGACTTACTGTGCGTCAGACTCAGTCTCAACAGAAAGTCTAATATATTGGCGTGTTTACCTTGTTCACCTGCTGCAGCATTCATACTATATATATATTTGGCTAACAAATACTGATCAAATACTGATGCAAAACACTGACCAAATACTGACCGTGTGAAGGCTTTCGGATCAGAAGAACGGAAAAATAAGCAGTGTTGATAGCACAACATGACTGCCACTGCTGCTGACCCCCTCCCCACTACTGGCACGATTACTGCTACCTTCCCCATTCTGTCATGGGACCACTTATACCACTAATGCTGTTGCCACCTCATCCCCACTCTGTCACTATCACTGCCACCTTCTCCACTCTGTCATGGGGCCACTGTTGGCCCTGACGCTCCTACCACCATCCATATTCTGTCATGGGGCCACGTTTGTCACATTTACTGCCACTGCTGCCACCCTTGAATCTTGGGAAACTGCACAATTAAAGGGGTTCTACAGGAATTAAGAAAATTAAAATATATAAATATTACTTTATTATAAATATATTCTTTCATTAGTTATGATGGCTCGTTTTGTCTGGGGAGCAATTATTAGGAGAAATAAAATGGCCGCCATCCAAATGTACACCCAAAACCTGTCCTAATCACATAGCAGGACACAGCCACATCCCCACCTCCTCTCTGTCCTTCATGTCTCCTCATGAACTCATTCCTACAGAGATTCAGCTGAAGATCATATTAAACTGTATTCATGATCATAACCCCTGACAAGCAGGGCAGAGAGGAGGATGAGGCAGCTCTTTACCTCAGTGTTGTAAAGTAACTTGTCCTGCTGTGTGATTAGGACAGGTTTTCTGTGTACTTATAGGATGGCGGCCATTTTATTTCTCCTGATAATTGCTCCCCAGACAAAATGAGCCATTATAACTAATGAAAGATATTTGGGAATATATTTATAATAAAGTAATACCGTAATTAAATATTTTCATTTTCTTAATTCCCAGCGAACCCCTTTAAGTCTGATAATTTATACCTGGCGGTAACAGTGGCCTGTAATACTGATGCATAGTGATTTGACAGCTAATAGAAGGGATTACAAAGCATGTGTTTGGACTACCACAATATGCATTAACCCCTTAGGGACCCTGTCACGGCTGTTTAAGGGTAACCAGAGCATACACAGTAAGAAGAGCTACTGACCGGACCCCAAACTAGGGAAGAGAAAGGGTGACCCCTGTGAGACCCTCAACACTCTCCCTATGCTGCTAAAGCACATGCCCGGATCCAAATGGTGGAACGAGGCATGCCCGCGTACCTTAGACTGATGAGCCCTGTAACCCCTACAATAGTGGAAGGGGCACGGCCACCGATGCCCTGCTCAGAATATGGAGGGAACCGGGGCCACCTCAGATCCAGTCAGGAAATCACCAGGTACACAACAAAGTCTGCACACTTAGCTGATGAAGCTGCAACCGCAGAGAAGACGGATCCAAGGGCCGCTGGCAATATCCGGAGTGCTTGCAGCAGCAGAACACAGGTCCAGGGAACTAGTAGCTAAAGAAGTGAAGATACTCAAGGCAGAGCTACAACTGAAAAGAGAAATATAATCCACGCCCTGCAATAGGAGGAGGGGTGATTTAAAGACAGGGAAATCAGGAGAGACAGCTGGGAGTAAAGACCTCACAACAGGGGCGGAGAAACAGAACAGTGAGAACACCTCCAAACTCTAAGTGACATCATCACAGGGGTGGAGACACAGAGCTGTGAGAACGTCTCAAAGCTGTGGTAGTGACAGTACCCCCCCCTCTACGGGTGGACTCCGGACACCCAGGACCCACCTTCCCAGGATGAGCCCTATGAAATGCCCTGATAAGGCGAGTGGCTTTAATGTCCGACATCGGAACCCACATCCTCTCCTCAGGACCATAACCCTTCCAATAAACGAGGTACTGAAGAGAACCGCGGACAATGCGAGACTCCACAATTCTGGAAACCTCAAACTCCAGATTGCCATCAACCAAAATCGGAGGAGGAGGCAAAGAGGAGGGTACCGTGGGCTGGACATATGGTTTTAAGAGAGATCTGTGAAATACATTATGTATCTTCCAAACCCGTGGAAGATCAAGGCGGAAGGCAACAGGATTGATGACTGACAAAATTTTATAAGGCCCAATAAACTTGGGACCCAATTTCCAGGAGGGAACCTTCAGTTTAATATTTCTTGTAGACAACCACACCAGATCACCCACATTCGCGTCCGGACCAGGCACACGTCTCTTATCAGCCACACGCTTATACTTCTCACTCATCTTTCTGAGATTACTCTGAATCTTTTGCCAAATGGTAGACAAAGACGAGGAAAATCTCTCCTCCTCAGGTAAACCAGAAAGAGCCCCTCCCGAGAATGTCCCAAACTGCGGATGGAACCCATATGCACCAAAAAATGGTGACTTATCAGAAGATTCCTGACGACGGTTGTTCAAAGCAAACTCAGCAAGAGGGAGAAATTAACACCAATCCTCCTGGTTCTCTGCCACAAAACAGCGCAAATATGTCTCCAGATTCTGATTGAGGCGCTCAGTCTGACCATTCGACTGCGGGTGAAAAGCAGAAGAGAAGGACAGCCGAACCCCCAGGCGAGAACAGAAAGCCTTCCAGAACCTGGACACAAACTGCGTGCCTCTATCGGAAACAATCTCAGAGGGAATGCCGTGCAATTTAACAATATGATCGACAAAAGCTTGCGCCAACGTTTTAGCATTGGGTAAACCAGGGAAAGGAACGAAATGAGCCATCTTGCTAAAACGGTCCACGACCACCAGGATCACCGACTTCCCCGAGGAACGAGGAAGATCCGTGATAAAGTCCATGGACAGGTGTGTCCAAGGACGGGAAGGTATGGGTAACGGGAGAAGGGAACCTGAAGGTCGTGAACGAGGGACCTTAGCGCGAGCGCACGTCTCACAAGCCGCCACAAAACCCTCCACAGACTTACGAAGAGCCGGCCACCAAAATCTCCGAGCAATGAGATCTACCGTGGCTCTACTCCCGGGGTGACCAGCAAGAACCGTATCATGATGTTCCTTAAAGAGTTTGTGACGTAGCTCAGGAGGCACGAACAACTTCCCGGAGGGACAACGGGCAGGTGCCTCAGACTGGGCAGCCTGGACCTCGGCCTCCAAATCGGAATATAGAGCAGAAACAACTACCCCCTCCGCCAAAATGGGACCCGGGTCCTCGGAGTTTCCTCCTCCCGGAAAACAGCGAGAGAGAGCATCAGCCTTCACATTCTTGATCCCAGGGCGGAAAGTAACAACAAAATTGAATCTGGAGAAGAACAGAGACCATCTGGCCTGTCTCGGATTCATATGCCTGGCCGACTCCAAGTACGCCAGATTCTTATGGTCGGTAAAAACGGTGATAGGGTGCCTGGCCCCCTCCAACCAATGGCGCCATTCCTCGAAAGCCAACTTGATGGCCAACAACTCCCTATCTCCCACATCATAGTTTCTCTCTGCCGGGGAGAGTTTTCTAGAGAAAAAGGCACAAGGTCGCCATTTGGCAGGAGAGGGGCCCTGGGACAAAACTGCACCCACACCCACCTCGGAAGCATCCACCTCAACAATAAAAGGTAAGGAAACATCGGGATGCACCAAGATGGGAGCAGACGCAAAACTCTCTTTAATCTTAGAAAAGGCTGCAAGCGCCTCCTCCGACCAAGAGGAAAAATCCGTCCCCTTTTTTGTCATGTCAGTAAGGGGTTTGACAATAGAGGAATAATTCAAAATGAACTTTCTGTAGTAGTTAGCAAAACCCAGAAAGCGCATCAATGCCTTCTGATTTTCAGGAAGCTCCCACTCCAGCACAGCACGGACCTTCTCCGGATCCATGCGAAAACCAGAAGCAGAGAGGAGAAAACCCAGAAATTGAATCTCCGATACCATAAAAAGACATTTCTCCAGCTTGGCATACAGTTTATTTTCCCGCAGTATCTGCAGGACCTGAAAAAGATGATCCTGATGGGTCTGAACATCAGGGGAAAAAATCAAAATATCATCAAGATACACCAATACAAATTTCCCCATTAAATGATAGAAAATACTATTAACAAAATGCTGAAAGACGGCCGGAGCATTCATCAGGCCGAAAGGCATAACGAGATTCTCAAAATGCCCATTAGGGGTATTAAAGGCCGTTTTCCATTCATCCCCCTCTCTGACCCTGACCAGGTTGTACGCGCCTCTCAGATCCAATTTGGAAAACACCTTGGCCCCAACAATTTGGTTGAAGAGGTCCGGGATTAGAGGAAGGGGATAGGGATCGCGAATTGTGATACGGTTCAGCTCCCTAAAATCTAAGCAAGGTCTCAGAGAGCCATCTTTTTTTTTAACAAAAAAAAAACCCGCGGCAACAGGCGACTTTGAGGGACGAATATGCCCCTTCTCGAGACTCTCGGAGATATAGGTTCGCATTGCGAGTCTTTCCGGTTGTGAGAGATTGTAGAGGCGTGCCTTTGGCAGCTTGGCGCCGGGAATGAGGTTAATGGGACAGTCAAACTCCCGGTGAGGAGGTAGCTCCCGAACACCGCTCTCGGAAAACACATCCGAGAAATCAGAGAGAAATGATGGCAGAGTTTTAGTAGACACCTCTGCAAGAGTGGCTGTGAGACAATTCTCTCTACAAAAGTCACTCCACTCATTTATTTGCCTTCCTTGCCAATCAATAGTGGGGTTATGTCTAGTGAGCCAGGGTAGCCCCAAAACTAGAGGAGAAGGCAATCCGTTAAGGACAAAACAAGATATCTCCTCCACATGAGTGTCACTTACAGCTAGCCGGATATTGTGAACAATGCCTTTCAGAGATCTCTGCGAGAGTGGGGCAGAGTCAATAGCAAAAACAGGTATATCCTTTTCTAATGTACAAACCTGAAAACCATGCAAGGCTACAAATTGAGTGTCAATAAGATTGACGGCCGCTCCACTATCGACAAAAATCTCACAAGGAATGACTTTGCTCTCTAGCGCCACCCTGGCAGACAGGAGAAAACGGGAACTGCAGGTCAAAGGAAAAGCATCAATTCCCACATCAACTTTGCCCAAAGTAGCAGATGAAGCAGAACTTGATGATCTACCTCTTGAGGTTTTTCTCTTATTATCGCTCTTAGAACAGGTCAGGAATCTCCTAGACGGACAAACATTTGCCAAATGACCTATGCCCCCACAACAAAAACACACCATATTCTGAGGACTAAATCCTCTTTTATCAGGGGCAAGTCGGCCTAGCTGCATGGGCTCCTCCTCAGAGGGGAGCGAGACAGGATGAGGCCCATGCACACTGAATGAGTCCGCACCATTGCCCCTAGACTGACAATGGCTGGACGGAGAGGTCTTGTTTCTTTCTCTTAGACGCCTGTCAAGGCGTACCGCTAATGACATGGCAGACTCTAAGGATGTTGGTCTCTCATGGAAAGCAAAGGCATCTTTCAAATCCTCTGAGAGACCATGACAGAACTGACTTCGGAGTGCAGCATCATTCCAGCCTGAATCAGCTGCCCATCTCCGAAATTCAGAACAATAAAGCTCCGCAGACAGTTTGTTCTGGCATAGAACACGTAAGTTCGATTCTGCCAGAGCAACACGATCCGGGTCATCATATATCTGCCCCAGGGCCACAAAAAACCTTTCCACGGATCGAAGGGAAGGATCCCCTGATGGCAGCGAAAAAGCCCAAGTCTGAGCATTACCTCTGAGCAGGGAGATGACAATCCTCACCCTCTGTTCCTCATTACCAGAGGAGTGGGGACACAAACAAAAATGGAGTTTACATGCCTCTCTGAAGCGAACAAAATTCTCACTGCCCCCGGAGAACGTTTCCGGAAGTGAGACCTTTGGCTCGCAACAGACTCCATGAGCCGGAGCAGAGCCCAATGCTTGTAGCTGAGTCAGAGATTGACGGAGATCCGCTACTTCCAAAGAAAGACCCTGCATGCGGCCAACCAGGTCAGAAAGCGGATCCATGTCAACAAGGACGGTTTTGGTGGATTATAATGTCACGGCTGTTTAAGGGTAACCAGAGCATACACAGTAAGAAGAGCTACTGACCGGACCCCAAACTAGGGAAGAGAAAGGGTGACCCCTGTGAGACCCTCAACACTCTCCCTATGCTGCTAAAGCACATGCCCGGATCCAAATGGTGGAACGAGGCATGCCCGCGTACCTTAGACTGATGAGCCCTGTAACCCCTACAATAGTGGAAGGGGCACGGCCACCGATGCCCTGCTCAGAATATGGAGGGAACCGGGGCCACCTCAGATCCAGTCAGGAAATCACCAGGTACACAACAAAGTCTGCACACTTAGCTGATGAAGCTGCAACCGCAGAGAAGACGGATCCAAGGGCCGCTGGCAATATCCGGAGTGCTTGCAGCAGCAGAACACAGGTCCAGGGAACTAGTAGCTAAAGAAGTGAAGATACTCAAGGCAGAGCTACAACTGAAAAGAGAAATATAATCCACGCCCTGCAATAGGAGGAGGGGTGATTTAAAGACAGGGAAATCAGGAGAGACAGCTGGGAGTAAAGACCTCACAACAGGGGCGGAGAAACAGAACAGTGAGAACACCTCCAAACTCTAAGTGACATCATCACAGGGGTGGAGACACAGAGCTGTGAGAACGTCTCAAAGCTCTGGTAGTGACAGACCCATGACGTACCGGTACGGCATGGATCCCAAGTCCTTAAGGACCCATGACGCACCGGTACATCATCTATAGTTCCGATCACCGCCGCCCGATGGGAGGTGATCGGAACACGGTGCCTGCTCAAATCATTGAGCAGGCACCACAGCTAAATGTGCGGGGGGGGGGGGGGGGGGTCCCATGCATCCCGTCAATTCAGAACTGTGGTTTGCAGCTTTTTATTGCCATCGGGTCCCCATGGGGCTGTGGAGGGGACCCGATGGCATGAAAGGCAGCGCAATGCCTTCCGGTGACGAGCCTGTGAGATCCAGCCCCCTGGATCTCACAGGCCGGAAGCTGTATGGTAATACAAACCGGATTCCCAAAAAGTTGGGACACTATACAAATCGTGAATAAATACTGAATGCGATGATGTGGAGGTGCCAACTTCTAATATTTTATTCAGAATAGAACAGAGGAGACCAGTTTCTCAAGTTTAGAAATAGGAATGCTCTCCCATTCTTGTCAAATACAGGCCTCTAACTGTTCAATCGTCTTGGGCCTTCTTTGTTGCTCCTTCCTCTTTATGATGCGCCAAATGTTCTCTATAGGTGAAAGATCTGGACTGCAGACTGGCCATTTCAGTACCCGGATCCTTCTCCTACGCAGCCATGATGTTGTGATTGATGCAGAATGTGGTCTGGCATTATCTTGTTGAAAAATGCAGGGTCTTCCCTGAAAGAGATGACGTCTGGATCGTCTGACCACAGAACAGTCTACCATTTTGCCACACTCCATTTTAAATGATCCCTGGCCCAGTGAAAACGCCTGAGCTTGTGGATCTTGCTTAGAAATGGCTTCTTCTTTGCACTGTAGAGTTTCAGCTGGCAACGGCGGATGGCACGGTGGATTGTGTTCACTGACAATGGTTTCTGGAAGTATTCCTGAGCCCATTCTGTGATTTCCTTTACAGTAGCATTCCTGATCACGGGCATCCAGTATGGTTTTACGGCCTTGACCCTTACGCACAGAGATTGTTCCAGATTCTCTGAATCTTCGGATGATGTTATGCACAGTTGATGATGATAGATGCAAAGTCTTTGCAATTTTTCGCTGGGTAACACCTTTCTGATATTGCTCCACTATCTTTCTGCGCAACATTGTGGAAATTGGTGATCCTCTACCCATCTTGGCTTCTGAGAGACACTGCCACTCTGAGAAGCTCTTTTTATACCCAAACATGTTGCCAATTGACCTAATTAGTGTTAATTGGTCTTCCAGCTCTTCGTTATGCTCAAATTTACTTTTTCCAGCCTCCTATTGCTACTTGTCCCAACTTTTTGGGGATTTGTTGACACCGTGAAATTTTGAATCAATGTATTTTTCCTTTAAAATGATACATTTACTCGGATTAAACATTTGATCTGTCATCTACGCTCTATTACAAATAAAATATTGACATTTGCCATCTCCCCATCATTGCATTCAGTTTTTATTCACGATTTGTATAGTGTCCCAAGTTTTTTGGAATCCGGCTTGTGCTCACTGTATTACTCATACAGCCAATGCATTCCATTACAGAAGTATTGGAATGCATTGTGAAGGATTAGACCCCCAAAAGTTCAAGTCCCAAAGTGGGAAAAAAAAAAAGTAAAAAAAAAATAAAAATTTGGAAAAAATAAAGTCCCCCCCCCAAAAAAATTTAAAGTTTCAAGTAAAAATAAATAAAAATGTAATTTTCCCCAAATAAAGTAAAAAAAATGGTAATAAATAGAAGGGGAAAAAAAGTATACATATTAGGTATCGCCGCGTCTGTATCGACCGGCTCTATAAACATATCACATGACCTAACCCCTCAGATGAACACCGTAAAAAATAAAAACTGTGCTAAATAAACAATTTTTTTGTCGCCTTACATCACAAAAAGTAAAACAGCAAACGATCAAAAAGGCGTTTTCCCACCAAAATAGTACCGATCTAACTCTAACCTCATCCCGCAAAAAATGAGCCCCTACCTGAGACAATCTCCCAAAAAATAAAACAAACTATTGCTCAGAATATGGAGACACTAAAGCATCATTTATTTTGTTTTAAAAAAGCTGTTATTGTGTAAAACTTACATAAATAAATAAAAAGTATACATATTTGGTATCGTCACGTTCGTATCGACCGGCTCTATAAAAATATTACATGACCTAACCCCTCAGATGAACACTGTAAAAAATAAAAACTGTGCTAAATAAACCATTTTTTGTCACCTTACATCACAAAAAGTGTAATAGCAAGCGATCAAAAAGTCATATGCACCCTAAAGTAGTGCCAATCAAACCATCATCTCATCCCGCAAAAATTGAGACCCTACCTAAGATAAATCGCCAAAAAAACTTAAAAAACTATGGCTCTCAGAATATGGAGACACTAAAACATGATTTTGTTTTTGTTTCAAACATGATATTATTGTGTAAAACTTACATAAATTAAAAAAAGTATACATATTAGGTATCACCGGGACAACTGGACGGCAGTCCCTAACTTAGGATACGTGTGGGAAGGACAGACAAGACAAATAACGGATAGTGAACGGACCGGGTCAAAACCAAGAGGACAAAGCAGTACAGAGGGATAAGCAAAGAATGGTCAGGAGAAGCCGGGGTCATAAATACCAGGAGAGTCGAGAACTACCAAAGGAGTCCGCAAAGAATAGTCAGGTGGAATCCGAGGTCAAAATACCAGGAGGAATGCGCAGTACAGGAGGAGCAGGCAAAGAATCATCAGGGAACAGGATCAGGTAAGTAAACAGGTATCCAACAAACGCCAGGAACCTAAATTAACAAGCAACCTGTGGCCAGCAGGCTGCCTGTATTTATAGTTGGGAGTGAGGGTCATGTGACGTGGCCAGCGTCACATGACCGACAGACAGACCAGTCGAGCACCGAGTGATAAGCTCGGCGCTCAAGATAGACCTAGGAGCAGGGAGCCTCCCAGCTAGCAAAGCTGCCCTGGGAACAAGGTCAAACACAGATCCTCGCTCCTGTAGCTAAGCAGCAGGTCTGCGGCTGATGGGAGACTGAGTGCACCTTCGTCACACCGTTACAGTACACCCCTTTTACGAGGGGCCACCAGACCCAAGACTTCAGGTGATGGCCTTTCAGGGTGTTCTAAATGAAATTTTCGAACAAGTCTAGGAGCATGAACCTCCCTGGCAGATACCCAAGATCTCTCTTCAGGTCCATACCCCTTCCAGTGAATCAGGTACTGCAAGGAATTACGCATCTTCTTGACATCCATTATTAAAGACACCACATACTTGACAGCATCATTAACAAGAATTGGCAGAGGCGAGGCTTTCGATGGTACTACCAGTTCAAAATATTTTTTAAGTAGAGATTTATGGAACACATTATGAATGTGGAATGACTCGGGCAGCTCCAACCTAAATGATACCGGGTTAATCACCTCCGTGATCTTATATGGTCCAATAAAACGAGGAGCAAACTTTTTAGAATCTACTATAAGAGAGAGATTCTTGGAGGACAACCATAGCTTATCCCCAACCTGAAAATTCACCCCCCTTGAACGTCTCCTATCTAAGTTCGATTGAACCTGGGCCCAAACTGTGCACAGTTCAGAGGAGAGCCTATCCGCTTCAGGGTTAGAGGAGGAGACGGATGACCCAGAATGGAAACCATGGTTACAAAAGAAAGGTGAAACCCCAGCAGAAGAATTGACATGGTTATTCAAAGCAAATTCAGCCAATGGAAGAAATGTAACCCATAATTGCTGGTCATCAACAACATACAACCTCAAGAATTGTTCCACAGACTGATTAAGGCGTTCAGTCTGCCCATTACTCTCAGGGTGGTAAGCAGAGGAAAAAGACAATAAAATTTGACATTTTTTACAGAAGGCCCTTCAGAATTTGGACACAAACTGCACACCCCTGTCAGAAACAATATTTTCCGGGATACCATGCAATCGAACAATTTTTTTCACAAAAATAGACGCCAGGGTTTTGGCATTCGGGAGTTTAGACAGGGGAATGAAATGGACCATCTTGCTAAACCTATCAACCACTACCCAAACCACAGTCTTACCCTCCGCCGGCGGTAGGTCAGTTATAAAGTCCATCGAGATATGGGACCAGGGTCTACTGGGAATGGGTAGGGGTCATAGGTTACCAGCAGGGCGAGTCCTAGGTGTCTTGGACCTGGCACAAACCTCACAGGCTGACATGTAGGACTTGACATCCCTAGTTAGAGTGGGCCACCAATAAGATCTAGAAACCAGATCCTTAGTGCCCTCAACACCCGGATGTCCACAAAAGGCAGAAACGTGACACTCACCTAACAGCTGGAGACGGAATTGTACGGGAACAAACAACTTATCTGTTGGGGTGGATACCGGTGCCAGATGTTGTTCAGACCTAATGCGAGCTGAGATATCCTGGGTTAGAGCTGCTATGAAGATGTTTGCTGGTAGGATGGATTCAGGTGGTACCTCAGTAGGTTGAAAAGCATGGAAGCTCCAAGATAATGCGTCCACCTTCACATTTTTACTTCCCGGCCTGAACGTGATGGAAAAATCAAAACGAGTAAAAAACAGAGCCCATCTGGCTTGACGGGGATTCAACCTCTTAGCAGATTTGAGAAACATAAGATTTTTATGGTCAGTGACAACAGTTACATAATGCCTTGCCCCTCCAGAAAATGCCTTCACTCCTCAAATGCCCATTTAATGGCCAGCAGCTCCCTATTCCCTATGTTGTAGTTTCTCTCCGTGGGAGAGAATTTCCTGGAGAAGAAGGCACATGGTCTCAGGTTAATGAGGCTAGCAGGACCTAGCAGGAACTTGTGAAAGGACTGCTCCTGCGCCGTCCTCGTACGCATCCACCTCCACAATAAAAGGTCTCTCCTGATCATGCTGGATCAGAATGGGAGCGCTACTGAATGCCTTTTTTAATTTTTCAAATGAAGAAATGGCCTCAGTAGACCAATTCTCCAAATCCGCCCCTTTCTTAGTAAGGTCGGTCAACGGTTTAGCAATTACACAAAAATTCATAATAAATTTACGATAGTAATTGGCGAAACCTAAGAACCGTTGCAAGGCCTTTAACGATGAAGGTCTTACCCATTCCTTAATTGCCAGTACCTTACCAGGATCCATCTTGAAGGCGTGAGGAGTCAGAACGTGCCCTAGAAACAGAATCTCCTGTACACCAAAGACATATTTCTCTTGGTTAGCGGATAGCTGATTCTCTCTCAACACCTCTAATACTTGTTTAACATGAGACACATGGGATTCAAAGTCAGGAGAGAATATCAAAATGTCATCAAGATAGACAATAACAAATTTACCTAAGAACTCCCTAAGAATGTCATTCATAAAGTTTTGGTACACAGCTGGGGCATTGCTGAGTCCAAAAGGCATCACCTGATATTCAAAGTGTCCTGCCGGAGTATTGATCGCCGTCTTCCATTCGTCTCCCTCCTTGATTCGGATTAGATTGTATGCCCCTTTCAGGTCAATCTTGGAAAACCAGGTTGCCCCCAGAACCTGGTTAAATAAATCCGGAATCAATGGGAGGGAGTATCTATTCTGGACAGTGATTTTATTTAATCTCCAGTAATCGATACATGGCCTCAGACCACCATCTTTTTTCTTAACGTAGAAAAACCCCGCCCCCATAGGAGAGACAGGTCTAATATGCCCTTTACCAAGGCTCTCCCTAATATAATCTTCCATGGTCTTGCATTTGGGCTTAGAAAGATTATAAATTCGCCTCTTAGGAAACTTGGCCCCCTCTACTAGCTCTATAGTACATTCATAAGGTCTACGGGGGGGTAGAACCTCAGGGGTTGGTGATGAGAATACATCAGAATATTCCCTAACAACAGTGGGTAAAGTATCAGACTTTACTGAGTCCCCAGCCTGTACCACGGACAAGCACGAGTCACACTTAGGCCCCCATCTCACCAACTCCCCCTTGGACCAATCTATAGTCGGGTTTGTAGTCTGAGCCAAGGCAACCCTAGTACCACCTCAACCGGTAGGTTCTCCAGGACTGAAAGGGAACATCTCTCTGAGTGGCACACACCCACAGTTAGAGAAATCTCTGAGGTACATGAGCTCATCATACCACCAATAAGAGGAGTAGCATCAATAGCCATGACATGGATAGGAGTTGGTAAAGCAAACATTGGAATACCCAATCTTACAGCGTACTCAGAGTCAATAAAGCTGGCCGCTGAGCCAGGATCAAACCGAAGTAAAGTCTGCAACTCTCCTTAAAAGAGAGAAACTTCTTCTGGTCTCCAGAAAAGGGTTCTGGGTGCTTAATCTGGGGCTCAAAATGCGGACTGGAGGCCTGAGGAGTGGAAGAACCTTGCCCTAACTCAAAAGAACTGAGTTTTTCCCCTAGCTCCTGCACCATCTGCGTCAGATTAGAGACATGGTCAGTCAGGCTCACCAGAGGATTCATTTTACAGTGGTTATTGGGCCTGTTAATCTGTAAAGGTCACGTACACACACACACACAGGGGGGAGGATAGTGACCACTGCGCTCCACCCTCACCCCTGGACCTGCCTACTTGCCTCACGAGTCCTGATGACAGGGGACAACTGGAAGGCAGTCCCTAACTTAGGATACGTGCGGGAAGGACAGACAAGACAAATAGCGAATAGTGAACGGACCGGGTCAAAACCAAGAGGACAACGCAGTACAGAAGGATAAGCAAAGAATGGTCAGGAGGGATGCGCAGTACAGGAGGAGCAGGCAAAGGATCGTCAGGGAACAGGAGCAGGTAAGTATACAGGTATCCAACAAATGCCAGGAAGCTAAATTAACAGGCAACCTGTGGCCAGCAGGCTGCCTGTATTTATAGTGGGGAGTGAGGGTCATGTGATGTGACCAGTGTCACATGACCGACAGACCGACCAGTCGAGCACCGAGTGATCAGCTCGGCGCTCAAGGCAGACCTAGCAGCAGGGAGCCTCCCAGCTAGCAAAGCCACCCTGGGAACGAGGTCAAACACAGATCCTTGCTCTCAAAGCTAAGCAGCAGGTCTGCGGCTGATGGGAGACCGAGTGTGCCTTCGGCACCCTGTTACAGTATCATCTCACTTGCTCCAGAATACTGGCTCACAAGCTGTGTGTTTGTGACTTTTTAAGTGCACAGAAAGCACCAGTCTTGATAAATATCCCCCAATGTCTTGTAGGGATAATTTAGCTGAATGTAATTATACATTTCTAACTGGAATCTGTTGCTTCATTCTGGAGAAAATGGACTTTAAATCCATATGTAAATTGTGCAACAAAGTAATGATGACTATGGATGACTATGCGGGAATCTGGCTTGTCAATCAATAACAATGGGCTGGCAGAGAAATCAGAAGGAACAAGGGTGCACAGAGGGACTTTGGTGGGTTCTTGGTGATCTTAACACCCATTTGCATATGGAATAAAATTAGTCTTTCTCCAGAAAGAAGCATTTAACAGATCGCTAAATAAAAGGTATCTTTACATACAGCTTAACTAGCCCTACAGGTCATTGTGTCTGGTTTAATAATGAATTTCCTAGTGACAGATTCTTTTTAATGCATGTAAATTGCATTTACTATGCATTTGTTATTGCTTTTTTTTTAAGAGATAAAACATTTTAATAATAGCAAAGTATTTTGTGTGGTCTACAAATGCAATTTGGAATGATACTTATAATTTCCATTTTCTACAGCATAGTTTATTCTTTTTATGACCTTCTTTTAATCAATACAATCAGTGTTTAATCAGAAAAATTGTACTCTTTTATGCATCATTAGTATCTATTGTTCCGGAACATTTTGAAATTATAAAAGGTGAAAAATCACTTTCTCTCATTTTAAGTAGTAACAAATAATATATATATACACTACAAGAAATGTAGAAATGCTGCAAAAAACTAAACCATTTCAAGCACTGTCATTTTATATATATATATATATATATATATATAAGTTTCTGTCTGTCTGTCTGGAGGTCTGTCTGGAGGTCTGTTTTTCATGCGTGACCAAACGACTGGACCGATCTTCACCAAATTTGGCACACAGGTACGTCAGGTGTCCGGGAAGCTTTTAGACTGGGTCTCAGCTCTCTAGGACATACCGTTCCTGAGATATAAAAAAAAATTACCTGCATTAGCTAATACAAACTTGCAAGTCTCTAACTGCCAAACACACGTTCACATGTCCCCTATCAGCCAATAGAAGCTCGCAGGTCCTTTGCATGTCTCCACATAGACACAGTTTTACACCAGGTTTCTATAACAACCCAGCCATTTTTCTTCACTTCTGCAGGTCAGCTTTAAAGAGGCAGGGTGCTGTGGATGACACTGTTAAGGGAGCAAAGTGCTGTGGAGGTCACAGTTCAGGGGGCAGTTAGTGTGGCCATTCAGGCCACCCTCAAAAAACTGACTTAAAACCCCACCCCCATGTCCAACTAAGCCACACCTCTGATCCAGTTAGGCCACGCCCCAATCCTCAGCCAACAGGGATTGAAAAAATGAAGTTAAAAATCAACTTCTGTCAGCTGCAGAGGTGGGAGGGACGTTGACTTTCATTCAGACTATGTTTATCAGAGTCATGCTCACCAACCCCTCCTAGCGGACGATATGTTATATCTCTTCCGATCCTCACAAGACCTCCTTCTCTCCTCTCCTCTTATCGCCTCTTCCCACAATCGACTCCAAGATTTCTCCCGTGCATCCCCATACTCTGGAACTCGCTACCCCAACATATCAGACTCTCACCTACAGTGGAATCCTTCAAAAGAAACCTGAAAACCCACCTCTTCAGACAGGCCTACAACCAGTGACCCTGCTGCCTCCCATTCAAAAGATTATTTCACCGCATACAAGCAATCCCTCCTCATATTCAAATCCTCACTCGCTGATGCAAAACAGGCCTACTTCTCATCTCTCATATCTTCCCTGGCCCACAGCCCTAAACAACTTTTTAGCACTTTTAACTCCCTTCTCCATCCCCCAGCGCCCCACCCTCTCCTCTCTTCTCAGCTGAGGACTTTGCCAAATATTTCAAACAAAAGATAGTCAACATCAGAGAAAGCTTCACTACACAGTCCCCACAGACCTTCTACACAACTGCTCGGTCCTCTTCTCCCAAAACCCGCTTCTCCACCATTACAGAAGAAAAACTTTCTACTCTACTATCCAGATCACATCTCACCACCTGTGCACTTGACCCAATCCCATCCCACCTCATCCCTAACCTCACTACAGTGTTTATCCCAGCCCTAACTCATCTCTTCAACCTATCACTAACCTCTGGTGTCTTCCCCTCTACTTTTAAACACGCTACCATTACACCCATCCTCAAAAAACCTTCATTTGACCCATCTTGTTTGTCTAGTTATCACCCCATATCACTTCTTCCGTATGCCTCAAAGCTACTTGAACAACATGTCCATTCTGAACTGTCCTCTGACCTCTCCTCTTGCTCCCTCTTTGACCGCCTACAATCTGGCTTCCGACTCCACCACTCGACTGAGACTGCCCTCACCAAAGTCACCAATGACCTACTGACAGCCAAAACCAAGAAACAATACTCTGTCCTCCTTCTCCTTGACCTGTCCTCTGCCTTCGACACTGTTGACCACTCCCTTCTGTTGCAAACTCTCTCATCTCTTGGCATCACTGACCTGGCCCTCTCCTGAATCACATCATACCTCACAGACCGGACATTTAGCGTCTCCCACTCCCGCACCACTTCCTTGTCTCATTCCCTCTCTGTTGGTGTCCTGCAAGGCTCTGTCCTAGGATCCCTGCTCTTCTCTATCTACACTTTTGGCCTGGGACAGCTCATAGAGTCCCATGGCTTTCAGTATCACTCCTATGCTGACGACACACAAATCTACCTCTCTGGTCCAGACATCACCACCTTACTATCAAGAATCCCACAATGTCTATCTTCTATATCATCCTTCTTCTCCTCTCGCTTTCTAAAACTTAACATGGATAAAACAGAATTCATCCTCTTTCCCCCATCTTGCTCACCCCCCCCAACAGACCTATCACGATCAATGGCTGCACACTCTCCCCGGTTAACAAAGTCCGCTGTCTTGGAGTGACCTTGGATTCTTCCCTCTCCTTCAGACCGCACATCCAAGCCCTTTCCACCACCTGCGCTTCCAACTCAAAAACATCTCCCGCATCCATGCTTTCCTTAACTTTGAATCTGCGTAAATGCTTGTACATGCCCTTATCATCTCCCGCCTAGACTACTGTAACACTCTCCTCTGTGGCCTTCCATCTAGCACTCTCGCACCCCTCCAATCTATCCTCAACTCTGCTGCCCAACTAATGCACCTCTCACCCTATTACTCCTCTGTCTCTCCCCTTTGACAATCCCTTCACTGGCTCCGCATTGCCCAGCGAATTCACTTCAAAGTACTAACAAATACATACAAAGCCGTCCATAACCTGTCCCCTCCCTACATCGCTGAGCTACTTTCCCGATGCACCCCCACACGCACTCTCCGATCCTCACAAGACCTCCTTCTCTCCTCTTATCGCCTCTTCCCACAATCGACTCCAAGATTTCTCCTGTGCATCCCCCATACTCTGGAACTCGCTACCCCATCATATCAGACTCTCACCTACAGTGGAATCCTTTAACGGAACCTGAAAACCCACCTCTTCAGACAGGCCTACAACCAGTGACCCTGCTGCCTCCATACAGCCATGACCAACTTCACCAACACCTACTGTGTCCTTCTCCCATACCATGTAGATTGTAAGCCCTCACGGTCAGGGCCCCCTCTCCTTCTGTACCAGTTTGTAACTCGTCTTGTTTATACTTAGTGTCTGTATTATGTATGTATATCTCTTATCATATGTACAGCGCTATGGAATGAATGGCGCTTTAATAATAAATAATAATAATAATCTCTAATGGATGTCTTTTCTATTTTTATTCTTATGTACAGCCTGATGAAGGGCATGATATGTAAGCCCGAAACGTTGCTGTTCAAAATGATGTAATGTCCGGCTGAATAAAACATTAATTGC
Organism: Bufo gargarizans; assembly: GCF_014858855.1. Classification (NCBI taxonomy): domain Eukaryota; kingdom Metazoa; phylum Chordata; class Amphibia; order Anura; family Bufonidae; genus Bufo; species Bufo gargarizans. The sequence goes on along the minus strand of NC_058081.1, from coordinate 208,992,220 downwards.
ATAGAAAATTTCACATGGTGTGCTGTCAGAAACTTTATTCTATTATCTGAAAAATTACTTAGGTGGAGTCAGGGATAAAAGTGACGAGCACCCATTCCTCTGCCAGTTATCTGCTGAGTGCTGTGATCTCTTGTGAATCAACGGCTGTAGAGGTCATTGTTATGGGGGTACTGTTGATATCACAGAAACATTAATTTAAATAGATTAAATATCCTTCTTAGTGTTTGTGTGATATATATATATATATATGTAGGTAAGGCTGCCGTGCAGCCTGTATTTGTGGGAGGGGCAGAGGCCACGCCCCTTGGCTGTATAAACCCCACGAAGTTCAAGGGACGGGACGTGCAGCCAGGTACTTCCGGGTTACGTCTGGTTTCCTGCACATCCCCCACCATTAAGCCAAGGTTTGGGTAAGTACCGGGGCAGGTCGGCGGTTCGGCGGCTCTTGCGGTCACAGGTAAGCTGGAATCCGGTGTCGGACATCGGCAGCGGGCACGCGGCTTGATATGTACTTACCCCGGTGCGGGGGGGGGGGGGGGCGGATGTCCGTTGGGGGGAGTTCCTTGGGTGATTCTGCCTGGAACGTCCAGGTTGTCATTTTCGTCTATTGTTGTACGTCTGCTTGAAGCGTTCAGGCAATGTTATGTCAGCCACGTCAGTGGCACGTGGTCCTGCCTGGAACGTCCAGGTTGTCATACTCGTCTCTCTTGTTGCACGTCTGCTTGAAACGTTCAGGCAATGTTATGTCCGCCACCCCGGTGGCACGTGGTCCTGCCTGGAAACGTCTAGGTTGTCATAACTCGTCTCTTGTGTTGCACGTCTGCTTGAAGCGTTCAGGCTATGTCACGTCTGCAGCCCCGGTGGCATGGTGTCCTGTTTAAGTACGTCCAAGGGATCTTACTTGTCAATCTTGTCACACGTCCGCTCCTAGCGGCATGCATGTCATAGCAGCACCCAGGGGGGCATGTCATCCTGGTTTGTCTGTTCGTCAGTCCTCATCATTGTTCACCTGGAACGATCAGGCCCATGTTTTCGTTTGCCCTTAGGGGCAGGCTGCCCGGCCTGATTCCACCAGGTTGGTTATAATTTCCAGTGCTTTAAGGTGTTCATACATTATTCTTTGTTTATATGGCAGCACGTTGGGGGGACTCAGTGCCTTCGGCCTTCCTAAAACAAGGCCTCCACCTCCGTCAGTGGGTACGGGCCTCCGGTATGGTATCTGTTCCATTCTCATCCAATTCCATAACCAGGTGAGTATCAATACTGGTCCTCTGGGCTCCGGCCATAGTCAGATGGCCGGTCTTAACCGGTGGGGGCCAGGTGGGGGCACCGGGATGTCCACAGTACGCTTGATCTCCTCACAAGTAACAAAGGTTTTGTTCTCAGGTGGTGGCCGGGTCGTAGAGTCAGTCGGCGCAGTCAACATGTCCCAGGCCTCAGATATTGATGACGCCTCGTCCATCTCCGGGTCCCTGGTTTCCGGTCTGGCTGGCCATGGATCCCTGAGGAACTGGACAATTCCGAAGCTGGTTGCAGAATTAAATAGAAGGGGCATCAGCCAGCCCGGGTCCATCCAGCGAGCAACCGGCAGTACCAACTATTCAGTCGTCGTTGGCTCAGTTGCACGCCACGATGGGGAGTCTGGCTGCTTCGGTGGCGGACATCCAGCACAGGGTCATGGAGCTGGAGTCCAGGGCCTCCACCGTTTCGCAGTCGGTGGCGCCCGTGGCGGCGCTGCCATGGCCTTTGGCGGGTTCCCCAGGTATGTCCTCCACTCCTTCGGCCATTGTCCCAGCTCATTTTGTGGCGGAGAATATTAGGAAGGATATACTGGCAGGCAAGGAAGTTAACCTTGCGTCTATCCGAGCGAGCACAAAACTATTGATTGCGGGGAGGTGTCAGTGGTGATGAGGTCCAAAGATGCCCGATTGAATCGCAAGCTGTCCTTACCTGAATTTGTACTCGCCTTTAGTTTGTTTAGGGACGTCATCTGCTCGGCACAGCCAAATAGGAGGGAGGAGCTGGACGCCTATCTGTACCAGGTCACCGATTTGGGTCACAAGTATGGGGGCTCGGCGTTTTATGATTATCACCGTTCCTTCGCGGCTAAAGCCGCAGCCTCCCTAGCACAGTTTCAGTTTATGACCAATTGGGCTGTGCTAGATATGGAGCTTTTCTGCAGGCATTTTGCAGGTCTCCGAGCCCTCACTTGTGGTACGTGCCAGTTCATTTTTCATGCCACGGAATGGTGCCCCAACGAGGCGGCCACTCATCCAGACAGAGCCCTTCCAGGAACATCAGGGGTCCCCAGGGGCCCGGCCCTCATGGACAAGTTTGGTAGGCCGATTGTGTATCTGGGCAAGAGTCAGATATGCAATAATTTTAACTTCGGTCACTGCATGTTCAGTGGGTGCAGGGCCCTCCACGTGTGCACGGTCTGCTTTCGGGCACATCCCAGGTCCACCTGTCCGAAAAAATCCTCTAAGCAGGCGTGACTGACCGACATCAGCGTTGACCTCCTGGAGGCGCTCCTGCAAGGTCATGACGACCAACAGTTTGTGTTACATTTGATTACGGGTCTGTCACAAGGGTTCCACACAGGGTTGGTGGCCCTTCCGCATTCAAACTGGGAGTCTGAGAACCTCCTCTCTGCCAGACAGGATCCAGATTTCCTTGGAATTGGACAAAGGGTTCCTCATCAGTCCATTTGATTTGATTCCCTTTGAGGTATGGAGGGTCAACCCCATTGGAGTGGTGGCTAAGAAGGACTCAAATAAAAGAAGACTGATCTATGATCTCTCGGCTCCTCATTCTTCCCACATACCTAGTATTAATTCCCTCATACCATCGGAAGAGTTTAGTATGAAATACTCCTCTATCGATGAGGCCATTCAATTTATTCTCAAGGCAGGCAGGGGGGCCTGGTTGTCCAAGACTGATGCCTTTAAACTGCTCCCGATCCTCCCGCAACTGTGGCAATATTATGGCATCAGGTCGCAGGCAGATACTACTTTGCCAATCGTCCCACGTTTGGCTCAAAAAGCAGCCCATGGCTGTTTGACCGTCTGGCCCAGGCCCTGCACTGGATTCTGGTCGAACATGGGCAGGCTCCCATGTGCATCCATTACCTAGACGACTTCCTGCTGGTGGAGCACCCCTCCCGGCAGCCCTCCAGTTTATCCTCCCTGCTGGAGTTATTTTCAGAACTTCAGGTTCCTGTCTCCACAGGGAAGATGGTAGGTCCTTCCAAGACGATCACCTTCCTGGGAGTCATTCTGGACTCTGTAAGGTTGGAAGCAAGGCTCCCCGAGGAGAAGTTGCAGCAGATCCGTTTAGCTATCCAGGAGGCTTCCAAGTCCTGCTTCCTGACCAAGACGAACCTCCAATCGTTGGTAGGCCGGCTGAACTTCGCCATGAGGGTCATGCCCCAGGGACGTACCTTTGTGTCCCGGCTCTTGCTGCTCCTGCCATCGGCCCCATAACAGGACAGTGTTGTTCGTTTGGACCAACAGGCCATGGCAGACCTGTCCATGTGGAGTACATTCATGTCCTCATGGAATGGCGTGAGGTTGTTCATTCCCCCCGGGACCCGTCCTCTCCCACGATCTATTCAGACGCGGCCGCATCCAAGGGCTTTGCAGCCATATTTGGCAATCACTGGCTTGCCGGTGCCTGGCCGTCTCAGATTATGGTGGACGGAGAGGCCCTTCGGTCATCCCACTTTTGGAGTTGTATCCATTGGTAGCAGCGGCCCATGTATGGGGCCACGATTGGTCAGACTCGAGGGTGTTGTTTATCACCGATAGTCAGGACTTGGTTGACATCATCCGCAATGGCAGAGCAAAATCCCCTAAGATCATGGCCCTCATGCGTAGGCTGGTTTAGTTGTCCATGGTGCATAATTTTAGCTTTGAGTGCTCCCACATTCAGGGTTCCAGGAATACGGCTGCTGATGCGCTGTCCCGGTTTAACGTTAATGTCTTTTTTCAGAACATGCCACACGCAGACGCAACGGGGGCAGGCATTCCAGCATACAGCGACCTGGTGTGGGATTAACGTCATTGATCAGGACAGCAAAGGACCTGTTGCACCAGAGCCTGTCTGAAAATACAGTCAGGAACTATCACACGGGCTGGAATCTTTATAGGGAGTTTGCTAAGAATCACCCTCAGGGCAACGTGGATGACGTGTCATTCGTAATGGCTTTCATCGAGCATTGCCATGCCGACCTCGGACTCGCTCACAATACCATCCGCCTGTATTTGGCAGGGGTTCAACATCAGTACAACATTGGTAGCTGCAAATACAGTGAAGGAGTTTAAGCATGCATGGGATAGGCATAAGGCCATCCTTCATATAAGATAGGGCCAGGGGCTATTCATTGTACTTAGTATATTGGGCAGACTAGATGGGCCAAATGGTTCTTATCTGCCGACACATTCTATGTTTATGTTTCTATCAGTTCACGTTGAACAACCCGGCCCGAATCTCTTTTTTTACGTCGCAGGCCATCAAAGCCACGCTCCGGGGCATTGAGAAAGCCGGTGCAAGTAGGCCGGTGGTCCGTCAACCCATGTCCGGCTCCTTGTTTAGGCAGTTGTCCTTGGCTCTGGATGGTGATCCTTTTGGGCCCTTGGTTAGCACCATCATTAAAGCCGCCCTTTACCTAGGGTTTTACGGGTTCCTTTGGCCAGGGGAATTCACCACTTCCGTCCGGAACGGCCGACATCTCCAGAAGCAACACTTGACCTGGCATCACAATCTTTTTGTACTGAGCATTCCGTCTACCAAGACCGCTCAAACAGGGCCTCCAACCCTGGTGAGGTTTTACCCCTCGCACAACGACTGGTGCCCGGTCAAGGTGCTGCGACAATTGTCTGTGAGGCTGCAGGCGGCGGCAGCAGATAGTCCTTTACTTCCCTTCAAGGGAGGGCCGTTGTCCACACCCCAGTTCATGTCACACGTACGCTCTTTAGTGGTGGGGTTAGGTCAGGACCCGAAGGCCATCTCGGGCCACTCCTTTCGTATTGGGGCGGCCTCCGCGGCATCTAGGCACCAGATACCTCCGCATGTCATCAGGTGCATGGGGCGTTGGAGGTCGTCGTGTTTTTCCAGATATGTTCCAAATCCTCAATCAGAGATTCGTAATGCTTTCTGTTCACTTGCCATGTACAGACAGTGCAATAAAGTGTTGACAGTATGGTTGTGTCTCCTTTTTGGCCCCTTTTAGGCCTATCCTCGTTACGGGCTCCCAGCATTAACCAGCCAGAGGTTAGCTCTAGTTCGCCCTGACCACAAGTAGGTAAGGCTGCCGTGCAGCCTGTATTTGTGGGAGGGGCAGAGGCCACGCCCCTTGGCTGTATAAACCCCACGAAGTTCAAGGGACGGGACGTGCAGCCAGGTACCCCTCCCTCCCATTTTCTTAGCTCTCCCTTAAGGGTAGGCCCCCTTTTAGGCCTATCCTCGTTACGGGCTCCCGGCATTAACCAGCCAGAGGTTAGCTCTAGTTCCTACGTCCAGGGGCCGTCGCCCTGACCACAAATATATATATATACAGTCATGTGAAAAAATTAGGACACCCTTTGAAAGCATGTGGTTTTTTGTAACATTTTTAATAAAAGGTTATTTCATCTCCGTTTCAACAATACAGAGAGATTAAAGTAATCCAACTAAACAAAGAAAACTGAAGAAAAGTCTTTTCAAGATCTTCTGTAAATGTCATTCTACAAAAATGCCTATTCTAACTGAGGAAAAAGATAGGACACCCTCACATGTATTCCCTCTTAAATTGGCTCAGATCTCACACAGGTATATCACACCAGGTGCACATAATTAGTAGATCGTTACTCTGCATGTTGAATGAGGCTTGCCCTATTTAAACCTCAGACATTTAGTTTGGTGTGCTCCTGACTGTTGAAGTGAGAGTGAGCACCATGGTGAGAGCAAAAGAGCTGTCAGAGGACTTCAGAAAAAAGATTGTAGCAGCCTATGAGTCTGGGAAGGGATTTAAAAAGATCTCAAAAGATTTTGAAATCAGCCATTCCACTGTCCGGAAGATAGTCTACAAGTGGAGGGCTTTCAAAACAACTGCCAACATGCCCAGGACTGGTCGCCCCAGCAAGTTCACCCCAAGAGCAGACCGCAAGATGCTAAAAGAGGTCTCCAAAAACCCTAAAGTGTCATCTCGAGAACTACAGCAGGCTCTGGCTACTGTTGATGTAGAAGTACATGCCTCTACAATCAGAAAGAGACTGTACAAGTTTAACTTGCATGGGAGGTGTGCAAGGAGGAAACCTTTGCTTTCCAAGAGAAACATCGAGGCCAGACTGACATTTGCCAGAGATAAAGTTGACAAAGACCAGGACTTCTGGAATAATGTTCTTTGGACAGATGAGTCCAAAATTGAATTATTTGGACACAACAGCAGAGGACATGTTTGGCGTAAACCAAACACAGCATTCCAAGAAAAGAACCTCATACCAACTGTGAAGCATGGAGGTGGAAGTGTCATGGTTTGGGGCTGCTTTGCTGCAGCAGGACCTGGTCAGCTCACCATCATAGAATCCACGATGAATTCTACTGTGTATCAGAAGGTGCTTGAAGAACATGTGAGACCATCAGTTAGAAAATTAAAGCTGAAGCGGAACTGGACCATGCAACATGACAATGACCCAAAACATACTAGTAAATCAACCAAAGATTGGCTGAAAAAGAAGAAATGGAGAGTCCTGGAATGGCCAAGTCAAAGTCCAGATTTGAATCCCATTGAGATGCTGTGGGGTGACTTGAAAAGGGCTGTACGTGCAAGAAACCCCTCAAACATCTCACAGCTGAAAAAGTTCTGCATTGAGGAGTGGGGTAAAATTTCCTCAGACCGATGTCGAAGACTGGTAGATGGCTACAAGAACCGTCTCACTGCAGTTATTTCAGCCAAAGGAGGTAACACTCGCTATTAGGGGCAAGGGTGTCCTATCTTTTTCCTCAGTTAGAATAGGCATTTTTGTAGAATGACATTTACAGAAGATCTTGAAAAGACTTTTCTTCAGTTTTCTTTGTTTAGTTGGATTACTTTAATCTCTCTGTATTGTTGAAACGGAGATGAAATAACCTTTTATTAAAAATGTTACAAAAAACCACATGCTTTCAAAGGGTGTCCTAATTTTTTCACATGACTGTATATATATATATACAGTATATATGTGTGTGTGTGTGTGTTTTTCACACAAAGCCCTTTAACTGTACATCTTTAAATCTTTAAGTTTAAAACAGGGATACAACACCAGAACCATGCTTATAACTTATGGTGAATACACTACCGGAACTGAGCTCATTGAATATATATACAGATGTAACCAAGCTAAAATTGACCCTGATAGCACATGTCAGTGTTATCTCAGTTATCTTGTGACAAAAGCATTGAAATCTATTGAAAAGTTAGTTAAATGTATTCTTTACTATTCTTTACTTAACACGTTAATCATCAAGTTTAGCTTGGCTACATCTGTATAAGGTACTAGACTCAAACTCAGTATATACTGTTTATTCACTATTTAAATCCATTGCTAAAATCAAGCTCACTATATAAATACAGTTCCATAAATCGCAGTACATATGTTCAGCACCAGAACCAAGTTCAACATATAAATAGGGAACCAGAACCAAGCTCATAAAATAAATACAGTAACAGATACAAGCTCAGTACATAAAGTAGAAGAACCAAGCTTACTACATAAATACATTACTAGGTACTAGAAGCAGGCTCATAACAAATACAGTAAAATAACTATGCTCAGTAAATAACAGTAACAGAACCATATTTGCTACATAAATACAGCATTAAAACCAAGCTTAATACTTAAAAACAAGCACCAGAGCCAAACTTGGTAAATCAAAACAGAACCAAAACCATATAATATAATTTCAGCACCAGAGCCAAGCTCAGTGTATCTCTAATGGGAGCTCTCCCTTTTCTTCTCTGCCTGTCCCAGACCATCATGACAACTTCTCCTGACCATAACTCATCTCTGCAGAGTTTTCCACTCTGTACTACTGCAAAGTCCTCATAGTGCCACATACTGTGCCCTTGAGTATAAGAATACTACCCACTGCACCCAACATGAATCTAACCTAAACATTTTTTTATTAAAATAATTTCCACTGAAGAGTCAGAAGAAGAGAACCATTGGCTTAGCAGAGTGCATTACCCTTCTGCCTCTACCAGCTTGCCAAGTTCCTATAGCACACCTTAGTGCCATCTCTTCCCTAAGCATGCTATAGACAAAGACAAGATCTTCCAAATGATGTAAAAGAAAATGTAATTAATCAGAACAGAGTCTTCCATTGCTCCATGGTCCACATTAAGGAAGAGCCAACTGGTTCAAACTGAACTGAGTTCAGTCCGAACTTTGCTGTTTTTTGGACTAAAGATTAACCTGAATCTTTCCAGGTTCATTTTGTGCAATGCCACTTAACCCCTTAAGGACACAGGGCGTACCGGTACGCCCTATTTCCCGAGTCCTTAAGGACCAAGGGCGTACCGGTACGTCCTGACTTAAAATCGGCATTCCGGCGCCGCGGGGGTTAATCGGAACGGGATTTCGGCTGAAATCATTCAGCCGGCATCCCGTAACAACGCAGGGGGGGGTCATTTGACCCCCCCGTATCGGCGATCGCAGAAAACCGCAGGTCAATTCAGACCTGCGGTTTTCTGCGTTTCCGGTCCATTCGGGTGTCCGGTGACCCGATGAACCGGAAAAAGACTGCGATCGGTGGCGTAATTATACACCACCAATCGCAGTCCGAGGATTTGAGGAGGCGGTGCTGGCCCTGGTGCTGAACACTGCTGTCCAGGGTGCTGATTGGTGCAGGGGAGAGAGGCGCGAGATTCAAACTTCCTGCGCTCCTCTCTCCCCTCCTCTTCCTGTTCTGCACGAGCACCCGGCAGCATCGTCCAGCACCAGCTCCTGTGTCCCCCTAATCGCCATCCATCACCCTCCTGCACCCATCGCCACCCAGGTAGGTTAGGGTCAGTGAGGGAGAGGCATCGTTAGGCAGGGAAAGAAGGGAAAAGTTAGTTAGGAAAAAAAAAAAAAAAAACTTTTAACTTTTACACAAAACTTTTTTTTGATCCATCTATCAGACCCCAGACCCCCCCCTGCCACTTGCCCCCCCCCTACCAGCCCCCCACCACCACCAGCCCCCCCACCCCCTCCACCCATCCCCCCACCACTCCCCCCAACCCCCCCCCCCCCACCACCACCACTAGCCCCCTCACCACCACTTTTTTTTCTGCGTTCGCTGACTGGTCGGCACTTTTTAGCGTCCGTCCACTGTTAGCGCATCGCCTGCCCCACCGCTGATCAGCGTTGTACCGCTAATCAGCAACTTTTTTTTTTTCCTAACACTTGCCCTTTTTTCCTTTTTTTAGTACGCGAACACCCGTTGCCCCCACACACACGCACATATAATAAAGTTTTACACACACGCACACCTACACGCACACACACCCATGGCCCGCCGGGTGTTCTCGGCCGAGGAGGCATATGCCCAGATTGCCTCCGACTCCGAGAGCCCCAGTGAGGATGAGGATGACCCCACATTCCTCTTATCATCAGCATCCTCCTCATCATCATCGGATGACGATGAGCCACCAAGGCGGCGGAGATGCCGCCAGGCGGAGCCAGGGGCCGCACATGCTAGGGATCCTGTGGCCCACCCTAGTACGAGCCGCCCTGGGGTTCGTACTGGTTTCCCGGCCCACCAAATAAGTTCACCGGAGACCCCTGCCGATGAACTTAGCTGGTGTCCCCCAGTGGACTTTGAGCCTGAGATTCCGGATTTCGCTGGCAATCCTGGAATCCAGATTCCCACAGTGGGGTTTACTGAAATTGACTATTTTAGTTTTTTTTTCAGTAACCCACTGGTGAATTTGATGGTGGAGCAGACGAATCTGTACGCCCAACAGTTCGTCGCTCAAAACCCAGGCTCAGTTTTGGCTAGACCCGGTGGCTGGACGCCGGTCAGTGCAGCCGAAATGAGGACATTTTGGGGCCTCGTGCTGCATATGGGTCTAGTCCAAAAACCCAGTGTCAGGCAATACTGGAGTGGGGACGTCCTGTACCAGACCCCACTGTACAGTATGGTCATGACACGCTCCCGGTTTGAGGCCATCCGGAAATGTCTGCATTATTCCGATAATGCAGCATGTCCACCCCGAGGTGATCCTGCCTATGACCGGCTGTATAAGATACGGCCTGTCATCGATCACTTTGGGGCCACATTTCAGCAGGCCTACGTACCTGGAAGGGAGGTCGCGGTTGATGAGTCGCTCATTGCGTTCAAGGGGAGACTCAGTTTCCGCCAATATATTCCCACAAAGCGAGCGAGGTATGGCGTGAAGCTATACAAAATTTGTGAGAGTACCTCAGGGTACACTTACAAATTTCGTGTGTACGAGGGGCGAGATTCCCGTATTCAACCCCCAGAATGTCCCCCCACTCTGGGTGTTAGCGGGAAACTCGTGTGGGACCTTATGTACCCACTGCTGGATAATGGTTACCACTTGTACGTGGATAACTTTTATACCAGCATTCCCTTGTTCAGGTCCCTTGCCGCCAGATCTACGTTCGCTTGTGGGACCGTGCGGAAAAATCAGCGCGGCCTCCCTGCCTACCCCCTCCAGGTACCTATCCCCAGGGGTGAGACCCGTGCACTTACCAGTGGAAACCTGTTGCTGGTCAGGTATAAGGACAAGAGGGATGTCCTTATGCTGTCCACAATCCACGGTAACGGCACCACCCCAGTCCCTGTGCGAGGTACCGCGGCAACGGTCCTCAAGCCCGATTGTATCGTCGACTACAATCGGTATATGGGAGGAGTTGATCTCTCGGATCAAGTCCTCACGCCATATAACGCCATGCGCAAAACCCGGGCATGGTACAAAAAAGTTGCGGTCTACTTGGTGCAGGTTGCCATGTACAACTCTTTTGTACTATCCCGAAGCGCTGGCAGCACAGGGACATTCCTCCAATTCTATGAGGCAGTCCTCAAGGACCTGATCTTTTCGGACCGGGAAAGAGCAGGCCGGAGTACCTCGGGAACTGGAGGCGCCCGGATCGTCCCTGGCCAACACTTTCCAGGTGTGGTCCCCCATACTGGAAAGAAGGGACGAACCCAAAAAAAGTGCAGAGTGTGTCGCAGGAGGGGGATACGGAAGGACACCACCACTCAGTGCGACACGTGCCCCGATCATCCGGGCCTCTGCGTTATCGATTGCTTCAGGGAGTATCACACTTCCATGGAGTACTAAATTTTTATAATCCCCAACAGTTCACTAGAGAACATAAAACACTATGGCTCTCAGACTTTGGAGACACGAAAACTATTTTTCTTTCCCCCAAAAATATTAGTTTTAGTGCAGGCATCCTCAAACTGCGGCCCTCCAGATGTTGTAAAACTATAACTCCCAGCATGCCCAGACAACCTACAGCCATCAGCAGGGCATGGTGGGAATTGTAGTTTTACAACATCTGGAGGGCCGCAGTTTTAGGATGCCTGCTTAGTGTCTCCAAAGTCTGAGAGCCATACATATTGGGCATCGTCGCGTGCGTAAAAGTCGTCGCTATAAAAATAACTTTTGACCAAACGCCTCGGATGAACGGTGTTAAAAATATAAAATAAAAACGGTGCCAAAACACCTATTTTTGGGCAAAATTTCAATTTAAATCCATTTTGCCGGTAATAAAGCAAGGGTTAACAGCCAAACAAAACTAAATATTTATTGCCCCGATTCTGTCGTTTGCAGAAACACCCCATATGTGGTCGTAAATGGCTATATAGCCGCACGGCAGGGCATAGAACGAAGGGAACGCCATACGGTTTCTGGAAGGCAGATTTTGATGGACAGTTTTTTTTTTGACACCATGTCCCATTAGAAGCCCCCCCTGATGTAGCCCAGACTAGAAACTCCAAAAAAGTGACCCCATCTAAGAAACTACACCCCTCAAGGTATTCAAAAGTTACTTTACAAACTATGTTAACCCTTTAGGTGTTCCACAAAACTAAATAGCGAATGTAGAAACAATTTTAGATTTTAATTTTTTTGTTACATTGCCTCAAAAAAGAGTAATATAGAGCAACCAAATATCAAATTTACCCCAAAAATAGTCCCAAAACAACAACCACCTTATCCCGTAGTTTCCTAGATGGGGTCACTTTTATGGAGTTTCTACTCTAGGGGTGCATCAGGGGGCTTGAAAGGGTACATGGTGTAAATAAACCAGTCCAGCAAAATCTGCCTTCCAAAAACCATATGGCGTTCCCCTTCTTCTATGTCCTGCCGTTTAGCCAAATAGTAGTTTACCACCACATATGGGGTGTTTCTGCAAACTACAGAATCAGGGCAACCCATTTTGAGTGTTGTTTGGCAGTTAACCCTTGTTTTACTCCTAGAAAAAATTGATTATATTGGAAAATTTTCCAAAAAATTGAAATTTCATAATTGTTTCTCCATCTGCCATTAACTCTTGTGGAACACCTAAAGGGTTAACAAAGTTTGTAAACCCAGTTTTGAATACCTTGAGGGGTGTACTTTCTTAGATGGAGTCACTTTTTTGAAATTTCTATTCTAGGGGTGCAACAGGGGGCTTCAAATGGGACATGGTATAAACAAAACCAGTCCTGCAAAATCTGCCTTCCAAAACCCATATGGTGTTCCCCTCCTTCTATGTGCTACCGTTCGGCCAAACAGTAGTTTACGACCACATATGGGGTGTTTTTGCAAACTACAGAATCAGGGCAACCCATTTTGAGTGTTGTTTGGCAGTTAACCCTTGTTTTACTCCTAGAAAAAATTGATTATATTGGAAAATTTTCCAAAAAATTGAAATTTCATAATTGTTTCTCCATCTGCCATTAACTCTTGTGGAACACCTAAAGGGTTAACAAAGTTTGTAAACCCAGTTTTGAATACCTTGAGGGGTGTACTTTCTTAGATGGAGTCACTTTTTTGAAATTTCTATTCTAGGGGTGCAACAGGGGGCTTCAAATGGGACATGGTATAAACAAAACCAGTCCTGCAAAATCTGCCTTCCAAAACCCATATGGTGTTCCCCTCCTTCTATGTGCTACCGTTCGGCCAAACAGTAGTTTACGACCACATATGGGGTGTTTTTGCAAACTACAGAATCAGGGCAACCCATTTTGAGTGTTGTTTGGCAGTTAACCCTTGTTTTACTCCTAGAAAAAATTGATTATATTGGAAAATTTTCCAAAAAATTGAAATTTCATAATTGTTTCTCCATCTGCCATTAACTCTTGTGGAACACCTAAAGGGTTAACAAAGTTTGTAAACCCAGTTTTGAATACCTTGAGGGGTGTACTTTCTTAGATGGAGTCACTTTTTTGAAATTTCTATTCTAGGGGTGCAACAGGGGGCTTCAAATGGGACATGGTATAAACAAAACCAGTCCTGCAAAATCTGCCTTCCAAAACCCATATGGTGTTCCCCTCCTTCTATGTGCTACCGTTCGGCCAAACAGTAGTTTACGACCACATATGGGGTGTTTTTGCAAACTACAGAATCAGGGCAACCCATTTTGAGTGTTGTTTGGCAGTTAACCCTTATTTTACTCCTGGAAAAAATTTATTATATTGGAAAATTTTCCAAAAAATAGAAATTTCAAAATTGTTTCTCCATCTGCCATTAACTCTTGTGGAACACCTAAAGGGTTAATAAAGTTTGAAAAAACAGTTTTGAATACCTTGAGGGGTGTAGTTTCTAGAATGGGGTCATTTTTGGGAGGTTTCTATTATCTAAGCCTCACAATATGACTTCAAACCTGAACTGGTCCATAAAAAGTGGGATTTTGAAGATTTCTCAAAAATTTCAAAATTTGCTTCTAAACTTCTAAGCCTTGTAACATCCCCAAAAAATAAAATATCATTCCCAAAATGCTACAAACATGAAGTAGACATATGGGGAATGTAAAGTCATCACAATTTTTGGGGGTATTACTATGTATTACAGAAGTAGAGAAACTGAAACTTTGAAATTTGCTAATTTTTCAAAATTTTTGGTAAAAAATGTATTTTTTTATGCAAAAAAAATAACTTTTTTGACCCAATTTTAGCAGTGTCATGAAGTACAATATGTGACGAAAAAACAATCTCAGAACGGCCTGGGTAAGTCAAAGCGTTTGAAAGTTATGAGCACTTAAAGTGACACTGGTCAGATTTGCAAAAAATGGCCCGGTCCTTAAGGTGAAAATGAGCCCGGTCCTTAAGGGGTTAAACAGAGCGTAGCACCATTTTAGGGCACATGACGGAGGGAAAAGAACACTAGGAAGGAAGAAGGGTTCTGACCCTGAGAGGAAGTGGGTAGGGTATTTGCCCTGATTGACTTCCAGGATGACAGACAGCCTAGATAAACCAATCAGTGCTGCAGCAGGCAGGGAGGTGCCTGTCTGTCAGGAAAACAATCTTGGGAAGTCAGGGGTCAGGGACAGTGAAAAATAAATCAGGGACAGTCAGAAATCAATCAAGCTTATTGCCAGGGACTGTGAAAGGAAAGGCTAGGATTCCAAAGATGAATTGTTTGTGTTGTGTACAATACAGGGAAGCAGGGCAGCCAGGAAAAGAGGAGACAGGACCTGTGGCTGGCTGATCTGTCAGAAGTGCAAGTGCACCTCAAAAGCAGCTACTTGCAAGCAAATACTTTTCCCCATATTTTCACAGAAATCCCTTTTTTGTGGGTTTAATAAAAGCAGTGGGCAGTAAGCAGTGTGTATATATACATATATATATATATATATATATATATATATATATACACACACACACACACACAGTGGATATAAAGTCTACACACCCCTGTTAAAATGTCAGGTATCTGTGATGTAAAAAATATGAGACAAGACAAAGATAAATCATTTCAGAACTTTTTCCACCTATAATGTGACCTATAAACTGTACAACTCAATTGAAAAACAAACTGAAATCTTTTAGGTAGAGAGAAGAATAAATATAAAAATAAAATAATAATATGGTTGCATAAGTGTGCACACCCTTAAACTAATACTTTGTTGAAGCACCTTTTGATTTTATTACAGCACTAGTACTTTTACACTTGCGTTTTTCTTTTCCGGCGTTGAGTTCCACTGTACCATAGGGGTTGCAGGTAATATAACTACACAGTGCATGTTAGGAGTAGTAGTAGTCCTGTCTACTGCTACTCCTAGCATCCACTATGTACTTATATTAACTGCAAACCCCTATGTACTGTATCATAGGGGTTGCAGGTAATATAACTACACAGTGAATGTTAGGAGTAGTAGTAGTAGTCCTGTCTACTGCTACTCCTAGCATCCACTATATACTTATATTAACTGCAAACCCCTATGTACTGCATCATAGGGGTTGCAGGTAATATAACTACACAGTGAATGTTAGGAGTAGTAGTAGTCCTGTCTACTGCTACTCCTAGCATCCACAATGTACTTACATTAACTGCAAAGCCCTATGTACTGTACCATAGGGGTTGCAGGTAATATAACTACACAGTGCATGTTAGTAGTAGTCCTGTCTACTGCTACTCCTAGCATCCACTATATACTTATATTAACTGCAAAGCCCTATGTACTGTACCATAGGGGTTGCAGGTAACTACACAGTGCATGTTAGGAGTAGTATGTTTTTGTTCAACAATATCAAAATTTTTTTTTTTTTTAATTTTAGACCAACCAAAAAAATTTCAGCCAGCCAACAAGCTAGCCACTCATAACGAAACCCAGCCAGGCAGCAAATTATTTAAATTAAAGTGACCAGTAAGTATTTTTTTCGTCGGTCTGTTATTTTATTTAAACTTCAAATATCCAATTTGTTTTTTTTTTATAGGCATATCTTCGTCTTCAAGCTCTCCTCCTCGATCACGACGCCTCCAGGATGTGGTATGTAAAGTTCCTTAGCATTCCAAACTGTATATTGTGTTATTATTCTAAAATATGTATTTTTTTGTTTAATCAGTCAGACTCTATGGAGGAGAGTTCTCCCGGTCAACCCAGACCCAGAGGAACAGGGGAGGAGGAAGTTGGAGGTGGAGGAGAAACGGTTGGTTAATATTTTTTTTATACTTTTCAAAGTTTTATGCATTGTTTTTTGTATTTTTAAAAGTTATATATATATATATATAGATAGCCATCTCGCCATCTCGTCCTGTTGCCAGTCAGAGAGGTCACCTACGATCTTCCAGAGGACGCCGTGGAGCACGCGGCGGTCGTGGTCGTGTGAGTATTGTAAAGTATGGTTTTTATTAAAAAGAAATTTATCAAATATTCAAGTTAATTTTTTTTCTATATTTTTATTTTCTTTTAGGGTTCCCAAATCTCCATCAGAAGGCATGAGGAGGACGTTGAACGATTTTATATCGACAATGACCTCCTCATCCATATGGTGTAGGAGCGTTGTGGGACCACACCGACTGCCGCCATGCAGACCATCATCTAACACGGCTCCTCTGGAATGAGATATGTGCGGCCATTCTGCCCAACTGGGATGACCTCAGAGAAAGGCAACAGGGCCAATGCCGTAAGTATAAAGTATTTAATTTGTAGAGAGCAGACACGAAAAAAAAAAAAATCTAATCAAAAGTTCTTTTTTATCACCGCCACTTACATTTTTTTTTTTTTTTTTTTTTTCTTAATGTGGCTGTTTCAATTAAATTGTAAACCAACTTTGATTAAATTAAACCACTGATTTTTATAATATAAATCCTGTTTTTATTTATTTCTTTATAGGGGATATGATTATGGTTCGGTGGCGCTCAATCAGGGACCGCTACAAGAAGTCCTTTAATAAGGAACTTCTGCGCCCGAGTGGGTCGGGAGGAACCTCGAGGCGTGAATACTGCTATTCTGCCGCCTTGGGGTTCCTACGAAGAACCCTAGAGATGCGAAGGTAAGATATATGGTTTCTTTAAAAAATGTCATTTCCAACTAGGTGTATGGCCCAGGCAGGCTTTCATTTGGCACTTTGTCTTGGACATCCACATTGTATTTAGTGGAGTAGAGAGGAGCGATGTGTGCTTCTGATTTTTCATTCGAAGTTGCTTTCCCAAAAAAAAGGCTATACTGTACATAGATACTTCCTTGAAAATTCATTTAATTCATGGCATCTATCTATGTACAGTATGTTTCTCTATTTTTTGGAATGTTACCTCCTATGTAGCTTCTGAAGTCTCTTTGCTCACCTCTATTCCACAGTTTTTCCCATCCCCCAAAAATGCTAATTTTCTTTTTTTCTTTGCTTCACAGAACAGCAAGCAGCACTCTGGGGCCCGAAGTTCCACAGGAGGCGGTCCCTGAAGAGCAAGCCACCGCGGGTCTCTCTCGTCCTGCTCCTACTGCTGGTCAGGAACACCTGGTTTCCCAACCTGTTCCCCTACCTGTGCCCTCTGGCGACGCAACAATGTCAACGATGGCTCCACTTTTTGAGGCCCTCATGCGTCGCCAAAAGACAAATGGACAGCGTTTTGTGGCAACTGACACACCGCCCCACAACTATTCCCCCACCCCAGCCCTATCCCCCATCCTACACCTAACCCCCGTCCTTCACCTATCCCCCATCCCACACCTATCCATCTTTACAGCCTCCGCAGGCTCAGCATTCCCACCCTCCCCCTCCCCCCCTTCCCACAACCCACCCCCATCCCAAACCCCCGAGCTCTTTTCTCAACACTATTCTTCTCCTCCTTCTTACTATGCTCCTACCTCTTTCACCACTCCCTCTACTGTTGCTCGGGAAACTCCTTCTCCTGCCCAATCCACTCTTCATACTCGCTCTGTGCCACTTGCACCAACACGCACTTTGTTGTCCACAGTGGCAGAAGAACAACAAGACATAGTGGACCCAAACCAATCACTTCCCTCCACCCACCACCATACCTTCCTTAATTTGTAATTATTTCTTTAAATTATTTTATTGTTATTTATAATAAATGTTATTTGTTATTTAAAAAATCTAATGACTGTTTCATTTTTTTTTTTTAAAGATAGATAAAATGTATATCTCCCAGCACTGGTGGAGCGACACAACTAATTGTCGCTCCTCCAGCATTGGGAGATTGTGGAAAAGCTAGGTGTATAATAGGCCAGACATAATCTTCCAGCACTGGCAAAGCGACACAAGTATTTGTCGCTCCTCTAGCGTGGGCAGATTTAACCTCAGTCTCCATAACAGGACTGATTAAATCTACCGGCGCCAGTGGAGCGACACAAGTATGTGTCGCTCCTATAGCGTGGGCAGATTTAATCTCACTGTACATAACACGCCTTATAAAATCTACCAGCGCCAGTGGAGCGACACAAGTATGTGTCGCTCCTCTAGCGTGGGCAGATTTAACCTCAGTCTCCATAACAGACCTGATTAAATCTACCGGCGCCAGTGGAGCGACACAAGTATGTGTCACTCCTATAGCATGGGCAGATTTAATCTCACTGTACATAACAGGCCTGATAAAATCTACCAGCACCAGTGGAGCGACACAAGTATGTGTCGCTCCTCTAGCGTGGGCAGATTTAACTTCAGTCACCATAACAGGCCTGATTAAATATACCGGCGCCGTGGAGCGAAACAAGTATGTGTCGCTCCTCTAGCGTGGGCAGATTTAACCTCAGTCTCCATAACAGACCTGATTAAATCTACCGGCGCCAGTGGAGCGACACAAGTATGTGTCGCTCCTATAGCATGGGCAGATTTAATCTCACTGTACATAACAGGCCTGATAAAATCTACCAGCACCAGTGGAGCGACACAAGTATGTGTCGCTCCTCTAGCGTGGGCAGATTTAACTTCAGTCACCATAACAGGCCTGATTAAATATACCGGCGCCGTGGAGCGAAACAAGTATGTGTCGCTCCTCTAGCGTGGGCAGATTTAACCTCAGTCTCCATAACAGGCCTGATTAAATCTACCGGCGCCAGTGGAGCGACACAAGTATATGTCGGTCCTCTAGCGTGGGCACATCAATATATTAAAATAAAATCTCAAATATATAAAAACAATATTTATTGAACCAAAAATGCAATTGAAATCAAATATAACACACTGTAACCACCAACAAACAGGCAAACAAACAGAAATTAAAAGTTATTTGAAAATGATTCACAAAATGTTTATACAAATCGGTTCTGCCAGTCCACCCTTCCTGCTTCAGAGCAGAAATAATCTGCAAAAGAGTCTCTCATCCGTGCAACCGCTACAGTTGACCGAGGTCCAAAACTTTGAATGCTTGCCACCTCGCTGTCCTCCGGTACCTGTTCCAAATTGAGTGGTTCTTTTTTAAGGAGGTAGTTGTGTAACACCACAGCAGACTTTACAACCTCGTCGACCGATTCAACCTTCATCTGAATTGGTTTAGTGAAAATCATCCATTTTGCGACCAAAAATCCAAATGTGCATTCAACCATTCTTCGATGCCCTGGTCAAGCGGTAGTTGTATGTGCATTTTTTTAAATCTAATCCGCGGCTTGAATACGGTTTAATCAGATTTCCACACATTTGGAAGGCCTCATCACCAACCAATACAAATACATGGGTGGGCCATCAGTACCTGGTAGTGGTTGAGGGAGAGGAAAATTGAATTGTCTGTTATATAGACTATGGCCCATATTAGAATTTTTAAATAGCATAGAATCTTTGGTGCGTCCATAGGCCTCTACTTCGACGGCAACAAAACGATATTGTGCATCTGCGATGGCCATTAGGATTATCGAAAAATATTTCTTGTAATTGAAAAACTCTGATCCGGTTCCTTGGGACTTGATAATCCGAATATGTTTCCCGTCTACCGCACCTATGCAGTTGGGAAACTGACAAACGTCCAAAAATCTTTCAGCTATTTCTGTCCAATGCTGTCTAGTTGGATGTGGTATAAATTCATCATGAAGTTGTTCCCACAAAACATGGCATGTCTCCTTGATAATTATGGAGACAGTTGAAAATGAGGCGAAATTGAAAATGGAGTGAGCTGAAACTTTCTCCACTTGCCAGAAACCTAAAAAAAAAAAATTGGGTATTAAAAAGATTTAAAAAAAAACATAATATATAAGGTATATCAATCTGACGCAATTGTATGGCACCCCTACATATATTAGTTTGGTCAAGATTTTTTCTGTGGCCAATATAATTTTTAGTAAAATTTAACGATAAATGTTTGTTCTCCATGGTGAACAATATTCATCACAGTTCATTCTACATCTTTAATGACGAGTATATTGATTAAAACTTTTACATACAAGATGTACAATTAAAAATAATAATGATGAGCATCAATTGGGGCCAAAATTAGGCACTTTGTACAGTGATCCCAGAAATACTTCAAATTTAGGTTAAAAAAATTATGGCTTCACACTACCAAACAGCAGCTTTAAAAAATTTAGACCGAATATTGGTACTATATGTAATAAGTATGTACTTTACCTTATGGTCAACAATAGGCGTTCTGCTGGGGAAACACAGCGACGGAAAGTGGTGTCTTGTCTTTGAATGTGAGGTGACACATGTTGTAAAAGATCATCAAAACTTTCTACCGTCATCCGCAAGTAGTTAAATAATTTTTCCGGATAATCCCTCAATTCAGGAAACAGACTTTCAAAAACTCCCATTCTTACTCTTGCAGAGGTTATTGGATGCACCCAATAGCGACGCTTTCTACGCCGTCTGGCTCAAAGACGTCTTCCCCAGCGTGAAACCAGAATTAGAGGCTGAAATCCAAAACGAATATGGTCCGGCATCATCTTTGCAATCTGCAGAAGGAACTTGTGAGTGGTAAGTGACCTTTGGTTTTCTTTTATAGCCAGTTGTAATATTTGCTTTAACAGATTGCATCTTTTATCTCTAAAATTTTAATACCGGATCCATATATCAGTTTAAAAACAGAAGAAAACAGAATAGACGGATCCGCTTTTACGGCATCGACGGAATGACAAATCTGTTGTGTTAAAAATGTGCGGCGATGTGCGTTTTGTCGGATCCGGCGGGCAATTCCGGCAGCGGAACTGCTTGCCGGATCAGTCTGCCACAAGTGTGAAAGTACCCTCAGTCTTTTTGGGTGCGAGTCTATCAGCATGGCACATTTTCTTTGCAAAAACACTCCAAATCTGTCAGATTGCGAGGGCATTTCCCATGCACAGCCCTCTTCAGATCACCCCACAGATTTTCAATCGGATTCAGGTCTGGGCTCTGGTTGGGCCATTTCAAAACTTTTATCTTCTTCTGGTGAAGCCATTCCTTTGTTGATTTGGATGTATGCTTTGGGTTGTTGTCATGCTGAAATATGAAGTTCCTCTTCATGTTCAGCTTTCTAGCAGAAGCCTGAAGGTTTTGTGCCAATATTGACTGGTATTTGGAACTGTTCATAATTCCCTCTAGCTTAACTAAGGCCCCAGGTCCAGCTGAAGAAAAACAGCCCCAAAGCATGATGCTGCCACCACCATGCTTCACTGTGGGTATGGTGTACTTTTGGTGATGTACAGTTTTGTTTTTGAACCAAACATATCTTTTGGAATTATGTCCAAACAGTTCAACCTTGGTTTTATCAGACCATAACACCTTTCCCCACATGCTTTTGGGAGACTTCAGATGTGTTTTTACAAAATGTAGCCTGGCTTGGATGTTTTTCTTCGTAAGAAAAGGCTTTCATCTTGCCACTCTACCCCATAGCCCAGACATTTATAGAATACGGGAGATTGTTGTCACATGTACCACACAGTACTTGACAGATATTACTGCAGCTCCTTTAATGTTGCTGTAGGCCTCTTGGTAGCCTCCCAGACCAGTTTTCTTCTCGTCTTTTCATCAATTTTTGAGGGACATACAGTTCTTGCTAATGTCACTGTTGTGCCATATTTTCTCCATTTGATGATGACTGTCTTAACTGTGTTCCATGGTATATCTAATGCCTTGGAAATTCTTTTGTACCCTTCTCCTGACTGATACCTTTTAAGAATAAGATCCCTCTGATGCTTTGGAAGCTCTCTGTGGACCATGGCTTTTGCTGTGGGATGCGACTAAGAGAATTTTATGAAAGACCGACTAGGGCAGCTGAACTTTATTTGGGGTTAATCAGAGGCACTTTAAATGATGGCAGGTGTAGGCTGACTCCTATTTAACATGATTTTGAATGTGATTGCTTAATTCTGAACACAGCTACATCCCCAGTTATAAGAGGGTGTGCACACTTATGCAACCCCATTATTTAAGTTTTTTTTGTTTTCTTCTCTCCACCTAAAAGATTTCAGTTTTTTTTCAATTGAGTGGTACAGTTTATAGGCCACAAAAGTTCTGAAATGATTTATCTTTGTCTCATTTTTTTACAGCACAGAAACCTGACACATTTTAACTGGGGCGTGTAGCCTTTTTTTATCCAATATATATATAGCAAAGATATAAGGATTTGGGCAGCACCGTGGTACATCAAGTGTAGACGGAGTGCCAGCGGCTGAGAAGGCAATCCCCCTTCAGATAAAAGGCAGGAAAAAATTCCACGGCACCTCCAAGGCGTAAAATAAATTTAGGCTTTATTCACCAGACACGCAACGTTTCGATCCGCTCCCTGGGATCTTTCTCAAGCAGTCACTGCTTGAGAAAGATCCCAGGGAGCGGATCAAAACGTTGCCTGAATAAAGCCTGAATTTATTTTACGCCTTGGAGGTGCCGTGGAATTTTTTCCTGCTATATATATATATATATATATATATATATATATATAGATAGATAGATAGATATAGATAGATATATATGTAAAACAGGAAACCGGACAGCACTCCAGATAAAAATAAGTGATTTATTCACCCATGTGGTGTAGGCAACGTTTCAGCTCATACAAAAAAGCTCTTTGTATGAGCTGAAACGTTGCCTACACCACATGGGTGAATAAATCACTTATTTTTATCTGGAGTGCTGTCCGGTTTCCTGTCTTATATACTGGGTAAGAAGCTACACCCTTGGACTTAGCACCCGCTATATTTTTTCTGTCCAGTGCCACCATCGTGTTTCTATATATATATATATATATATATATATATTGTGGAAGTTAGCTTTGATAGAAGCAGGATTGGCCAGCTTGCGGACAGTCAGAGACAGTGAAACACGAGATGAAGTCCAAACAAATTTCCACTTTATTGTGGTTTAAACAGCAAAAATAAATGGCCTTTACATTTCAGGCAAAACACTAAAAAATCCTGCTCGTCTAAGCACTAACTAAACTGGATTTCCCTAACTATACTAGATACGGTACTGTCAGCACTGAAGTTCACCACAGCAGGTTACTCACAAGCACCAGCATGTCACTTCCAGATATCATCCAGTTCTAAGGCCCAGACTCTCTGTCAGGGTTCTCTTTATGCAAGTGTTGCAGGTGCAGCTAATCAGACAGCAGGCTAGATCTCTTACCAGAAGTGGACTGTGGATTGGGGGACCCACCCAACTCTTCCCCAAACCAAAACTCCAGGCTCTATACTGGCTTTTTTTACAAAACCACTTCAGGAAAGTTTGAGCTTTCCACTACACACTGGGCATTCCCTGTAGCTTAAGCTGCATATAACAGGATTCTGGGGGGGAAAGTGCCCCCCATCAATCACTCTTCCTGTCATTGTGTCACATATCCTTCCCCTCTGTTTGAATCTGTGGGGTCCGACACTTTTAGCTACCAGACAGTGTGTCCTTGACAGAGCATCTGCATTTCTTCGCAGTTTCCCTGCTCTGTGCTCAACAGAAAAGTTTACATTTTGTAAAGTGACAAACCACCTTGTCATGAGTGCATTTCTCTCTTTTTGCTGGCACATCCACAAAAGTGGAGAGTGGTCAGTGACCAACCGAAAGTGGTGCCCCAATAGGTAGTACTTAGTACAGAGGAAAGAAAAGCAGGCTGATTTGAGATCTGCATTTATATAAGCAGGCAAATAAAGTGAGTTTGTGAGTGTTCGCGTGTTTGATTTTTAAGTGTGTGTTTGTACTAAGTGTGTGACTTTAGATTACGTGACTTCAGATTCATGGACTTTAGGAGTGGACTACGGTAAGTTAAATTCTTATCACTGCACCATATTGTATTTTTCTCTTTTCTTGCAAAATCCCCATTTAGTATGTGTTCCATTATTGACAGCGCAGCCCAGTGCACATCTTGTCTAATGTATGCAGTCCTGGAAATAACGTTTGAGGGTGCATATCTTTGTTCAAAATGTGAGCAAATTGCCCGTTTGGAATTGCACATCGAGTATCTAACCGGGGGCGAGTTTCAACACTGAGAAGCGTTGACAATTTGGAAAAGAGTTTGCTGCTCACTGAGCGAGCACTCTATGGGTTAGATGTGGGCGAGGGTGGTAGCAAGGAGGCTCAGGAAAGTGAGGTAGCTATCTGGGTAACAGTTAGAAAGCGGGGTAGAGGGAAGAGTGCCAGAAAGGCTAGCCTTGATCTGACATACCCCTAAAAGTTTGCACGGTTGGCAGATGAGGGGAATATCAGTTCAGGGATAGCACTACTGCAGACAGACACTTCCTCTGACAGTCAGGGGAACATCAGCTCCAGTAAGCAGGGGACTAGGAGAGCAGGGCAGGCCAGACAGGTGCTGGTAGTGGGAGACTCAATTATTAGGGGTACAGATAGGGCGATCTGTCACAAAGACCAGGATCGTCGAATGGTGTGTTGTCGTCCTGGCGCTCGAGTTCGACACATCGCGGATCGGGTTGACAGATTACTGGGAGGGGCTGGAGAAGATCCAGCGGTCATGTTCCATATCGGAACCAATGACAAAGTTAGAGGTAGGTTGAGCGTCCTTAAAAATTATTTTAGGCATTTAGGTCAAAAGCTTAGGGCAAGGACCTCAAAGGTTGTATTTTCCGAAATACTACCAGTACCACAAGCCACACAAGAAAGGCAGCGGGAGACTAGGGAGGTAAACAAGTGGCTCAAGAACTGGAATAGGAAGGAGAGGTTTCAGTTCCTGGAAAACTGGGCCGACTTCTCTGTTGGCTGCAGGCTCTATCGTAGGGTCGAGCTGCACCTCAATAGGGAAGGGGCAGCTGTATTGGGGGAGAAGATGGCTAGAAGGTTGGAGGAGTGTTTAAACTAGGGACTGGGGGAGGGTAACTACATTATAGGATGGGAAGATATAGACTGAGGGCAAGGTAATGGGACTGGGGGAGGAAAGGAAGGAGGGACTAGAACAGTTCAGAAGGAAAAGTGTAGGGTAAAACATATACATAAACCTTTTAAATGTATGCATCCTAATGCCCGAAGCCTGACTAATAAAACTGGTGAACTAGAATTAGTGATGTGTGAGGAGGACTATGACATAGTGGGAATAACTGGGACATGGCTGGATGATAGCTATGACTGGGCAGTTAATGTACATGGTTATAGTCTGTTTAGAAAGGATCGCCAAAACAGGAGAGGGGGAGGGGTCTGCCTTTATGTAAAGTCCTGTCTAAAGCCCACAGTCCAAGAAGATATAAGTGAGGGATATGAACATGTGGAGTCACTGTGGGTGGAAATAAATGGAGGCAAAAATAATAATAAATTGCTGCCATCATTGCGTTGCATAAAAATGGCTTCACAGGCAAGGATATTGTGGCTACTAAGATTGCACATCAATAAACAATTTATAGGATCATCAAGAACTTCAAGGAAAGAGGTTTAATTCTTGTTAAGAAGGTTTCAGGGCGTCCAAGAAAGTCCAGCAAGTGCCAGGATCGTCTCCTAAAGAGGATTCAGCTGCGGGATTGGAGTGCCACCAGTGCAGAAGTTGCTCAGGAATGGCAGCAGGCAGGTGTGAGCGCATCTGCACGCACAGTGAGGCGAAGACTTTAGGAAGATGGCCTGGTGTCAAGAAGGGCAGCAAAGAAGCCACTGCTCTTCAAAAAAAACCATCAGGGACAGATTGATCTTCTGCAGAAAATATGGTGAATGGACTGCTGAGGACTGGGGAAAAGTCATATTCTCCGATGAAGCCTCTTTCCGATTGTTTGGAAAAAGGCTTGTCCGGAGAAGAAAAGGTGAACGCTACCATCAGTCCTGTGTCATGCCAACAGTAAAGCATCCTGAGAGCATTCATGTGTCGGGTTGTTTCTCATCCAAGGGAGTGGGCTCACTCACAATTTTGCCCAAAAACACAGCCATGAATAAAGAATGGTACCAAAACACCCTCCAACAGCAACTTCTTGCTATAATCCAACAACAGTTTGGTGAAGAACATTGCCTTTTCCAGCACGATGGAGCACCGTGCCATAAGGCAAAAGTGATAACTAAGTGGCTCGGGGGACCAAAACGTTGACATTTTGGGTCCATGGCCTGGAAACTCCCCAGATCTTAATCCCATTGAGAACTTGTGGTCAATCCTCAAGAGGCGGGTGGACAAACAAAAACCCACTAATTCTGACAAACTCCAAGAAGTGATTATGAAAGAATGGGTTGCTATCAGTCAGGAATAAGTCCAGAAGTTGATTGAGAGCATGCCCAGTCGAATTGCAGAGGTCCTGAAAAAGAAGGGCCAACACTGCAAATACTGACTCTTTGCATAAATGTCATGTAATTGTTGATAAAAGCCTTTGAAACGTATGAAGTGCATGTAATTATATTTCACTACATCACAGAAACAACTGAAACAAAGATCTAAAAGCAGTTTAGCTGCAAACTTTGTGAAAACTAATATTTGTGTCATTCTCAAAACTTTTGGCCACGACTGTACAGTTTGGGGCTCCTGTGAAGAAAGCAGACATAGAGAGCTGGAGAGGGTACAGAGGAGGGCAACTAAAGTAATAAATGCAATGGGGCAACTACAGTACCCTGAAAGATTATCAGCATTAGGGTTATTCACTTTAGAAAAAAGATGACTGAGAGGAGATCTAATTACTATGTATAAATATATCAGGGGCCAGTACAGAGATCTCTCCCATCATCTGTTTATCCCCAGGACTGTGACTGTGACGAGGAGACATCCTCTGCGTCTGGAGGAAAGAAGGTTTGTACACAAACATAGAAGAGGATTCTTTACGGTAAGAGCAGTGAGACTATGGAACTTTCTGCCTGAGGAGGTAGTGATGGCGAGTTCACTAAAAGAGTTCAAGAGAGGCCTGGATGTATCTCTGGAGTGTAATAATATTACAGGTTATAGCTACGAGAGAGGGGTCGTTGATCCATGGAGTTATTTTGATTGCCTGATTGGAGTCGGGAAGGAATTTTTTTCCCCTTAAGTAGGGAATATTGGCTTCTACCTCACAGTTTATTTGTTGCCTTCCTCTGGATCAACTTGCAGGATAACAGGCTGAATGGATGGACAAATGTCTTTTTTCGGCCTTATAAACTATGTTACTAAGTGATTCCAGGGCCCACTTGATTGCTAAGCACTCCCATTGAACAATGCTGTAATTTTTCTCAGCGGGAGTAAGCTCAAACTCCTGTGACCATAGTGCACCTAGCTCTACATCAGACGCATCAGTCTGGACGACAAACTGCTTTCCAAAGTCTGGTGTGACTAGGATCGGCTGTTTGCTTAGAGCCACTTTTAATTCTTGGAACGCTCTTTTAGCCTTGGCACTCCACTTGACAATAACAAACTCACTTCCCTTAGTGAGGTCTGTTAACGGGGCTGCTGTACTGGCAAAGTGAGGAATAAACCTGCAGTAGTACCCCACAATTCCTAAAAAAAACTTTCACCTGCTTTTTGGTTACAGGACTAGGCCACTGCTGGATAGCCTCGACTTTATTTATCTGAGACTTTACCACTCCCCTGCCAATTAGGTACCCCATATAACGTGCTTCCTCCAGGCCCAAAGTACACTTTTTAGGGTTTGCTGTTAACCCTGCCGTTCTGAGAGAATCTACTACCGCTTGTACTTTCGGTAAGTGGCTCTCCCAATCATCACTAAAGATAATGATGTAGTCCAAATGTGCTGAAGCATACTGATGATGGAGTTTAAAGGGATATTCCCATCTTAATGATCACTGTTAAATCTGTTAATGATTTAACAGTGATCATTTTTCTAAATATATTTAATTAACTAATTCCCACCCCTTAGAAGAAAATAAACATAAACTTACCTGACTGTTGTCTTCCGTGTCCCCTGGTTACGGCCACCGCTCTTCTCAGGAATCGCGGTGGCCGCGCTTGCGCAGACAACTTCTTCTCTTTTCCCGGCCGGCCACGCGCAGTCCCGAAAGCGCACGAGCTATAGTGATTTCTTCCTGGCGTGCGCAGTTCAGTTCAGCGCGCAGCCCGGCCTGGAGAAGACTTCAATCAAGATGGAGCCCGTCCCCTGCCGAGTGACGAAACCAGGAAGTGGACAGCGCGCCGGGAGCAGGTAAGTATGAAATAGCGTGTTGAGAATACCCCTTTAAGGACTACTGTATGTCCATTAATCTTTGAAAAGTCGCTGGAGCCCCATGTAACCCAAAGGGTAAGCAGACATAATTGAATAGCCCATCTGGGGTAACAAACGCAGTTTTCTCTTTGGCGCTTTCAGTGAGAGGAAGTTGTTAGTAGCCTTTGGTTAGGTCAAGAGTGGAGAAATATCTAGCATGACCCGGTCTCTCAATGAGTTCATCAACCCGTGGCATGGGATATGTGTCAAACTTTGATACCTCATTCAATTTACGGAAGTTATTACAAAAGCTTAACATGCCATCTGGTTTAGGAATCAATACTATGGGACTGGACCACTCACTTTTTGATTCTTAAATCACACCAAGGTCTAGCATTTTCTTGACCTCTTCAGATATGGCCTGTATGCTGGCTTCAGGGACCCTGTATGGTTTTAAACAGACCCGTACATGTGGTTCAATGACAATGTCATGCTTAACCACTTCACATCTGGGCCATTTACCCCCTTCCTGACAGAGCCTAATTTTGCAAATCTGACATGTGTCACTTTATGTGGTAATAACTTTGGAACGCTTTTAGTTATCCAAGCCATTCTGAGATGGTTTTCTCGTGACATTGTAGTTCATGACAGTGGCAAATTTGAGTCGGTATATTTCACCTTTATTTATTAAATTATCCCAAATTTACCAAAAATTGGGGAAAATTCACAATTTTCTAAATTGAATTTCTCTACTTTTAAGACAGATAGTAGTGTCTCATACTTATCATTCATCATTCCCCATGTCTGCTTTATGTTGGCATCATTTTGTAAATGTAATTCCCTTTTTTTAGGATGTTAGAAGGCTTAGAATTTTAGAATGAATTCTTAAAATTTTTAAGAAAATTTCCAAAACCCACTTTTTAAGGACCATATATGACACCATTGTAGAAACTACACCCCTCAAGTTACTCAAAACTCATTTTACAAACTTTGTTTACCCTTTAGGTGTTCCACAAGAATTAAAGGAAAATGGAGATGACATTTCTAAATTTCACTTTTTGGGAAGATTTTCTATTTTAATCCATTTCATTCTTTAACACATCGAGCGTTAACAGCCAAACAAAACTCTAGATGTATTACCCTGATTCTGCAGTTTACAGAAACACCCCACATGTGGTCATAAACTGATGTAAGGGCACACGGCAGGGCGCAGTATAAAAGGAGCTCCGTATGGTTTTTGGAAGGCAGATTTTGCAGAATTGGTTTTTAGATGCCATGTCACATTTGAAGCCCCCCCTGTTGCACCCTTACAGTAGAAACTCCCAAAAAGTGCACCCATTTTGGAAACTAGGGGATAAAGTGCCAATTTTATTGGTACTATTTTGGGTACATATGATTTTTTATTGCGCTATATTAAATTTTTTGTGAGGCAAGGTAACCAAAAAATGGCTGTTTTGGCACAGTTTTTATGTTTTATTTTTTACAACATTCATTTGACAGGTTAGATCATATGCTAGATCATATGATGGTGTAATGCAAGGCACCAACAAACAGACCAGTGATGAAAGCAAAAAGGTGTTTATTCACCAGAAACATAAACGTCCAGGACACTTGCTGGTAACAAGGAATAATAACAAAAAACCAGGCAAGGAGATTCCAGGAATAGTCCCAACCAGTGCTGAATGATGCTGTGCACTTGGCAGTCGAGTCACTCCAGATCTTGGGTCCGCTGTAAGGACAAAGTTCCTGGCAGTCTTCAGTCACTAGGAGTTGTGACCTATACCTGGTTGAGGGAAAATAACAGTGGGCACTGATCACCCTGAGAGACCTCCTTTTAAATGCCTGCTGACCAATCCCAGGGTGCCAAGTGTCCACTACCATAGGTGAACAAATTGCCCTGCACCTGAGTACAAGGCCTAAGGCAATCACAAGTTGATTAACCCATGGCTGGCTCCCTAATCCACTTTGCTCTTGTGAGTCAGTATAATATGCGCCACTGGTCGACGAAGTGCATAAGAAGCGCGTACTCGCGACCGTGTATCCCTTTGCGAACCTGCCCTCGTGCGTACGCACGGACGCATGATTGACTCAGCGCGAGTATGCGAGCGCGTGGACCCAGATGTGGAAACGGAAGTCGCAGGAGACACCGGAGACAACCCTGGCCGCGGCGTCTTGTCACTCGCCTGGCCACTCTGTCCCCGGGACTCCGATGGTCCTCCCCTCCGATGTCCACGCGAACGCATCTCCGCACTGGCTCGCAAAGGGGTCAGCGCTGGTGCATCAGAGACACGCATAACCTGTCCCGCAACTCCACAAGGACCCCTCTTGGTTCCCCTGGAGTGCAAAGCAGGTGAGGATCTTACATTACCCCCCCCTCGAGGAGGCGGCTCTGAAGACTCCAAGCAAGCTTTCCCCGGATTATCCCGGTGAAAGGCTGCCACCAACTCATCCGCATGCACCTGGCGAGCAGGTATCCAACATCTCTCCTCTGGACCAAAACCCTTCCAGTCCACCAAGTATTGAAGAGACCTTTGGACAAAACGAGAGTCCAAAATTCTGTTCACTTCGAACTCCGGTACCCCTTGGACCTCCAGCGGGGATGGGGTCTGAATGAAGGGAGCGGAGTCGGCTGCCGATTTGAGAAGTGAAACATGAAAGGTGTTCACTCCTCGGATCGACGGTGGAAGAGCAACCTTGTACGTAACTCGGTTGATCTTTTGTGTCACTGGGTATGGGCCAATGAATCGAAGACCCAACTTGGAAGATGGCTTACGCAGCGGAATGTTCCGGGTGGAGACCCACACCTGATCTCCCACCTTAAACTTTTGCTCTACGGTGCGATGACGATCAGCAAATTTCTTCTGTTGCGCCACCGCACTGCGGAGATTCCGCTGGGCCGACGACCAAATGGGACGCCTATCCTTGAACCACTGATCCACCACCGGTGAGTCAGTGGAGGGTCCGGCCAAAGAAGAGAGTCTTGGATCCCTGCCCCCCACGCACCTGAACGGAGACATCTTAGTGGAAGCATGCTCAGAGTTATTATAAGCCACCTCCGCAAAGGGTAGATACGCTGCCCATTCCTCCTGGCAGTCTGACACGAAGCACCGGAGATATTGCTCCAGGGTCTGGTTAGTCCTTTACGTCTGACCGTTGGTCTCTGGGTGAAAACCAGAAGAAAAAGACAAATTAATACCCAATCGGGAGCAGAAAGAACGCCAGAAGCGGGAGATGAATTGCACTCCTCTGTCTGAAACAATGTCATCCGGCGCTCCGTGTAATCGAAAGACATGATTCAAGAACAGATCTGCCAATTCTCTGGCCGAGGGCAATCCAGGGAGTTGGATAAAATGGGCCATTTTACTAAAACGGTCCACCACTACCCAGATTACCGTACTTCCAGAGGACCTTGGCAAATCTGTGATGAAATCCATGGAAATGTGAGTCCATGGAGCCTGGGGAATAGGCAGTGGGAGTAAAGTCCCAGAAGGGGCAGACCGGGACGGTTTACATCTGGCGCAAACAGTACATGCCTGGATATAGGCCTTAACATCCACGGACATGTTGGGCCACCACACGTGACGTTTAACAAGGGCAAGTGTTTTTTTAACACCCAAATGCCCGGCAGACTTTGAGTCATGAAGCTGTCGGATGACCTCCAATCGAAGGTTAATGGGTACGAACCATCGACCCTCGGGTTTGTCAGGTGGACTCTCTGCCTGTGAGGGCTCAAGAAGAGAGGACAAGTCCTCCATTACTTCTGCGGCCCCCAGGGCAGCAAGAAAACATTTAGTTGGGAGAATGGTTTCTGGCTCAGAGTCCAGGACGGAAGCAGCCTCAGGGAAGCAGCGGGACAGGGCATCTGCCTTCACGTTTTTGGAACCTGGTTTATAAGTGAGGCGGAAATTGAAGCGGGTGAAAAACAATGCCCACCTGGCTTGTCGGGAGTTGAGTCTTTTGGCACTCTCTAGATACTCCAAATTTTTGTGGTCAGTGTAAACCGTGATGGGATGTTCTGCACCCTCTAGCCAATGTCTCCACTCTTGAAAAGCCAATCTTACTCCCAGAAGCTCTCTATTGCCGATATCATAATTACACTCGGCTGGAGAGAGCTTCCGAGAGAAGAAGGCACAGGGATGTAACCTCTCGGGGTCCCCAGAATACTGTGAGAGAACTGCCCCTACACCGACCTCTGAGGCATCGACCTCGAGAACAAAAGGTCTGGAGGTGTCTGGATGAGTAAGAATTGGTGCCGTGCAAAAGGCCTGTTTCAGCATCTCAAAGGCTCTGACTGCCTCTCTCGTCCACTTAGAAGGATTAGCTCCCTTCTTAGTGAGGTTGGTGAGAGGTACTACTATCGCAGAAAAATTCTTAATAAACTTGCGGTAGAAGTTGGCAAAGCCTAAGAAACGCTGCAACCCCTTAAGATCCTTAGGTTGAGGCCAATCCAAGACAGCAGAAAGTTTGGATGGGTCCATAGCCAATCCCTTTTCTGAGATAATGTACCCCAGGAAAGGCAACTCCTTCACCTCAAACAGACACTTCTCAAGTTTGGCATAGAGGCGGTTCTCCCTCAGCTTCTGGAAAACCTGACACACGTGTCTCCGATGAGAGACCAGATCCGAGGAGTAGATTAGTATGTCATCTAGATAGACAACAACACATCTATCCAAGAAATCTCTGAGAACATCGTTGATGAACTCCTGGAAGACCGCGGGAGCATTACAGAGACCGAAAGGCATCACGAGATACTCGTAATGCCCGTCTCTGGTATTAAATGCGGTCTTCCATTCGTCACCCTCTCTAATGCGAACTAAATTATAAGCACCCCTTAAATCGAGTTTGGTGAAGACTCGGGCCCCTGCCACCTGAGAAAACAGATCATCAATCAGAGGCAGTGGATACCGATTCTTCACCGTAATCCGATTAAGGGCACGATAATCGATGCAAGGTCTCAAGCCTCCATCCTTCTTCTCCACAAAGAAGAATCCAGCTCCAGCAGGGGAAGTGGATGGACGAATGAAATTCTTCTCAAGGTTCTCTTTAATATACTCCCGCTGAGCCTGAACCTCAGGCCCAGTGAGATTATAAAGATGCCCTCGTGGTGGCATGGTGCCTGGCAACAGGTCTATAGGACAATCATATGACCTGTGGGGAGGTAATACATCAGCCCCCTGAGGACTGAACACATCTCGGAAATTATGATACTGCTGTGGTAAAGTACTTAATACTTCCATGGAGGCTAGTGACAGGTCGGGACGAATGCACTTAGTAAGGCATTCCGTACTCCACTGACAGATAAGACCCGAGCGCCAGTCCACTACTGGATTATGGAGCCTTAACCAAGGGAGACCCAAAATCACGGGAGTGGATGGCATGTCAAGGACAAAAAGGCTTAAGGTCTCCCGATGATCAGCCCCCACCGTTACCTGTATTCCCGGAGTCATCCACACTGCACGACCATCTTGAAGAAGGGAACCATCAATCGCGGTCACTGACATGGTGGTTTTCGGCTGGATCAACGGGATGCCAAGTCGACGAACCAAGGTTGAGTCCACAAAATTCCCAGCGGCCCCAGAATCGGCCCCAGAATAGTGCTGACAACTCATGGACCTTGTCTTGCCACCGTAAGGATATGGATACCATCACCCGGCTTGGAGGAGGGATAATAGCACCTAGGGGGTTCTCCTCTATGCCCCCTAGGTTCATTCGTTTCCCGCCGGCAGGAGGGGACAGGTTTTAACGAGGTGTCCAGACTTCCCGCAAAATAGGCACAGGCCTTTCTGTTGGCAACGAGCTCGTTCTGCCTGTGTGAGATGGGAGGATCCAACCTCCATTGGCTCTTCGGCCGATTTTAGAGGCCCTGGATGTGGTCGAGGGGATGAAAACCGAGACGACCGTTCCACTCGCCTCTCACGGATTCGCCTGTCGGCATCGATTGCCTGAGAGATAGCCATTTCCAACGAGAAGGGGGTAGGCAAGGCCAAAAGAAGATCCCGGACCGCATCCGAAAGTCCCAAACGGAAGCGATGGCGTAGGGCTGCGTCGCCCCAGGTGGTGAAAGCTGCCCATCGCCTGAATTCTGCAGCGTATTCTTCAGCTGGGCGGCGGCCTTGTTGAATATGCTCAAGATTGGTCTCTGCGGTGCGAGTACGATCCGGGTCATCGTAAATCACAGCCATAGCCTCGAAGAAGGCATCCACTGACGAAAAAGCTGTATGGTCTTGAGGCAAGTTAAATGCTCAACGTTGGGGGTCTCCACGTAGCAGTGACATTACAATCCCAATTCTCTGCCTGAGAGTGCCAGAAGCCATCGGTCGTAACTGGAAATAAAGGAGACAGGAGTCCCTGAAGTTTAAGAACTCCTGTCGCTCTCCTGTGAAGGGGTCAGGCAGAGGGATCTTAGGTTCTGTTTGACGCCTTGCGATAGTGACGGGTAGTGCTGAGGCTCCCTGGATAAGCTGCTGAACCTCCTCCATCACAGTTGTCAGTTGCTCTTGGATTTGCGCTGCAGCGGCTGCTGGTATATTTGGGCGTCGTTGGAACAGCAGGTTAACGGCTCCCGTTAATTCATTCAGCTGCTGCTGGATCTTGTCCATGGCAACTGTTAGTTGGGCCCACTGTTCTGTAATGCAAGGCACCAACAAACAGACCAGTGATGAAAGCAAAAAGATGTTTATTCACCAGAAACATAAACGTCCAGGACACTTGCTGGTAACAAGGAATAATAACAAAAAAACAGGCAAGGAGATTCCAGGAATAGTCCCAACCAGTGCTGAATGATGCTGTGCACTTGGCAGTCGAGTCACTCCAGATCTTGGGTCCGCTGTAAGGACAAAGTTCCTGGCAGTCTTCAGTCACTAGGAGTTGTGACCTATACCTGGTTGAGGGAAAATAACAGTGGGCACTGATCACCCTGAGAGACCTCCTTTTAAATAGTGTTGAGCGTGAATATTCGAATTGCGAATTTTTTTCTCGAATATCGCAATTTCGAGATTTCGCGAATATTTAGAATATCGTTCTATATATTTGCGAATTCGAATATTCGTTTTTTTTTTTTTATTATTATATTTTTTTCTTTCCCACTTCTCTAAAGTAGTTCTTACCTGTCCTTTGGATTCCTGGCTTCCTGGCTGCTCCAGTCAGTGGCGTTTTCAACTTACTGCTATATTCCATATTAGCTAAATTACAATCTAATCTATATGTGTATTTTACGAAATTTCGCAAATTGCGATGCGAGTAATATAACACGAAATAATCGCATGAAGATTTCAATTTAGCACTGCTATATTCCATATTCTAGCCTAATATGGAATATAGCTGTGCTAAGTTAGCACTGCTATATTCCATACTAGGCTAGAATATGGAATATAGCAGTGCTAAGTTGAAATCTTCATGCGATTATTTCGTGTTATATTACTCGCATCGCAATTTCGGCTTTTGCAAATGTTCTTAATATTGCTCTAACTTCGTCTTTTAGAATATTACGAATATTCTAAAAGACGAAGTTAGAGCAATATTACGAAATTTCGTAAAATACACATATAGATTGTAATTTAGCTTATATAGTGCTATAATCCCTTTTTTTTCCTCTAATTTTTTTTGCCTCTCCTGAACTTAAGTTTTGTAAAATATGTACACTATTAAAAAATATTACTATAGCAGTATATTAGCTTAAATACAATCTATGTGTATTTTACGAAATTTCGTAATATTGCTCTAACTTCGTCTTTTAGAAATTTCGTAATATTGCTCTAACTTCGTCTTTTAGAATATTCGTAATATTCTAAAAGACGAAGTTAGAGCAATATTAAGAACATTTGCAAAAGCCGAAATTGCGATGCGAGTAATATAATACGAAATAATCGCATTAAGATTTCAACTTAGCACTGCTATAGTCCATATTCTAGCCTAGTATGGAATATAGCAGTGCTAACTTAGCACAGCTATATTCCATATTAGGCTAGAATATGGAATATAGCAGTGCTAAGTTGAAATCTTCATGCGATTATTTCGTATTATATTACTCGCATCGCAATTTCGGCTTTTGCAAATGTTCTTAATATTGCTCTAACTTCGTCTTTTAGAATATTACGAATATTCTAAAAGACGAAGTTAGAGCAATATTACGAAATTTCGTAAAATACACATAGATTGTATTTAAGCTAATATACTGCTATAGTAATATTTTTTAATAGTGTACATATTTTACAAAACTTAAGTTCAGAAGAGGCAAAAAAAAATTAGAGGCAAAAAAAGGGATTATAGCACTATATTAGCTAAATTACAATCTATATGTGTATTTTACGAAATTTCGTAATATTGCTCTAACTTCGTCTTTTAGAATATTCGTAATATTCTAAGAGACGAAGTTAGAGCAAATCACGTAAAATACACATATTAGCCTAGCCATAGTCAATTAGCATAGGAACGTTGCCTTATACTATCAAGATAAATAATCGCAATACGCAAAAAAAAAAAAAATCGTATATTATTCGCGATAATTGGAATAGTTACGAATATTCGATTTCGACGAATATAACACGAATATTCATTCGAATATTCGCGAAATATCGCGAAATCGAATATGGCACCTCCCGCTCATCACTACTTTTAAATGCCTGCTGACCAATCCCAGGGTGCCAAGTGTCCACTACCATAGGTGAACAAATTGCCCTGCACCTGAGTACAAGGCCTAAGGCAATCACAAGTTTATTAACCCATGGCTGGCTCCCTAATCCACTTTGCTCTTGTGAGTCAGTATAATATGCGCCACTGGTCGACGAAGTGCATAAGAAGCGCGTACTCGCGACCGTGTATCCCTTTGCGAACCTGCCCTCGTGCGTACGCACGGACGCATGATTGACTCAGCGCGAGTATGCGAGCGCGTGGACCCAGATGCGGAAACGGAAGTCGCAGTAGACAACGGAGACAACCCTGGCAGCGGCGTCTTGTCACTCGCCTGGCCACTCTGTCCCCGGGACTCCGACGGTCCTCCCCTCCGATGTCCACGCGAACGCATCTCCACACTGGCTCGCAAAGGGGTCAGCGCTGGTGCATCAGAGACACGCATAACCTGTCCCGCAACTCCACGAGGACCCCTCTTGGTTCCCCTGGAGTGCAAAGCAGGTGAGGATCTTACAGATGGACCATGGAATTGGAGCATGTGATCTGATGTCACTACTGGTCCTTTAGCCGGTAGTTCATCATTAAAGAAGTAAAAAAGAGACCGGGAACTACGCGATCAAGAGGAGAAGGTGAGTTAATATTTTTTTTTTTTTTAACCCTCTATTGACCACCTACTAAGCATTCTGTATTCAGAATGCTATTACTTTCCCTTATAACCGTGTTATAAGGGAAAATAATACAGTGAATAGACTGTCACCTAGCAACCATGCGTGAAAATCGCTCCGCATCCGCACTTGCTTGCGGATGCTTGCGATTTTCACTCAGCCACATTCACTTCTATGGGGCCTGCGTTGCGTGATAAACGCACACTATAGCGCATGCTGCGATTTTCACGCAACGCATAAGTGATGCGTGAAAATCACAGCTTATGTGCACAGCCCCATAAAAATGTGCGTACACCTCCCGCATTGCACCCGCGCAGGAAATCTCGCTAGTGTGAACTCAGCCTTAGGTTCGCATTTTGTGCAGGATGAGGTGCCGGTTTGATTGATACTATTTTGGGAGGCATACGTGGTTTTGGATTGCTTGGTGTTGCACTTTATGTGATGTTAGGTGACAAAAAATGGCTTATTTGGCACTGTTTTAATTTTCTTTTTTTTACTGTGTTCACCTGAGGGGTTAGGTCATGTGATATTTTTATAGAGCTGGTTGTTATGGATGCGGCAATACCAAATATGTATACTTTTATTTATTTATTTCACTTTAACACGATAATAGCATTTATGAAACAAACAAATTATGTTTCATTGTCTCCATGTTCTGAGAGCTATAGTTTTTTAATTTTTTTTAGCGATTTTCTTATGTAGGGGCTCATTTTTTTGAGGGATGAGGTGACGGTTTTATTGGTACCATTTTGTTGGACATATGCCTTTTTGATCACTTGGAGTTGCACTTTTTGTGATGTAAGGTGACAAAAATGGCTTTTTTTTTACACAGTTTTTTTAAAATTCTGATGGTGTTTATCGGACGGGGTGGATCATGTGATATATTTATAGAGCCGGTCGTTACAGATGCAGCAATACCAAATGTGTCTATATTTATTTATTTATTCTATTTTTAACATTTCTTTTTAATTACTTAATTGGGAATTATTATTTTTTTGACACCTTTTATTTTTTTAAACACTTTATTTTTTATTTTTTTTATTTTACACTTTGCGTTCCCCATAAGGTCATACAAGACCATTGGGGGACATTTCACTTCACTTTTTTTTTCACTATTGATTTCTCCTGTAACTGCGGCTGACATAGTACCCCCAGTTACAGGGGAAATACAGCCCCCAGAGAGGCTGTACAGCACTATACTGTGCTGTACAGCCTCAGTGCAGGGCTGATCGAGGTCTGTAGAAGACCTCACAGCTCCTGCACTCCCCCAGCCCTGGCGGTCACATGACCACCGGGCTAGGACAGGAAGCGCATAGCACTTCCCGATCTATATACACAGCGCTCGTTGAACACTGTGTATACAGCGATCTAGAAGGCAGGGACACTGAGAACTGTCCCTGCCTGCTCTCTAGGTTGCCCTGCTGTCACCAACAGTGGGCCCCCCACTCAGCAGCTGCACGATTAGCGTGTAGCTGCCATCTCTGAATTGACGTTCCAGACAAACATCCACCCATAGGACGTTTATATCCTATGGGCATATGTGAAGTGGTTAATGACGTTCGTCAGCCCTGGTAACTCTGAAAACACATCAGTGTTCCTCTGCACAAACTCCTTAGACACCTCTCGTGCAATGGTCTTAGATGAGGTCTTTCTTAGCGGGAACGCCTCAGGATAGCAGGTGCCGTAATCCAACATCACCAGGATATACTGATGCCCCCTAGCGGACTTTACTAAAGGACCAACCAGATCCATAGCAACTCTGTCAAGAGGAACCTCTATGATAGGTAGAGTGGACTTCTGAAATTTGGCATAGGAGTGGTAAGCTGACATTCAGGGCAGGACTCGCAGTACCTTTGTACACACCAGGCCAGAAAAATCTCTGTAAAATACGCTCTCTGGTTTTGTCACAGCCTAGGTGTCCACCAAGCACATGCTTATGAGCCAGGTCTAACACCATTCTACGGTACAGCTGTGGCATCACGAACTGCTCAACAACTTCCCCACATATTTTATCAACCTGGTACAAAAAATCTTGGTATATAGCCATGTGGGGGAACATTTTATCGGCCCCTGGAAATTGAGGCACACCATTTATGATTTTAACATTCTCCCTGGCCTTTATTAACGAGGGATCTCTGAGTTGCGCAGTCCCAAAATTATCCCAGGATACCTCTAAATCAGGCATATCTCCACTTTTCTCTGGCTCCTCTGTTTCACCAGAAAGAACCTCTAAGTAAAAATTATAGGGTTCGGTGGTCACCCCTACTGCTGGCACCTCAGCATCCTGGTCAAAGGGTAAAGAGCTTATCACAGGGCACACATTATTGTCATCAGGAACCCGTGCAGTGGAGCTCACACTTTTCATTCCCCACAAGTCCCAGAACAATGGGAAGTCTCTCCCCAGGATCACACTGTGCATCAGAGACTTGACCACGCCCACTTCATGACAGGCAGTTCCACATTAAGTCTCTAGTGTGACCAAGGCTGGGGGGTATTCTTTAGTGTCCCCGTGAATACACAGAACCCCAATGCAATGTCCTCTGAATGCCGCTGGGTCATTAACAGTACATCAATTCACATTTATGGCACGCATTTGCTGTTCAGTCTCAGAAACAGTCTCAGCAGAACAAACAGGACGTGCAAACAAATAGTCATCTGGCTGTATCAAACTCCATAGGCTCAGTAGTCAGAGGAAAGCTTGCAGCAATATGACATGTCCACGACACCGCCAACACTGTATGCGGCCCTGGTTCCCAAATTGAGAACCTGGTCTAGACTTCTGGGTCCTTCTGGAAGCTCCAGTCAGCGGTTCCCCTTCTGAGCCACCTACCATAACAACATTTTTAACCCCTTTAGGAAAAGGAACAGTCTTACCAGGCAATCCATATGTTTTGCTGTTCAGAGGGTTAGTGTGTCCAGGAGGCACTTCTTGGAGTAGATCCTCGGTCGCTCTGTATCTTTCAACCAGGTTAACCATCTGATTAGCATCTGTTGGGTCTCCTTGACTGACCCAGCACTGGATCCTAGGAGGTAAGGATAACCTTACAGATGTACTTGTCTAGCACCAATCTCTCCATGATCTGTGCAGGGGTTGACTTCTCTGGTTGCAGCCACTTTCGCACCAGGTGAATAAGGGCATACATCTGCGACCGTGCAGGTAGGTGGTCTGCAAAAGTCCAATTGTGCACCCGTCGCACACGGACATTCAGGTTGACCCCCAGACGGGAAAGGATTTCCCCTTTAACTTGGCATAGTCTTTGGCATGCTGCACACTCAGGTCAAAGTATGCATTTTGCGATTCTCCCGTTAGGAAAGGAGCCAGCACATCTGCCCATTGATCCACAGGTAACTTCTCCCACTCTGCCACTCGCTCAAACATCATGAGATAGGCCTCAATGTCATCAGGGGGGGTCATCTTCTGCAAGGAGGTCTGTACTGCAGCACAAACCGCTAGATGCGGCCCTTGAGGCCTCTGGACTCTCTCTGCCAAAGTCTGTATTTGCTCCTGCAGCTGCGGGTTAATCTGCTGCTGTTCCCTTAAGGCCAGTCTGTTGGATTTCACTATCAAGGAATTGGTTTCCGCCTGGGCACGCATGGCTTCCTTATGTACCTGTCGCTGGGTGGTGCTGGCTTCTTGCAAGGATGCTCTGACCTGTATTTGGTTGGCAGTGGCCTGCTGGAGGCTAGCATTATCTTATAACAATTGTTTGAGCAGCTCATCCATTTTGAATGTTATGCAGTAAAGTCTCTCAATGCAGTGTATGTGTTTAAGATTGTGCCCATATCCTCCACCATATGTGCAAATTATCTTTGATAGAGGCAGAATTGACCGGCTTGCGGACAGTCAGAGACAGTGAGACACGAGATGAAGTCCAAACAAAGTTCCACTTTATTGTGGTTTAAACAGCAAAAATAAATGGCCTTTACATTTCAGGCAAAACACAAAACAAATCCTGCTCGTATGAGCACTAACTAAACAGGATTTCCCTAACTATACTAGGTACGGTACTGTCAGCACTGAAGATCACCACAGCAAGTTAATCACAAGTACCAGCGTGTCACTTCCAGATATCATCCAGCTCTAAGGCCCAGACTCTCTGTCCGGGTTCTCTTTACGCAGGTGCGGCTAATCAGGCAGCAAGCTAGATCTCTTATCAGGATTGAACGGCGGATTGGGGAACCCACCCAACTCTTCCCCAATCCAAAACTCCAGGCCCTATACCGACTTTTCTACAAAGCCGCTTCAGGAAAGCTTGGGCTTTCCACTACACACTGGGCATTCCCTGGAGCTTAAGCTGCATATAACAGGATTCTGTGGGAAATGTGTCCATATATGCCGTCAATCACTCTTCCTGTCACTGTCTCACAATATATATATAATGGAAAAATAGAGCAGCACTCCAAAGTTGTGGTAAAAAAGTGATGTTTTTATTCACCCATCGGCTCCAACATGAAGCCCTTTTCAAGCAATGTGAACAATCCAAAGTGAACATATATATGGTGAAGGAAGTGACATCATCACATCAAAAGTGTTTACAGAATAAACCAGCCATTAACCCATGCTTGCATGTGTAGCAGTTAATACATCAAAATATTACAATTTATCAAAAGAGCATGTGTAATAAATTCATAATACCATATAAAAAGAGCAATGTGGTAAATATCAAAGCATAATTAGTACAGAATCCATGTGTACATAGTGTTATGAAAATATTCCCGTCATTAAATTAAACAATTATTCCAATTATTCCAATTCATTTGTGTGTGGAAAAAAAAAACTGAACACATGATGGTGGGCGTAAGTGAAGACACGTGATAAGGCAACTTACACAACCCCATTGCAGATCAACCGCTGAGCACGGCGTCCCCGATCCTCCAGTGCGCAAGTCACCATATACAGTATATGTTCACTTTGGATTGTTCACATTGCTTGACAAAGGCTTTATGTTGGAGCCAAAACTTCGCGTCACCAATGGGTGAACAAAAACATCGCTTTATTACTGCAACTTAGGAGTGCTGCTCTATTTTTCCATTATACATTTTGGGTAAGCTTTTCCCTTTGAGCTAGCACCCACTTCTCTTTTTTTGGTTGGTGATGCCATATTTTTATATATATATATATATATATATATATATATATATATACAGTCAGGTCCATAAATATTGGGACATTGACACAATTCTAATATTTTTTGGCTCTATGCACCACCACAATGGATTTGAAATGAAACAAACAAGATGTGCTTTAACTGCAGACTGTCAGCTTTAATTTGAGGGTATTTACATCCAAATCAGGTGAACGATGTAGGAATTACAACAGTTTGCATATGTGCCTCCCATTTGTTAAGGGACCAAAAGTAAAGGGACAGAATAATAATCATAAATCAAACTTTCACTTTTTAATACTTGGTTGCAAATCCTTTGCAGTCAATTGCAGCCTGAAGTCTGGAACACATAAATATCACCAGACGCTGGGTTTCATCCCTGGTGATGCTCTGCCAGGCCTCTACTGCAACTGTCTTCAGTTCCTGCTTGTTCTTGGGGCATTTTCCCTTCAGTTTTGTCTTTAGCAAGTAAAATGCATGCCACTTCTTTCCCTTAAAAAACTCTTTGGTTGCTTTTGCAGTATGCTTTGGGTCATTGTCCATCTGCCCTGTGAAGCGCTGTCCAATGAGTTCTGAAGCATTTGGCTGAATATGAGCAGATGATATTGCCCAAAACACTTCAGAATTCATCCGGCTGCTTTTGTCAGCAGTCACATGATCAATAAATACAAGAGAACCAGTTCCATTGGCAGCCATACATGCCCACGCCATGACACTACTACCACCATGCTTCACTGATGAGGTGGTATGCTTAGGATCATGAGAAGTTCCTTTCCTTCTCCATACTCTTCTCTTCCCATCACTCTGGTACAGGTTGATCTTGGTCTCATCTGGTCATAGGATGTTGTTCCAGAACTGTGAAGGCTTTTTTAGATGTTGTTTGGCAAACTCTAATCTGGCCTTCCTGTTTTTGAGGCTCACCAATAGTTTGCATCCTGTGGTGAACCCTCTGTATTTACTCTAGTGAAGTCTTCTCTTGATTGTTGACTTTGACTCACATACACCCACCACCTTGAGAGTGTTCTTGATATGGCCAACTGTTGTGAAGAGTGTTTTCTTCACCAGTGAAATAATTATTTGGTCATCCACCACAGTTATTTTCCATGGTCTTCCGGGTCTTTTGGTGTTGCTGAGCTCACCGATGTGTTCCTTCTTTTTAAGAATGTTCCAAACAGTTATTTTAGCCATGCCTAATGTTTTTGCTATCTCTCTGATGGGCTTGTTTTGTTTTTTTCAGCCTAATGATAGTGACAGTGACAGCTCTTTGGATCTCATCTTGAGAGTTGACAGCAACAGATTCCAAATGCAAATAACACACTTGAAATGAACTCTGAACCTTTTATCTGCTCATTGTAATTGGGATAATGAGGGAATAACACACACCTGGCCATGGAACAGCTGAGAAGCCAATTGTCCCATTACTTTTGGTCCCTTAGCAAGTGGGAGGCACAT
The DNA here is from genome assembly GCF_014858855.1 of Bufo gargarizans. NCBI lineage: Eukaryota > Metazoa > Chordata > Amphibia > Anura > Bufonidae > Bufo > Bufo gargarizans. The sequence goes on along the minus strand of NC_058081.1, from coordinate 208,948,024 downwards.
ATGCAAACTGTTGTAATTCTTACACCGTTCACCTGATTTGGATGTAAATACCCTCAAATTAAAGCTGACAGTGCAGTTAAAGCACATCTTGTTTGTTTCATTTCAAATCCATTGTGGTGGTGTATAGAGCCCAAAAATGTCAGAATTGTGTCAATGTCCCAATATTTATGAACCTGACTGTATATATATATATATATATATATATATATATATAATTACTGCAGCAATATTTACATGTGGCAGCAATCTACCTGTCTGTATTAAGCTTAAATTGAGCGTCAAGCCTCAGTCATCTGTTCATGTATTTTCAGTTCCCACATGGTTGCAATTCAAAAGTTTTTTGAGGGAGGAGTTCCATTTAACTAAGCAGTATATATATATATGTATATATATATATATATATATATATATATATATATATATAAGTGAAAAATAGCCAGCAGCACTCCAAATCAATTCAAAAGTAGATGGTTTATTGGACCCAAAATCAGGCGACGTTTCAACAGCTTGTTGCTGTCTTTATCAAGCACAGTGCACATGTGTTACAGACACACTTTAAATAAGGGCATCAATCAAAAATAGATTAACATCAATTGAACATAATACAGTGAATATACAGTGAACGAACAATACATGTGATCATGAAAAATACATATGACAAATTGGCCTCATTTGGCCAAAATAATACATCAAATTAAAACTACATTAATTCCACATATCGTGATTTATATGGAATGTATCATAATAAGTGTCAGTGATTACCCTAATAAGGTGAATTAAAAACTCACTGTCAGGTGGGCAGCTGCATGGTTGGCGTTAAACATGCTCCATTGGCGTCCCCATGCATGATTTGCGCATGCGCGAAAATACTATACGTAATTAGCGCATGCGCGAAAATCTCATAATTAGCGCATGCGCGAAAATACACGTAATTAGCGCATGCGCGAATATATCAAATCTCGCGATTCCTCCGTTTTCGAGCGGCTGGCTAACGCCCACAACTAAGATGGACGAAACTGGATCAAATGCATTGTGCGCATGTCAGAGCAGTAATGGGTGCCACCCAACACATATCACATGATCAAAGTGATCTCAATAAAGCTGCTAGTCCATGGAACCCGATATTATAAATGAATGGGTCCTAGGGCAATGCCGCACGGCCACCCACATGTCAAAGCACGTATGGTAGTCGGGCACAGTGCCCCAAAGATCCAAAATCAAAATAATAAAAATTGTTTTACATGGTTTGTATATGAATGTCACATATTAATTGACAATTCATAATAATGAGATGTCGGCGTGAACAATGGGAAAACAACCCTACATTGCAGGGGGAACCCAACGGCACGCCACTATTCTCTCAAAAAGTAACAACATTGATATCCATAATTGAATATAAGCATTCAATACAAGGAAAAAAGGTGAAGAACAACCATAATAATGCAGGTGCCATGGTCAAACGGATCAAATTTTTCTATATGAACGGTACACGGGGGCATCCAGAACAATGTACAACAAATTCCGCACAAATAATAAAGCACTGAACCAGGCATATATTGGTTGAATAAAGTAAATAGATATTGGGGAGCCAACTGGAACCAGGATGAACGTCACATCATGCAGTGTCTCCGCCAAGGCAGTGAGATCAAAATGAATCTAAAAACAAAAAGAGAAAATTTTAGTAATTCTCATAAAAAAATTATACTTGATTCAAGATAATCATTCAAATGCAGAAACACACGTGCATTTGACCCACAGAAAGGAATACGGATCCTGCAGAGTAGAGAAGGCATAAGATATGGGCAGTGCCAGGGCCAAACTACACTAATCCACCCTAAAGTCCACGTTTAACCCATTAGGTTTTAACGTCTTTAGCGTTAAAACCTTTAGGGTTTCGCCCCCGCCTGGCCGCCCAATTGTATCTGGGAGGGAATCCCTTTTTTACAACGTAGCGATTTTTCTTGATAAAATGTTGCGCCGTTTTGCTATCTCCACCAGATCATTCATCAGAGATACGGGTGATTTTTTGTCCAAAATAAATGATCTTGAGGTCCCTGCAGGCTCGGCTCTTGTGTCATTCGACGTGTGTAGTTTATACACGTCGATTGACCATGAGCTCGGCCTGCAGGCCGTTGAGACGTGTCTTAGAAGTTCTGATTATTCTGAAATTTGTCAAAAATTTTTACTTTCATTATTAAGATTTGTTCTCACGAAAAATTATTTTCTTTTTCAGGACGATTTCTTTGTTCAGTTGCGTGGAACCGCGATGGGGTCCAACGTGGCGCCCACTTATGCAAACATCTACATGGCCCACCTCGAGGAGTCGTCGATCTATGGCAGCCACCACTTCAGACATGTTCTGGGGTGGTGGCGCTATATCGACGATATCTTCTTGGTGTGGACGGGCGACACGTTGGACCTCCTTGCGTTCCACGCTTTTCTCAACGAAATCGACCCCACTGTGAAATTCACTATGGTGCAGTCCATGGATAAACTACAGTTCCTGGACACAGAGGTCCGGATCATGGGACGAGGTTTGAGCACTGATTTATTTGTTAAGCCTACTGACAAGAACACTCTGTTACGATATGACAGCCACCATCCTCGTTCCATGATCCGATCTCTACCCTACAGCCAGTTCTTGCGAGTACATCGCATAGTCAAGGACAGACAAGTGAGACATACTAGATTCCAAGAAATGAGTCAGAAATTTGCCATACGTGGATATCCGAAAAAGCTGATCAGAAACACCATTGATAGATTGGGGAATCAACCCACTGATACTACCGTTCAGAAAGAGGCTCAAAGTCCTCGCATTCCCTTCATCTCCCATTTCTCGACTGACAGCCCGCAAATTGCGGGTGTCATTCGGAGACATTGGAGATTGATAGGGAATAGTTTTCCCGAAATTGCGGAATTTAAATCACCCCCTCTTTTCTCCTATCGGAGAGGACGGAATGTGGGTGATAGACTGGTGAAGGCGGATGTGGGCAGTGCCAGGATCAATGTGAGGACAATGTGTGGTTCTACTCGTACTGGCTGCTACCCTTGCTATCATTGTATAAATTGCAAACTTATGATCAAAGGAGATACATTTTTAAATCCGGCCACTGGTGGGATGATGAAAATCACTCAATTCTTGACCTGTGACTCATCCTACGTGGTCTACCAACTTACCTGCCCGTGTGGGAAGTGGTATGTTGGTGAGACCACGTGGGATGTAAAGACACGATTGAATCAACATCGCTACTCCATCAGGAAAGAAAAGATGGATTTACCAGTGTCCAAACATTTTAAAGAGGCAGGGCACACACAGAGTGATTTGAGATTTCGTGTTTTGGAACAGGTAGAATTGGGGAGGCGTGGTGGAGATAGACAGGCTATCCTCAAAAAACGCGAGTTATACTGGATATATACGCTAAAGACGTTAAAACCTAATGGGTTAAACGTGGACTTTAGGGTGGATTAGTGTAGTTTGGCCCTGGCACTGCCCATATCTTATGCCTTCTCTACTCTGCAGGATCCGTATTCCTTTCTGTGGGTCAAATGCACGTGTGTTTCTGCATTTGAATGATTATCTTGAATCAAGTATAATTTTTTTATGAGAATTACTAAAATTTTCTCTTTTTGTTTTTAGATTCATTTTGATCTCACTGCCTTGGCGGAGACACTGCATGATGTGACGTTCATCCTGGTTCCAGTTGGCTCCCCAATATCTATTTACTTTATTCAACCAATATATGCCTGGTTCAGTGCTTTATTATTTGTGCGGAATTTGTTGTACATTGTTCTGGATGCCCCCGTGTACCGTTCATATAGAAAAATTTGATCCGTTTGACCATGGCACCTGCATTATTATGGTTGTTCTTCACCTTTTTTCCTTGTATTGAATGCTTATATTCAATTATGGATATCAATGTTGTTACTTTTTGAGAGAATAGTGGCGTGCCGTTGGGTTCCCCCTGCAATGTAGGGTTGTTTTCCCATTGTTCACGCCGACATCTCATTATTATGAATTGTCAATTAATATGTGACATTCATATACAAACCATGTAAAACCAATTTTTATTATTTTGATTTTGGATCTTTGGGGCACTGTGCCCGACTACCATACGTGCTTTGACATGTGGGTGGCCGTGCGGCATTGCCCTAGGACCCATTCATTTATAATATCGGGTTCCATGGACTAGCAGCTTTATTGAGATCACTTTGATCATGTGATATGTGTTGGGTGGCACCCATTACTGCTCTGACATGCGCACAATGCATTTGATCCAGTTTCGTCCATCTTAGTTGTGGGCGTTAGCCAGCCGCTCGAAAACGGAGGAATCGCGAGATTTGATATATTCGCGCATGCGCTAATTACGTGTATTTTCGCGCATGCGCTAATTATGAGATTTTCGCGCATGCGCTAATTACGTATAGTATTTTCGCGCATGCGCAAATCATGCATGGGGACGCCAATGGAGCATGTTTAACGCCAACCATGCAGCTGCCCACCTGACAGTGAGTTTTTAATTCACCTTATTAGGGTAATCACTGACACTTATTATGATACATTCCATATAAATCACGATATGTGGAATTAATGTAGTTTTAATTTGATGTATTATTTTGGCCAAATGAGGCCAATTTGTCATATGTATTTTTCATGATCACATGTATTGTTCGTTCACTGTATATTCACTGTATTATGTTCAATTGATGTTAATCTATTTTTGATTGATGCCCTTATTTAAAGTGTGTCTGTAACACATGTGCACTGTGCTTGATAAAGACAGCAACAAGCTGTTGAAACGTCGCCTGATTTTGGGTCCAATAAACCATCTACTTTTGAATTGATTTGGAGTGCTGCTGGCTATTTTTCACTTCTAGTACATTGGACCAAGGTGCTGGTCCACACTGGCCGGACGTGCACCCCCTGCTTATACAGTGTGCTGCTTCCTCACTTTCTTCAAATTATATATATATATATATATATGTGTTGAAATTGAGCATCAAGTCTCAGTCATCCATTTAGCTATTTTCAGTTTCCATGCAGTCACAATTTACATTGTTGTTGTTTTTTTTTTTCTGGGGGGGCTTCCATTTAATGAAGATATATATATATATATATTTATATAGACTGAACAAAAATATAAACGCAAAACTTTCGGTTTTGCTCCCATTTTGCATGAGCTGAACTCAAAGATCTGAAACATTTTCTACATACACAAAAGACCCATTCATCTCAAATACTGTTCACAAATCTGTGTTAGTGAGCACTTCTCCTTTGCCGAGATAATCCATCCTACCTCACAGGTGTGGCATATCAAGGTACTGGTTTGACAGCATGAATATTGCACAGGTGTGCCTTAGACTGCTTACAAAAAAAGGGCCACTCTGAAATGTGCACATTTTTGCCTTACTGGGGGAGTCAGAAAACCAGTCAGTATCTGGTGTGGCCACCATTTGCCTCACGCAGTGCAACACATCTCCGTCGCATAGAGTTGAGCAGGTTGTTGATTGTGGCTTGTGAAATGTTGGTCCACTCCTTATCAATAGCTGTGCGAAATTGCTGAATATTGGCAGGAACTGGAACACGCTGTCGTATACACCGATCCAGAGCATCCCAAACATGCTCAATGGGTGACATGTCCGGTGAGTATGCTGGCCATGCAAGAATTGGGATGTTTTCAGCTTCCAGGAATTGTGTACAGATCGTTGCAATATGGGGCCGTGCATTATCATGCTGCAAGTTGAGGTGATGATCGTGGATGAATGGCACAGCAATGGACCTCAGGATCTCGTCACGGTATCTCTGTGCATTCAAAATGCCATCAATAAAATTCACCTGTGTTTGTTGTCCATAACATACGCTTGCCCATACCATAACCCCACCGCCACCATGTGCCACTCGATCCACAACGTTGACATCAGAAAACTGCTCACCCACACGATGCTACAAACGCTGTCTGCAATCTGCCCTGAACAGTGAAAACCAGGACTCATCTGTAAACAGAACGCCTCTTTAACGTGCCAGATGCCATCAAATGTGAGCATTTGCCCACTCAAGTCGGTTACAATTACGACCTTCAGTCAGGTCTAGACCCTGATGAGGATGACAAGCATGCAGATAAGCTTCCCTGAGATGGTTTCTGACAGTTTGTGCAAAAATTATTTGGTTATGCAAACCAATTGTTGCTGCAGCTGTCTGGGTGGCTGGTCTCAGATGATCATGGAGGTGAACATGCTGGATGTGGGGGTCCGGGGCTGGTGTGGTTATATGTGGTCTGCAGTTGTGAGGCATGTTGGATGCACTGCCAAATTCTCTGAAACGCCTTTGGAGATGGCTTATGGTAGAGAAATGAACATTCATTGCACGGGCAACAGCTCTGGTAGACATTCCTGTAATCAGCATGCCAATTGCATGCTCCCTCAAACGTTGTGACATCTTTGGCATTGTGACATCAGAGTGGACTTTTATTGTGGTCAGTCTAAGGCACACCTGTGCAATATTCATGCTGTCTAATCAGCACCTTGATATGCCACACCTGTGAGGTGGAATGGATTATCTTGGCAAAGGAGAAGTGCTCACTAACACAGATTTAGACAGATTATTTAAGAGTAATGGGCCTTTTGTGTATGTACAAAATGTTTCAGATCTTTGAGTTCATCTCATGCAAAATGGGAGCAAAACCGAAAGTGTTTATATTTTTGTTCAGTGTATATATATATACACGTGATTAAGGCAGCAATACCCACGGTGTGGCAGCAATCTACCTGTGTGTGTTAAGTTGAAATTGAGCATCAAGCCTAAATTGTCCGTTTGCATCTATTCAGTTTCCAGATGGTTGAAATGTAAAAAAAATTTTTTGGGGGGAGGGGGGTTAAATTTCTTGAAGCAGCAGAAACATACGTGCTGCATGCTGTGGCCTGCCTCATGCCACTAATGCCTTTCAATTGTTAATTTACGTATATTTAATTTCCACACAGTTGAAATTTAAGCAATTTTTGGGGAGGTTAAATTTCTTTCATCAGCATACAGATAACTGCATCAATACAAACATTTTCTCACAGGTCAGTGTCACCGCCAGTTCTGTGAGAAGGTCTGGCAGACGTTCTTCTCTACCTCTTGCATGACGTTTTTGTTTTGGTTTCACTTTGTCATCTCCTTTCCTTCTCCCAGGTGTCACCTATTTAGACTAATTGTCTCCCTTTATATTCCCTCCCATACTGCCTCACTTTGCGGTTTATACTACTTCCTGGATGAGGTGTTCACTGCTGGAGGCTGCTGCTGTTGTTTCCTCAGATAAGTCTTTTTCCTTTATTTGTGTTTCCTTGCTGGCTTGATTCTAGGTGACCCTTACTCCGTCCGTATTAAGTGCAGGGAGCCGGTGGTCATGTCCCCTCACTATTATAGGGTTTTCAGGTGTCACACAGTATTAGGTACGTGGGCATGCAATCGTCTACCATAGAGACCCTTGCATGGGCATAGCAGTCAGGGAGAGCTCTAGGGGTTTTATAGGGCTGACCCATATGCTCCTTAGTTTGGGATCAAGCCAGTCGGATGTTTATTTATAAGTTCCAGCTTTCTGCAACATCATCCGTGACATTATAAACCGCCATAACCGTCTTAAGCATGGATCCGGTTTCAGCCTTGATTGACCGCATGCAAGGTCTTTCGCTGGAGGTAGCAGATCTCCATAAAACTGTGTCTCAGTTTCAGGTGACCAGTTTTGCTGGCGTTCATGGAGTTCGTTCCGAGCCTAAGATCTCGCTTCCGGATACGTTCTCCGGGGGTAGTGAGAATTTTGTTCTAGAGAGGCTTGCAAACTCCATTTTTGCCTACTTCCCCATTCCTCTGGTGATGAGAATCAGAGGGTGGGGATCATCATCTCGCCGCTCAGGGATAACACTCAGTCTTGGGCCTTTTTCGCTGCCGGTGGGGGCGCGACCCCTCCGATCGGTGGATGAATTTTTTGTAGCCCTGGGGCAGATATATGATGACCCGGATCGTATTGCTCTGGCTGAATCTAAACTGCGTCTTTTATGCCAGGGTGAACAGTCGGCAGAGATATATTGTTCTGAATTTCGGAGATGGGCAGCTGATACTGGTTAGAATGATGCTGCACTCCGAAGTAAATTTTGCCATGGTCTTTCGGAAAGATTGAAAGATGCATTTGCTTTTCATGAGAGACCAGCCTCATTGGAGTCTGCCATGTCTCTGGCTGTTCGTATTGACAGGCGTCTTAGAGAGAGATAGGAGACTACTCCTTTCTGTCATATTCAGCCCAAGGACAGTGGGTCTGTCTAATTCAGTGCACAGGGGGTCTTAGTCTCTCTCAATACTCTCTGAAGAGGAGGCCATGCAGCTGGGTTAGCTTGCCTCTGATAGTAGAGGATACAGCTCTCAGAGGAGGGTTTGTTTCTGTTGTGAGGGTATAAATCATTTGGCTAATGTTTGCCCCTCTAGGAGATTCATGGAGTTTTATGAGGGTAATAAAAGAAAAACAAAAGGAAAAATACCCTCTAAAAACTTTCCATTCTCTACTATTGGCAAGGTTCATGCGGAAATTGAAGGTTTGCCATTTACTTGTAGTTCCCGTTTTCTCCTACCTGCTAGGGTGGCGCTAGACAGCAAGAACAGTGGATAGTGAAGCAGCTGTCAATCTCATTGATAATCAATTTGCAATAACTCATGGTTTCCAGGTATGCACTTTGGAAAAGGATATACCTGTTTTTGCTATCGATTCCGCTCCACTTTCTCAAAGATCGTTAAAGGGCATAGTTCACAATATCCGTTTGACTGTGGGTGACGCTCATGTTGAGGATATGTTGTGTTTCGTCCTAAGTGGATTACCTACTCCTCTACTGTTGGGGCTGCCCTGGCTCACTAAACATAACCCCACCATTGATTGGCAAGCAAGGCAAATAAATGGTTGGAGCGAGTTTTGCAGAGAGAATTGCCTCACGGCGTCTCTTTCAGAGGTTTCTACCAGGACTGTACCATCTTTTCCGAGAGTGGTGTTTTCCGAGTGTGGTGTCCAGGAGTTTCCTCCTCACCAGGAGTACGATTGCCCTATTAATCTCATCCCAGGTGCCAAGCTGCCAAAATCACGTTTATACAATCTCTCCCAACCTGAAAGAGTCGCTATGCATACTTATATCTCCGAGAGCCTGAGAAAGGGACACATCCAATCCTCAAAGTCACCTGTTGCCGCTGTTTTTTTTTTGTTAAGAAAAAAGATGGTTCTTTAAGACCTTGTCTGGATTTCAGAGAGCTGAACTGTATCACAATTCGTGACCCACATGCGCTTATTTAACCAGATTGTTGGGGCTAAAGTTTTTTCTAAGTTGGATTTAAGAGGGGCATACAACCTAGTCAGGGTCAGGGAAGGGGATGAATGTAAGATGGCCTTCAATACCCCTGGGGGTCATTTTGAGAATTTGGTTATGCCCTTTGGTTTAATGAATGCTCCGGCCGTCTTCCAACATTTTGTGAACAGCATTTTTTGTCATTTAATGGGGAAATTTGTACTGGTGTCTCTAGATGACATTTAGATTTTTTCTCCTGATTCCAAGACTCATCGAGACCACATATGTCAGGTCTTGCTGATTCTGCGGGAGAATAAATTGTACGCTAAACTGGAAAAATGTGTGTTTGCGGTTCCGGAGATTCAATTTCTTGGTTTTCTTCTCTCCGCTTCTGGTTTTCGCATGGACCCTGAGAAGGTCCGCGCTGTGCTTGATTGGGAGCTTCCTGAGAATCAGAAGGCGCTTGAATTATTCCTCTGTTGTTAAGCCACTCACTGATATGACTAAAAAGGGGGTAGATTTTCTTTTCCTCGTGGTCTGTAGATGCGCTTAAAGCCTTTTCTAGTATCAAAGAGAGTTTTGCTTTTGCTCCCATTTTGGTACAACCTGATGTCTCTCTACCTTATATTGTTGAGGTGGATGCTTCAGAGGTGGGTGTGGGTGTGGTCTTATCTCAGGGTCCCTCTCCTGCCAAATGGCGACACCCTATTACCATGTTTACCGACCATAAGAATCTGGCCTACTTGGAATCGGCCAAGCGTCTTAACCTGAAACAGGCCAGATGGTCTTTGTTCTTCTCTAGGTTTAATTTTGTTTCACGTTCCACCCTGGGGTTAAAAATGTGAAGGTGGATGCCCTGTCACGTTGTTGTTTTCCGTGAGGGGGGAACTTTGAAGACCCAGGTCCCATTTTCGCTGAAGGGGTGGTCGTCTCTGCTCTTTATCCTGATTTGGAGGCAGAGGTTCAGGCAGCCCATGCAGAGGCTCCTGATCTTTGTCCTCCTGGGAGGTTGTTTGTGCCTCTCGCTTTACGACACAAGGTTTTTAAGGAGCACCACGATACGGTCCTTGCTGGGCACCCGGGGAGTAGAGCCACAGTGGATTTCATTGCTCGGAGATTCTGGTGGCCGGCTATTCGTAAGATGGTTGAGGGTTTTGTGGCAGCCTGCGAGACCTGCGCTCGTGCCAAGGTTCATCATTCATGGTCAGATCGAACGCGTCAATCAGAATCTGGAGACATTTCTGCGCTGTTTTGTGGTGGAGAATCAGGAGGATTGGTATTCTTTTTTGTCCCTTGCTGAGTTTGCTTTAAATAACCGTTGCCAGGAGTCCTCTGATAAGTCACCATTTTTGGGTGCATATGGCTTTCATCCGCAGTTTGGGACATTCTCTGGAGAGGGGTCTTGTGGTTTACCTGATGAGGAGAGATTTTCCTCGTCTTTGTCTTTTATTTGGCAAAAGATTCAGGGTAATCTGAAGAGGATGAGTGAGAGATATAAGCGTGTGGCGGATAAGAGGCGTGTGCCTGGTCCGGACCTGAATGTGGGTGATCTGGTGTGGTTGTCTACAAAGAATATAAAACTGAAGGTTCCCTCCTGGAAGTTGGGTCCTAAGTTTATTGGGCTTTACAAGATCTTGTCCGTCATCAATCCCGTTGCCTTCCGTCTTGATCTTCCTCAGACTTGGAAGATCCATAATGTTTTTCACAGGTCCCTATTAAAACCTTATGTCCAACCCACTGTACACTCCTCTTTGCCTCCTCCTCTGATTGTTGTTGATGGTAATCTTGAATTTCAGGTCTCTAGGATTGTGGATTCTCGCATTATCCGCGGTTCTCTCCAGTACCTCGTTCATTGGGAAGGTTATGGTCCTGAGGAGAGGATGTGGGTCCCAGTGGTGGACATTAAGGCCCATCGTCTCATCAGGGCTTTCCATAGGTCTCATTCTAAGAAGGTGGGCTCTGAGTGTCCGGAGTCCACCCATAGAGGGAGGGGTACTGTCACCGCCAGTTCTGTGAGAAGGTCTGGCAGACGTTCTTCTCTACCTCATGCATGACGTTTTGGTTTCACTTTGTCATCAGATTTCCTTCTCCCAGGTGTCACCTATTTAGACTAATTGTCTCCCTTTATATTTCCTCCCATATTGCCACACTTTGCAATTTATACTACTTCCTGGATGAGGTGTTCACTGCTGAAGGCTGCTGCTGTTGTTTCCTCAGATAAGTCTTTTTCCTTTATTTGTGTTTCCTTGCTGGCTTGATTCTAGGTGACCCTGACTCCGTCCGCATTAAGTGCAGGGAGCCGGTGGTCATGTCCCCTCACTATTATAGGGTTTTCAGGTGTCACACAGTATTAGGTACGTGGGCTTGCATTCGTCTACCATAGAGACCCTTGCATGGGCATAGCAGTCAGGGAGAGCTCTAGGGTTTTATAGGGCTCACCCATATGCTCCTTAGTTTGGGATCAAGCCAGTCGGATGTTTATTTATAAGTTCCAGCTTTCTGCAACATCATCCCTGACACTCAGGCTGTAAATAGACCTCATTTCACTGGCGGTGCTCCATCTTGCCACTGTTGCTTTCTGTGTGTCTGCCTACCAGCACTTTCTGTATGACTGCTGCTGTGGCCTGCATCATGCCACTAATGCCTAAATCATCCATTTACGTGTAAATAATTTCCACGAGATTCAAATTTAAAAAATTTTGGGGGGAGGGGGGTTTAATTTCATGAAGCAGCATACATATGTCATTACTGAATCAATCCCAGCATTTTCTCACAGCCCAGACTGATTGTGATGAATACACATTGCCTTGCTGCCAATGCCCCATCTTGCCACTCTTGCTGTCTGCCTACTATCACATTCTGTACGGCTGATGCGGTCTGCATCATGCCACTAATGCCACTTGCCAACCATAAAGTTCACACGTGCGGTGTGTTCTTAAAACGCTGTATGTTAACGCTGTGTTAACGTTATGTTACCCATAGCTATGTGTGTCAGAGTCACTCAGACATAATTTACTATTGCTGTCATTATGTTCCAGAACTTGGGGAAGGGGGAGGGAAAAATCATAGAAAATAATGAAAAGAGAGTCCTAGGAGGCTATAGGGGGTTATATATCAATTTTCAGGGCAATTAGTGCAACTTCGGTTTGACCTGAACCAATTTACATCTGAACCAAACTTTATAAATAATTTAACGAACCGGACTTGAAACAAACTTGACTAGTTTGCTCATCTCTAGTGCATATCTAATGTTCATATGTCCATTTTAGGTGATTTCAGCCATGGACAGCATCACTACGCAGTGATCTGTCTGTAGAAACAACTAGCATCAAAAACAGGTTCTCTTTAAGGACCCTTTTTAGTGTTTCCAGTTCATCAGTTTCTTTTTTTCCATTAACCCTTTATGGTTTTTGACACGCTTGCATTTTGGTTAGTCTGCATATGATATGTTAAAGCAGCATTGATTACCTGTAGGCTCTTGATAATACTGAGCTAGTCTGCATTGCTTTTACATTCAATATGTTTAAAATTCTCTTTTGTCTTGTGTTCTGTCATTCAGATATGAAACTTCAGCAATTTTCCCCCTGAATGTCTGCAAACTTGATTCTTGTAGGAAGGGTCACAGCCAACACAGCCAGCATTATTACTTAAATGAGCAAAAGGGAAAGTAGGAACCATTTACTCTATGACTGAGATGGTATACACGAACCAGAAATGTGTGATGTTTCATATCAAAGGCATTTAAATCTCAGAGGGCTTCCACAGCCCGAACATCTTGTACTTCTACATTCCAGCTCTTATTAGCCTAATTCAGCTTGCTGGATAGGATGCCATGGAGGATTTTTATATCCAAGCTTGTTTAAGGGTGACATTTCATTTTGGTCCAGATTTCTGCTATGATTTTCCGTCTGCATTAGGGCTGTGTGTGTGGGAATGATAAGATATATAAAGCGAGAGAGTGAGAATGCATTAGAGAAAAACAGGAAGGAGGGGGAAGACGTGGCAAAATTAATAACATCTCTGCAGCTATTTATATTAGCGCCTGTGAATTTCCGTTCTGCATTACGACTTAGATGCCTTTGTAAAGCTTGTCGCAAAATTATTTTTTTCTTGTACAGAGTATGCTAACACTCCCTGTAAGAGGCACTCTTTAATAACCAAAATACCAGCTTCCTATTGAGATATGGCAGAAGACAAAAATAAAGATTGCGTTTACGTGGTATAACAATTTGCATACTTCAATCCAATTGATTAAATGTCAGTTATTAATTTTGGGCTGAAATCTTTTTCCAATTCCAAATTTTCAGCCAGCTGATCTCTGCGGTCTGCAAATCTTCATATACAATTTGGTCTGCTTTGTCCCCTTCTGAATGAAATTCATCACAGGCATTGTCTGATGACGGGATCTGAAGCCATTTCATTTGTGTTCTTCACAGCTCATAAACACTCATTTCAGCTAAATTTGTAAGAATTAAGAATTCAGGGAGAACAGACATAGGGGTTAGAGCACCAGGCGTCAGACATTCCTCTGACGGAGTTCACTATGTAGAGGACAGAGCAGCTTGCTATAAATGAGAAAAGTCTCTGACTACACATAAAATTCAGTGTCTTCATACAAATACTTTTCTGTAATTGAAGATTTTGAATACTGTACCAACTAGTTATAATAAAGCAGATGTGGGTCCGCTGAGTCACTTGAACAGATTTGGTTTGGGGCTACTCCTAAGGGCATTTTCTGAGAAGCCTTCTTGGCTTTTACCCTCTGACCCCTGTATAGGGATATAGACTCTGATGCAGGGGAACCACCAGGCCACTACCTCTTGGAGTAGTCTCCGTTCATAAGAGCACTGACCCATCAAGGTCCAGACACACTGGTGTAGAGAGCGAAGGGATAAGGACAGACTGAGGTCAGGGCAGGCAAAGATAGTGCAATCCAATAAACAGGGTGGGCAACTCATGGTCAGTACAGAGATTAGGCTGAGGTGAGGTCAGACAGAAAAGGGTCAAATTCAGAAGTCATTAATAATACTGTTACTGGTTGGCACTCTGGTTGAAAATGGTGTTCACTGGTAGGAGTATATCCACAGTAATATCAAAGATAAACCACAACACTCCAAAGTTTCTTGAAGATATGTAACTGAATTTTTAAATTACTCCAGCAATGGCAAATGAGCGCTGACACTAGTGTTTCGGTCCATCCCGGACCTTGTTCACAGCCAAAAGTATAGTCGTGGCACATGGAGCTGCTGGAGTGGATTAGGACAGCATACCAAGATCAACCTTTGGAAACTGGGTCAGAAATACTGGAAAACCAACGACCTGTATCTCCTCAGATCATGTTACTCTTAGGCCTCTTGAACATGAACGTTGTGCATCCATTCCGTGTATTGGGGACCGCAATTTGCAGTCCCCAATGTACGGGCAATGTCCGTGCAGTGGCCGGGACAATTCGAGACCCATTCAACTTGAATGGGTTCGTGATCCATTTACTAGGTGGCAATGCCACAGACCATCGGCGCTACTTCTAACACTAGTGCAACAGTGTCCCAGACAGCGCCGTACCTCCGCTGCAGTCACACACAGAAAACAACTTCAAATAGAATATGGGGATGCCGCGTACCTCTTAGTTAGCTATTATATGTTATAATATGGGGGTACTATTTAGGGATCAAGCCAGGTCGGCTATTTTACCTTATTTTCTTTGCTGATACTCCTTGCGATTATTGATAAATCCGCTGAGGGTTCGGTTCAGGTTTTGTGGATTTTGTTATTTCTCTTATTCAAGGGGCTCCAACGGTCTCCAGTGAAGGCAGACAAAGTTATTTTAACAGTCTGAGAGGAACCATAGCTCTGGTGACGTCACCTGCTCCACATTGTGAGCACGAGCGAGATTCAAAAAAGTAAAGGCTGCGCCACCGGCCGGGGCGAGCTTTGAATAAGACTGTTAAAAGAACTTTGTCTGCCTTCAGTGGAGACCGTTGGAGCCCCTTGAATAAGAGAAATAACAAAATCCACAAAACATGAACAGAACCCTCAGCGGATTTAGCAATAATCGCGAGGAGGATCAGCAAAGAAAATAAGGTAAAATAGCCGACCTGGCTTGATCCCTAAATAGTACCCCCATATTATAACATATAGTAGCTAACTAAGAGGTGCGTGGCATCCCCATATTCTATTTGAAGTTGGGTTCGTGATCCAACCGCACCGCAAAAAAATTCTATTTTTAAAAAGTTCTATTTTTTGTGCGGTGCAGAGAAACGGATAGAAACACCAAAGAAGCACTCCGTAGTGCTTCTGTGTGGTTCCGATCTGTGCTTACGTTAAGCATCTCCGTGATTGCTAACCCATTCAAGTGAATGGGTCCGCATCCATGATGTGGAGTGCACACAGGCCTGTACCTGTGTATTGCGGGGCCAGTACCCATGTGTTGCGGACCCACCACATGCCTCTGGCACACAACGTTCGTGTGCAAGAGTTTTACACGAGCGAGTCCATTGCGGGAATCATGCTCCATGTGTGAGCGTGATCCTCAGTTCTGGACTTGCAGGAGAGCTTGGCATTACACTGATTTATAATGCTGTGTGCCTCTGCTTGACCTTTCTTCTACATAATCATAGTGACATAAAGCCATCAGTATGATCCTGTAAAAGTAAGGTCAAGCAGAAGCACACAGCATTATAAATCTGTGTAATGCTATGAGCTCCTGCAAGTTCAGAACGGAGGATGACCCTCACACACAGAGCAGGATTCCGGCAATGGACTTGTGTGTTCCAACACTGGATTGCACCCCTCTACAGATTATTTTCATAGCCTGCATCAGCTACAGAAAACCCTATTAGAGCTTTTACCAGCCACAGATGTCCTCAATAACTCCTGAGCCAGCCACCCATGCTCTTTGTAACAGTGACAGCCCCAGTTTCCCCCATATGCCGGTCATCTCTCTCTAAAGGCCACTGATTAGTAGATCATGTAGACCTGTAGATCATGATTTACTATTTTGCCACCATGTGATAGATACTGCAATAGTGCCACAGTGCATTGATTTGTCAATGGTAGCAACTACTGTACAGTATATTCCCACCACAGTAGCTTCAAAAACCTATTCTTGTAAACGACTGTCTATTCCTTGCTTTCATCCCATCCAGACTGCAACGTTATTACCTGATGATCAGAACAAACTAAAATCACATAAATTTTCCAACATATTTGAAAATCTCTTTGAAATACAGTAATGCTGTCCTGGATCTTTCTAGTGACTCAGAACAGCTGGAGGTTTTGGAACTGGCATGTTCCACCATAGCCATTAAGAGTTTGTTCATTTATTGATGTCGCTGTGCACACACTGTATCCTTTAGCTGTACTGAACTACTGTATTTTGAGGAATATTCATGAGAGATCTGTTAGCAGGTCCACTACTCGGTTTTATTTGCTTGGTATCCAGGGCATTATGTTCTCCGGGAACAGAGCAATACAGTATGTTCTAAGCATATTGTTCTCTCATGGTAAGGCAGACGCTTTCCCTGCAGACAAGCGCTTGCTTGGGATCAAGCGTAACTAATATGTGCTCAAGCACAAACAGACACGTCCAGTATACAAGGAAAATAAAATGTAGTAGTAACTAATAGCTTCCTTTTAAATAACAATGCATGACATAGTGTAGGTTATAATACCATGTACTCAGTTCATGAATGCAATAAACGAGTACAGTGCATGTTAGTAAAAGGATATTCTGTATTTAATATATTTACAAAATGTATATACATATTTAACCTACCAAAGCTTCAATAAATGATTATTAAAAACATTAACCTGTTTATAAAATCTCAAGTCCAAAGATGACAAACGCAAGGTGTATGGCGACACTAGCCAGTTTGCAATATATAGGTAAGAAACTAGTTAGATCATCCTACCATATCTTGTGATTGTCACATCCGTTGGTGGATCAGTTGATGGATCCAAGGGTGAAGGGACGTGTTTCCTAAATTACCCTTACAGACCACCCTGATAAGGGTGACTCCATCCGATGCCTAACCCTGTGGTCGCATGCAAGGGCTGGCTCCATGCTCATGTGGGCCCTTGGGCAATAAATCTCAGTGGGCCCCCTTGTGGCATTTGTCAAATGTCACCACGGCATCTGAGAGTGTTAAAAAAATCAAAGCGCGGGCTCCCTACTCAGACGCGCCTTCCCCCCTGTTCTAAAAATGAGCTGCAACCTGTACTAGGCTTCCAGGCTCATTGTTAGTATATCACAGTTTAGGCCACTAGATGGCAGCACTAAACTGTGATATAGTGATTTGTATAGAGAATAATGGAGCAATTTCCATTATTCTGTATAAGTTGCAATCTGATGAAAAGTTATTTAAAAAAAAGTAAAAAATAAGTTTTTAAAAATCTCTGTGTAGGACAACCTTTAGTTGTCAGTTACCTCATGCACACGGCCGTTGTTTTGGTCCGCATCAGAGCCACAGTTTTGGCGGCTCGGATGCGGACCCATTCACTTCAGTGGGGCCGCAAAAGATGCGGACAGCACTCCGTGTGCTGTCCACATCCATTGCTCCGTTCCGTGGTCCGCAAAAAAATATAACCTGTCCTATTCTTGTTCGCGTTTTGTGGACAAGAATAGGCAGTTATATTAATGGTTGTCCGTGCCATTCCGCGAATTGCAGAATGCACAGGGACACCATCCGTGTTTTCCGGATCTGCGGTTTGCAGACCGCAAAACACACAACTGTCGTGTGCATGAGGCCTAAGTGTTACATTTCTCTGCAGATACACCACAGGGCACTATACCACCCTTTCAAATCGGGCAGGCTATTACAGCAGCTGTAGACAACAATATAAAAAAAATATATGTACATGGGGATACAAAGGGAAAAAGATTTTTTCAAAGGTTTTTAATTTTTTTAAAGTAGTAAAAATAATAAAAACTATATAAATTTGGTATCGCCGTAATCATGCTAACTCGAAAAATAGGTTTGTCATTTCTACTGCACAGTGAATTGCCATTTTTATCCTATTTCATCACACAATTAATTTTTTCCCCTATGTTAACCATGTTAAGATTAATAGAGCCATTAAAAAATACTACTTTTATTACAAAAAACAAGCCCATGTATGCTGTAAACAGAAAATGAAACAATAAAATAAAAAATGGTGGCTCTTGGAAGGCGAGGAATAATGAAAAGTTACAAAAAGGCCCTGTCCTTAACAGATTAAAGTAGTAGTGTCATCTCAGACAATGGGGACATACTGTATCCATAGGATATCTCATAAACAGAGCAAAGTCCCAGAGGGCGCACTGCGCATGTGCAGCTGCCCTCCAATTATTTCTGTGGGGCCCGCACCTAGAGATATGCCCCAATTGTCTTAGATGGGAATACCCCTTTAAGTAACAGGTAAGTATGGCGCTGCAGCATGTAGTTGTTTACACTGAGTGAAGACCTCCCAACTGTCAGACATTCTATCTCTATGGCAACAGACTCTTCCGCCAGTAACCGATATATTACATAGTGACAGCAAAACTGAGTCAGTTTATATTCACAAATCTGTGACGTGAGGAGGGCCTAAGAGCCGCCAGTATGACCGAAAGAAGATCATCCAGACCAAATAAAGGGAACAGATACCAGGAATTTGTTTCCAATGGGTTATTAAACTTTCTATGGGAAAAAGAGAAAACAAGTAAGTATAATATAAAGATATGGAAGAAATATACAAGAAAACTTCCTTTAGGGTGCAGTCACACGGTCAGGTTTCCTAATGGGGTTTTGGATGCCAAAATCAAGAGTGGGTCACAAAAGAAGAGAAAGTAGAAAGGACAGATACAACTTCTCCTCTTTTTTAGGGTACGGCCACAATGCCATTTTTATAGTCTGCAGTGTTTTAGAACGTTAAGAAATAAATCTGCAGTGGAAACTGATCTCTGGGGCAGATTGTAAATTTGTAGTATGTCTGTTTATGCTATGGGTCTCTACTGCGGATTTTACACTGTGCAATGCAAAGGGTTAAACAGTGTGTCAAACAGTGGCAAAATCCACAATCAAAATTGCGGTACAGAAAATTTGCCCCATGTGTGTACCCTAAAGGTACTTCCACATGGGGGTGAATACGTGTGGCAAATTAGAGTTTTACAGTGCCAGCCAAGTGGGTGAGATTTTAGGAAATCTCACATCCACACTGCAGAAGAATATCTGGTTGTATATTGCCCTGCGGGGTGATCTTTAAAGAGGACCTTTCACTAGAATAAAACATCTAAACTAACTATACAGGCATGTAGAGCGGCGCCCAGGGATCTCCCTGCACTTACTGTTATCCCTGGGCGCCGCTCCGTTCTCCCGGTATAGCCTCCGGTATCTTCATATGTTACGCCGGCAGGTTCAACTGGGTGGAGCCTCTCATTCTCCAATGCTGTAGCGCTGGCTATGAAGCTGAGCGCTGCGATTGGCCAGCGCTACAGCATGGGAGAAGGAGGCGCCGGCAGGTTCCCCTGGGTGGAGCCTAACTATGAAGATACCGGAGGCAATAACGGGAGAACGGAGTAGCGCCCAGGTATAACAGTAAGTGCAAGGAGATCCCTGGGCGCTGCTCTCCATGTATGTATGCTTAGTTTAGATGTTTTAGTCTAGTGAAAGGTCCTCTTTAAATACACAGCATATTCATTTATGAAATGGATTTCCAATGTAGATGTTAGACTTTAACATGCACAGGGTGAAGTCTGCTATAATTCACATCATAGTAACATAGTAATATAGTACATAAGGCCGAAAAAAGACATTTGTCTATCCAGTTCGGCCTGTCATCCTGCAAGTTGATCCAGAGGAAGGCAAAAAATCCCTGTGAGGTAGAAGCCAATTTTCCCCACTTTAGGGGAATAAAAATTCCTTCCCGACTCCAATCAGGCAATCAGAATAAATCCCTGGATCAACGACCCCTCTCTAGTAGCTATAGCCTGTAATATTATTACGCTCCAGAAATACATCCAGGCCCCTCTTGAATTCCTTTATTGTACTCACCATCACCACCTCCTCAGGCAGAGAGTTCCATAGTCTCACTGCTCTTACCGTAAAGAATCCTCTTCTATGTTTGTGTACAAACCTTTTTTCCTCCAGACGCAGAGGATGTCCCCTCATCACAGTTACAGTCCTGGGGATAAATAGATGATGGGATAGATCTCTGTACTGACCCCTGATATATTTATACATATTAATTAGATCTCCTCTCAGTCGTCTTTTTTCTAAAGTGAATAACCCTAATTTTGATAATCTTTCAGGGTACTGTAGTTGCCCCATTCCAGTTATTACTTTAGTTGCCCTCCTCTGGAGCCTCTCCAGCTCTGCTATGTCTGCTTTGTTCACAGGAGCCCAGAACTGTACACAGTACTCCATGTGTGGTCTGACTAATGATTTGTAAAGTGGTAGGACTATGTTCTCATCACGGGCATCTATGCACCTTTTGATGCAACCCATTATCTTATTGGCCTTGGCAGCAGCTGCCTGACACTGTTTTTTGCAGCTTAGTTTGCTGTTTATTAAAATTCCTAGATCTTTTTCCATGTCAGTGTTACCGAGTGTTTTACCATTTAATAAGTACGGGTGACTTGCATTATTCCTTCCCATGTGCATAACTTTACATTTGTCAGTGTTAAACCTCATCTGCCACTTATCTGCCCAAGCCTCCAATCTATCCAGATCGCTCTGTATTAGTATACTGTCCTCATCAGTGTAAATTACTTTACACAGTTTAGTGTCATCTGCGAAAATTTATATTTTACTATGCAAGCCTTCTACAAGATCATTAATAAATATATTGAAGAGAATAGGGCCCAATACTGACCCCTGAGGTACTCCACTAGTGACAGTGACCCAATCTGAGTATTTACCATTAATAACCAGCCTCTGTTTTCTATCACTGAGCCAGTTACTTACCCACTTACAGACGTTTTCTCCCAGTCCGAGCATTCTGATTTTATATACTAACCTTTTATGTGGTACAGTGTCAAATGCTTTGGAGAAGTCAAGATACACGACATCCATTGATTCGCCGCTGTCAAGTCTAGAACTTACCTCCTCATAGAAATTGATTAAATTTGTTTGACATGATCCATCCCTCACGAAGCCATGCTGATATGGCGTTATTTGCTTATTTCTGTTAAGATGCTCTAACATAGCATCTCTCAGAAAACCTTCAAACAGTTTACCCACAACAGATGTTAAACTTACCGGCCTATAGTTTCCAGGCTCTGTTTTTGGACCCTTTTTGAATATTGGCACCACATTTGCCATGCGCCAATCCTGTGGGACATTCCCTGTCAATATAGAATCTGCAAATATCAGAAATAAGGGTCTGGCAATGACATTACTTAATTCCCTTAGGATACGGGGGTGTATGCCATCCGGTCCTGGCGATTTGTCTATTTTAATCTTTTTAAGTCGCTGTTGCACTTCTTCCTGGGTCAGACAGGACACTTTTTATGGGGAATTTATTTCAACATTTGGCATGTCATCTGACAGTTTATTTTCCTCAGTGAATACATTGGAGAAAAAAATATTTAACAACTTTGCTTTCTCCTCGTCGCTCTCTGCGACTCCCCCCTCATTACTCTTTAACGGGCCGACACCTTCAGATTTATACTTTTTAACATTTATATAATTGAAGAACATTTTAGGGTTAGTTTTACTCTCTGTGGCAATTAATCTCTCGGTCTCTAGTTTGGCCGCTTTTATTTGTTTTTTACATGTTCTATTTTTTTCCTTATAGTTTTTCAGTGCTTCCGTGCTACCTTCCTGTTTTAGTGTTTTATATGCTTTCTTTTTGTCATTTATTGCTTTCTTTACAGTTCTGTTTATCCACATTGGTTTCTTTTTGTTCCTTAACCTTTTATTCCCATATGGTATGTACCTCTCAATGAGATTTTAAGATGCTTTTAAAGATATCCCATTTTGTGGCTGTATTTTTATTTGTGAAGACTTTATCCCATTTAGTTAGGCCTATGGCCTCTCTTAGTTGGCTAAATTTAGCTTTTTTGAAGTTTGGTATTTTTGTTCCTCCCTGTAGAAACGCTCTTTTAAATGATAATTGGAAGGTTATTACTTTGTGGTCACTATTTCCCAGGTGTCCCCCAACCTGCACGTCTGTTGTTCTGTCAGGCCTATTGGTTAATACGAAGTCCAGTATGGCCGTCCCTCTAGTCGGGTCCTGAACCAGTTGGGAGAGGTAATTGTCTTTGGTTATTGCCAAGAACCTGTTTCCTTTATGAGATATACAAGTTTCAGTTTTCCAGTCTATATCTGGGTAGTTGAAGTCCCCCATAATAACCACCTCATTATGATTTGCCGCCTCGTCTTTCTCGTTTAGTAGTAGATTTTCTGTGGACTCTGGTATATTAGGTGGTTTATAGTAAACTCCTATTAGTATTTTATTATTGTTTTTAGCGCCATGTATCTCTACCCACAGTGACTCCACATGTTCATGTCCCTCACTTATATCTTCACGGAGTGTGGTCTTTAGACCGTACTTTACATAAAGGCAGAACCCCCCCCTCTCCGGTCTAGACGATCCTTTCTAAACAGACTGTAACCCTGTACATTAACTGCCCAGTCATAGCTATCATCCAGCCATGTCTCAGTTATTCCCACTATGTCATAGTCCTCCTCACACATCACTAATTCCAACTCCCCAGTTTTATTAGTCAGGCTTCTGGCATTAGTATACATACATTTGAGAGGTTTATGTATATTTTTTACTCTACACCTTTCCTTCTGAACTGTTCTAGTCCCTCCTTCCATTCCTCCCCCAGTCTCACTACCTTGCCCCCGGTCTCTATCTGCACTATCTGCCCATTCTATAACATAATTACCCTCCCCCCCAGTCCCTAGTTTAAACACTCCTCCAACCTTCTAGCCATCTTTCTCCCCAGCACAGCTGCCCCTTCCCCATTGAGGTGCAGCCCGTCCCTACGATAGAGCCTGTAGCCGATAGAGAAGTCGGCCCAGTTCTCCAGGAACCCAAACCCCTCCTTCCTACACCAGTTCTTGAGCCACTTGTTAATTTCCCTAATCTCCTGCTGCCTCTCTTGTGTGGCCCGTGGTACAGGTAGTATTTCGAAAAAATACTACCTTTGAGGTCCTTGCCCTCAGCTTTTGACCTAAATCCCTGAAATCATTTTTAAGGACTCTCCACCTGCCCCTAACTTTGTCATTGGTTCCGATATGGACCATGACTGCTGGATCTTCTCCAGCCCCTCCCAGTAATCTGTCAACCCAATCCGCGATGTGTCGAACTCTAGCGCCAGGAAGACAGCACACTGTTCGGCGATCACGGTCTTTGTGACAGATTTCCCTATCTGTTCCCCTAATAATTGAGTCTCCCACTACCAGCACCTGTCTGGCCTGCCCTGCTCTCCTGGTCCCCTGCTGACCGGCGCTGGCATTCCCCTGACTGGCAGAGGAAGTGTCTGGCTGCGGCAGTGCCATCCCTGGACTGACATCCCCCTCATCTGCCAAACGTGCAAACTTGTTGGGGTGTGTCAGATCAGGGCTAGCCTCCCTGGCACTCTTCCCTGTACCCCGCTTTCTGTTACTCAGCTAGCTACCTCACTTTCCTCAGCCTCCTCTCTGTCACCCTCCCCCTCATCTACCCCAAAGAGTGCTTGCTCGGTGAGAAGCAAACTCTTTTGCAAATTGTCAATGCCTCTCAGTGTTGCAACTTGCCCATTTAGAGACTCGATTAGTGATTCCAAACGGGTAATTTGCTCACATCTTGAACAAAGATATGCACCCTTGAACTCCTGTTCCAGGACTGCATACATCATGCAAGATGTGCACTGGACTGCGTTGTCAATTGTGCAACACATACTAAATGGGGATTACACCAGCAAAGCAAAAAATACAATATAATGTAGTACTAAGAAACTGGCTAATTACAGTCCCCCACTGAAGTCCCTGAATCTAAAGTCACTTAATCTTAAGTCACACACTTAATCAACCACACTTAATCAACCACGCGTCGCGGTCAAACTCGCGTTATATATCTCCTTATATAAATAAATATAGATGCAGCTCACTACACCAGCCTGGTTTGTTTCCCCTCTGGATTCAAAGATTCCTCTACCGAATCCTCAAAGATTCCTCTACCGAATTGTAGTAAAATTCGGCTCCATATGTCCACACCCTAAGTATGCTACAAAAAGCTGCCAGGTGCTGGATTGGTAGATATTCTGTATGACCAGTAGTCATAGAAAATTATGATAGAGCTTCCTCATAAGGGTAGATGACCTAGTGGAAGACTGTCCAAGGCAAATGTTAACCCAAAATTCTGCACCCATCACTTTCTAAACAGATGAATCTCTTAATATTGCATATTTTCTCCACTTTTAGCTGACCATCCAGTTGCACGAACACCCAAAAAAAGAAGAAGAACCCTCAAGTATTATCTTGAAAGGGCAGCAAAAATACCTGAGCTTGGAGAACCTGGACTGGAACTAGAGACCCCAGTTTACACTAAGTAAGTGACTATAAAATACCTGCCGCTTCATGTGCGAATTCTCACTTCTCTTAATGAGCCTCACCATTCATTGCGTCATCTAATATCATGACATCCTCAACAACAGGTTGGAATTTGCTGCCCTTCTCAGCCTCGTACCTACCAAAAGGATTGTAGAGGAGGAGCCAGGAACACCCGACCGGTGAGTTACCCTCAGTGATGGCACCACCATCACTCTATTAGATTGTTCAGCCGGGACCAGCCTGCTGAATCCGTCACTGAGGGGACAACTGTGCGCTGCCAGAATTCCATCTGGTCCCATTGACTATAATGGCGAAGCCAAAAAGAAAAGCGCGTTGAGGTGTGTTCTTGGACCCCTTGCCCCACGCTCCCCCAAACATGTCCACAGGCTGGTTAGTGTCCTGACCTCGGTTTTTGTTATATATATATTTTTTTATCCTTTAAGTTTCTCCTGGTCATACAGCGACTTACGGGTGGTTAACCCTTTGAGTGGGTATGTTACTTCATCCCCTCTGTAGAATTAGGTTTGATATGTAGATATTGGATTGGTACAGGCTTACCTAACTTTGTGTTATGTACATGTATTTCCATCTTTTGTGGGTGCTTTGGGACCCATACTCAGCATGGCGTTTGTGGACATTGTTCCATTTCTAGATGTTTTGTCCCCATTTTACATGATTTATGTCTACATATTTTTTTGTATATGCTGCAAAAAAGAATATAATATTTTTATATACAAGGTTCAGAGCCCTGCTTACTGTTTCCCTGTTATAGGGTTTTTGTATAGGCTGTTATACAATTGGAGCGGGCTGAGTAATATTGTTTTTTGAGGCTAATTGTTTTTTTTTTTTTCTCAGTCACTATACAATACCTGCCACTTCATGTGCAAATTCTCACATCTCTTCTCTTAATGCTCCTCACCATTTACCGTGTCATCTAAACAGGTTAGCATTTGCCGCCATTCTCGGCCTGGCACCTACCAAAAGGATTGTAGAGGAAGAGCCAGGAGCACCCGACCGGTGAGTTACCCTCAGTGATAACAGCACTAACATGTCTGCACCAACACTTATTTCACGTCTGCGCTAAGTAGATCCGACCCTATTCACTATAATGGTGACTGGCAGAGATCTAGCTGTAACCTGGCAAATATGGTGAGGAGCAGGCGGACAAAGACCACTGCATATTTGCCTGGTTGCGGACGAATTTCTACCGGTCCCCATTACAGTGGATGGGGCAGGAAGAATTACGACAGCGCACAGTTACGCCCGACAGTGATGGATCCAACGGTCTGTTCCCGGCCGGAACAGGCCTTACATAGCATAATCCTAGTTCTTATCGAACTATATAATTCCTATATTCTTTTTCAGTCTGGAAGATCAGAAAGTGGAAGAAAGAGACACGGAGGGAGCCGCAGGTATCATCTGTGAGCCTCCCCCTGTGAAAAGACCCAGACTGGACTAATAAGGATGAGGTGAGACAGAGCACCAATGATGTCTTCAGTTCAGCGAGGGGGATGGAAGATGAGGACTCCACTCTACTAGTCCTCTTGGACTGTTACGTTTGGGAGATATAGTCATATTGCAATATATATCTGCTTTGAATTGAAGGGGTTGTCTCACTTCAGCAAATGGCATTTATCATGTAGAGAAAGTTAATATAAAACACTTACTAATGTATTGAGCTCGTTCATATAGTCTACTTAATTAATTTTTCCATCACATTATACTCTGATTATATCCAGTGGTTATTACCACCCTGCAAGCCAGGACCGGTGGCCATGCTTGCACACTATTTGAAAAGGCTCTGGCCTCTCTGGTGCCTGGGACCATGGTAGTGCACATAGGCCGGAGTTTTTTCCCATAGTATGCAGGCACGGCCACCACTGCTGAATTACAGAGTGGTCATTACACCTGGATATGAGCAGTGTATAATGTGATGCAAAAATGAATCCAGTCAGCAAAGGAGGCAATGTGGACAATCACAATACATATGTGCCTTGTATTAACTTTCTCTACATGATAAATGGTATTTGCTGAAGTGACACAACCCCTTTAAGTTTTTACTAAGTTGTCTTTAAAATGTTTTTTTTTTTTTGTTCCAGGTGGTGACATCCCCGAAATCACCTGGGGAAAGATCACTAGTCATTACCAGTACATCCACAACAAACTACAGTCTTTACCTGACAACATCCACCACCAGTTACAACCATCAGTTTCCTTCAGTCACTGACAAGTACCACCTTCAGTACCACCTATCATAAAAAGCTACCACCAAATACAACCAGCAGCCACTACCACTGTCTCCCACCATTGACTATAAGAAGCCACCGTGACCTTTCAACACATTCTGCCAGCCACAACCAGCTGCCCACGAATAAATACTACAGCCACCATCAGTCACTGCTAAGTACCACCTGTCATGAGAAGCTACCGCCAAATATGACCACCTACCACTACCACTGTCTCCAACCATCAACTCTAGGAAGCCACCACGACTTGTCAACAAATTCTGCCAGCCGCCACCAGCCACCCCCGAATACCACAGCCACCATCAGTTTCCTTCAGTCATTGCCAAGTACCACCTGTCATGAGAAAGCACCAAAAAAATACAACCAGCTGCCACTACCACCGTCTATACTATCAACTATAAAAAGCCGCCACGACCTTTCAACACATTCTGCTAGCCGCCATCAGCCACCCCTGAATACCACAGCCACCATCAGTTTCCTTCAGTCACTGCCAAGTACCACCTGTCATGAGAAAGTACCAAAAAATACAACCAGCTGCCACTACCACCGTCTATACTATCAACTATAAGAAGCCATCACGACCTGTCAACACATTCTGCCAGCCGCCACCAGCCACCCCTGAATACCACAGCCACCATCAGTTTCCTTCATTCACTGCCAAGTACCACCTGTCATGAGAAGCTAATGCCAAATACAACCAGCTGCCACTACCACCGCCTATACTATCAACTATAAGAAGCTGCCATGATCTGTCAACAGATTCTGCCAGCCGTCACCCCCGAATACCACAGCCACCATCAGTGGATATTACCCACCAAGCAAAACCTGTCGCCTGCCACCTTTTGTTTTATATTGGTTTGTATGTAGTTAGTATTTGTTTTATAGTGTTTTTATAATTATTATTTTTTTGTGGTATGTTTATTTTGTTTATTTATATTTTGTATATAGTTGAATATTGTAAATAAGATATCTATATTAGATATTTATTTTTTTATATTTTTGTTATATATATATTTTTTGTATATACTGTAAATATTGTAAATAAGATAAATCTATTTTTATACCAAAGCAAAGGAGTGAGCTGTGTTCTTATTACTTTGTAAAGTTTATCTGTCCCAGGGAATGACTATCCTGTTACCTAATGAAAAAAAAAGTAAACATTTAAATTGATTCTTGCAATGTCTAATACAGGCCTAAGTCAAATTAAGATTTCCATAGTGTAAAGTAGTTAAGGGGTTAATCCCACTAATCCCAATAGTCTTGGGCTGTGACTCCTTCCCTTGTTGTCTATGGTAGAAGAATGAGCTTAAAGGGAACCTGTCATGTGGATATTTGATTATAATCTAACTAATTATATACAATCATTAACTACTAAAAAGTGCCTTAGATGTATTCACTTACTGGTGTGACATATGGTTACCTCATAATATACACACAAAGATGCCGCGTGCTAATGAGCTGATTTGAGTCCAGCGTGATGTCATTGAGTCCAGCGTATATTTAATTCAGAGCTATAGCCACTCCCCTGCCCACCTGCTGCTGATTCATATGGAAACAAACTGTCATTCAGCAGCAGGTGGGCAGGGAGAGTCAGGAGCTCATGAATATTCATGACTCATCATTATTAGCTGGAGCTTTTCAATACAAGATGTTGGCAGATTGACTGGGTCAATTAAAGAAAGTGACCCAGCATTTTGCTAAGCGAATCAGTCACTTATTTATGTTGCCCTTAGTTAGGACACCATAAAACGGGTGACAGGTTCCCTTTAACTTTTATTATGTGGTAATTAGAGATTAGTGAATGGATTGTAAATGATCCAAATTTATCTCAAATCTCGCAAACAGTCAGAGAAGACAGGGAAGAAGGCATCTGCTATCAAAATGGGGTGACCCAGCACTTGGCTGTTTTTGGAACTCCCATAATGGCGAATGGAGGGTCGCCAGACTTGCATTTTGGACATATGGGTGGACACTACATTACTAATACACTAATTGTACCCTTCTCTTTTGTGGTGACTGGGTACAGTACTTTGATCATATTTTGTACATGTATGTTATTAATAAGAAAATGAAATATGTATCCATTTCCTTTTTGCTGCCTAAGGTTAAAAATGGCACACACCCATCCCCTATGTGAAATTCACAACTTACCCCTTCTCGCCAACCCTGCTGTTAAAGACACACTTGGAAAACATTACATACAGCACCAGATGCCTCTTACAACCAGTGATGTCTCTTCTGATGTAGACGTTCTCTTCCCTCATCTTTTCCATTCGGACCAGGCCGCCATGATGATTTCTTTCAGTCATCTCTTATCTCTGCAGAGTTTGACATCATCCTCACACCTTCTGAACACTCCATCCTGCCACTCCCAATACTGTGCACACTGTGCTCCCCAATACTATACTGCAGAAACAGATAATCCCCCTGAAAATACTTGTGCCACACAGATGCGCCCTTCAATAAATATTGCCAGTTCTAATAATGCCCCTCATAATGGTCCAAAAGCATGGTGCCAAATAAAAATAATAAACTCAAATAATGAACTCCTTGCAACTGTCAGCGTTGTGATGTAGGCCTCTTCCATCCTGAGATGTTTGAACAGGGACTGGCTTAGCATTTGTGGGGCCCCAATATGAATTCATATTGTTAAAAAAAAATAAAAAATATTCACCCAGAGGGCTGGTAAATCACTTTTAAACTGGGGAGTAGTATCCTGGGTCTAATTGTCATGGCCTGAGGTGAATTCTGATGTTCACATGTAAAGACATAAGATCCCTTTTAATAAGATCCTGAAAATGATCTAAAACTCGGAAAGGAGGATCTCTGCTTCTGCTTCTCTCTCTGCAGCCTTTCAACATCATTCCCCCTCTCCACCAGGCTGGCTGAGATCAAAGCCGCCTGAAATGGGGGTCTAATTCATCCTACTCTGTCCCAGGCTGTGTAGCTGTGAGTAATTCATCCTACTCTGTCCCAGGCTGTGTAGCAAGCCGAGCATTAAAACATGACCTGCATCTAGCTGCGATACAGCCAGAGACAGAGCCTTTAGAAACCAGGTTGGGAATGAGACCTGCAAACAACTGCAGATTTGGCTAGTTGTTTTAACCCCTTAAGAATATGATTTATTTTTGTTTTTGTCTTTTTGTTTTTTCCCGCCCACCTTCCAAGATTTGTCTTTTTTTTTTTTATTCCGTTTGCATAGCCATATATAGGTTTTTGACAGAACAAGCTGAATTTTATAATGGGACCATTTAATAGCGTCTATTGGAAAACAGGG
Organism: Bufo gargarizans; assembly: GCF_014858855.1. NCBI lineage: Eukaryota > Metazoa > Chordata > Amphibia > Anura > Bufonidae > Bufo > Bufo gargarizans. The sequence continues at coordinate 208,917,704 of NC_058081.1, read as the reverse complement.
AAAAAAATATTTGTGGTTTAAAATTAGGAAATGTAATTCCTCCATGTTTGTTGGGGTTTTGTGTTCAAGGCATCCACGGTGCACTAATAACTACATGACAGCCTTATTCTGCAGATCAGTATAATTATAGTGATACCAAAGTTGACCGAGTTATGAGAAGTTAAATGGTCAGGATTGGATTAATCTCTGAACCGAGTCATTGCTGGGGTGTGCCTGCTGGTTGGTACAGCTGGCATCCTGTCATGGTCTTACCTTCTTGCTGTTCTCCTTCGTTTGACATGTGCTGGCGGCCATCTTGGTTTCTGGGTTTCTTGTAGCCTCCCACCCTGCGGCTTCTCCTTCCCACTGGGAGGAGCTGGATGCCTAGCTCATATATATAGGAGGTCTGTGGCTTCAGTTCCTTGCTTGGTCCTCCTGTGTTCACATGCTTCTAAGACTGCTGCTGCTTCTGGTTCCTGATCCTGGCTTCGTCTGACTACCCTGCTGGTTCCTGATCCTGGCTTCGTCTGACTACCCTGCTGGTTCCTGATCCAGGCTTCGTCTGACTACCCTTCTGGTTCCTGATCTCTGGCTTCGCAAGACCCTGCTTCGGTTTAGCCATCCAGTTTGGACTTTTGCCTTACAGCTTGATTTTCAATAAAGCCTTCTTATTTCCACTTATCTCTTGTTGTACGTCTGGTTCATGCTTCCATGACATTAGGACCAAGCCATGAATTCTGACGGTACAGGGCCATCCTCACTACCTACGCTGGTTGCCAGACTTGATCAGCAGGATCACCTGTTGGGTCGGTTCGCTGTGGCGTTGCAAACCCTGCTTGAACGCACGGCTCATTTAGCTTCCGTTGCCGATGGGTCGGTTGTCGCTCCTGGGCCCGCTCCTACTGCCGCTCCGGTTGTTGCGCCAGAGTCTACCCCGACACCTGTTGCTGCGCCTGCGGTGTTTCGGGGTATGATCGGTTCTGCCCCCCTTCCACAGCGCTTTGGGGGAGAGCCAACTCAGTGCCGAGGTTTCCTTAACCAGGTGGGCATTTATTTCGAGTTGCTGCCACATGCCTTTCCTACTGAGAGATCAAAGGTGGGCTTCTTGATCTCGCTGCTCTCGGACAAGGCCTTGGCCTGGGCCAGCCCTTTATGGGAGAACAACAATCCGGTGGTTGCCGAGTTTTCCGGTTTTGTTGCTTCTCTTCGGAAGGTATTCGATGTGCCGGCTCGTGCTGCCTCTGCTGCGAAGCTCCTTATGTCCATCAGACAGGGTTCACGATCCGTAGCTGAATACGCCATTGAGTTTCGTACCCTGGCAGCAGAGGTGGGCTGGAATAATGAGGCCCTGGTCGCTGCTTTCTCTCATGGTCCCTCGGATGCCTTGAAGGATGAGGTTGCAGCTAAGGACCTACCAGTGGAGCTCGAGTCTCTTATTTCTTTCCTGATTTTGATTGACACCAGACTCAGGGAGAGACCTTCCTTTAAGGAGAGCCTGCGGAGGTCTTCTAACAGATTGGCGCCTACGTTTGCTGTCCCACCCGTGCCTCCCTCTCCTCCCACGCCTCCTGGGGATGACTTGTCTGGGGGTGAACCCATGCAGCTGGGGTTTGCTCGCCTGTCCGAGGGGGAGAGGGTACTCCGGAGACGCGAGGGCCGATGCATGTACTGTGGTCTCGGTGGGCATTTTCGGTTGGCATGCCCGAACCGTCCGGGAAACGCTCGCACCTGAGATCCTGTCGGGGGCAGATCTTGGGTGGAGTCTCCTCGTCCCCGGTTTCCCGTGTTGACAAACCACTGATTACTGTTGTCCTCTCCTGGGTCGGGGGCTCGGTGACGACCCAGGCGTTGGTGGACTCTGGTGCTGGTGGTTTGTTCATTGATAGTGTGTTCGCTGCCGCCAATTCCATTCCTCTGCAGCCTCGAGGTTCCCCACTGGCTCTTGAGGCGATAGACGGCAGACCCCTTCTGCCGCCACACGTGACTCAGGAGACCCTTCCAGTGGGGATGGCCATTGGTGCCGTTCACAGAGAGTCTGTCTGTCTCCAGGTTATTTCGTCTCCACACTACTCGGTGGTCTTGGGGTACCCCTGGCTCCAGAAGCATAATCCGACTTTCGATTGGAGATCGGCCGAGATCCTCTCGTGGTCACCGCAGTGTGGGGCTAGTTGCATCCATGGGCCTGTCAAGTTGCTGTGTACTTCCTCGGACTCTCTGTTGCCTCCTGAATACGAGGAGTACCGGGATGTATTCGATAAGGTGCGTGCGGTTGCCCTACCTCCGCACCGCCCATACGATTGTGCCATAGAGTTACAATCTGGTGCCGTTCCTCCTCGTGGCAAAGTCTATCCACTGTCGGTAGCGGAGAATGAGGCCATGGAGGAGTACGTGAGGGAGGCGCTTTCACGCGGACACATTCGCAAATCCTCGTCCCCGGCAGGGGCTGGATTTTTCTTTGTGAAAAAGAAGGGCGGTGAGTTGAGGCCTTGCATCGATTACAGGGGTCTCAATCGCATCACGATCAAGAACGCTTACCCGATACCCTTGATTTCCGAGCTGTTCGATCGCCTCAAAGGGGCCACGGTCTTTACCAAACTCGACCTGAGGGCGGCATATAACCTGGTAAGGATCAAGGCGGGCGATGAGTGGAAGACCGCGTTTAACACCAGGACCGGTCATTATGAATCCTTGGTTATGCCCTTTGGGTTGTGCAATGCGCCCGCAGTCTTCCAGGAATTCATCAACGATGTTTTCCGTGACCTGTTGCAGCAGTGTGTGGTGGTCTATTTGGATGACATCTTGGTATATTCTGAATCCATGGAGGCCCACATTCTAGATGTCAGACGAGTGTTGCAACGGTTACGAAAGAACAAGCTGTTCGGTAAGCTTGAGAAATGCGAATTTCACCGATCCCAGGTAACCTTCTTAGGTTACATCATTTCCGCTGAGGGGTTCTCCATGGATCCTGAGAAGGTTTCGGCTGTCTTACAGTGGCCCCAGCCCAGTGGTCTTCGTGCCCTGCAGCGCTTTTTGGGCTTCGCCAATTATTATCGGAAGTTCATCAGGGACTTTTCCATGCTAGCCAAGCCTCTCACGGATCTGACCAGGAAGGGCAGTAATCCCCAGGTCTGGCCGCTCGAGGCCATCCGAGCTTTTGAGGCTCTAAAGTCCGCCTTTGTGTCGGCTCCGATTCTGTCCCATCCCAACCCTGGGTTGCCTTTTGTCCTCGAGGTGGACGCGTCTGAGACGGGAGTAGGCACCCTTCTGTCTCAGCGTAGAACACCAGAGGGTCCTCTGCTTCCTTGTGGGTTTTACTCCCGGAAACTGTCTTCCGCGGAGTGCAACTATCAGATTGGTGACAGGGAGTTATTGGCCATCGTGCAGGCCCTTAAAGAATGGAGGCACTTGCTCGAGGGCTCGGTGGTTCCGGTTCTCATCCTGACGGACCACAAGAATCTGACCTACCTCTCTGAGGCCAAGAGATTGACACCACGTCAGGCCAGATGGGCTCTGTTCTTGTCACGTTTTAATTACGTGGTCTCCTACCTACCCGGTTCCAAGAACATCAGAGCGGATGCCTTATCACGGCAGTACTCCGAGCTGTCCGGGGAGGAGTCGATTCCGACTTCGGTCATACCTCCGAATCAGATCCTGGCCGCCATTCGCACCAGCCTGACCTCTCCCCTGGGTGAGCAGATTTTGGCGGCTCAATCTGGTGCTCCCTCTGGGAGACCCAACGGCAGATGTTTTGTGCCTGAGGAGTTGCGCACTCGGTTGTTGCGAACCTACCATAACTCCAAGGCCGCGGGGCATCCTGGAAAGAATCAGCTGTCCTGGGCTGTTTCACGTCTGTTTTTGGTGGCCTTCTCTACGTTCCGACATCGCCGCATATGTAGCGGCATGCTCCGTTTGTGCCCAGAGTAAGTCCCCTCGGCACCTTCCGTTGGGCCTTTTGCAACCCATAGCCACCGGGGAGCGTCCATGGTCACACCTGGGGATGGATTTCATTGTGGACCTCCCTGCATCCCGAGGACATACGGTCATTCTCATGATTGTGGATCGGTTTTCCAAAATGTGCCACTGTGTTCCTCTCAAGAAGTTACCCTCGGCACAAGAGTTGGCCTCGATTTTTGCCAGGGAGGTCTTCCGGTTGCACGGTTTGCCCAAGGAGATTGTGTCGGATCGGGGGAGTCAGTTTGTGTCCAGGTTCTGGCGCGCCTTTTGCTCCCAGTTGGGGATTCATCTCTCTTTCTCCTCGGCCTACCACCCTCAGTCCAATGGGGCCGCAGAACGATCCAATCAGGCCTTGGAGCAATTCCTTCGTTGCTATGTCTCCGATCACCAAGACAATTGGGTTGACCTCCTGCCTTGGGCTGAGTTTGCCAGGAACACGGCGGTGAACTCTTCCTCTGGGACGTCTCCCTTCATGGCCAATTATGGGTTCCAACCTGCCGTGTTACCGGAGGTATTCTCTCCCCAGGATATTCCGGCTGTGGAGGATCACCTTTCCGTCCTACGTGCTTCTTGGGTACAGATCCAGAGGTCCCTTGAGGTCTCTGCGCAGCGCCAGAGACTCCAGGCTGATCGCAGACGAGCGCCCGCTCCTTCCTACCAGGTCGGAGACCGCGTATGGTTGTCCACCCGCAACCTCAACCTTCGAGTGCCCACTCCCAAGCTGGCGCCTCACTTTGTTGGTCCCTTCCGAGTGCTTCGCAGGGTAAACCCGGTAGCCTATGCCCTTGCGCTTCCTCCTGGCATGCGGATCTCCAACGTGTTTCATGTCTCCCTGTTGAAGCCACTGGTGTGTAATCGTTTCACTTCCTCGGTTCCTCGGCCTCGTCCGGTCCAAGTGGGCAATCGTGAGGAGTATGAGGTGAGCAATATCCTGGACTCACGCCTGGTCCGCGGTCGGGTGCAGTTTTTGGTCCATTGGCGTGGTTATGGTCCAGAGGAGCGTTCCTGGGTTCCCTCCGCAGATGTCCATGCTCCTGCCTTGCTCCGAGCCTTCCACGCACGCTTCCCTCAGAAACCGTTCTTTACTCCGCGGAGGAGGGGCCCTTGAGGGGGAGGTGCTGTCATGGTCTTACCTTCTTGCTGTTCTCCTTCGTTTGACATGTGCTGGCGGCCATGTTGGTTTCTGGGTTTCTTGTAGCCTCCCACCCTGCGGCTTCTCCTTCCCACTGGGAGGAGCTGGATGCCTAGCTCATATATATAGGAGGTCTGTGGCTTCAGTTCCTTGCTTGGTCCTCCTGTGTTCACATGCTTCTAAGACTGCTGCTGCTTCTGGTTCCTGATCCTGGCTTCGTCTGACTACCCTGCTGGTTCCTGATCCTGGCTTCGTCTGACTACCCTGCTGGTTCCTGATCCAGGCTTCGTCTGACTACCCTTCTGGTTTCTGATCTCTGGCTTCGCAAGACCCTGCTTCGGTTTAGCCATCCGTTTGGACTTTTGCCTTACAGCTTGATTTTCAATAAAGCCTTCTTATTTCCACTTATCTCTTGTTGTACGTCTGGTTCATGGTTCCATGACACATCCTCAGCATATGCAGCGCGTGAGCCTTCCCCATATAGCCGCTTAACCACCATGTAGTCAAAAAGGTCTTTCAAGATTTTATAACTGATGACCTATACTCTGGATAGGTCATCAGTACCTGATCGGGGGGGGGGGGGGGGGGGGGTCCGACATTTGGGCCACCTGCTGATCAGCTGTTTGAGAAGACACAGGAGCAACTGTGAGCGCCAGTGCTTCTCTGTGCTCACCAACCACAGCGCTGTGTACTGTATAGCGGGCGTGCTTCTAAGCCACATGACAGATAAACGTGATGTCACTGGCCTAGGGAAAGTTGTGAGAAGGCTGCAATGCTCACAGGACCCCCGGAGCCTTCTCAAACAGTTGATTGGCGGGGGTCCCGGGCAGTGTCAGACTGGGCTGTCTAAGGCCCACCAGTAAAATCTATTTTGGGGGCCCACCATATAGATACATTCAAATATTTCCTGCTTACACAGCAGCAGACAGCAGCAAGATGCTAGAAGATGATTAATTAGTATCCATGCAGCAACTTTGAGAAGACTGGTCCCTGGGATAGAAGGGCACTGGCTGTCTTGCCTCTGTACCTATAAGTCATCTCTATAATAAAGTGTCTATAATAATAAACTGGGTAAGTTCTTAAGTATTCTACACAGTTTTTATATGAACTTCGGCTGGTTGAGGTGCTGTACACTGCCTATATATATGTGTTATGTGCCACTTGTGCAGGGGGTAAATGACATGGGGCCCACCTTGCTGAGGGGCCCACCAGGAGAGTCACCTGTACCCCTGTGGGCCAGTCCAAACCTGTTCAAAAATTCCCACTAGGAGCAAAAAGGGAATGACAAAATGGAGTTCTACAAAAAGGTGTTCTAAATGTTATGGATGGGAAATACAAGTATTTACTAGAGCAGACATGCCAGGGCTGCTGATAGGTCCTCCTGAAGAAATAAGCAATATGAGATTACAGCATTTTTGAACTCTGCTTGAAGAAGTCCTCAAAACACTTCAAGAAATGCTGGAATCCTCTGTATGAAGGACAGTTCTCTTCAATTACCTATTCTTATGTTCAAGTGTTTTTATAACGTTTAATAACCAAGGTGCTAAGATGATGTACCTTCCAAGTTTATTCTTACCTGTGTAAGTGATTGAAATGAATGTTTGTCCTTGCAATATCTAGGTAAATAGCAATGGAGGGCGACGCTAATTTTGCAGCCACAATGCCTAAATAATCACTGAAAAAGGGAAAAGCATAAGAGAAAAGGTCACTGTCAGGACACACAAGGCAAGCAGCTGTGAAGCTTTGACTGTGATACAATATGAGCTAATGGATGAGTGAGCAACCTCCTGGGAATTTACTGGTTACCATATCTTGCTGAGCAAATACCTAGTATGTTAGATATTGCTGGGTAATTACTTAATGCGGTGAAATTATTGGGCATATTGCATCTTGCTGAGCAAGCTTACTAGGCATATCACAAGATATTAGCATAAAAGTGGCACACATTACAAAATACATCCAGTAAATGTGAATCTTCAGGTATCTTGCAATGACTTTATAAAAATGATACAGTTTCACTTCATCGTAATACTTTCTCATTTCAAAGAAAATGCCATGTCCAAAAATCTCCAAGCTGTATTATACAATGCACACTAGACAATCTCAAGTAATTTGATAAACTTAAAGAAAAAAAAAAAGGTCAGAAAGTAACTTAAGAAGGATTACTAACCATCAATAAGCCCCCGCCGCTGGCCTTCCAAAGCTGGTCTGGTCCCTACTGCTCAACAAACGAGAGAGCAGTGGGGCTCAGACCAGCATTGGAACGACAAAGGGGGCACCAGCCCTTATTTTTAATTTTTATCCTCTTTGTAACGAGGGGCCGGCCATGCGCGCTTCCTTCACAGCATCGCCGGCACCCTGCGCAAGAGGAGGGGCAGGAACATAGCCTGCGTCCTCGTCTCTATGACAGCAGGTGAGCTGCAGGAGAGCCGAGCGCTGATAATGATAATCGGTGCTCTGCTGAGTTTGGCTGCTGTGAGTCACGTGACGCTGTGGATCCGCAAAACACGGACACCTGCAATGCGCGGACCGCACATCACAGACATTATAATAGAAAATGCCTTTTCTGGTCCGTAATTGCGGACAAGAATAGGACATGTTCTATTTTTTTCAGGAATGGAATTGTGGATCCAGAAAAAAACGGATCCAGAAAAAAAATGATGTGGAGAACGAAAATACGGATGCGGATCCTGGAAATGCTGAATCGCAACCATTCCAGCCCCATTGAAAGTGAATGGGTCCGCAATGAATGCAAACCCAAATTACGGACGTGTGAATGGACCCTAAAGCGTTACAATGCTAAACCTCTTACCGACCTAACCAGGAAGGGGGCAGATCTTAATTGGCCATCTGAGGCTATAGAAGCCTTCAAAACCATCAAGAGGTGTTTCAGCGACACCACAGGCCTGATTCAGCCGGATCAAGAAAAACCTTTTATTGGTGCGTTTTTCTCTCTGAAGTTCTCCCCTACCGAGAAAAATTACGACATTGGGAATCCAGAGCTGCTCGCTATTAAATGGGCTTTTGAGGAGTGGCAACATTTTTTGGAGGGGGCTCTGCATTGCATCACTGTTCTTACGGATCATAAAAATCTATTGTTTTTGGAATCTGCTAAACCTTTAAATCCTAGACAAGCAAGATGGGCACTGTTCTTTACGTGTTTTAATTTTTCTATTACTTTCAGGCCAGGAAGTAAAAATGTAAAAGCTGACGCCTTGTCCCAAAGTTTCCATCCCTTTTAAACTCCAGACACTCCTCCAGAACCCTGACGAAGGAGCCCGATAGGCTCTGAAACACGTCGGGTGTTTTTTGACCCACGGAGGCGCCAGTACTTTCAACGGTGACGACACCAGCAGTGGTTTCCCGGGTAACAGAATCACAAGTTCCTCCGCACTGCGTGTGCTTCTGGCCGGAGAAGCGCTGGTGTTTAGGAGGTGAACAAGGAGGACGCTTCCATCCAACAAGCACCTATAAAGAAAAGGACTTTACACAAGCGGGAGAAGAGCACAGTAAAGCTGAGAGAGAGGGAGAAAAAAAATTGAAAAAATCAAAGAAGGTAACGGACAGGACTAATAACACTAGCATTTGCTTTAATGTTTATTAATATTGTAAGACTATTAATCACTTTCAACACAGCAGTTATATATATATATATATACATTCCTTTATACAATAGGATATTGATAGGCTGTTCCTAGTACATCACCCTCTTTTCCACAGATCCTATCACAATGCAAGGGGCAGATTTAATATAGTAAGCAAGCTCTATTGGGAATAGCTGTTTAGCTCGTCTACCAGCGCCGGTCTCTTATATCATCCACGGGTGACATACTAGTGATACATAATTCTCTTTTAATTCACTTCTCCAGAACCACTTTTGCCATCTGGTATCATTGTGGCCTCAATATCCTCCGATCTTACCACTGAAATTGAGGCGGAACAGCATCTAGCTCCGGTACAGTCCTCCAATGATAAGTTATTTGTTCCAGGTCACTTACACCTCCGGCTTTTGGGTGAGTGCCATAATTCAGTATTGTGTGGACATCCCGGTGTTAATGCCACCAAGGAACTCATTTCCAGGTCCTACTGGTGGCCCACGTTATCGAGGGATGTCAACTCGTATGTATGTGTGTATGTGAGGTGTGTGCTAGAGCCAAAACTCCCAGAACTCGCCCGGCTGGTGAGTTGCGACCGTTACCCATTTCTAGTAGACCATGGTTGCATATTTCCATGGATTTGATTACTGACTTGACTCCCCCTGAGGATAAATCAGTTGTATGGGTAGTGGTCGATAGATTTAGTAAGATGGTGCAGCATTTTGTCTCATTGGCTAAGCTCCCTAATGCTAAGACTCTGGCTTTCCTGTTTGTGGATCATGTGGTACGTCTGCACGGGATTCCAGAAAATGTCTCCAATACAGACGTTCAGTTTGTTTCTAGGTTTTGGAGAGCCTTTTGTCATAAATGTGATATTGCTTTGTCTTTTTCTTCTGCTTTTCACCCTGAAACTAATGGTCAAACCGATCGGTTGAATCAGTCGTTGGAACAGTTTATGAGATGTTATATTGCTGACAACCAACAGTTGTGGGTGCGGCATCTACCCATGGCTGAGTTTGCTATTAATAACTGGGTGAACTCATCCACTGGATGGTCGCCCTTTTTCTGTAATCTTGGCTTACATCCATGATTTAGTTCACGGTCGCCGTCTTCTTAAAAAGTTCCAGGAGGAGATAAATTTGTTAGAGAACTGTGCACAATCTAGGCCCAGGTTCAGTTGAACCTGAAGAAAGCCCAGGAGCTTCAGAAAATCAAGGCTGATAAAATACGTTCTCAAAGGGTGGATTTGATGGTGGGTGACAAGGTATGGCTACCTACCAAAAATCTGTCCCTTAAAGTACCATCTAATAAGTTTGCTCCACGATTTATTGGTCCTTATGAGATTATTAAGGTTATTAACCCTGTATCTTTTAAACTAAAACTACCTTACTCCTTTCGCATCCACAATGTGTTTCACAAGTCTTTACTAAAGAAGTATGTGTCACCTGTCATTCCTTCACAGGAACCCCCGCCTCCAGTGGAGGTTGCCGGACAAATTGAATTCGAGGTCTTAAGGATTATTGATGTTAGAAAGGTCCAGAATTCTTTCCAGTATCTGGTGCATTGGAAGGGTTTCGGGCCAGAAGAGAGGTCTTGGATGCCGATGAGTAAGCTACATGCTGCCAGACTGGTGAAAAGGTTTCATCTGGCTCATCCGGAGAAACCCAACCCTATACCTTTGGCCCCTCGTAGAAGGGGGGTTACTGTAACTAGGGGCCACCACTGGCACCCTGCTCAAGGAGAGGGACAGGGACGTCCCCAAGAGGTGATCATGCCCTTACTCAAGCTGTTATTGTCACAATATACTTACAATGACTTCTTGCTGTTTTTACTTGTTTTCCCACTTGTTTTTTTCTTTAAACCGATTTTAGCTTCCAGTTTTCATATGTATAAATACATTCCATTTTTGGATATATAAGGTTTAACATATTTTATTTTTCTTTAGGCTCCATTCAAACAACCGTATTTTTGGTCCACATTTCATCCACATTTTTTGTGGAATGTATGTATGTCAGTTCCGCAGTCCCACAAATAAGATAAAATATATTCTATTCTTGACTGTTTTGCAGACAAGAATAGGCATTATTATAATGAAGTACAAAACAAAGATATTTCCAGCTCACCTGAAGCAGGGATATGCACCATGCACGGAAGACCTGGGTTTAAGGCCAATTCAAACTTCATGAAAAATTATCCAGCACTGTTTTTTAACAGTCCATGTTGCTTTATCCAAATATTCGATATATAAGGTGTGGAAACAGTCTCCTAGGTTCCAGTTTACATGTTTCAGACAATTAAGCGTCCTTAATCATAACAGTTATGTGTAAAGAGGACCTTTCATGGTTTTTTATTAATTGAGATAAATACCTTTACTTGTGGGGCATCCCCTGGTGATGCTGCCACCCTGCCTGATTAATTCAAATATTGCTCCTGCGCCCCCCTGTAGTTTTCCCGCTCAGTATGTTAATACTGGGCATCGGTACAGGGAGGAGGAGATGCCAGGTTTTCTCAATGGGCGTCTCCTTCTCCCTGGCTGTGCCGCGGTCCAATCACAGAGAGCGTAACAGCAAGGGAGAAAAAAAAACCTCACCTTCTACCTGGCTATGACGCTCTCCACTGTGATTGGATCGCAGCACAGCCAGGGAGAAGGAGACGCCCATTGAGAAACCCTAGCGTCTCCCCCTCCCTGTACTGATGCTCAGTATTAGCATACTGAGCGCTAAAACTGCGGGGGGGGGGGGGGGGGCACAGCGGGGTGCAGGAATGATATTTAAAAAAAATCAGGCAGGGTGGCAGCATCACCGGGGGATGCCCCTGCAAGTAAAGGTATTTATCTCCATTAATACAAAACCATGAAAGGTCCATTTTAATCATAACTGTTATGATTAAGGACGTTTAGTCGTCTGAAACGCATAAACTGGAACCTAGGAGACACTGTTTCCACACCTTATGTATAGAATGTCATGTGAACGTAGCCTAGGGATTAATAGGTTAACACTGTTGTTATTCAATGGGGCCCATCCTTGCCATTTTTGCCTGAAGTAAGTATTAGAGATGAACAAGTTATTACAAAATTTCGAATCAGCTGCTTCACCAAATTTAACAAAAATAAAAAATAAATCGCTTTGTGACAAATTACTTCTTGTACAGTAATTACTACTTGTAAGTAGTGGGTGCAATGACCGCTCCCCATCATTGTATCCCTAAGATGCCATGTTCATAGCTGAGTGTAAAAAAAATAAAAAATAAAATAAAATCATGCTTACCTCATCCTTTTGCTCGCAACGGCTGCCGCCATCTTGATTGAAGATCTAGTGCGAAATCTCGCGCGGCCTGTGATGACGTCACCACGTCAGCTGGTATGGTGATGTCATACGTCGCCGCACACAGGATTTCATGCAAGATCTTCAATCAAGATGGCGACAGCCGGCCCGTCGCAAGCAAATGGATGAGGGAAGTATGATTTATTTTTATTTTTTTACACTATTTCAGGGAAAAATAGATCCTCTACCACGAAGCATGAGGAAATTCTTTTGGACTTTAATTAGCTCAACACTAGTTAGGGCGGGTTTGCACTTGCGTTAGGGTATTCCATTTTAGGTTCCATTTATAACGGAATATAATGGAATTCTTGGACAGAATGCAAAACAGAAGCCTTTAAGAGACATTCCGTTTCGATCTGTCATAATAGAAGTCTATGGGCAAGCATAATGGATCCGTCTGGTTTCCATTATTCAGGACGGAACACAAAGTCCTTGTGCTTATTTGTGGACAGATTTTAAGTAGCGCTGTAGAGATAAAAATCCCCCCGGAAATTTTATGTTGCATGCAAACATCGACCGGCAGGATATATCAGAACCAGAGACATTTTGCCTATGTGTATTTTCTGATCTACATGTGTAGATGTTTATGTAGTTTATGTAGCTACTTGGAGTCTGCAGTAGAAAGCGCTAGTTTATTTTTATGCTCTAATATCTGATTGTACAGATGTAACAATCCGTAACGTGACTACAGTATGTTTGGCTTGTACTGTGTAATTACACTTTCACAAATACAGTATGATGCTATTTTACTGGAGAGGGGGCACTTAGCTGGCTGGGTCTTCTGGTGAGACCCAAGGAGCATTTACATTTTTTTAATACATTCTGTGGGCAATCCACACGCTCTGCCTTATGCCTAACGTTGCGCTGCAGGAGGTACGGCATAGATTCTGTGATTGGTGTTATTTAAATCCCTGTGTCCTGGAGCACACACTAGGCAGAACAAAGTGCCCAGAGGGTTTCTTTAAAGGCAGCATTGCTATAAATTTGTTAATACTGACATGCTAGAAATTTTCCTCGTAGATGTCTAAATGCCTTTCTGGAGGTTCAACATAAAAGCATTAAAGCAGAATTTAGTGAAGAAACTGCAAAGGAGCCGCCTGCAAGCATGCAAACCAGGTTCAGGAGGATATGCCAGCAAACATCACATCCAATCAGTTAGGTGCAATCTTTGTCTCCTGATCTGCTCCGTCATAGATGCCCTTCATCTTGTGTTGTGTTCAGCTTGCAAAGCATTTTCACAGGATGATAGGAAGAATTCCACTGATATTTTGTCCCTTAGAGCTTTATGAGGGCGAGCTCACGGCTTTAGGGTGTGCAATGTGCAGACATCACCAGGTAGGGGCAGCAGATACATATTTCACATCTTCTATTAGCACTGCATTGCGAGCCTGTATTCCAGTGCGTGTAAGGAAAACATGGATAATGCTGTTAACAAGGGTGCCGGTATAATTTATTTCAATTAGTAGACTATCAACACCAACTATATGTTTTCTGATTCTTTTTTAATATTTGTATATAGAAACAAACATTACCTTATCAACTTTAGCCTCAACACATTTCACTGCAGGGCTTGTAAACAGCTTGACTCATCTCGGCAGCTTTTGTAGGGTTTTATACTCTAGTACTGCACACAAGCATAATAGACAATTACTCATTGCTTAACATTGGGAAATAGAGTTACAGGCTAGAATCCATGGGGTACTTAGTAAATTTCCTTGATAAAACGCAGCCCACCGCTCCATGTGCAGAAGCAAATGCAAACACTGGAAACATGGATTATTCAGATTTACATTACAATATTTACACAGGATGATAACCACTTTGCACACATTTGTGATCAAAATTGTGTCGGATCCATCTACAAAGGGCATGGAGGCATCTTCCGCCTGGAACCTACACTATCAGACATGCCTCACCTGGGTCTAGGCCTACAAAATTCAGGGCAATGCAGCATCCAACTATACTATGCTCTAATTAACAACCGTGGACAGATAGACAGGAATGTGTGGTGTAAGTTCCCATCTGCAGAAGCCACCTTGCCACTGGTATATGGGCCCAACGCTATTTTGATTGAAAATGTGCACAAAGAGCTTCTAGTTTTTTTGCATAGTAAAGTCTTCTAGACACTAGACGATTGAAAGGAAGCATTCTTTCCCGGCAATCACCTGCTCATCAGTGAACATTTACATTCAGTGATCACTTCCGTGGTATGTGGAAGAATAATCGCTAATGCCATTGCTCCTCATTGATTGCGGCAGAGACTGTTTAGATGGCACGATCTGCTGCCTGAAAACAATGATTTTGGTGTCCACACGAACAATCTTATAACCCAATTTATCGGGTAATTAGCGGCGCTTTTCCTATGCGCACTTGGAAAGGAGCCATCAGTATACAGTAGTAGTGATGAGCAGCATAGGCAATATTTGTTTTCGCGATATTCCGCAAATTTTTGAACTAATTGCCATAAATTTGCAAATTCTAGAATTCGTGATCTCCAGTTTTTATTTTCTTGATTGCGAAAATCAGCAATGTAATATGCGCATATTTCGCGCGCAATGCAGGTGTGGGTCACTTTTTCTACATTTTTCAAGCTGCTAGAAGTTTCCTGAGACTGACGGAATCGAATCCCTATCACAGCACAGTAATTCCTATCACACTACCTAACACCTTGCACTGAAACCTATCAGCTACACTATATCAGGATGTAACCTACACTATCTCCCACTAACTATATGTATTATATATATATAAGCTAACTAACTAGCTATCTAATGTAGTGACACAGCAAAGCACAGAGCAGAGCAATGACACTGCTGTCTCTCTCAGAACTGCAAAAAACTGCAGAAAATGGCTGCTGGGGAGTTTCTTATATAGTAAGGGGTAGGCAACTTTTCTATTGGTTGCTCAGACAAAGATATTGCAGCCTTTTCATTGGCCCACAAACAAGAAGCAGTGAGGGTACTGATGAAAAAATGTTTTTGGGAATATTCGCGATTACGAATATATAGCACTATATTCTAGATCTTGGCGAATTCTCAAAGTGCTGATATTCGCCATAAAGATTTGCGATTAGAATATTCGTGATCAATACTATACAGTAGCAGTAATGCAATTCAGATTACTCTACATTCCCAGTGTTTGCATGTATCATTGTACACAGATCAATGTGCCGTTTACACCGTGTACGAATACGAATCATAGTCTTAATATTAGACAAATTTTCTATTCTGGCGCATGGACTTGTATAAATTTGGAGTATTAGTCTGTAGTAGCCATAAGATATAGTCTGTAGATTTGTAGTCTGCAGACTATATCTTATGGCTAGCTGTAGTGTATGAATGGAGAAACACTCTGCAGACTATATCTTATGGCTAGCTGTAGTGTATGAATGGAGAAACACTCTGCAGACTATATCGTATGGCTAGCTGTAGTGTATGAATGGAGAAACACTCTGCAGACTATATCGTATGGCTAACTGTAGTGTATGAATGGAGAAACACTCTGCAGACTATATCTTATGGCTAGCTATAGTGTATAATGGGAGAAACACTCTGCAAACTATATCTTATGGCTAGCTGTAGTGTATGAATGGAGAAACACTCTGCAGACTATATCTTATGGCTAGCTGTAGTGTATGAATGAAGAAACAGACTGCATCCTGTAATTTATGAATGGAGAAACACTCTGCGGACTATATGTTATGGCTAGCTGTAGTGTATAATGGGAGAAACACTCTGAAAACTATATCTTATGGCTAGCTGTAGAGTATGAATGGAGAAACACTCTGCAGACTATATCTTATGGCTAGCTGTAGTGTATGAATGAAGAAACAGACTGCATCCTGTAGTGTATGAATGGAGAAACACTCTGCAGACTATATCTTATGGCTAGTGTGAGAGAGTGACTGGAAAAGTAGTAGCGAATCGTTATATTTCCCCTAGGTTTCTTTCATATACCATGTACTATGCTACAGGAGGTGGATATCTCAACTAGGAAACTGGGTGAGATATCAGAAATCCAGGAAAAGCTGGTCTGCCTTAGCAAAACAGTTTGCTGAGGACTTTGGTAAATGGTGTTGTCGGGCCTGGATTTAATGGAATGAGGATGCAGGTTGGTAGTGGGGCTCCTCATTCCCTTCCTGTCCAGAACGGGTTTCATATAGAGCTCTCAGCCAGGTGATGGATCTCAGCTCGTTTCTGGGCTATAAAGGTTTGCACTATGAGCATGTCTGGGTGGGGACTGGTTGAACTGACTGGCTTTCACCATTGCTGCTGAAGTCTGCTAAAGCAACAAAAGGACACTGAGTTTATTTTGAATTGTGTCGTGTGGCTGGTAGTAGGCCGCCCGTATAGAAAGGGTCATTTTATGTTTAGTTAGTGCTCAGCCGAGCAGGAATTTATTTTGTATCTTTGCCTGAATGTAAAGGCCTTATATTTTGTTTGTGGACGAAAATAAAGAAAACAGGCAACCCCTGTGTGAACTGTGCCATTGTGTCACTGTCTCTGACTGCTGTGCCCCCTACTAGTGAGCTAACCCCCACATATGGTGTCGGATGCGGGCACTTGGATCCAAAAATGCAGTCTTAAAGAGACAAACACCTAAAAAGTTTGTTGCACAGACCTGCCAGTTCACTTCACGTCTGGTGTAATGGAGGACTTTGGCAAACAGTTTGGACAAGCCATCCTTCAACAGCAACAGCTGATGTTGCAGCAGCAGCAAAACTTTGCACAGTCTGACAAACGACATCACCAGGCACAGGCCAGGCAGGATGAGATGAATCGCCAATTAATGGAAAAAATGGCGGTGCTGAGTGAGGCAATGGCGGCTTTGCGACTTACCGATGAAAATGCTGCCGTGTCAGGAAGCCGGGGAGCGTTACCAACAGCACGGGCTGCGGTACAAAGTTCACTCCAAAAGATGACGCCCACAGATGATGTGGAAACCTATCTCATGGTCTTTGAGAGAGTAGCAGAGCGTGAAAAGTTACCAGTCGACCAGTGGGCGGATGTGGTGGCGCCTTTCTTAACTGGGGAACCGCAAAAGGCCTACTACGATTTGGGTGAGCCAGATGCGAGAAATTATGCAAAACTTAAGGGTGAGGTACTGGCTCGACTTGGAGTAAACATGCATGTGCGTGCAGGCCGTGTGCACAACTGGACTTTCTCTGAGAGCTTGCCACCCCGTTCACAGATGCACGATCTGATCCATCTTGTGAGAAAATGGCTGCAGCCTGAGGAATGTACCCCAGGTCAAATTGTAGAGAGAGTTGTCCTGGATAAGTTCATCAGGTCAGTACCCCCCAAGATCCAGCGCTGGATTGGACAAGGAGGACCTACAACGGCTGACCAATTGGTGAGTCTCGTGGAGCAGTACAGTGCTACAGAGGACATACTCCAAGCGTCGTCCAGGTATGCCAGCCCCAGGGACAGCAGGTCCCCGAAGTCTACTGGTAAGACTGTACCAATTGCTAGAGATGTGAGAAATGCTTTAAGGGGAGATGGCTTAAAGGGGGAGCCAGCTGGGCCACGTTCCGCTGGGACCTGGAGGTCCAGGCCAGGGTCCCAAAATGGGGAACAGTACCGTGTACAGTGCTGGCGGTGTCATGAATTTGGACATGTGGTTGCTAATTGCCCCCTCACAACTGAGCCAATGGATTGCAATATGTCCAGACGTATTTCTCTGTTTGCACAGCCCGTGTATTCTGCAGAAACTGTGTCTAAGTTAGAACCTCAAATGTGTACTGTGTCCATAGGAGGTTGTACAGCTGAGGCGCTGTTGGACTCTGGGAGCTTGGTGACCTTGGTACACGGCTCTCTGGTAAACCCTGGGACATACAGTGGACATACTGTTGGGGTACTATGCATACATGGAGAAACCAGAGAGTACCCAACTGCTCGGGTCACAATAGAAACTCCCTGTGGTGTTTCATGTCATGAAGTGGGTGTGGTTAAATCACTAATGCATAGTGTGATACTGGGAAGAGACTTCCCCCTGTTCTGGGACTTGTGGCAGAGCAGAAATGTAACCTGTGGAGAAAATCTGACTGATAATGTATGTATTGAGGTAACCCCTGAACCATATGACCCAGATTCTGAGGTTCCCACAGTAGGGGTGACCACTGACAAAGTTGATAATTTTCCTCTAGCCGTTCTAGCTGGTGATACTGAAGATGTGGGGGAGGTTCCTGATATGCCTAATTTAGAGGTGTCTCGTGACAATTTTGGGTCTGCTCAGCTCAGAGACCCCACTTTGACACGATCAAGGGAAAATGTGAAGGTGGTAAATGGTGTACCACAGTATCCAGGTGCTGATGGTGAGTTTCCCCATATGGCTGTTAACCAGGATCTATTATACCGGGTAGATAAAATACGTGGGGTAATTGTTGAGCAACTGGTGGTGCCCCAACCATATCGCAGACTGGTATTGGATCTAGCACACAAGCATGTGCTGGGAGGTCATCTTGGGTCTGAAAAGACCAGAGAACGCATCCTCCAGCGTTTCTTTTGGCCAGGGATTTTTTCTGAGGTACAGAGGTTTTGTGAATCCTGCCCAGAGTGTCAACTAACCTCTCCTGTGTCACATTTTAGAAGTCCTCTGGTCCCCTTGCCAATTATAGAAGTACCATTTGAAAGGGTGGCCATGGATTTGGTAGGCCCTGTTGTAAAGTCTGCACGGGGACATCAACATATACTTGTGGTGTTAGATTACGCCACACGTTATCCTGAGGCAGTGCCTTTACGAAACACCTCTGCTAAGCTTATTGCCAAAGAGCTTTTTTACATGTTTTCTCGCACAGGCATACCAAAGGAGATGCTTACGGATCAGGGGACTCCTTTCATGTCCAAGGTCACTAAAGAAATGTGTAAGCTCTTGAAGATTAAACACCTGCGTACTTCCGTTTATCACCCTCAAACTGATGGTCTAGTTGAAAGATTTAACAAGACACTGAAGGGCATGTTAAAAAAAGTGGTTAGCAGGGATGGAAAGGACTGGGATTGTTTGTTACCTTATTTGATGTTTGCAGTTCGGGAAGTACCGCAGTCCTCAACAGGTTTCTCCCCATTTGAGCTCTTATATGGCAGACACCCACGTGGTCTCCTTGACATTGCTAAGGAAACTTGGGAACAAGAACCCACCCCTTACCGAAGTGTAATAGAGCATATTGCTCTCATGCAAGACAGAATAGCTGCTGTCATGCCCATCGTCAAAGAACACTTAGAGCAGGCTCAGAAGGCACAAAGTTGTGTCTACAACCGGTCAGCTAAAGTTAGAACCTTTAACCCTGGTGACCGAGTGTTGGTGCTAGTGCCCACTGTAGAAAGTAAATTCCTGGCTAAGTGGCAAGGGCCATACGAGGTAATAGAAAAAGTGGGAGAGGTAAATTATAAAGTTTACCAGCCTGGTAAAAGAGAGCCTGAACAGCTGTATCATATAAATTTGCTCAAACCCTGGAAGGACAGAGAGACTCTGTCAGCAGTGAGTTTCCCTTGCAGTGTTGCCCCAGAGTTGTCTGCAAATAAGATAAACAATTCTTGTAATAATACTGTAGGTGTGCATATTTCAGAATCCTTGTCCAAGTTTCAAATGCAGGAGACAAAAGAATTTGTCTCAAGAAACACTGATGTGTTCTCAGATTTGCCTGGGCGCACTTCAGTTATCAAACATGACATAGTCACTGAGCCACAGGTACGAGTTCACTTGAAACCATATAGGGTACCTGAAGCTCGGAGACAAGCTATATCTGAAGAAGTAAAAAAGATGTTAGAACTCGGGGTGATTGAAGAGTCACAAAGTGAGTGGTCCAATCCCATAGTCCTAATCCCAAAGCCAGATGGTACAGTGAGGTTCTGTAATGATTTCCGAAAATTAAATGAAGTGTCAAAGTTTGACGCATACCCAATGCCAAGAGTAGATGAATTAATTGAGAGACTTGGCCATGCAAGGTATTTCTCTACCCTTGACCTAACCAAGGGGTACTGGCAAGTGCCCCTTACTGACAGTGCTAAAGAAAAAACTGCTTTTGTTGTTCCAGAAGGCCTTTTTCAGTATGTCACCATGCCCTTCGGGTTACATGGGGCTCCAGCAACCTTCCAAAGGTTAATGGATGTCATCCTTAAACCTCATCGTAGATATGCTTCTGCTTATTTAGATGATATCATCATTTTTAGTGATGACTGGGAAAGTCATTTACCAAAAGTGCAGGCGGTGTTGGATTCCCTCCGGGCAGCCAGGTTAACAGCAAACCCTAAGAAGTGTGCTTTAGGTCTTGAGGAAGCACGTTATCTAGGGTATATAATTGGGAGAGGTGTAATAAAACCTCAAGTGAATAAGGTAGAAGCCATCCAAGATTGGCCCAGGCCCTTAACCAAAAAACAAGTGAGAGCCTTTTTGGGAATTGTGGGGTATTACCGTAGGTTTATCCCAAACTTTGCTAGTGTAGCAGTACCCTTGACAGACCTCACTAAGGGAAGTAAGTCGGCCATGGTAAAATGGAGCACAGAAGCTGAGAGTGCATTTCAGGAGTTAAAGTCGGCCCTTTGTAGACAACCAGTGTTGATGACCCCAGATTTCAAAAAGGTGTTTACTGTACAGACTGATGCCTCTGATGTTGGTTTAGGGGCAGTCCTGTCACAGGAGGTTGGGGGAGAAGAACACCCCGTGACATACTTGAGTAGAAAACGTACTCCTGCGGAGAAAAATTATATTATTGTTGAACGGGAATGTCTGGCAATTAAATGGGCTCTAGAGACTCTAAGATATTACTTGTTGGGTCGACAGTTCAGGTTTGTGACAGATCATTCCCCCCTTACATGGATGAGTCAGGCCAAGGAGAAAAACGCGAGAGTCACAAGGTGGTTTCTGACTTTACAAAACTTTAAATTTTTGGTTGAGCACAGGTCAGGCAAACTGCAAGGGAATGCCGATGCCCTATCCAGAACACACTGTTTGGTGAGTAAAAGTGTTCGGCCCCACAGGTTCGAACAAAGGGGGAGGGTATGTGAGAGAGTGACTGGAAAAGTAGTAGCGAATCGTTATATTTCCCCTAGGTTTCTTTCATATACCATGTACTATGCTACAGGAGGTGGATATCTCAACTAGGAAACTGGGTGAGATATCAGAAATCCAGGAAAAGCTGGTCTGCCTTAGCAAAACAGTTTGCTGAGGACTTTGGTAAATGGTGTTGTCGGGCCTGGATTTAATGGAATGAGGATGCAGGTTGGTAGTGGGGCTCCTCATTCCCTTCCTGTCCAGAACGGGTTTCATATAGAGCTCTCAGCCAGGTGATGGATCTCAGCTAGTTTCTGGGCTATAAAGGTTTGCACTATGAGCATGTCTGGGTGGGGACTGGTTGAACTGACTGGCTTTCACCATTGCTGCTGAAGTCTGCTAAAGCAACAAAAGGACACTGAGTTTATTTTGAATTGTGTCGTGTGGCTGGTAGTAGGCCGCCCGTATAGAAAGGGTCATTTTATGTTTAGTTAGTGCTCAGCCGAGCAGGAATTTATTTTGTATCTTTGCCTGAATGTAAAGGCCTTATATTTTGTTTGTGGACGAAAATAAAGAAAACAGGCAACCCCTGTGTGAACTGTGCCATTGTGTCACTGTCTCTGACTGCTGTGCCCCCTACTAGTGAGCTAACCCCCACACTAGCAATAGTGTATGAATGGAGAAATACTCTGCAGACTATATCGTATGGCTAGCTGTAGTGTATGAATGGAGAAACACTCTGCATACTATATGTTATGGCTAGCTATAGTGTATGAATGGAGAAACACTCTGCAAACCATATCTTATGGCTAGCTGTAGTGTATGAATGGAGAAACACTCTGCAGACTATATCTTATGGCTAGCTGTAGTGTATGAATGAAGAAACAGACTGCATCCTGTAATTTATGAATGGAGAAACACTCTGCGGACTATATGTTATGGCTAGCTGTAGTGTATAATGGGAGAAACACTCTGAAAACTATATCTTATGGCTAGCTGTAGAGTATGAATGGAGAAACACTCTGCAGACTATATCTTATGGCTAGCTGTAGTGTATGAATGGAGAAACACTCTGCAGACTATATCGTATGGCTAGCTGTAGTGTATGAATGTAGAAACACTCTGCAGACTATATCTTATGGCTAGCTATAGTGTATGAATGGAGAAACACTCTGCAGACTATATCTTATGGCTAGCAATAGTGTATGAATGGAGAAACACTCTGCAGACTATATCTTATGGCTAGCTGTAGTGTATGAATGGAGAAACACTCTGCAGACTATATCTTATGGCTAGCTGTAGTGTATGAATGGAGAAACACTCTGCAGACTATATCTTATGGCTAGCTATAGTGTATGAATGGAGAAACACTCTGCAAACTATCTTATGGCTAGCTGTAGTGTATGAATGTAGAAACACTCTGCAGACTATATCTTATGGCTAGCTATAGTGTATGAATGGAGAAACACTCTGCAGACTATATCTTATGGCTAGCAATAGTGTATGAATGGAGAAACACTCTGCAGACTATATCTTATGGCTAGCTGTAGTGTATGAATGGAGAAACACTCTGCAGACTATATCTTATGGCTAGCTGTAGTGTATGAATGGAGAAACACTCTGCAGACTATATCTTATGGCTAGCTGTAGTGTATGAATGGAGAAACACTCTGCAGACTATATCGTATGGCTAGCTGTAGTGTATGAATGTAGAAACACTCTGCAGACTATATCTTATGGCTAGCTATAGTGTATGAATGGAGAAACACTCTGCAGACTATATCTTATGGCTAGCAATAGTGTATGAATGGAGAAACACTCTGCAGACTATATCTTATGGCTAGCTGTAGTGTATGAATGGAGAAACACTCTGCAGACTATATCTTATGGCTAGCAATAGTGTATGAATGGAGAAACACTCTGCAGACTATATCTTATGCCTAGCTGTAGTGTATGAATGGAGAAACACTCTGCAGACTATATCTTATGGCTAGCTGTAGTGTATGAATGGAGAAACACTCTGCAGGCTATATCTTATAGCTATCTGTAGTGTATGACTGGAGAAACACTCTGCAGACTATATCTTATGGCTAGCTATAGTGTATGAATGGAGAAACACTCTGCAGACTATCTTATGGCTAGCAATAGTGTATGAATGGAGAAACACTCTGCAGACTATATCTTATGGCTAGCTATAGTGTATGAATGGAGAAACACTCTGCAGACTATATCTTATGGCTAGCAATAGTGTATGAATGGAGAAACACTCTGCAGACTATATCTTATGCCTAGCTGTAGTGTATGAATGGAGAAACACTCTGCAGACTATATCTTATGGCTAGCTGTAGTGTATGAATGGAGAAACACTCTGCAGGCTATATCTTATAGCTATCTGTAGTGTATGACTGGAGAAACACTCTGCAGACTATATCTTATGGCTAGCTATAGTGTATGAATGGAGAAACACTCTGCAGACTATATCTTATAGCTATTTGTAGTGTATGAATGGAGAAACACTCTGCAGACTATATCTTATGGCTAGCTATAGTGTATGAATGGAGAAACACTCTGCAGACTATATCTTATGGCTAGCAATAGTGTATGAATGGAGAAACACTCTGCAGACTATATATTATGCCTAGCTGTAGTGTATGAATGGAGAAACACTCTGCAGACTATATCTTATGGCTAGCTGTAGTGTATGACTGGAGAAACACTCTGCAGGCTATATCTTATAGCTATCTGTAGTGTATGACTGGAGAAACACTCTGCAGACTATATCGTATGGCTAGCTGTAGTGTATGAATGGAGAAACACTCTGCAGACTATATCTTATGGCTAACTGTAGTGTATAAATGGAGAAACACTCTGCAGAAGACTATATCTTATGGCTAACTGTAGTGTATGAATGGAGAAACACTCTGCAGACTATATCTTATAGCTATCTGTAGAGTATGAATGGAGAAACACTCTGCAGACTATATCTTATGGCTAGCTGTAGTGTATAAATGGAGAAACACTCTGCAGAAGACTATATCTTATGGCTAGCTGTAGTGTATGAATGGAGAAACACTCTGCAGACTATATCTTATGGCTAGCTATAGTGTATGAATGGAGAAACACTCTGCAGACTATATCTTATAGCTATCTGTAGAGTATGAATGGAGAAACACTCTGCAGACTATATCTTATGGCTAGCTGTAGTGTATGAATGGAGAAACACTCTGCAGACTATATCTTATAGCTATCTGTAGTGTATGGATGGAGAAACACTCTGCAGACTATATCTTATGGCTAGCTGTAGTGTATGAATGGAGAAACACTCTGCAGGCTTTATCTTATGGCTAGCTGTAGTGTATGACTGGAAAGGCAGACTAAGCAGACTATAGTCTATGGCAATGACTGCAAGTTGTGGTTCATGGCAGCCTACACCGTATGAATGAACAAACAGTTCGCAGCCCTAGTGTATGAATGAGGAAACAGACTGCAGAGTTTAGGTTATGGTTAGATGTAGTGTTTGAATAGGAAGACAGACTGCAGACTATAGTCTATGGCAAATACAGAATTTTGTGGTTTATGGCAGCCTACAGTGTATGAAAGGAAAAATATATAAAAAAAATAGTCAGCAATAGAACACAATTTAGGCTATCTTTTCTTTTTCAGATATTGCTTTTGGAGTGGGTATGACAGAACTAGCATTTACTGACCCTAACCTTTATTGACCCTAATTTGATGCCACTTGAATGGAAATGCAGAATGCAGATTGTAATCTATGGCAGTGTATTGTGTATGAACGGGAACACAGAGAACAGGGTGCGGTTTATTGCTGCTTGCAGAGTAAAAATGTAGAGACACTGCATGTGTTTTACGGCAGCCTACAGTGTAAAAATGGGTCACAGACTTGGGGATGTAGATTATAGCAGTCTATGGCCTCATGCACACAACAGTATTTTTTCACGGTCCGCAAAATGGGGTTCCGTGATCCGTGTCCATTTTTTCTTCCGTGGGTCTTCCTTGATTTTTGGAGGATCAGCAGACATGAAGGAAAGTAAAAAAAGTTGTTTTGGTGTCCGCCTGGCCGTGCGGAGCCAAACGGATCCGTCCTGACTTACAATGCAAGTCAATGGGGACGGATACGTTTGACGTTGACACAATATGGTGCAATTGCAAACAGATCCGTCCCCCATTGACTTTTAATGTAAAGTCAGGAGTCCCTATTAATATACCATCGGATCGGAGTTTTCTCCAATCCGATGGTATATTTTAACTTGAAGTGTCCCCATCACCATGGGAACGCCTCTATGTTAGAATATACAATCGGATTTGAGTTAGATCGTGAAAACTTAGATCCAACAGAACTGTGTACATGACTGCCCCCTGCTGCATGGCAGCACCCGATCTCTTACAGGGGGCTGTGATCTGCACAATTAACCCCGCAGGTGCCGCACCTGAGGGGTTAATTGTGCGTATCATAGCCCCCTGTAAGAGATCGGGTGCTACCCAGGCAGCAGGGGGCAGACCCCCCTCCCTCCCCTGTATTAAATTCATTGGTGGCCAGTTCGCCCCCCCCCTCCCTCCCCTGTATTAAATTCATTGGTGGCCAGTGCGGCCCCCCTCCCTCCCCTGTATTAAATTCATTGGTGGCCAGTGCGGCCCCCCCTCCCTCCCCTGTATTAAATTCATTGGTGGCCAGTGCGGCCCCTCTCCCTCCCTCCCCTGTATTAAATTCATTGGTGGCCAGTGGTGCGGCACCTGAGGGGTTAATTGTGCGCATCACAGCCCCCTGTAAGAGATCGGGTGCTGCCAGGCAGAAGGGGGCAGTTATGCACACAGTTCTTAGTATATTCTAACTTGAAGCGTCCCCATCACCATGGGAACGCCTCTGTGTTAGAATATACTGTCGGATCTGAGTTTTCACGATGTGAAAACTCAGATCTGAAAAGGATTTTATGCAGACGGATCTGCGGATCCGTCTGCGCGAAAGTAGCCTATGGACACGGATCACGGACGCGGATGACAATCTTCTCTGCCTCCGTTTTTTTTCATGGACCCTTTGACTTTAATGGGTCCGCAAACCGTTGTCCATCAAAAAAAAGGACAGGTTATATTTTTTTGACGGACAGGAAACACGGATCATGGACGCGGATGACAAACGATGCATTTTCCAAGTTTTCAACGGACCCATTGAAAGTCAATGGGTCTGCAGAAAATCACGGAAAATGGAACAACGGACAAGGATGCACACAACGGTCATGTGCAAGAGGCCTATAATGTATGATTGGAAACTTGGACTGCAGGCTGGGATTTATAGTAGCCTGCAGTGTATGATTGGAAACATAGAATACATGATGTGGTTTAGGGCAGCCTACAGTCGTGGCCAAAAGTTTTGAGAATGACACAAATATTAGTTTTCACAAAGTTTGCTGCTAAACTGCTTTTAGATCTTTGTTTCAGTTGTTTCTGTGCTGTAGTGAAATATAATTACACGCACTTCATACGTTTCAAAGGCTTTTATCGACAATTACATGACATTTATGCAAAGAGTCAGTATTTGCAGTGTTGGGCCTTCTTTTTCAGGGCCTCTGCAATTCGACTGGGCATGCTCTCAATCATCTTCTGGGCCAATTCCTGACTGATAGCCTGACAACCCATTCTTTCATAATCACTTCTTGGAGTTTGTCAGAATTAGTGGGTTTTTTTTTGTCCACCCGCCTCTTGAGGATTGACCACAAGTTCTCAATGGGATTAAGATCTGGGGAGTTTCCAGGCCATGGACCCAAAATGTCAACGTTTTGGTCTGCAAGCCATTTAGTTATCACTTTTGCCTTATGTCACGGTGCTCCATCGTGCTGGAAAATGCATTGTTCTTCACCAAACTGTTGTTGAATTGTTGGAAGAAGTTGCTGTTGGAGGGTGTTTTGGTACCATTCTTTATTCATGGCTGTGTTTTGGGGCAAAATTGTTAGTGAGCCCACTCCCTTGGATGAGAAGCAACCCCACACATGAATGGTCTCAGGATGCTTTACTGTTGGCATGACACAGGACTGATGGTAGCGCTTACCTTTTCTTCTCCGGACAAGCCTTTTTCCTGATGCCCCAAACAATCGGAAAGAGGCTTCATTGGAGAATATGACTTTGCCCCAGTCCTCAGTAGTTCATTCACCATATTTTCTGCAGAAGATCAATCTGTCCCTGATTTATTTTAGGAGAGAAGTGGCTTCTTTGCTGCCCTTCTTGACACCAGGCCATCTTCCAAAAGTCTTCGCCTCACTGTGCATGCAGATGCGCTCACACCTTCCTGCTGCCATTCCTGAGCAAGCTCTGCACTCGTGGCACTCCGATCCCGCAGCTGAATCCTCTTTGGGAGACGATCCTGGCGCTTGCTGGACTTTCTTGGATGCCCTGAAGCCTTCTTAAAAAGAATTGAACCTCTTTCCTTGAAGTTCTTGATGATCCTATAAATTGTTTATTGATGTGCAATCTTAGTAGCCACAATATTCTTGCCTGTGAAGCCATTTTTATGCAATGCAATGATGGCTGCACGCGTTTCTTTGCAGGTCACCATGGTTAACAATGGAAGAACAATGATTTCAAGCATCACCCTCCTTTTAACAGGTCAAGTCTGCCATTTCAACCCAATCAGCCTGACATAATGATCTCCAGCCTTGTGCTCGTCAACATTCTCACCTGAGTTAACAAGACGATTACTGAAATAATCTCAGCAGGTCCTTTAATGACAGCAATGAAATGCAATGAAAAGTTTTTTTGGGGATTAAGTTAATTTTCATGGCAAAGGAGGACTATGCAATTCATCTGATCACTCTTCATAACATTCTGGAGTATATGCAAATTGCTATTATAAAAACTTAAGCAGCAACTTTTCCAATTTCCAATATTTATGTAATTCTTAAAACTTTTGACCACAACTGTACAGTACTCAAATGGAAACACTAGTTGTCTGGCCTTCGAGCAGACCGAGCAAATTCTTGGAACTTGTATCTAATAAAAAAAATATATTTTTTAAACTTGCCTTTTGCAGTCCTGACCCTCCTGTGCCATGGCCCATCCCTGCCACTTTGGGTCGCCCCAATGGATAGGAAGTAGCTTGGTCATATGTTCTTGTTCCGCACAGTGAGTGTTTTTTTTTTTTTTTCTGTTGAGTAGGATTGGATTGGCCAACTCCTAGGCCAGACAACCTCCTTTATACCTCCTTTATAACATACTGGTAGGCTGAAAGGGAAGCTGTTGAACATTTGAATGTCAGAATGCTGCTTTTGTGTCTTCCCAAGTCTGTATACATTGAGTATTTGTTCGAATGTAAAGTTATACTCAAAGCATAATGTATAAAGCACTGCAAGCATGTGAAGAAGTAAAATGCATTCTTCTAAGTTCATTATAAAGTTTTTATAGCAAATAATAATAATAATAGCATTAACATGCTGCTTAGACAAACCTGTCAAACATAATGCACTATTACGGCAATAAATGGTTAAGAGAATACTTCCATAACCTTTGAGGCAGTGATAGTGGGGAACATCCAATTCATCTCACTAACCTTCCTTAGCTACAACCTCTGGGATGTTGGGAGATGTACGAGTAGGAGACAAATAAAGAGATACATGAGACTTCAAACAGCAAACAAACAAAGCAAAACAAAGCAGCCGTTCTTTCAGTTGTTCCGAAATAAGATTAATGCATGCCCAAAACTTCTGCTCTTGACTCCTGATTGATTCATTCTCATGTCTTAGAATATTTTATGTTCTCATCAGTTATTTGCATTGATTGAATGAAAATTAGAAGCAAGAAAAGAGAGAGCAGAAAGACCTACAGGGCAAGCAACAGGGGCATACAGTGTGTCAGCAAAGTCACTTCTTCAACAAAAATGTCTTTATAAAATGGAAGAACATGAAACCAATCAATTTTATCATATTTGATTTCATGTACATAGTGTGAAAGAAGAGAAGGAATTTAGACAACACTGGTGTCACCAGTAGAGGCAAATCTGACTATTTTGTGACCACCTTATTGTAAAACCCTCCCAGAATACTAATCTCAATGATATGACTGTATGGAGGAAACTTTAACCCCTTAGTGACCAGCCTGTTTTAAGCTGTAGTGGCAAATGATTTTTTGAAAAATGTTTCATCGTCACATTCCAAGAGCTACTGTATAATGTTCTATTTTTCCGTCGATTCCACCTGTAGGTAGGGACAGACAAAGACAGTAGGTCCTAACCTAGAACCCAGCCTGCTTTCCATACCTACTTGCAGTATAAGCCCTACTTGGGAAAACCGCAACTGGACGACGAGCCCTGCTTTAAATAAGTGCAGAGACGGACAAACACCAAGAGACAAACAAACACCAAAGCAGAGTTGTATAGAACTGGGACAGAACCAGACATGCTACGCAGTAGCAAACGAGAGACAGAGGGTGGTCAGAAGACAACCTGAGGTCAGAAGCACAGAGGAAACAGTATGCAAATGCAGTAAATGGGAACTAGGAACCTAGTTGGTGAGCCAAACAAGACTATCACTGGCAATAGTGTATGGCCAGGAAGGATTTAACTAGAACGCTGAGTCCCTAGATCAGAGTCTGATAGGGCCATTGACTCAGTGCTCCATTAGTCAGAAACACTAGTGCACAGGGCTTTTTTTCAGAGAAAAGGTGGTGGAACTCACCCCTCCTCCCCTGGCCACGCCCCTACGCACCCCTAGGACCGCCTCTTAAAACCGTCCCTTTAGAGAACAGGGATGCAAGTAAAATTGCCAGTGACGGTCGTGACAGCCAGGCTGCCAGTGCCCGCAGCCGCCGCCGCCCTAGTCCACACATGGGCAGCGCAGCCTGGCCTAGCCCCTTCCTTCCCTGTTCCTGTTCTCCTAATTGGCCAATTCAATCTTTTTTAATTTAAAAATGAAATAAATGAAAAATTACCTTTTTCCTTTTGTTTCCTCTTCCTGCCTGGTGTCGCTCTGCCTCCTGACTCCTGCTCGTGCCGACACCCACGACACTAAACGCTGCCTGCTGGGCGGGCCTGTCAGTGGATCCGGAGGTGGGGGTCTGGGGCCGCAGACAGCAATGGAGTCGGCCTGGGGGCGGGGTTTGGGGCCACAGAAACGGCGTCTCCTCTCTCACTCTCTCCGCCACTGTCAGTGGTGGGCGGGAGGTGGGCGGGAGCTGGGCGGGCCTGAGTTAGTGGAGAGCCGGAGGTGCCGGAGGCTGCAGGGACTGAGCAACCATGTAAACTGTAAGTAATCAGCCTAAGCAGTGCCGGTGCAAGGATTTTTGCCGCCCTAGGCAAGATAAAAATTGCCGCCCCCCCATCAGACATCACATATGTTCCACCCCTTTCTCAGCTTTTAAATGAAAAGAACTGCTATGCTTCCCTTGCGGTTAATCAAGCTTCTTGTAGCTGTCTCTTTTTGCGGAACGGAATTGCGGACCCATACATTTCTATGGGGCCACACGACGTGCAGCCCCGATCCAGAATTGCGGTCCCAGATCCACAATTCCGATCCTGAAAAAAATAGAACATGTCCTATTCTTGTCCACAATAGCAGACAAGAATAGGCATATTCTCTTAGTGCCGGCAATGTGCGGTCCACAAAATGCGGAACGCATATTGCCGCTGTCCGTGTTTTGTGGCTCTCCGCAAAACACACACGGATGTGTGAATAGATCCTAAATGTGAGGTAAATCAGTTTACAATGTAGTATTAATAACTAAACAATTACATAATAAACATATTGCATTGTCTACTTACCACCAGGACAATAAGATGATCTGGTCTCTGGCTGTAGTCTGGCTCTTGGTCTGGCTCTGGGGACTCCCTTGTCACTCTCTTCTCCCCCCCTCCCTTGTCACTCTCTTCTCCCCCCCTCCCTTGTCACTCTCATTCTCCCCCTCCCTTGTCACTCTCATTCCCCCCCCCTTGTCACTCTCATTCCCCCCCCTTGTCACTCTCATTCCCCCCCTTGTCACTCTCATTTCCATTTCCCCCCCTTGTCACACTCATTTCCATTCCCCATCCCTTGTCACTCTCATTTCCACCCCCCTTGTCACTCCCCCCTTGTCACTCTCATTTCCTCCACCCCCCTTGTCACTCTCATTTCCATTCCCCCCCCTTGTCACTCTCATTTCCATTCCCCCCCCTTGTCACTCTCATTTCCATTCCCCCCCC
Source organism: Bufo gargarizans (assembly GCF_014858855.1). Classification (NCBI taxonomy): domain Eukaryota; kingdom Metazoa; phylum Chordata; class Amphibia; order Anura; family Bufonidae; genus Bufo; species Bufo gargarizans. The sequence continues at coordinate 208,886,555 of NC_058081.1, read as the reverse complement.
TTGTCACTCTCATTTCCATTCCCCCCCCTTGTCACTCTCATTTCCATTCCCCCCCCTTGTCACTCTCATTTCCATTCCCCCCCCTTGTCACTCTCATTTCCATTCCCCCCCCTTGTCACTCTCATTTCCATTCCCCCCCCTTGTCACTCTCATTTCCATTCCCCCCCTTGTCACTCATTTCCATTCCCCCCCTTGTCACTCATTTCCATTCCCCCCCTTGTCACTCATTTCCATTCCCCCCCTTTGTCATTCTCATTTCCATTCCCCCCTTGTCACTCTCATTTCCATCCCCCCCACTTGTCACTCTCATTTCCATCCCTCCCACTTGTCACTCTCACCCCCCCTTTGTCACTCTCATATCCATCCCCCCCCCTTGTCACTCTCATTTCCATTCCTCCCCCCCTTTCTCCTGTCTCCTCTAGTGTAGCGTGGCCGAGCTCTGTTCGGTCCGCAGTACAGGAGCATTTGTTTCCTGTACCCGGCCGGACTGAAAGGAAGTGCACACTAAGTGAGCACTTCCTGTCAGTCCGGCCGGGTACAGGAAACAAAAGCTCCTGTACCGCGGACCGAACAGAGCTCGGCCACGCAACATTAACAACAGCACAGAGCAGACACAGCAGGCGCAGGCAGGCTGCGCAGCACTTCTATAACCAACTTTTTTTTCTTTTTACACCACACCGCAACAGGCGCCCAATAGGTGGCGGAACGCCGTACCGGGGCGTTCCGCCAGAAAAAAGGGTTAGTAAGACCGCATAGTGCACCTGTCTTTGTTATATTATTTTTACTTTTTATCACATCCACACATTTGCTATCCTGTGTAGGATGTCCATTGTCGTACTTGTGGTCCGCTGCAGGCATCCTCCATTGTATGCATTTTTGCTGGGGATTGCCATTAGCAGTGGACCACAAGTGCAGGATCCCCCCCCCCCCCCGTATAGATGCACCACTGCATATGGGGTTGAGTACTGCTTTTTAATACCACACCAATCTGTAGTTTGTATATAGAATTTTTTGGAGGTGTAGAAACTCCTAGTCTGAATGTGCCTTTATTTCCATCCACAGGCAGCATTCTGGTGCACATGTGAGGCCCGGGCTATATTAGGTGGGTGGGTGGGGCTCAGAGCTCTCTCCCTCCTCCCATTTTATGCATGGTCACATGCTGGAGGTTACTGGGAGATTGCTGTGAGTCAGACCTTGCGCTCCTGTAATTCGACAACTGGCTCCTGGTATTGCCCATACGGCCCAGGTAGGTTTAGCGTTAGGTCCTGAGCTACTTGAGAAACCTTAGTGCGGTGCTTGGGCTCAGACATGTCCTTCAAGTAGGATATGTTGGCTAATCTCTAAATTTTACACCAGTATGAGGGTTAGTAAGACCACAAAGTGAATCTGTCTTTGTTTTTGTTATATTATTTTTACTGTTTATCACATCCACCGCTACCATGTCAGTCCCAGTTACAGGAAAAATCAATAGTGAAAAACAAAACAAAAACTGAGGTTAAAGGTCCCCCAGAGGTCTTGTATGACCTTATGGGGGACGCAAAGTGTAAAAAAAATAAAAAATAAAAAATACCCAATTAAATAAATAAAATTTAAAAATAGAATTTTTTTTATAAAATAGACATATTTGGTATTTCCGTATCCGTATCCGTAACAACCAGCTCTATAAATATTTGACATGGTCCGATAAACACCATAGAAAAATAAAATAAAGACTGTGTCAAACAAAGTTATTTTTGTTACCTTACATCACAAAAAGTGCAACTCCAAGTGATCAAAAAGGCGTATGTCCCACAAAATGGTACCAATAAAACCATTACCTCATCCCGCAAAAAATTAGCCCCTACATAATAAAATCGCTCAAAAATACTAAAAAAATATAGCTGTCAGAACATTGAGACATTAAAACATCATTTTTTTTGTTTAAAAAATTATATTATTGTGTTAAAGTGAAATTAATGAAAAAAATATACATATTAGGTATCGCTGCGTCCATAACAACCAGCTTTATAAAAATATCACATGACCCAACCCCTCTGGTGAACACAGTAAAAATATAAAAATAAAAACAGTGCCAAAAAAAGCCATTTTTTGTTACCTTACATCACAAAAGTTGCAACACCAAGCAATCAAAAAGGCGTATGCCCCCCAAAATAGTACTAATCAAACCGTAACCTCATCCTGCAAAAAATGAGAGCCTACCTAAGACAATCGGTCAAAAAAAAAAAATACTATGACTCTCAGACAATGGAGACACTAAAATATGTTCTTTTTTGCTTAAAAACTGCTATTATTGTGTTAAAGTAAAATAATAAAAAAAAAAGACATAACAGGTATCGCCGCAACCGTAACAACCTGCTATATAAAAATATTACATGATATAACCCCTCAGGTGAACACCGTAAAAATAAAAAATATCACTATAAAGTGATTTAACATGGTGGTGAGTGGTATAACATTGCATAAAGTGTAAACCCAAGCGATCAAAAAGGCTTATGCCCCCAAAATAGTACCAATCAAACTGTTACCTCATACTGCAAAAAATGAGACCCTAACTAAGACAATCGGTCAAAAATTAATGAACGCTGTAAAAATAAATAAATAAAAACTGTATTAAAACAACCACATTTTCGGTCACCTAAGTGTAATAATGAATGATCAAAAATCATATGTACCCAAAAATGGTACCAATATAAACATCAACTCTTCCTGCAAAAAACGAGCCCCTGCACAAGACGATCGGCAGAAAAAGAAAAAAAATATGGCGTTCAGAAAAAGGAGACACAAAAACAATTAAAAAAAGAAATGCTTTATTATGTAAAACTGAAACAAACAGAGAAAGTAGGCATATTTGATATCATTGTGTCCGTAACAACCTGCTCTATAAAAATAGCACATGATCTACCCTGTCAGATGAATGTTGTAAAAAATAAAAAATAAAAACTGTGCCAAAACAGCCATTTTTTGGTTACCTTGCCTCACAAAAAACGTAATATAGAGCAATTAAAAATCATATGTACCTCAAAATAGTACCAAGAAAACTGACACCTTATCCCCTAGTTTCCAAAACGGGGTCATTTTTTGGGAGTTTCTACTGTAAGGATGCATCAGGGGGCTTCAAATGGGACATGGCATCTAAAAACCAGTTCAGCAAAATCTGCCTTCCAAAAACCATACGGCGCTACTTTTCTTCTATGCCCTGCCCTGTGCCCTTAAATCAGTTTACGACCATATGTGGGGTGTTTCTGTAAACCGCAAAATCAGGGTAATAAATATTGAGTTTTGTTTGGCTGTGTTAATGAAAAAAAAATGATTAAAATGTAAAATCTGCCAAAAAAGTGAAATTTATCAATGTCATCTCTATTTTCCTTTAATTCTTGTGGAAAATGAGTTTTGAGTAACTTGAGGGGTGTAGTTTCTACAATGGGGTAATTTATGGGGGGTTTCCACTATGTAAGCCGCACAAAGTGACCTCAGACCTGAACTGGTTCTTAAAAAGTGGGTTTTGGAAATTTTCTTAAAAATTTTAAGAATTGCTTCAAAAATTCTAAGCCTTCTAACGCCCTAAAAAAATAAAATTACATTTACAAAATGATGCCAACATAAAGTAGATGGGGAATTTTAAGTAATAAATATTTAATGAGGTATCACTTTCTGTTTTAAAAGCAGAGAAATTTAAATTTAGAAAATTTCACATTTTTCAAATTTTTTGGTAAATTTGGGATTATTTTATAAATAAAGGTGAAATATATCAACTCAAATTTACCACTGTCATGAAGTACAATGTGTCACTAGGAAACAATCTCAGAATGGCTTGGATAAGTAAAAGCGTTCCAAAGTTATTACCATTTAAAGTGACACAGGTCGGATTTGCAAAATTAGGCTATGTCAGGAAGGGGATAAATGGCCCGGATATGAAGTGGTTAAGATTGTAAGCTGTTGTGATGCACCGCAGGATAGCCCGTAACACACACCCATACAGTGGTTCTTGTTTTTTAGGGTAACAACAGGTAAGGTATGGCAGTTTAGTTGTGCCCGCCAGTAGGTAAATTACTTCACTTTTCTCCTTCATCCATCTGAGGGTGCCGTGCTGTGCAGCACAAGGGTCTAAGTCCTCGGGCTGGGTGTATGTAAATTGATTATATGTTCCCAGCATTTGTGGTTGTGTTTATTGCCATGTTTAAGTAAAATTCTGTATTGGCAAAAGCTGGTGTTGGGGTTGCTTTCCTCGTTCGTGACTTCACTGTATCCTGGGAATTACATAGCGAAGAAGGACCGACACTCACTTTCTTGATGATATGAAGAGACGTTTATTCAAGGCATCATCAGTGACTAGTTTTGGCTCAAGCCTGAGCCTTTTTCAAACTGCTTAGGCTTGGCTGTGAGGAAGTGTCTGCAGAGCATTGCACAAGAACAGGTAGGAGGAAGATCATGTGTGTATCAGCAATGTCATTGTACTGTACAGCTGGGACTTGTAGTCCCACACATACATCATGAGTGTCCGAGTTGTCAGACTGCAGGCAGGGCAGCAGTTTTATTCACTCCCTTTGCAGAGCAGGGGAAGGGAAAAGGCAGTCTCCATTGACACCCTCAGAGATTGTTGTTGCATGCCCCGACAGCTCTGCAAAGACATGTAAACAAAGGGGCCAGAACAGAATTAGGGAAATGAGTAAATCTTTTTTTGCCCAAAACTTGCTTAGCTTATGTATATATTGATATATATCAGATTTATATAACTCAGACAACCCATTTAGGTAGAACCAGCCAAACCCTCCTTTAATCCCACAATATAAAAGGTTGACCCAGGGGTGCACCTAGCCTTAGTGCTGCCTGAGGTGAAAACTAAAATGGCACCCCTCCCCCAATGCCAATTTCTTAACTTAACCCCTTTGCCACAATTAAAGTGCTCATTGCCCATGGCCCTTCCACTTCCCCCTCTTTCTCCTACCTGGTGCTGCCTGAGGTGCTTGCCTCACCTGGCCTCACTGGTGGTACACCCCTGGGTTGACCATATATTCCATATGGAGGAAATTTCATCAAGGGATTCTTTTATGCACTTAAAATTTCGAAAAGTTTTGTGTCCTTGGATAACATTTCATATGTCTTTAGGGTACCCTCAAAAGTGGTAGAAAATTTGTTGCAGAAAATAAATTAAATTTTTTTGAACGGGGCTTCCAGGTTTCATGTGCCCCCTGCCAAAAAGAACCCCATTCAGGTGAATGAAACTAATTTTCACTTGCAATTTTCTGCAGCAAAATCGGCCACATGTGAAAGCACCTTTAGAGTTTATAGAAGTATATTGATTAATTTGAAATGTATATAACTCTAATTGTAACTGTTTCTCCCATCCTCCCTCTTGTACCGCTGTTAGGTTACTTTGACATCTGTATGGGCTGTCCGGTTTTGAGATCCGGCACAGGCTCTCAAAACCATAGTACAACGCTTCAGTTTTGTCCCCATTGATTGTCAATGGGGACAAAACTGAACAAACCGGAACAGAGTGCACCAAAATGCATTCCATTCCAGCTTGTTGCGTTCCCATGCCAGACATTGGTTTCTTCATTTTCGATATAGTACAACCGGATCTGTTCAGAACAGATGCAGCCGGTTGTATTATAATAACGGAAGTGTTTTGCTGTGGTTTTGAAATCCCATGCCAGATCTCAAAACCAGACAGCAAAAGCGCAGATGTGAAGGTAGCCTTACATTGTTATTTCCATTGTACTTGCAGGATATCATGCAGTTTTTCTACTATTACAGTGCATTACTTTTGTTGTGATGATCAGTTGTTTATCCCTCTATTAAATATAAAACTTTAATACGAAATCCAATTGAAAGGAAAAGTTACAGCTTAGTTTACAATCAGTGACTGAAAACCTTTTTTTTTTATCATTTTCTGAGGGAGATTTAAAGGGAACTTAAAGGGTGATCGCTTAGCTATTTTCAGAAATCTCATATGAATGAATAGAGAGCATGCAGTGATGCCGGTTGTATTCTCCTTCACTTCGGGGGCCCTGTTCTCTAAAGAGAAGCAGGTCCCAGAGGTGAGATGCACAGCTATCTAACATTAATGAAATATCCTAGTGATATGCCATTAATGTCCCAGATGAGCCGACCCCTTTAATACTTTTGTATCACACTGTATGTGAGATAAAGAATTGACTGTGAAGAAAGATATTGGCTCATATTTACTACAGTAAATGTGCCACTTTGGTATCATCATTTGTGGCAACGTTATAGGCACATCTCTTGTTAGACACATTTACATTATTATTCAAATATGTCAAAAGGATGTCTTTTTCTGACATCTTCAATATTTTTGGGTTTTAAACTGGAATGTGGCCACATCCAGCTGGTATCCACCTTTTAGATACAGTGTATTTATGTTGATGAAATATTTCATTCTGGTGCATAAAAGTGGTGCAGATTAAACCTACTTAGAATTGGTATATATCATAGAAAACAGCGGCTACACCCACAGATCGGTATTGGATATGAGGTGCTCACCTCTAATACGCCTCACCTCAGGCCTAGGTGGACAGAGTATATAGATAGAATTTAAGAGGGGCACTCTCTACAGAGGGGATCACACACGAACCGTGAAATTGAATATCAATTTAATTTAATATCTTCACTGCAAAATAGAAACAACATCCCTGGGGACTTACAAATGCTGTACCAACCAAGATAAATAGAATATCATCTATATATCTGCGCCATAGCACCAGACCCGCCCCCAAGCCCGATTTAAACCTCCGGCAAGTAAAACCAGCTGACCAGCAGGGAGAGCTCCGTCACGTGATACGCCGTGCCGATGCCAGCTTCGTTACCATGTGGGATGCTGCGTGAAGTGTGAGAAGCAGGGCAGCGGAGGACGCCGTGGAGCGGGAGGCCGGTAAGAGACGCCGAGCATCAGGAGGCGGGCGAGGGGTACACCTGAGAATCCGGTAAGCAAAACTTATGTCTAGCTCTGGATACAACTAGCGCACCTCACAACCGGCTGGCTGATATACATAGCGCATCAGAGCAACGGACCCAGGGAAAATTGAGGTCGAATTGACCTACAGTATTGAAATATAACCGGATAACAATACACTGGGCTGCTCAGACTGTACATTCAAATCAATGAACGGCACTAGTGCACTTTAATAGAATTAAGAAATTGAACATCATCTCTGATATAGTGCTATATCTGCAACTAAGGACCTACTATCCCTGAAAAGGAGATTTATATATATCCACACATATGGTGGACTATTTACAATTTTTTCCTTCACAGAACAGTGGATTTTAGGAATTTATTTTGACATTGATTGATATTGGTTTTATGGTGTGTGTTAATATTTTAGGGATTGCCCATTACTGTTTCTATTTTGCAGTGAAGATATTAAATTAAATTGATATTCAACTTAGAATTGGTCTAAAGTTTTTGCTAGACATAATTTTTGGCACACTGGGACACATTTTTGGCTCCGAGACCGAATTTTGGGTGCATTGGGAAACATTTTTGACTCAGAGAAAGATTATGGGTGTATTGGGACACATTTTTGGCTCAGATGCAGATTTTTTGGGTGTACTGGTACACATTTTTTGAGAATTTTGGAGGGTATGTGAGCACCTTAAATGAAGCCAACAAATGGTATAAACTAGAGTAGACAGTAGTGTTGGGCAAGCATCATGGAGTTCAGCCGAACACCGCGTGTGCTCGAGTCAGTGTATTTAAATGTAATTTAACATCTATTTCTGAATAGTTTCTGCCAAGATTTGAACTCCCAACCCCTTGTACATTAGAGGCTATAAAGCTGAATGCTAAACTGTGTCAGAAAAACCTCATAGTAGTTTCTGATGTAGTGAGTATTCCTTTTCAGCAGAAGACTTATTTTATATTTCTGTGCAGAGTAACATGTAGCTCTATAGTGTAGTGGTTAATGTCCTTGTTTCTAATTTACAAGGTTGGGAGTTCTAATCCTGGCCAAAACATTTATATATAAGTTTTTATCCATAATATATTTATCTATATTATTATTTATTTAGAATATCTAATATATTATAATATATGTAAATACATCATGGCTAAAAACATCAGTAGTAGTTCCCCACATATTATGCATTCATATATATCAGAATTTTTTTTATATACACATATATATATATATATATATATTAGTAATTTAGTAATTACACATTTATTTTGTGCCATACATATTTTACAATTAATAATGAATTAATAGAAATATGAAATATATACATTTAATCTCTATTTCTGAAAAGTTTCTGCCGGGACTTGAACGCCCAACCTTGTACATTAGAGGCAAGGATGTTAACCACTACACTATACAGCTACGTATGAACCTAAACAGAAATATAAAATTAGTCTTCTTTTGAATAGGAATACTCACTACATCAGAAACTATGAGGTTTCTGACACAGTTTAGCATTCAGCTTTATAGCTGAGTGGATAAGGTCCTTGCCTCTAATGTACAATGTTGGGAGTTCAAATCACAAAGTGTTCTACTCAAATACTTTGGTGCTTGCCCAACACTAGTAGACAGTTTAGGGAACTATTACAAAATTGGCCAGTGCAGGGACCAATTAATCGCCGATCGCAGTCTCAAGCACAATCACGCATATACGCGTCATCTCGCGAGACGACGTTCATAGCCGGCCCATGCATGCGCATCGCGGGCCGGCAAAAGTTTGAGGGGGGTTGCATCGTCAGCCTGCCAGCCAATGATCATCGCTGGCAGGCTGATGTTTTTTAAAAAAACGAATCACAGGCCAGTTAACACTTTATATTTATAAATATAAAGTGTTAAATGGCTGCTGTGCTCCTCTGCTGATTCTTTTCGTCGGTTGGTCTCAGCAGAGGAGCACAGTTCACAGTGAGTACACCAAACACTTCACTTAGCCCCCAGATCACCCCCCATCACCCCAATTAACCCCTTGATCTCCCCTGTCAATCACCTAGTGAAAGGGAAAAAAGTGATCAGTGTAAACTGTCACATTTATTTTTCACTGGTATTGACTGATAGGTTTTAGGATAGTTTAGGCCCCTTGGTTAGGTAGTTAGCAATCGGTTAGCGCCCAGCCCACCGCTGGGCTGGGCATTTGTACTTTTATAGAATCTGTAAGTGATCAAAACTGTTCAGTCAGATCTATAATAGTATTAGTGTCACCTTAGCTCGCCCTCCACCCAAAACGCAGTGTTTGCCCGATCAGGCCTGATCGGTCGCCCACACGTGCGTTCACCCACGCCTGCCCCGCCGCAGTGACAAATATATTTTTTTTATTTGATCACTGCACAATCACTTTCCAAGCGCTGCGGCGATAAAAAAAATCAGTTTTGATATTTTTTATCAATCGCAGCGGCCTCCGGTACTTCGTTAGCCTCCCATTTGTAAGACAGGCTTGCTTTTTTTCTTGGGTAGTCTCAGGGAATACCCCCTAAATTTAGTAGTCCAAATGTCAAACAAGGGGTATTCTTCTGAAGAGGCCTACAGGATTCTGACCCAGTCAGATGAGGAATGGGAACCCTCATCTGACGAATCTAGCGGGTCAGAATATGAACCTGTAGAAAGCAGTGGCAGTCTGACCCAAAGTTCGGACGAGGAGGTTGAGGTCCCTGATAGCACCAGGCGTACCCGGCCCCATGTTGCTAGACCACAGGTTGCGCAGGATCCGCTTCAAGGGCAGCAGAGTGGGTCTGGCGCTGTCGGATTACGTGGTGAGGCATACACCAGCAGCCCAGCCCACCCTGGACCTAGTACTAGCACTGCCGTACAACATGGTGAAGTGGCGAGCACCAGAAGGGCAGTGAAAGCTGTTACGGTGGCACGTGCAATGGTTACCCCGTCGCAGCCACCGCACAGACAGGCCCGTAGACCCCCTAGAGTCCCTGAAGTGCTGGCAAACCCTGATTGGCAGTCCCCAACTTCAGCCGCACCATTAGTTCCCCCTTTCACCGCCCAGTCTGGAGTTCGGGTTGAGACAGCTCAGATCGGTTCGGCCCTGGGATTTTTTGAGCTGTTCTTGACTGCGGAGCTCTTGGACATAGTCGTGGCAGAAACAAACCGGTATGCCACTCAACTTATATCCGCCAACCCGGGAAGCTTTTATGCCCATAAAACCAGTCCAAGTTTCCGAATTACAAATTTTTCTGGGTCTTCTCCTCAACACGGGTCTAACCAAAAAGCATGAATTGCGGTCATATTGGTCCACGAACCTAATTCATCACATGCCCATGTTCTCTGCTGCCATGTCCAGGGCACGATTTGAGGCCATCCTGCGTTTCCTGCACTTTAGCGATAACACCGCCTCCCGTCCCAGTGGCCACCCAGCTTTTGACCGGCTCCACAAAATTCGGCCCCTCATAGACCACTTCAACAACAAATTTGCAGATTTGTATACCCCTGAGCAAAACATTTGCGTAGACGAGTCCCTTATACATTTTACCGGGCGCCTTGGCTTCAAACAATACATCCCAAGCAAGCGCGCCCGGTATGGGGTCAAATTGTATAAGCTCTGTGAAAGGGCCACAGGCTATACCCACAAATTTCGGATCTATGAGGGTAAAGATCAGACCCTGGAGCCGGACGGTTGCCCTGACTTCCTGGGGAGCAGTGGGAAGACAGTCTGGGACTTGGTGTCACCCTTATTTGGCAAGGGGTACCATCTTTATGTGGACAATTTCTACACAAGTGTGCCCCTCTTCAGGAATTTTTTCCTAGAACAGATTGGCTGCTGTGGCACCGCGCGACCTAGTCGCAGGGGCTTCCCCCAACGGCTCGTTACCACCCGTCTTGCAAGGGGGGAGAGGGCTGCTTTGTGTAATGAAGAACTGCTCGCGGCGAAATTGAGAGACAAGCGTGACGTTTACATGCTCTCCTCCGTTCACGCAGACACGACAATACAAATTGAACGAGCAACCAGTGTCATTGAAAAGCCCCTCTGTGTCCACGACTATAATTCGCTCATGGGAGGGGTGGACTTCAATGACTAGATGTTGGCTCCGTATTTAGTTTCCCGGCGCACCAGACGCTGGTATAAGAAGGTGTCTGTATATTTAATTCAATTGGCTGCATATAATAGTTTTGTTCTCTACAGTAAGGCTGGGAGAACAGGATCCTTCCTCAAATTTCAGGAAGAGATCATCGAGAACCTCCTGTATCCAGGAGGTTCCGTGGCCCCATCCACCAGTGTAGTGAGCCGTCTACACGAGCAACATTTCCCCAATGTCGTTGCTGGTACCTCAACCCAACCGTCACACCGAAAAAGATGTTGTGTCTGTAGCAGGAGTGGAATAAGGCGTGACACCCGCTATTTCTGTCCTGACTGCCCTGACCACCCTGCCCTATGCTTAGGGGAGTGTTTCCGGAAATACCACACACAGGTACACTTAGCATAGGGATCACATCTCACAGGACAGGCACACAAGGCTATTAGTGCCCATTCACACAGAGCTGCTGCAAACCTCTCCTTTGACCTGGGACAAAGTGCATAATGTACTTCACCACATCTTTGGGCGATTTGCGCTTTGCACATTGTCCCATGGGGAAGGAGAGGTTTGTCCTATAAAGGTATAAAAAAATAAAAATAAAAAAATAAATTACCAGTAAGCAAAAAAGTTAACGTTCTGTTCAAAAAGTTAAATAAAGTTTATATGTTCCGTTCAAATGTTATTATAAAGTTAATACATTTATTGCATTGCAGCCTGTTTTTTTCTTTATTTGTTTTTTTTACCTTCCAGGTGGACCAACCGATCGACTAGCTGCAGCACTGATGTGCATTCTGACAGAAGCATTGCGCTGATGTCAGATTACACAAAAGTCGGTGTATGCGGCGCTGCAAGACGAGATTTCTCCTCTGTAGTAAAAGATACGTTTGCCAAGGCATATGAGCTGAGGAGGCGGCGGTGTTCATATGCTTTGGCAAACACTTTGTATATAAAAAAAATATAAAAATCCCGGCAATGATTTATTCATCCACATCGGTTGTTGTGAATAGAGAAATCGGGTTTGCGAGCTAATAAGGTATGGATGTTGGGCGGAGCTCCTATGTCCTGGCAAACGCCTTTCCCCTCCTTTTTTTTTTTTTTGGGCAGAGATTTTTTTCATCCACATTGATCGATGCGAATGAAGAAATCTGTGCCCTTCATTTTTTCTTTCAGCCCAGAGGCTGAACGGAAAAAACAAATCTCATTACCCGTATTTGTCTCAAGTTAGCGGAAAGGGAGACTTTGTGAGAAAAAATAAATAAATAAATTTCCGCTAACTTGTGCCCCAAATTTTTTTTTTAAATGAACTCGCCATGCCCCTCATTGAATACCTTGGGGTGTCTTCTTTCCAAAATGGGGTCACATGTGGGGTATTTATACTGCCCTGGCTTTTTAGGTGCCCTAAAGCGTGAAAAAAGTCTGGATCCAAATGTCTAAAAATGCCCTCCTAAAAGGAATTTGGGCACCTTTGCGCATCTAGGCTGCAAAAAAGTGTCACACATGTGGTATCGGCGTACTCAGGAGAAGTTGGGGAATGTGTTTTGAGGTGTCATTTTACATATACCCATGCTGGGTGAGATAAATATCTTGGTCAAATGCCAACTTCGTATAAAAAAATGGGAAAAGTTGTCTTTTGCCGAGATATTTATCTCACCCAGCATGGGTATATGTAAAATGACACCCCAAAACACATTGCCCTACTTCTTCTGGGTATGGCGATACCACATGTGTGACACTTTTTTGCAGCCTAGGTGGGCAAAGGGGCCCACATTCCAAAGAGCACCTTTAGGATTTCACAAGCCATTTTTTACAGATTTTGATTTCAAACTACTTCTCACATGGGGCCCCTAAAATGCCAGGGCAGTATAACTACCCCACAAGTGACCCCATTTTGGAAAGAAGACACCCCAAGGTATTTCATGATGGGCATAGTGAGTTCATGGAAGTTTTTATTTTTTGTCCCAAGTTAGTGGAATATGAGACTTTGTAAGGGAAAAAAAAAAAAATCTTCATTTTCCGCTAACTTGTGACAAAAAATAAAAAAATTATATGAACTCACTATGGCCATCAGCGAATACCTTAGGGTGTCTACTTTCCGAAATGGGGTCATTTGTGGGGTTTTTCTACTGTCTGGGCATTGTAGAACCTCAGGAAACATGACAGGTGCTCAGAAAGTAAGAGCTGCTTCAAAAAGCGGAAATTCAAATTTTTGTACCATAGTTTGTAAACGCTATAACTTTTACCCAAACCATTTTTTTTACCCAAATTTTTTTTTATCAAAGACACAATTTATATATGGATGTCTTTTAAAAAAAAAAAAATTTACAACTGAAAGTGAAAAATTTAATTTTTTTGCAAAAATTTAGTTAAATTTCAATTAATAACAAAAAAAGTAAAAATGTCATCAGCAATGAAATACCACTAAATGAAAGCTCTATTAGTGAGAAGAAAAGGAGGTAAAATTCATTTGGGTGGTAAGTTGCATGACCGAGCAATAAACAGTGAAAGTAGTGTAGTGCAGAATTGTAAAAAGTGGTCTGGTCATTAAGGGTGTTTAAGCTAGGGGGGCTGAAGTGGTTAATGGACATATCCATTGGTGCTTGTTTTCACCAGCCTTATGAAACAGACCGAGGTAAACTTTGAATATTGGAGGAATGATTGCGACACCAGTCTTTCCTCCCTAAGGGCTCATGCACATGGCTATTGTCCGCCTGTGGCCATATTGCGGTCTGCAATATATAGGCACTGGCCGTATGCATACTGTATCACGAATGCGGACCCATTCACTTGAATGGATCCACAATCCAGAAGGAGTGGTATGGAAGCACTACGGAGTGCTTCTGTGGAGTTTCTCTCCGTGCCTCCGCACCACAAAAAAAATACATGTTCTATTTTTTTGTGGTGTGGACGGATCACAGTCCCATTCAAGTTGAATAGGTCTGGATCTGTCTGCAGAATCCACACAGTTGGAGCCTGTGCAGACAAAGGTGGCATTAAAGTTTTAGTCTCTTAATCCTTGACCTGAAGATTATTAATGACATTTAATGTTTTATTTTGTTCTAGAATGTAGGGTGAAAGTAGCATCCACACATGAATTATTTACTTCAGGTTTATGAGCAAAGAGACGGATGCTAGAAAGATTTAACACAGGCCATGAAAAAGTAAAAAAAGAAAAAGCCACAAAGTGATAGCTGCTATTGAATTACATATTATTATGTATTCCAAAACGTCTGTTTATACTGATGTCATTAAACTCACTATTGTATTCCCATATGATGATAACTGGTGCAATTTCTCTGGATAATGATCATTTCAGTAATTTTATGGACTACATTAAAGAGCAGCTCTGCACATTTTAAATTCAGATTATGTCAATGTCTGATAATAAGATAAAGTCATGAAAGTGGGATACATCATCTCCCGGATGCCGGATCATGTGTGCACAAGTTTATTTGCATAACATCAATTTTTGCAATAATTAAGGCAATTCAATGCACAATCAATATACAGTAACAAAAAGTAACATACAACAGCAAGTGCATAAAAGGGTGATGGCATAGATAAATGGCTTATAAATAAACTGAGACCACAGAAGGTTAAAGTACAAAATAAGGATTACCTACTTATCTGACTGCATATTTTACAGCTGTCATATTATACAATAGACTGCTAAAAGGGACAAGAAAAATGTTGCTGGACCAACAAATACCTTACACAATCGTCTTTATTTCATACGTATGTCAAAAACATACATTAATGAGAGTGTGTCTCCAGCAGGGGCGGACTGGGAACTAAAAGTGGCCTTAGAAAAAAAAAATTCAAAGTGGCCCCATGTTGCATGTGTGTCCATACTGAAAGAAGGCAACATAATTAGGCAGGGACAATAGAAGTAGAAGGGCCAGCAATAGCACAGGGCAGAGCAATAAACTTCCCCAAGTGAACCAAATACCATAGTGCAGCACAATATACTGCTACAGTATCTGCTTCACAGTATAAAACTATCATTGACCTAAGGACGTTGATACAGTTGAATTCAGGAGGGCTGCTGGCCAGGTGAGTAGGAGAGATTCAGATAATTATGTACCCAGCTTGCGGCTGTTAGGAGGGCTTGGGTGACCCTCCTAGGTAGAGATGAGCAGATTTTTCTAAAATTCGATTCACCGGTTGACCAAATTTTTGGGGAAAAATTAGGTTCGATCCGAATAAATTTGTGGCGAATTACGTTAAAAACGGCTATTCCCTGGCTGCTGAGAGCCTTTATAGTGGTGTAGAACACTGTGCCTTGTAGTAACACGCATAGGGAGTCTGCTTTGGTAGTGAAATAATACTGTGAGTCCGTATGACATGCAGATGACAGGCGTCGCTCTTAGAATCACAGCATACTTCACTTATTTGGGAGGTTACGGAGCCAAAACTGACCAAATATCTCAAGTATCAACTCATCCTTACAGGTCGATTTTAGCGTCAAGAAGAAGTGCACACAGGCGTCAGCTGATTCCACATAGATGTCTACAAGTAGAACTCCCCAACAGAGTGGAGAGGATGTCAATAGTAAGTTTGTGTTGACGTCACTGATTATTTTCCCCATTCTCTGATCCATCAGAACAATTACCCAAAAAAAGAAGATCCTGTCTGTGGAGCATAATAATCCATCAGTATTGCTAAAGGCAAAAAAAAAAACAGTAGTGGATCTAAAACAGAGATGACACGTGAATAGAATATTTGCATGTCTTCTGTGTTTTCTACTCACTCCTGATTTTGGCTACTAAATCATAAGCCAATTCTGATGGGACCATACAGGCCTTAAAGCTAGTACACAGGGTCCGTTGTGCTTCTCATTTTTCCTTCCTTTTGACAGATCAAAAGAAGTGTCAAAGAAGTCATGATATCAGCCAGGCCGAAAGCCAAAATAGTGGACCAGTCATGAAGTGGGGAGGGTGGGAACAGCATAAGAAGTCCACAGAGTGGACCTATGACATAGTGGTTAGGTGAAAGCAGCATGAGGAGACCACAGAGTGGCACAATGACAGAGTCTGGAGGTGGCAGCAGCATGAGTAGGCCACAGAGTGGCACAATGACCGAGTCTGGAGGTGGCAGCAGCATGAGGAGACCACAGAGCTGCACAATGACAGAATGGCGGCAGCAACAGCAGCATCAGGAGGAGGCCACAGAAGGAGCACTTGGCATCAGATGTGTGGCATCAGGCGGGTAACAGCATCAGAACAGTAGCTGAGGCAGGTAGCCATAAGAAACAGGTCTCTTTTGTCAAATTGTTGGTGTGGCACCATGGATGATGCAGTCTGATTCATCAGGCATTGGTGTGTGGAAATCCTTGCTGATACACGCCTGATTCATCTTGATGCAGTGTCCCACTATATGCTATATGAGGTCACTTTAAACTCTTGCTAAATGTCATATCAAATGTATTGTAGTATCATGCTGTAATTCCCTATAACAGGCTGGCAGAGTCATTTACCTTTATTCACCCCTAGGTGGTGCTTGCACTACTTATATATATAGCTGTAGGGGTGTAAAGTTTGTGTGTCCGATGCTAATGAAGAGATGAGGAAGTTAATGGAGTAGGTGGAAATTTGTATTTCCACTGAAATAATTCAAAAAAGATTTAACCTCATATAATTGCAGTGCTTAATGCTGAATACAAGATTTTTTGTCCACCAAGATAATTCAAAAAAGATTTTACAGTATATAAGTGCAACGCATAATTCTGAATACAAGATTTTTTTCCACCGAAATAATTCAAAAAGATTTTACCGCATATAAGTTGTAAGAAGGTACAAGGAATCATTGTGGAGGTTCTTGGCATGGCCTCGGTGGAGTAAGAGTCATTTTTTAAGTGTCAGCAGTAGTGTTGATTGAGCACCAAAGTGCTCGGGTGCTCTGGCAGAACACATTGGGATGCTCGGGTGCTTGGTAGCACCCGAGCACAATGGAAGTAAATGGAAGAACCCAAGCATTAAACCAGGCACCCCTGCAGACCCTCTAAAAAATTATATGCAAGGGCCTGCTGGTGAGCTGACCCTCTAAAAGGTTGTAGGCGAGGGCCAGCAGGTGAGCTGACCCTCTAAAACATTATATGCGAGGGCCTTCAGGTGAGCTGACCCTGTAAAAGATAGCAAGTGAAGGCCTGCTAGTGAGCTGACCCACTAAAAAATTATATGCGAGGGCCTTCAGGTGAGCTGACCCTGTAAAAGATTGTAGATGAAGGCCTGCTGGTGAGCTGACCCTCTAAAAAATTATATGCAAGGGCCTGCTGGTGAGCTGACCCTGTAAAACATTATATGCGAGGGCATGCTGGTGAGCTGACCCTGTAAAAGATTTACAGTGCAGGCCTGCTGGTGAGCTGACCCTGTAAAAGATTTTAGGTGCGGGCCTGCTGGTGAGCTGACCCTCTAAAAGGTTGTAGGTGAGGGCCTGCAGGTGAAATGATCCTCTAATAAATTATATGCGAGGGCCTTCAGGTGAGCTGACCCTGTAAAAGATTGTAGGTGAAGGCCTGCTGATGAGCTGATCCTTTAAAAAATTATATGTGAGGTCCTGCTGGTGACCTGACCCTGTAAAACATTATATGCGAGGGCCTGCAGGTGAGATGACCCTGTAAAAGATTATATGCAAAGGCCATATATGCGACAAATAAGCATGTTGATATGATGGAAGAGGATGAGAAAAGGATGAGAAAAGGAAGATTCAACCATATACCTTTGTTTGTGGTGGAAGGGGTGCATGGGAATACAGTGTATTCAGTACATTATAAAAAGCACATTTAAAGTCCGGTGTAGTGTGGTGGAGTAGAGAAGTCAGGGGCAATCCAGGCCTTGTTCATTTTTATAAGAGTCAACCTGTCAGCATTTAAAGTTGATAGGCAGATGCGCTTATCGGTTATTATGCCCCCAGCAGCACTAATACCCGTTCTAACAAAAATACTGGTGGCAGGGCAGGCCAGCACCTCCAAGTTGTAGACCGCCAGTTCGTGCCACGTGTCCAGCTTGGACACCCAGTAGTTGAAAAGCACTGAGGGATCATTGAGGACACTTACACGCTCTGCTATGTACTCTTTCACCTTCTTCCAAAATGTTTTCCTCCTTGCAACACTAGGCCGCGCATCAGGGTGAGGGTGCTGGAGGGGTGTCATGAAACTGTCCCAGGCTTTGGAGAGTGTTGCCCTGCCTCTGTTGGAACTGCTGTGTCTTCCCCTTGTCTCCCCTCCTCGGTTGCCCAAGGAACTACGGACTCTGCCGCCAGCGTTGTCAGATGGAAAGCTTTGGAGCAATTTTTCAACAAGGATCTTCTGGTATTGCACCGTTTTGCTCGTCGTCTCCAGCAGAGAAATGAGAGATGAGAAGTTATCTTTGTACACTGGATGTCACAGATATTTTTTGGATGCGCACACTTTACATTGGAGATGTGGCAGAGCTAATGTCATTGTCCGCAGCGGACACACACCGTCCATGCCAAAAGTACATTGGATGTCACAGATATTTTTGGGGATGCGCACACTTTACACTGGAGATGTGGTGCAGCTAATGTCACTGTCCGCAGCGGACAATGTCTACGGAAAAAGTACACTGGATGTCACAGATATTTTTGGGATTCGCATACTTTACACAGGAGATGTGACACAGTTAATGTCACTGTCCGCAGCTGACACCGTCTACGAAAAAGTAGACTGGATATCACAGATATTTTTTGGATGCGCACACTTTACACTGGAGATGTGGCACAACTAATGTCACGGTCCGCAGTGGACACCGTCTATGGAAAAAGTACACTGGATGTCATTTTTTCAGCGCATACGTTACACTGCAGATGTGGAACTGGTTATGTCACTATCAGAAGCAGACCCCGTCTATTGAAAAAGTACACTGTATGTCACAGATATTTTTTGGATGCGCACACTTTACACAGGAGATGTGGCGCAGCTAATGTCCCTGTCCGCAGCGGACAATGTCTACGGAAAAAGTACACTGGATGTCACAGATATTTTTGGGATTCGCATACTTTACACAGGAGATGTGACACAGTTAATGTCACTGTCCGCAGCTGACACCGTCTACGAAAAAGTAGACTGGATATCACAGATATTTTTTGGATGCGCACACTTTACACTGGAGATGTGGCGCAACTAATGTCACTGTACGCAGCAGACAGTCTACGGAAAAATTATACTGGATGTCAGATATTTTTTGGATAGGCACACTTTCCACTGAAGATGTGGCGCAGCTAATGTCGCTGTCTGCAGTGGCCTAACTATTGTACACTATTCAGTGTAGGATGGCTAAAAATAGATATTGCTGCCACACACAATAGTCCTTAGAAGGACTTTTGGGTCTGTAAAGTTTTAGCAATTTAGTGCAAGTTGCGCTAAAAATATAGATTGCTGCTGCCACACACAATAGTCCTTAAAAGGACTTTTGGGTCTCTGAAAAGTTTTGGTGGTAAAAATATTCTTAAATCACTTCCTATACTGTCTGTCCCTTCCTCAGCACAGCTCTCCCTAACTAAGAATGAGTCGAACATGTTATATAGCACCCGATGACGCGTTCTGGCCAGCCAATCACTGTAATGCCAGCAGCCAACATGGCTACGGAATTACAGTGAGGGCAGTACTTACCTGTTTTGCTGCAGGGCGGAGACTCGACTGGTGTTCGGTCGAACATGCTCGATCATCACTAGTCAGCAGCAGTTGCTGTTTAACACCTTGATACTTAATATGGCTGTAATAGCTGATCCGGGATGGCTCTTACTTGGAGTAGCTGGGTGGGGGACTACTCCCCATGTTCCAGGCCGGGTTTGAAGTAGCACCCAGGAGAAAAGGTGATCATTTTGTATATGAACTTTTCATGTGTGTGAACGATCACCAAGCAACTTGCGTTTTTGTTTTGCTTTCACTTGTGAATAAACACTGATGTTTTCAACCAAGAACTTGTACTTTGCCTCTGTGCTGCACCCATTAATCCTAATTACCAGAGCGGATCCCTACAAAGTGCAGCGCTTAATGCTGAATACATATAATGGAGCCTGGAGATGGAGAGGTTCCCCCCGCACTATACGGATGTCTCAGAAATGAACCGCTGCTCCTGACAGCAGCTCCTGGGAAGGGCATGGAGCGCCCTGGTCATCCAGCATATATTCGCTCCGCTAAAGGATTATTTTGAAAGTGTGTAGAAGCCACGCGGGGCCCCCACGCTGCAGATTTATCATGGAGACATAATGGAGATTTAACCGCATATAACCGCAGCGCTGACTGCTGAATACATTTTGTTTTTCGATCGAAATACTTCAATAAAGATTTTACCATATATAACCGCCGCACTGACTGACTGCTACCGCCACTCCTTCCGTGAACCCCTGCTACTTCCGAGGTAGGTAGGCTGCTTCGAAGCAGGTGCTCTACCCCGGGCACGTTTGCAGGGCTGTCTTTAACAAGGGGCAAAAGGGGCAGCTGCCCCGGGCCCAGTTGCTCCTGGGGGGCCCAAGGCAGCTGCCTCTTGAGCCCTGCTAGCCACTGCCCAGGGTGTCAGGCTGTCAGCTACACAGTGGGTGCTGCCATGCCATACCTGCCGGCACTCCAGGCAGCGTACTGTGAGAGCTGTGATTCTCTAGGACCTTAGATGACATCATCACCATGTTACCAGTAACCTAGCATTATTACTGGTCACATGGCTATGAGGTCATCAAGGTCCTTTCTACCAGGAGTGTTGCTGTAGAAGTTTGCCTTAACTGTGGAGCTTTTTTTTGTGAAGATTACTTCAGAAAAAGGTGACAGGGGCTGTTATGCTAATATACTGTAAACTACTGTATAGTGGGGTGCTGTATAGTGTGGGGGCCTGTATACTGTGTGGGGCTGTATACTGTGGGGGCCTGTATACTGTGGGGGGCTGTATACTGTGGGTGCTGTATATTGTGGAGTGCTATACTGCTGTACTGTATAGTGTGGGGGCTGTATAGTGTGGGGTGCTGTATCGTGTATAGTTTGAGGTGCTGTATACGGTGAGGTGCTATACTGCTCTACTGTATACTGTGAGGTGTTGTATACTGTGGGCTGCTATACTGCTCTACTATATACTGTGGGGTACTGTATAGTGTGGGGTGCTATACTGCATACTGTGGGTTGCTGTATACTATAGGGTGCTGTACTGCATACTGTGCTGGGGTGCACTGTAACACTAAGGTGAGCAGAGCCCCGGTCTCCTTCCTGCAGAGCGGTGCCCACTTCCAGCCCTGACCTCAGCTGCCCAGAGCACTGATCCTGAGCCGCTGGAGTCTTCAGAACTGGAAGTATTTACAGTAATTCACTGTACTCTACCAGATGTGTGGATTTTTTGTGTGTGTGTTATGGTGGAGGGCGTGATTGCCTGCTATGGTGTGGGAAGGCGGGATCCAGGGGGCCCAAGTAAATTTTTGCCCAGGGTCCAATCAATATTAAAGACGGCCCTGCACGTTTGGCTCCCGACCTCCCATTGCTGCCACCCTGCTGATTCCCAGCCATGCTTTCAACACATATAACCGCCAACATGACAGTTCACGTTGAGAATGTATTTTTCTGTTTGTACTGAAATAGGTCACTAAACCCTTTCAACACATCTAACCGACGACGACGTGAACTGAGAATGTATTTTTATGTCTGCACTGAAATACAAAATAACACATATAAACGCGCGCACTGACTGACTGCTACAGACGCTCCTGTACCACTACTTCCCGGGCAGGTAGGCTGCTGCAAAGCAGGTGCTCTACCCCGGGCACGTTTGGCTCCCGACCTCCCACTGCTGCCACTCTGCTGACTCCCAGCCATGCTTTCAACACATATAACCGCCGACGTGAACTGAGAATATATTTTTCTTTTTTGTACTAAAATAGGCCACTGAATGCTTTTGCCACAAATAAGTGAAATGCGTATATATTTATCTTTTTTTAATGTAATGTGACCCTCTACACTTTTAACAGAAATAACTGCAGAAGTGAACTGAGCATATATTTTTCTTGTTGGACTGAAATGGGCCACTATACGATTTCACCCGAATTAACTACAGAAATGCACTGAGAATATATTTATCTTTTTTTACTGTAATACGCTCCTATATGCTTTCACTAGAAATAACTGTAACAATGCAGTGCGTATATATTTTTCTTTTTTTAATGAAATACGACCCTATACGCTTTCATCAGAAATAACTGCAGAAGTGACCTGAGAATTTATATTTCTTGTTGGAATGAAATAGGCCACTATACGCTTTAACCAGAAAAAAATAAAATAGTGCAGTACGTATATATTTTTCTTTTTTAATGAAATACGACCCTATACGCTTTTACCAGAAATAACTGCAGAAGTGACCTGAGAATATATATTTCTTGTTGGAATAAAATAGGCCACTATATGCTTTAACCAGAAAACAATAAAAAATATTTTTCTTATTTTACTGTAATACGCCCCCATATGCTTTCAACTGAAATAACTGCAGAAGTGAAGTGCGTATATATTTGTCTTGTATTACTGAAATGTGCCCCTATACGCTTTCACCAGAAATAACTGCAACAGTGCAGTGCGTATATATTTTTCTTTTTTTACTGTAATGCGCCCTCATATGCTTTCAACAGAAATAACTGCAGAAGTGAAATGCGTATATATTTTTCTTGTCGTACTGAATAAGATACTAAGATATAAGCCACTAAAGGCTTTCCAACATAACACTTGCAGCCCAATAACAAAAAACTGGAATGATAGAGCTTTTTAATGACTATTTGGATCCCCAAATAATCATTCCCTGCACTTGTAAGGCTACTTTCACACTAGCGTTCGGGCGGATCCGTTCTGAACGGATCCGCTCATAATAATGCAGACGGAGGCTCCGTTCAGAACGGATCCGTCTGCATTAAAATGGCAAAAAAAAAGCTAAGTGTGAAAATAGCCTCGGACGGATCCGTCCAGACTTTCAATGTAAAGTCAATGGGGGACGGATCCGCTTGAAGATTGAGCCACATTGTGGCATCTTCAAACGGATCCGTCCCCATTGACTTACATTGTAAGTCTGGACGGATCCGCACGGATCTGCACGCCTCCGCACGGCCAGGCGGACACCCGAACGCTGCAAGCAGCGTTCAGCTGTCCGCCTGTCCGTGCGGAGGCGAGCGGAGCGGAGGCTGAACGCCGCCAGACTGATGCAGTCTGAGCGGATCCGCCTCCATTCAGACTGCATCAGGGCTGGACGGCTGCGTTCGGGTCCGCTCGTGAGCCCCTTCAAACGGAGCTCACGAGCGGACCGACCAACGCTAGTGTGAAAGTAGCCTAAATCACTTTCCTATCAATGTCCCTAGTGCCTTTTGACGTCTCTCCCTGCACTAAGATCCTGTGAAATAATTTCTCCCTATCCTTTTCATTTATTTTTTTTAAACATAGAGGTTTTTCCAATTACTGTCCCTAGCGCCTTCACACGTCTGTCCCTGCACTCTGAATGCTGGAAAATGGCAGAATCTAAAATGGCTGCTGTATTTATAGGGCTGTGACATCACCGGTCTGGCTGGCTGCCAATTGACTGCATGCAGGCATGTCAATCTGGGTGATCCCGCCTTCTCAGAGTTCCTTGCCCCAGTTCCTCAGTCCTCACATGTGTAGCCGCCATTTTAGGAAAATTGCGATTCGTTACCACGAAGCATGAGGAAATTCGCATTTGCTGCAAATCAAAGTTTTCCTGAAATTCGGATCGAATTCCACTTCGTTGACTTCGATTTGCTAATCTCTATACCTAGGCATCGGCCCACCCACCAGGAAATTTCCCTTTAGGGTTTATGGCCAATCCGCCCAATCCGCCCCTGGTGTCCAGTTTTCACCCCTTAAAAACTGCTGACAGAGCTAGGTACGACACCAAGAGCAGTTAAAACATATCTATGTGAATGTTCATACTAGTTGCATGATTGAGAAGAAATTTTTATTCACCTTTTGAAATGAATGATCCAAAGTATCTTCTGTCCCCAACCCCACTCTTTTGTTCTTAGTGCTCAGTTATTACTACTATACACATAGATATGTATTAACTGCTTTACATGGTCTTCTATCTACTATAGCTCTCTCAGAAGTCTTGAGGGTCAACCAGAAGTCCACTAGATCCACCACCTGACATGGTGAGACTGTACCCTGATGCAAAAACAAGTGTGTATCGTAGGCTTATTTACAATTTATGTAGGAGCTATTTATCAGAAATGGGTAATTGTATTAAAATCCAGATGTGTATTTATGTCTATATATGTGTCTCTATGTAATTGGACAACAGAACCCTAAAATACCACCTCAAAAACAACAATGCAGCACGATGACCTAGAAAACTGCAGCATTCACTATAGCTGTATGTGCACCGGAATTCATGCATGACATGTAACATCTGGGCGAACAGTACAACGAAGGAAATACAATTCCAGACAACGGTTTCATTTCAATCCCATAAGTGGCAGCTGGGTCTCCTTCAGCCTCTCGTCGTGTCTTACTATGACTAGTATTTGTATCTGTCATCAAGCATTGTGAACATGCGTGGATGTGTTACATTGGTATATATGGCTTGCACAGCAGCCTCTGTAATCATATTCATCTGAGTACTTATACGCCTTTCATCTGCTCTCTGTCTCCGTTTGCCGCACCTCTCTGTTGTCTCTTTCTGGATTGTTTTACTCCTTCTGTCTTTCAATGAGTATTAGTCAGATTTTCAATTTCCCAGTTAAATGCTTTATTGTAAACCTTTGGGCTTTCTTGGGAACATTACTGAGATTGCATGAAATTGATGCTGAGCAGGTGTGAAGAGTACAAAACAAGTAACCCTTTCCTGGCAACTGAATCATGTTCCGGCATGCCGAGTAACTGTATTTCTGCAGTGCACAAACAAACCAGTAGGGATCATCTACATGAGCGAATTGTTTCCGTGTTTAAAGCAGACAGCACTGGCATGGAAAACGGACCCATTAGTCAATAATTTAATTTTCTATCTTTTGTCTTTTTCATTAGGGATGAGTCAACCTCAACTGCAAATTTCAGGTTCGTACCGAACATTGCGAGTTTTGATACCCGGACCTGAACTTGGACTTTTTCACTGAAGTTCAGGTTCGGGTTCGGTGCTCGGGTGTTTTTTGAATTACTTTATTATTTTCCGCTATAACATGGTTATATCGGAAAATAATGGCATTTTTAAGATGGAAAGCAAAAGGGAAACCTTTAGAGGCATTCTGTTTTGCATTCCATCATAATAGAGGTCTATGGACAGCATAACGGATTCGTCTGGTTTCCGTTATGCAGGACGGGAAAAAAATCCCCTTTGCTTTCCATCTTAAGAATGCCATTATTTTCTGATATAACTATGTTATAACGGATAATAATAAAGTGAAGTTCAGGTCCCCATTGACTTCAATGGGGTTCAGGTTTCGGGTCAAGTTCGGGTCCCGAAACCCGAAGTTTGACCTAAAGTTTGGTTGAACCCGTCAAACCCAAACTTCTACGGGTTCGCTCAATGGAGTCAATGGATCAGTGAAAAGAACTGAACTACACTGAAGGACTGTCTGCATTTTACTGATGTAGGAGATGCTGTGTGTTATTGTTTTCACGGACACATAGTTTTTTTTACAATGGAACTGTATGGTGAACGGATGCAACTGTATGGCATCAGTCTGATGCAATCATTTAATGTATACGTTTTTTGTATATATTAAATGGATGGGAAAAACATGACGTGAACCCACTTTAAGATGAACACCAGATTTAATAGCAGAGAAAGCTATATGGATCAGGCTAATCAGTGACAAAAGTGACCACTGTGCCAAGTGACTGGTTTGACTTTGGGCTAAACCCCTGGCTTTCACCCTTTTACTACTATACAGGGATCTGGTCTTCGCTGCAGGGGGGCAACTGGACTGTTACTTCCTGAGATAGTCCCAGTACATCTGGTAACTATCCTGCAAGGAAACAGAGACTACGGTGCAAAGAACCAGCAATCTGAGCATGCAATATATAACACCGTTCAGACTCAAGACCAGGATACAGGATCACGGACAGAGACACATAGCCAGGAACCCATGCAAATCAGGATACATGGAGCATGACGAACATAGACAGTTAAGAGCGTAATCAGACAAAATTTATAAATTGCCTGAAACCCATGAAGAACTGATGCCTGGTGCACACAGACAGATCCAGATATACAAACGACATAGATACATTGCCTGAAACCAATACAGAACTGATGCCTGGTGCACACAAACAGATACAGACATACAAATGACATAGATAAATTGCCTGAAACCCATGAAGAACTGATGCCTGGTGCACACAGACAGATCCAGACATACAAACGACATAGATACATTGCCTGAAACCAATACAGAACTGATGCATGGTGCACACAAACAGATACAGACATGCAAATGACATAGATACATTGCCTGAAACCCATGAAGAACTAATGCCTGGTGCACACAGACCGATCTGGACATACAAATGACATAGATACATTGCCTGGAACACACACAGAACTGATGCATGGTGCACACAGACAGATACAGACATACTTTGTACAAATGACATAGATACATTGCCTGAAACCAATATAGAACTGATGCATGGCGCACACAGACCGATCCGGACATACAAACGACATAGATACATTGCCTGGAACGCACACAGAACTGATGCATGGCGCACACAGACAGATACAGACATACAAATGACATAGATACATTTCCTGAAATCCAAGCGGAACTGATATATAGTGCACACAGACGGATCCGAACATACAAACAGCATAAATACATTGGAACCTATTCAGAACTGATGTATGGCACACACAGACAGATCCGGACATACAAACGACATAGATACATTGCCTGGAACGCACACAGAACTGATGCATGGCGCACACAGACAGATACAGACATACAAATGACATAGATACATTTCCTGAAATCCAAGCGGAACTGCTATATAGTGCACACAGACGGATCCGAACATACAAACAGCATAAATACATTGGAACCTATTCAGAACTGATGTATGGCACACACAGACAGATCCAGAGAAACAAAGACATAGTAACCTACGCAGTGGCGGACTGACAACTCATGGGGCCCCCGGGCAATAGGAGATTATGGGGCCCCTGTGTCCCCGCCCACCCTCAAGCCACACCCACATATTGCACCGCCCACATCACCTATATCAATATGTAAATCCAGGAGAACCCTTTTACCTTATGTTATCTGTAGTGTTACATAGGATTGCAAAAATACCCAGGAGCCAAATAAAAAAATTTGTTGCCAAATTTAAAGGCTCTTTCACACTAGCATTTTTGCTCTATCCGGCAGGGTTCAGCAAAAACACTTCCGTTACTGATAATACAACCATCTGCATCTGTTATGAAGGGATCCGGTTGTATTATCTGTAACATAACTAAGACGGATCCGTCATGGACTCTACTGAAAGTCAATGGGGGGCGGAACCGTTTTCTATTGTGTCTTGCTCCGTCTTGCTCCACATCCCAGGACGGAAAGAAAAATACATGCTGCTGTTTGCTCTCTGGTCTGGGAACGCAACTAAACGCAAAGGAATGCATTTGGAGGGTTCCATTCTGTTCAGTTCTGTTTTGTCCCTATTGACAATGAATGGGTAAACAACGGAGGCTTTTTTTATGGAGTCACATAGCACTACATGTCACTCTGCTGTTACTAGTGTAGAGAGAGGCTGCTGCTGGTGATTTCAGGGAGAGAATAGGAGAAAATCTTTGTTCAGAATGTGAATCTAACTCAGCGATCGACATACATTTAGTTGTGTGGGTGCAGGGCACAATCTTTTTACCCTGCCCTGAGCCCAGTGACCGAAAAAAAACGTTTATCCGTCTGTTAGTTAGGTAGGCGGCGGTGGTGGACATTCTATGCAAGCTCACTGCACAGGCACTGCATCTGAGCTTTTGTGACATTAAAAACCATGCTTGAAAAACTGCACTAATAATCTGGTTGTAAAAAAATCACCCTTTTTTTGGTAATATACAACATCTGGTGCATTTGCAGAATTAGTCAGTGTGCAATTTAACCTCCTCACGACCGCCGTACGCAGGATTGCGTCTTCGCGGCGGTCGTGCTGTTCTGGCTGGACGCGCCGGTGCGTCCTCTCCCGAGACGCGAGATTTCCGGGTATGCCGGCCCGCGCATGCGCATCGCGGGCCGGCAAAATTCAAAGAAGAACTTCGTCATCAACCTGCCGGCCACGATCATTGGCTGGCAGGTTGATGATTTTCAAAAAAACCAATCAGCAGGCATATAACCCCACATATTAGTAAATATGATGGGGTTATATGGCTGCTGTGCTCCTCTGCTCCTTCTTTTGGTCGGTTGGTTCCAGGAGAGGAGCAGAGGAGCACATCATTACTGTGAGTACCCACTACACCACACTTAGCCCCCAGATCACCTCCCAGCACCCAATTAACCCTTTGATCACCCCTTCTTGCCCCTGTCAATCACTAGTGAAAAGGAAAAAAAGTGATCAGTGCAAACTGTCCCTTTTTTTTTTTTTCACTGGTATTGACCGTTAGGTTTTAGGTATAGTTTAGGTCCCTTGGTTAGGTAGTTAGCGATCAGTTAGCGCCCAGCCCACCGCACCGCAGTCCGTTATTCGCTGATTAGCGTATCGCTAATCAGCATTTGTACTTTTATAGTATCTGAAAGTGATCAAAACTGATCACGGTCAGATCTATAATAGTACTAGTGTCACTTTAGTTCGCCCTCCACCCAAAACGCAGTGTTTGCCCGATCAGGCCTGATCGGTCGCCCACACGTGCGTTTGCCCACGCCCGCCCCACCGCAGTGACAAAAAAATATTTTTTTTTTGATCACTGCACATTCACTTTACACGCACTGCGGCGATAAAAAAATCAGTTTTGATATTTTTTATCAACCGCAGCGGCCTCCGGTACTTCGCTAGGCTCCCCTTTGTAAGACAGGCTTGCTTTTTTTTTCTTGGGTAGTCTCAGGGAATACCCCGAAATTTAGTTGCCCACATGTCTAACAGGGGGTATTCTTCTGAAGAGGCCTACAGGCTTCTGACCCAGTCGGATGAGGAGTGGGAACCCTCATCTGATGAATCCAGTGGGTCAGAATACGAACCTGTAGAAAGCAGTGGCTCTCTGACCCAAAGTTCGGACGAGGAGGCTGAGGTCCCTGATAGCAGCAGGCGTACCCGGCCCCGTGTCGCTAGACTGCAGGTTGCGCAGGATCCGCTTCAAGAGCAGCAGAGTGGGGCTGGTGCTGTCGGATTACGTGGTGAGGCATACACCAGCAGCCCAGCTCTTCCTGGACCTAGTACCAGCACTGCCGTACAACCTGGTGAAGTAGCGAGCACCAGAAGGGCAGTTGAAGCTGGTACGGTGGCACGTGCAGTAGTGACCCCGTCGCAGCCACCGCAAAGACGTGCCCGTAGAGCCCCTAGAATCCCAGAGGTGCTGGCAAACCCTGATTGGCAGTCCCCAACTTCCGCCGCACCCGTAGTTTTCCCTTTCACTGCCCAGTCTGGAGTTCGGGTTGAGACAGCTCAGATCGGTTCGGCCCTGGGATTTTTTGAGCTGTTCTTGACTGCGGAGCTTTTAGACTTAGTTGTGGCCGAAACAAACAGATATGCCGCACAATTTATAACCGCTAACCCGGGAAGCTCTTATGCCCAGTCTTTCCGGTGGAAACCAGTCCAAGTTTCCGAAATTAAAACTTTTCTGGGCCTCCTCCTCAACATGGGCCTGACAAAAAAGCATGAATTGCGGTCATATTGGTCCACGAACCCAATTCATCACATGCCCATGTTCTCTGCTGCCAAGTCCAGGGCACGATTTGAGGCCATCCTGCATTTCCTGCACTTTAGCGATAACACCGCCTCCCGTCCCAGTGGCCACCCAGCTTTTGACCGGCTCCACAAAATTCGGCCCCTCATAGACCACTTCAACAACAAATTTGCAGATTTGTATACCCCTGAGCAAAACATTTGCGTAGACGAGTCCCTTATACATTTTACCGGGCGCCTTGGCTTCAAACAATACATCCCAAGCAAGCGCGCCCGGTATGGGGTCAAATTGTATAAGCTCGGTGAAAGGGCCACAGGCTATACCCACAAATTTCGGGTCTATGAGGGAAAAGATCAGACCCTGGAGCCGGTCGGTTGCCCTGACTACCTGGGGAGCAGTGGGAAGACAGTTTGGGACTTGGTGTCACCCTTATTCGGCAAGGGGTACCATCTTTATGTGGACAATTTTTACACAAGTGTGGCCCTCTTTAGGCATTTGTTTCTAGAATGGATTGGCACCTGTGGTACCGCGCGAACTAGTCGCGCGGGCTTCCCCCAACGGCTCGTTACCACCCGTCTTGCAAGGGGGCAGAGGGCCGCACTGTGTAACGAAGAACTGCTCGCGGTGAAATGGAGAGACAAGCGTGACGTTTACATGCTCTCCTCCATTCACGCAGACACGACAATCCAAATTGAGCGAGCAACCCGTGTCATTGAAAAGCCCCTCTCAGTCCACGACTATAACCTCCACATGGGAGGGGTCGACTTCAATGACCAGATGTTGGCTCCGTATTTAGTTTCCCGACGCACCAGACGCTGGTATAAGAAGGTGTCTGTATATTTAATTCAATTGGCTCTGTACAATAGTTTTGTTCTCTACAGTAAGGCTGGGAGAACTGGATCCTTCCTCAAATTTCAGGAAGAGATCATCGCGAACCTCCTGTATCCAGGAGGTTCCGTGGCCCCATCCACCAGTGTAGTTAGCCGTCTACACGAGCGACACTTCCCCAGTGTCGTTGCTGGTACCTCAAACCGACCGCCACCCCGAAAAAAATGTCGTGTCTGTAGCAGGAGTGGAATAAGGCGTGACACCCGCTATTTCTGTCCTGACTGTTCGGACCACCCTGCCCTATGCTTTGGAGAGTGTTTCCGGAAGTACCACTCACAGGTACACTATTAGCATAGGGATCATCTCACCAGGATAGGCACACAGGGCTATTAGGGCCCATTCACTCACAGCTGCTGCAAACGTCTCCTTTCACATGGGACAAAGTGCATAACGCACTTCGCCACATCTTTGGGCGATTTGCGCTTTGCACATTGACCCATGGGGAAGGAGAGGTTTGTTCTATAAAGGTAAAAAAACAAAAAAACAAACAAAAAAAAAAAAAAACTGGTAAGCAAACAGGTTAATGTTTAGTTCCAAAAGTTAAAGTTACATGTTCTGTTCCAAAGTTAATAAAATTATTGCGTTGTGGCCTGTTTTTTTCTTTTTTTTTTGTCTTTTTACCTTCCAGGTGGACCAACCGATCTACTAGCTGCAGCACCGATGTGCATTCTGACAGAAGCATTGCGCTGCTGTCAGATTACACGCAAGTCGGTGTATGCGGCGCTGCAAGACGGGATTTTCTCCTCTGCAGTGACAGATACGTTTGCCGAGGCATACGAGCTGAGGAGGAGGCGGCGTTCCTATGCTTTGGCAAGCACTTTGTATGTATATATATATATATATATATATATATATATATATATATATATATGAAAAAAGTCCAGTGGGAGCACCACCAGAGTACGGGTGCAAAGTCCAACACAGGGCAGTGGCAAACCCCAAAATTGTATAAAGCGAAGAAGTAGGACTGCACTCCAAAATGTAGTAAAATAGCAGTGATTTATTCACCCATAATATGGCAAGTCTTGCGACGTTTCGGCTCACAAGAGCCTTCCTCAAGCCTTGAGGCTTGAGGAAGGCTCTTGTGAGCCGAAACGTCGCAAGACTTGCCATATTATGGGTGAATAAATCACTGCTATTTTACTACATTTTGGAGTGCAGTCCTACTTCTTCGCTTTATATATATATATATATATATATATATAAAAAAAATCCCGGCAATGATTTATTCATCCACATCGATTGATGCGAATGGAGAAATCTGGTTTGCCAGGGCATACGAGCTAAGTGGGTATGGATGTAGGGCGGAGCTCCTATGTCCTGGCAGACGCCTTTCCCCTCCATTTTTTTTTTTTGGCAGAGATTTTTTCATCCACATTGATCGATGCGAATGAAGAAATCTGTGCCGTTCATTTTTTTCTTTCAGCCCAGAGGCTGAACGGAAAAAAAAATCTCATTACCTGTATGCTCAATATAAGGAGAATAGCAGAAACTCCTAATGCTGGCCATACATGTAATGATTGCGGAGACCCTCAAATGCCAGGGCAGTACAAACACCCCACAACTGACCCCATTTTGGAAAGAAGACACCCCAAGGTATTTGCTGAGGGGCATATTGAGTCCATGAAAGATTGAAATTTTTGTCCTAAGTTAGCGGAAAGTGAGACTTTGTGAGAAAAAACAAAAAAGAAAATCAATTTCCGCTAACTTATGCGGAAAATTTTTTTTTCTATGAACTTGCCAGGCCCCTCATTGGATACCTTGGGGTGTCTTCTTTCCAAAGTGGGGTCACATGTGGGGTATTTATACTGCCCTGGCTTTTTAGGGGCCCTAAAGCGTGAGAAGAAGTCTGGGATCCAAATGTCTAAAAATGCCCTCCTAAAAGGAATTTGGGCACCTTTGCGCATCTAGGCTGCAAAAAAGTGTGACACATCTGGTATCGCCGTACTCAGAAGAAGTTGGGGAATGTGTTTTGGGGTGTCATTTTACATATACCTATACTGGGTGAGATAAATATCTTGGTCAAATGCCAACTTTGTATAAAAAAATGGGAAAAGTTGTCTTTTGCCAACATATTTCTCTCACCCAGCATGGGTATATGTAAAATGGCACCCCAAAACACATTCCCCAACTTCTCCTGAGTACGGCGATACCAGATGTGTGACACTTTTATGATGCCAAGGTGGGCAAATGGGCACATATTCCAAAGTGCACCTTTCGGGTTTTGCAGGCCATTTTTTACACATTTTGATTGCAAAGTACTTCTCACACATATGGGCCCCTAAATTGCCAGGGCAGTATAACTACCCCACAAGTGACCCCATTTTGGAAAGAAGACACCCCAAGGTATTCTGTGAGGGGCATGGTGAGTTCCTAGAATTTTTTATTTTGTCTCAAGTTAGTGGAATATGAGACTTTGTAAGAAAAAAAACAAAAACAAAAAAACATAATCATTTTCCGCTAACTTGTGACAAAAAATAAAAAATTCTAGGAACTCGCAGTGCCCCTCACGGAATACCTTGGGATGTCTTCTTTCCAAAATGGGGTCACTTGTGGCGTAGTTATACTGCCCTGGCAATTTAGGGGCCCAAATGTGTGAGAAGTACCTTGCAATCAAAATCTGTAAAAAATAAACGGTGAAATCCGAAAGGTGCACTTTGGAATATGCGCCCCTTTGCCCACCTTGGCATCAAAAAAGTGTCACACATGTGGTATCGCCGTACTCAGGAGAAGTTGGGGAATGTGTTTTGGGGGGTCATTTTACATATACCCATGCTGGGTGAGAAAAATATCTTGGTCAAATGCCAACTTTGTAGAAAAAAATGGGAAAAGTTGTCTTTTGCCAAGATATTTCTCTCACCCAGCATGGGTATATGTAAAATGACCCCCCAAAACACATTCCCCAACTTCTCCTGAGTACGGCGATACCACATGTGTGACACTTTTTTGCTGCCAAGGTGGGCAAAGGGGCGCATATTCCAAAGTGCACCTTTCGGATTTCACCGGTCATTTCTTACACATTTTGATTGCAAAGTTCTTCTCACACATTTGGACCCCTAAATTGCCAGGGCAGTATAACTACCCCACAAGTGACCCCATTTTGGAAAGAAGACACCCCAAGGTATTCTGTGAGGGGCATGGTGAGTTCCTAGAATTTTTTATTTTTTGTCGCAAGTTAGTGCAATATGAGACTTTGTAAGAAAAAATAAAATAAAAAAATCATCATCATTTTCCGCTAACTTGTGACAAAAAATAAAAAGTTCTATGAACTCACTATGCCCATCAGCGAATACCTTAGGGTGTCTACTTTCCGAAATGGGGTCATTTGTGGGGGTTTTCTACTGTCTGGGCATTGTAGAACCTCAGGAAACATGACAGGTGCTCAGAAAATCAGAGCCGTTTCAAAAAGCGGAAATTCACATTTTTGTACCATAGTTTGTAAATGCTATAACTTTTACCCAAACCATTTTTTTTTTGCCCAAACATTTTTTTTTATCAAAGACATGTAGAACTATAAATTTAGCGAAAAATTTATATATGGATGTCGTTTTTTTTGCAAAATTTCACAGCTGAAAGTGAAAAATGTCATTTTTTTTGCAAAAAAATCGTTACATTTTGATTAATAACAAAAAAAGTAAAAATGTCAGCAGCAATAAAATACCACCAAATGAAAGCTCTATTAGTGAGAAGAAAAGGAGGTAAAATTCATTTGGGTGGTAAGTTGCATGACCGAGCGATAAACGGTGAAAGTAGTGTAGTGCCGAAGTGTAAAAAGTGGCCTGGTCATGAAGGGGGTTTCACCTAGCGGGGCTGAAGTGGTTAAGCTAGAAATACAGCCATAATTTTCATTTTTTTTTAAAACACCTTTTTGTGCAAAATACACTATTTTACATCCCTAGCTGCATCTGGAAGTGTGAAATTCAAACGTTATATATAGCTTTCATTTTCTGTTAGTATAAAAACACACTTTTTTTGGCAATATACAACATCTGGATTAGTCAGTGTGCAATTTAACCGCCTCCGGACCGCCTAATGCAGATCCGCGGTCCGGAGGCGGCAGCTCTGCGCAGAGTGACGCATATACGCGTCATCTCGCGAGAGCCGTGACTTCCTGTGAACGCGCGCACACAGGCGCGCGCGTTCACAGGAACGGAAGGTAAGAGACAGGATCTCCAGCTTGCCAGCGGCGATCGTATGATTTTTACGGATCTACGGATACATGGATCGGATCCGCAAAACACATACGGACGTCTGAATGGAGCCTTACAGGAGGGTGATCAATGACAGGGGGGTGATCACCTCATATACACTCCCTGATCACCCCCCTGTCATTGATCACCCCCCTGTAAGGCTCCATTCAGACGTCCATATGATTTTTACGGATCCACGGATACATGGATCGGATCCGCAAAACACTTACGGACGTCTGAATGGAGCCTTACCGGGGGGTGATCAATGACAGGGGGGTGATCACCCCATACAGACTCCCTGATCACCCCCCTGTCATTGATCACCCCCTGTAAGGCTCCATTTAGACATTTTTTTTGGCACAAGTTAGCGGAAATAGATATTTTATTTTTATTTGTGTCTTCTTTCCAAAATGGGGTCACATGTGGGGTATTTATACTGCCCTGTCATTTTAGGGGCCCGAAAGCGTGAGAAGAAGGAAGGAATTTGGGCCGCTTTGCGCATCTAGGCTGCAAAAAAGTGTCACACATGTGGTATCGCCGTACTCAGGAGAAGTTGGGCAATGTGTTTTGGGGTGTCATTTTACATATACCCATGCTGGGTGAGATAAATATCTTGGTCAAATGCCAACTTTGTAGAAAAAAATGGGAAAAGTTGTCTTTTGCCAAGATATTTCTCTCACCCAGCATGGGTATATGTAAAATGACACCCCAAAACACATTCCCCAACTTCTCCTGAGTACGGCGATACCAGATGTGCGACACTTTTTTGCAGCCTAGGTGGGCAAAGGGGCACACATTCCAAAGAGCACCTTTGGGATTTCACCGGTCATTTTTTACAGATTTTGATTTCAAACTACTTCTCATGCATCTGGGCCCCTAAAATTTTAGGGCAGTATAACTACCCCACAAGTGACCCCATTTTGGAAAGAAGACACCCCAAGGAATTTTGTGATGGGCATAGTGAGTTCATGGAAGTTTTTATTTTTTGTCACAAGTTAGTGGAATATGAGACTTTGTAAGAAAAAAAAAATCATCATTTTCCGCTAACTTATGACAAAAAATAAACAGTTCTAAGAACTCACTATGCCCATCAGTGAATACCTTAGGGTGTCTACTTTCCGAAATGGGGTCATTTGTAGGGTGTTTGTACTGTATGGGCATTGTAGAACCTCAGGAAACATGACAGGTGCTCAGAAAGTCAGAGCTGCTTCAAAAAGCGGAAATTCACATTTTTGTACCATACCAATGCTATAACTTTTACCCAAACCATTTTTTTCCCAAAGACATGTAGAACAATAAATTTAGTGAAAAATTTATATATGGATGTCGTTTTTTTTGCAAAATTTTACAACTGAAAGTGAAAAATGCCATTTTTTTACAAAAAAATGTTAAATTTCGATTAATAACAAAAAAAGTAAAAATGTCAGCAGCAATGAAATACCACTAAATGAAAGCTCTATTAGTGAGAAGAAAATTCATTTGGGTGGTAAGTTACATGACCGAGCAATAAACGGTGAAAGTAGTGTAGTGCAGAAGTGTAAAAAGTGGCCTGGTCATTAAGGGGCTTTCAGCTAGGGGGGTTGAAGTGGTTAAGCTACAAATACAGCCATAATTTTCTGGGTTTTTAAAAACACTCTTTTTTGCCAAAATACATAATTTTACAGCCCTTGCAGCATCAGCACGTGTAAAATTCAAGGGTTATATACTGCTGTTATATTCCGTTATTAATCAAACACCCGTTTTGGGCAAAAAAGTTTGCTGCATATGTCATGGTGAGATAAAGCCTTTACTTGATGTCGTTCTATTCAGTTATTTGAAATACAGCCATTTTGGGCACAAATCTTTAATTGCGGCCTAGTGTGGGTCAGGGCGTGTGAGATACACCCTTTATATACAGGGATCACAGAAAAAATGCACCACACGGATATGCCACTGACTATACTGGCTAGTCATAAATGCAGATATTAAAAGCTGAGACTTTTGCCAATATATTCCTGTCAGGAAGATATCGGAGCCCCAAGCACCACGTCACGGTTCTCAGCATGGCAAGGGGTCCTACCACTACGCTACCTATGGTGTGAACAAGGTCTGAAGGTGATGTAATCCAGCTCACAGCCAAGCTTCCACACAACCGCCCAGCAGGACAACTAGTGCAATGTGAACAAAGCCAGACTGTAAGCCACACCCATATCAGACCATGTAATGGAGGCTACCAGGTGCAAAGAGTGTTTGAATGCCAGGTGAAGGCACATACACTACATGTAAAACAAGACAAAAACACAGAAATAGTGGCAAATTTGGGGGAGCTGCTCAACCCCTAACACTGTAGCGTGTTTTTTCTGTGATTTATGATTATATTTTCATCCGCACAATGCTCCGTTTTGTGTAGGATGCCTTTGTGGTGCATGTGGACCGCGCCGACATCCTCCACCGTATGCAAAATATTTTTTGCTGGGGATAGTCGTTTGCTGCGGTCCACATGCGGTGGGGCTGCTCCCCCAATGAAAAACACGCTACAGTGTTAGGGGTTGAGCAGCTCCCCCAAATTTGCCACTATCTGTGTTTTTGTCTTGTTTTACATGTAGTGTATGTGCCTTCACCTGGCATTCAAACACTCTTTGCACCTGGTAGCCTCCATTACATGGTCTGATATGGGTGTGGCTTACAGTCTGGCTTTGTTCACATTGCACTAGTTGTCCTGCTGGGCGGTTGTGTGGAAGCTTGGCTGTGAGCTGGATTACATCACCTTCAGACCTTGTTCACACCATAGGTAGCGTAGTGGTAGGACCCCTTGCCATGCTGAGAACCGTGACGTGGTGCTTGGGGCTCCGATATCTTCCTGACAGGAATATATTGGCAAAAGTCTCAGCTTTTAATATCTGCATTTATGACTAGCCAGTATAGTCAGTGGCATATCCGTGTGGTGCATTTTTTCTGTGATTTATGATTATATTTTCATCCGCACAATGCTCCGTTTTGTGTAGGATGCCTTTGTGGTGCATGTGGACCGCGCCGACATCCTCCACCGTATGCAAAATATTTTTTGCTGGGGATAGTCGTTTGCTGCGGTCCACATGCGGTGGGGCTGCTCCCCCAATGAAAAACACGCTACAGTGTTAGGGGTTGAGCAGCTCCCCCAAATTTGCCACTATTTCTGTGTTTTTGTCTTGTTTTACATGTAGTGTATGTGCCTTCACCTGGCATTCAAACACTCTTTGCACCTGGTAGCCTCCATTACATGGTCTGATATGGGTGTGGCTTACAGTCTGGCTTTGTTCACATTGCACTAGTTGTCCTGCTGGGCGGTTGTGTGGAAGCTTGGCTGTGAGCTGGATTACATCACCTTCAGACCTTGTTCACACCATAGGTAGCGTAGTGGTAGGACCCCTTGCCATGCTGAGAACCGTGACGTGGTGCTTGGGGCTCCGATATCTTCCTGACAGGAATATATTGGCAAAAGTCTCAGCTTTTAATATCTGCATTTATGACTAGCCAGTATAGTCAGTGGCATATCCGTGTGGTGCATTTTTTCTGTGATTTATGATTATATTTTCATCCGCACAATGCTCCGTTTTGTGTAGGATGCCTTTGTGGTGCATGTGGACCGCGCCGACATCCTCCACCGTATGCAAAATATTTTTTGCTGGGGATAGTCGTTTGCTGCGGTCCACATGCGGTGGGGCTGCTCCCCCAATGAAAAACACGCTACAGTGTTAGGGGTTGAGCAGCTCCCCCAAATTTGCCACTATTTCTGTGTTTTTGTCTTTATATACAGGGGTTTTATTATTCTATTAATAAAACACAATTGTTTGGGCAAAATACACAATTTTTCAGGCCTTGCAGCATCAAGACATTTTAAATTCCAGGGTTATATACTGCTGTCATATTCAGTTATTAAACAAACACGCGTTTAGGGAAAATAAAGTTTATTTTGCAGTCTTTGCTGCATATGTCATGGTGAGATACAGCCTTTACATAGTGTGGTTCTATTCAGTTATTTGAAATAAAGACATTTTGGGCACAAATCTTTAATTGCGGCCTAGTGTGGGTCAGGGCGTGTGAGATACACCCTGTACATACTGTCGTTCTATTCTGCTATTAATTAAACACCCATTTGGGGCAAGATCCTGAATCTGAGAAATATGAGGAGAGCGTCAAATAAGGGACATGGCCCAGGTCATGGTGCTGCTGGTGGAGCTCCTGTTGCAGGGAGAGGATGTGGGCAATCTGTGCCAGCTACACGCACAAGTGAAACCCCTTCATCAGGTGCGAGTAGTCGACAGAACCTGCAGCTGTATTTGGTCGGGCCTAATGCGGCTCTACAAATGGTGAGGCCAGAACAATACAGGCGATAGTAGATTGGGAGGCTGACAGTGCCTCCAGTTCCTTCACATTGTCTCCCACCCAGTCTCCTGCTGAAAGATCAGAGTTGGCACCTGCAGCCCATGTCCATCAGTCTTTCACCTCACCCCCTTGCAAATCAGCCAAGCAGTCTGAGCCCCAAGTCATGCAGCAGTCTCTTCTGCTTTTTGATAACTCTGTTAGCAGGGTTTCCCAGGGCCATCCACCTATCCCTGCCCCAGAAGTGGAAGAGATTGAGTGCACCGATGCCCAACCACTTATCTTTCAAGATGAGTACATGGGAGGACCATCGCAGCACGTCTCGGATGATGACGAAACACAGGTGCCAACTGCTGGGGCTTTCAAAAGTGTGCAGACCGACAAGGAGGGCAGGGGTGAAGACTGGGTGGAAGATGATGTGGGGGACGATGAGGTCCTCGACCCCACATGGAATCAAGGTCATGCGAGTGACCTGTGTAGTTCGGAGCAAGAGGCGGTGGTCGCACAGAGCCACCAGCACAGCAAGAGAGGGAGCAGGGTGCAAAAGCGGAGCGGCCGTCTTCTAGACAGTACGCCTGCTACTGCCCGCCGCAGCAAGGGACCGAGGACACCAAAGCCAGCTCCAAGGAGTTCCCTGGCGTGGCAGTTCTTCAGACAATGTGCTTACGACAAGACACGAGTGGTTTGCACGCTGTGCAATCAGAGCCTGAAGCGAGGCATAAACTTTCTCAACCTGAGCACAACCTGCATGGCCAGGCATTTAGATGCTAAGCACGAGCTGCAATGGAGTAGACACCTCAAAAACCAAGAAAGGTCTCTGGCTCCTCCTGCTTCCTCTTCTGCTGCAGTCTTGGCCTCTTCATCCACCTCTGGAGTGACAGCGCCACCTGCCACCCTGCAAACAGAGGATCTTCCAGCAACACCACCACCTGGGTCACCAAGCATCTCCACAACGTCCCACGGAAGCGTTCAGCTCTCCATCTCCCAAACACTGGAGAGGAAGAGGAAGTACCCCACTACCCACCCGCGATCCCTAGCCCTGAATGCCAGAATTTCTAAATTAATGGCCTTTGAAATGCTGTCATTCTGTCTGGTGGAGATGGATAGTTTTAAAGGCCTTATGGCGGTGGCTGTCCCACAGTACGTCGTGCCAACCCGCCACTACTTTTCCAGGCATGCACAACCAAGTAGGGGACAAAATCAGGTGTACACTGCGCAACACCATCTGTGGCAAGGTGCACATCACTACGGATACATGGACCAGTAAGCACGGTCAGGGATGTTATATCTCCATAACAGCACACTGGGTAAATGCAGTGGCGGCTGGCCTGAGGTGGATAGGAGTTTGGCGCATGTCCTTCCACCACCGAGGATTGCAGAGAGCTTCAGTTTGCCTCCTGTTTCTTCCTACTCCGCTTCCTCATCCTCTACCGGCTCCTCATCCGGTCAGCGTAACACTTTCACCACCAACTTCAGCACAGCCAGAGGTAAAGAACAGCAGGCAGTTTTAAAACTTATCTGTTTGGGGGACAAACCCCACACCGTACAGGAGCTGTGGACGTGCCTTGAACAACAGACCGAGGAGTGGTTGTGCCAATGAGCCTAAAGCCTGGCCTGGTGGTGTGCAATAATGGGAGAAAATCTCGTAGCAGCTCTGGGACTAGCCGGTTTAACGCATATCCCTTGCCTGGTG
This sequence comes from Bufo gargarizans, assembly GCF_014858855.1. Taxonomy (NCBI): domain Eukaryota; kingdom Metazoa; phylum Chordata; class Amphibia; order Anura; family Bufonidae; genus Bufo; species Bufo gargarizans. The sequence goes on along the minus strand of NC_058081.1, from coordinate 208,845,644 downwards.
CATGTGCTGAATTTGGTGGTGCAGAGATTCCCTAAAAATTACCCCGATATGTCAGAGCTGCTGCATAAATTGCGGGCCGTCTGTGCGCACTTTCGATGTTCTCACCCTGCTGCTGCTCGCCTGTCAGCGCTGCAGCGTAACTTCGGCCTTCCCGCTCACCGCCTCATATGCAATGTGCCCACAAGGTGGAACTCCACCTTGCACATGCTGGCCAGACTGTGCGAGCAGCAGCAGGCGATAGTGGAGTTTCAGCTGCAGCACGCACGGGTTAGCTGCTCTGCGGAACAGCACCACTTCACCACCAATGACTGGGCCTACATGCGAGACCTGTGTTCCTTGTTACGCTGTTTCGAGTACTCCACCAACATGGCCAGTGCCGATAACGCCGTTCTCAGCGTAACTATCCCGCTTCTATGCCTCCTTGAAAAAACACTGCTGGCGATAATGGAAGTGTCACCGCCAGACATCTGAGAGGCTCTGACAGATGTTCTTCAGAACCTCCTGCTTGAGGTTTTTTTGTTTTGCTTTCGTTTTGTCATCTCGTTTCCCTCTCTTAGGTGTCATCTAGTTGCACTGATTGCATCCCTTTAAAATCCCCTCCCATACTGCATCACTTTGCGGTTTATACAACTTCCTGGAGTGTGTACATGCTGGATGCTACAACTGATGCTTCCACAGATAAGTCTGTTCATTTATTTGTGTTTTCCTGTTTGCTTGTTCCTAGGTGACCCTGACTCCCTCCGTATTAAGTGTAGGGAGCCGGTGGTCGTGTCCCCTCACTATTATAGGGTGTTCAGGTGTTATACAGTTGAGGCACGAGGGCATGCAATTTTCTATCATAGAGATCTTTACATGGGCTGAGAAGACAGGGAGAGTTTCAGGGCTCTAATAGGGGTCACCCTTTTGTTCCTTAGTTTCGGATCAAGTCAGTCGGATCCTTATTTGTAACTTCTTGTTTTTTGTTACACCATCCGTGACAGGAAGAGTATGTGGCACAGGAGGAGGAAGAGGGATAATTTCTTAGGGTTTCCGGCCAGTCGTTCACAAATGGCTCCGAGGGTGGGTTCCTGCACCCACAAACGCCAGGTACACAATTATCAAGCCAGGGCACAGTTCTGGAGGATGACAAGGTGGAGGATGAGGAGGAGGAGATGGAGGAGGAGGAACCATGTTCACAGCAGGGTGGCACCCAGACCAGCTCATGGCCATCACTGGTGCATGGCTGGGGGGATACAGAGGACACAGACGATACACCTCCCACAGAGGACAGCTTTTTGTTGCCTCTGGGCAGCCTGGCACACATGAGCGATTACATGCTGCAGTGTCTCCGCAACGACCGCCGAGTTGCCCACATTCTAACTTGTGATGATTACTGGGTGGCCACGCTGCTGGATCCCAATTACAAGGACCACGTACCGTCATTATGGAGCGTGATCGTAAGATGCGCGAGTAAAAGCGCAGACTGGTAGACGCGCTGCTGGTGGCATTTCCACCTGACAGTGGGAACACAGTGGAAGCACAAGGCAAAGATAGAGGAAGAGGTCGTCAACGCAGCTGGGGCACCGCCAGCACCTCTGAATTGAGGAGTAGCATGGCCGCAGAGTGGAAAATCTTTGTCAGCACGCCACAACAACAAGCATCACCAGCTGAGATGTAACGTCTTAGCAGGAGGCAGCATTTCACTAACATGGTGGAGCAGTATGTGTGCACACGCCTACATGTACTGAATGACATGTCTGCCCCCTTCAACTTCTGGGTCTCCAAATTGGGCACAAGACCTGAGCTTGCCCTTTACGCCTTGGAGGTGCTGGCCTGCCTTGCAGCCAGTGTATTATCTGAATGTGTGTTTAGCACGGCTGGGGGCGTCATCACAGACAAGCGCAGCCGCCTGTCCACAGCCAATGTGGACAAGCTCATGTTTATTAAAATAAACCAGGCATGGATCCCACAGGACTTGTCCATAACTTGTGCAGAATAGACATGTATACCTGCCTTAAGCAGCCATTGTTATACTGCATCACAATTGCTCATTCTTGTATTTTGGATATTTCACACTCTTTTGGAGTGTACCCTAATTAAAAAAAAATATATATTAAAACCAAAAAACAGTGTTGGCTACCTCGTCCTCCTCCACCACCGCTTCCACCTACACCGCTACGTCCACCGCCTTCTCAAACTCCTACTTCATATGGAACTCCACCTCATAAATCAAATTTTTTTCTACGTATTTATTTTATTTTATGTCATTTTACTACTTTGTCAGTTATATTTTCTGGTGAAATTTACCAATTTTTGGGTGTGATGTACCACTGCTATACCTATTAAACCGGTTAAAAAATAAATACATTTGTCAGTTACATTTTCAGTTGAAATTCTAAAAATTTAAAATAAATAAAAATTGTCAGTTACATTTTTGGGGGAAATTCACCAATTTTTGGGTGTGATGTACCACTGCTATACCTAGTAGACAGGTAAAAAAAATAATAGTTGTCAGTTAAATTTTTTTGTGAAATTCACCAATTTTAGGGTGTGATGTACCACTGCTATTCCTAATAGACAGGTAAAAAAATAAATTGTCAGTTACATTTTTGGGTGAAATTCACCAATTTTTGGGTGTAATATACCCCTCCTCTACGTAGTTGACAGCTTAATAAATTTCAATAATTTTTCTTTTACATTTTCTGATGACAATAAACCATTTTTTCTGTCATAGACCTCTGCTCTACCAAGTAGACAGGTTAATACATTTCTGTAATTTTTCAGTTACATTCTTGGGTTGACATAAACCCCTGCTCTGCATAAGTGACAGGGAATACAATTTCAGAAATTATTCTTTAATTGATGCGCGCCACCTCCTTTCATTCAATGCTTAAACTTTAACAAGTTGTCCCACATTTGCGCTTCAATAATTTGTCCCACATTTCCGCTTTACTAATTTGTCCCACATTTGCACCTCAATAACTTTTCCCACATTTGCACCTCAATAACTTTTCCCACATTTGCGCTTCAGTAATTTGTCCCACATTTGCACCTCAATAACTTTTCCCACATTTGCGCTTCAGCAATTTGTCCCACATTTGCACCTCAATAACTTTTCCCACATTTGCGCTATAGTAATTTGTCCCACATTTGCACCTCAATAACTTTTCCCATATTTCTGCTCGATCCCAAAAAAATCTAATGCATTAATCCTCCCTTGGATATGGTCTAAATGGATGGTGGATGTCACTGGGGCACCTCTGCATAGGTGACAGGAACATAAATAAATAAAAAAATCGTGTGTTTCATTGTCAGGTGCCATTTTTAAAATTTTGCCGGATAGAAAGCTCTGCTCTGCATAGTTGACAGGGAATAACATTAAATAAATTCTTCATTAATTGATGCGCGCCACATCCTTTCATTCAATGCTTAAACTTTAAAGTGATGTCCCACATTTAATACTTTGTCCAATATTTCCTCTCTATCATTTTTAATTTGAAACAATTAATCCTCCCTTGGATGTGGTCTCTCTTTCTCACGCTCCCTCTCCGGCGTGGGGCCCTGATTCGCCGATAACCGTGATCAACATGGTAGGCTCAGAAAACAACATCGAAAGTTGATAGAGAAGATATCCAAATGGATGGTGGCCGTCACTGGGACTTGCAATCAGGCAGAAGTTAGCTAGAGTCAACAAAGCAGCAGCAGGGCCTCTCCTGGCTAACGTTTACCAATCAAAAATACCACAGTGACATTACCTATAATTTTTTATTAATCATTCCAATAACAGGGCATCTTAAGAGTCCTGTTTTGTTATTTATCATCACTACCTCCCCGAGTCGGGAGTGGGTAATTACCGCGAGCCCCCTAATTTCTTCAAAATTCTTCCGTTTTAATAGCTTATTAAAACATTTCCCCTCGATCACAATTAAATTTCATCCATTGGCCTCCCTTGCAGGTGGTATCCTTTTCTCAGGCTCCCTCTCTGGCCTGGAACCCTGATTCCCCGTTACCCGTGATCACCATGGTAGGCGCATAAAAGAACATCGAAAGTTGATAGAGCAGTAATCAAATTGGATCGTGAACATCACGGGGACGTGCGACATGGGGCAGTAAGTGTGCGCACGCCTACACGAACTGCAACTTCTGGGTCTCCAAATTGGACACATGGCCTGTGCTTGCTCTTTACGTCTTGGCGGTGCTGGCCTGCCCTGCAACCAGTGTATTGTCTGAACGTGTGTTTAGCATGACTGGAGGCGGTTATCACATGTGATATTTCCCAATGTTTTGGGGTGTACCCTAATTTAAAAAAATATAAATAAATTTAAAACCAAAAAGCAGTGTAGGCTACCTCCTCCACCGCCGCTTCCACATCCGCTGCAACATCCACCACCTCCTCAACCTCCTATTCCATATGCACCTCGCCCTCCTAGATCAAGATTTTTTTTTTTTTTTACATATGTTATTTAAAGTCATTTCCCTTTTCACATTTGTTTGCAGAGCACTTGCCATGCTCTTAACCACATTTTGATGCCATTTGCAGCCCTCTAGCCCTTTCCATGACATTTTTACATCCATTTTGGTGCTCAAAAGTTAAGGTCCCCATTGACTTCAAAGGGGTTCGGGTTCGTGGTCAAGTTCGGGTCAAGTTCAGGTCCCGAACTCGAACTTTTTTGTGAAGTTCGGCCGAACCCGTCGAACCCGAACATCCAGGTGTCCGCTCAACTCTAATAGCAACATAGATGTGGTACATAGCCTGGAACCTATGTGGAATGTGGAGCATGACGTTCCTAGACATGTGTTAAGGCTGATTTATTGGCCTGTGTTTGTGGGAGGGGCACCTTCATTAACAGACCAGACCTGCATCGGAGCGGCGTTGTTGTGCGACAACTGAACTCAGGGGCTTAGCGAGTCATCAGTGGCTCTGACCTTAGGAGTCCTCTACTGCTGCTGCTTGGTTCAGGTAAGGTGCTGCTACCTTCGGCAGATTCAGTATGGTCCAGTCGGGTCGGCGGTGCCCGGCTCCTTGGTTTAGGAGGAGCAGCACTGCATCGGGACCTTCCTGCTTGGCAGCCCGTCGGCTTCCCATGTGGCAGTGTCATCAGGGTGCAGGAGTCAGCAGGACTCCATTTCGGTTTCTTTACATAGTATAGCATGGGCCGCCATGCTCCTAGAGAGGTAGAAGGGGGGTGGGGGGAGGGGAGCTTGTTAAGATTAATGCTGGTTTTCTGTTTGTTATGATGGGCATGCTCCTGGCATAGGTCTGCATCCTTGTGCAGCGACAGCTTCCAGGGGGCCCTTACTACGTTCAGTTCAATTTAGTAGAGCCACTTAGGTTTGCTTGTTTTTTGTAGTGGTTCTGTTACATGGTCATGCTGCAATAGGGCTATAATAGCTATTTTCTTGTTGTAGGTCAGATTTCCCTCCCTTTGTCGGCTATTTCCGTGGGACCAGGTAGTAAATACAGGAGGACATATATATATTTGTGTATTAGCTTGGTGGACGTTAAGCTAAGGTTTCGTGTCATCGTTACTTACACAATCTTGTATAAATCATTGGCAGGTTCGGACCCTCTATTTCCGTCGTATTTAGCTTGATTTTCACCAGGGTTCTGGTAAGTTTCTCCAGCTGGCGGTTGCCATGCATTGGCACTTCTCTTTCATTGCGTGCACATGATAAAAACAAAATATAAAATTATTTTGGCATATGATTCGCACAAGCTAAATGTCACGCTCAGGGGTGGGTCACGGTTTAGCCACATGGTCACAGGTTTGCACGTTTCCACCTCCACAAGGCCTTCTGTTGAGGTTTTGGTCTCCACAGTTGGGTTCGGGGGTGCATGCATGCCTCTCGGTTTCCTCAGTCACCTTGGTGATCGATCTATCGTGGTGGTGGTTCACGCACTTGCAGTCGTCCTTTTTTCTGTTGTTGTCCCAGTTTAGACATGTCACACGCGTTCGATATCGTTAAAGCCTTCCGTGTACGAGAACGCCGCCAGAATGTCGGAGGGAGGCAGTGTTCCATCACTCCGGAGTTGGACCATTCCCAGGCTCACATCGGAGCTGTTAAAAAGGGGCATACCTTTCTCGGCCTCGGTGAGAAAGGCAGAGCTGTACCGCTTACTGGTGGCGGATACAGCGGGTCCTCATCAAGACGAGGTGTCGATGGCTACGTTGCAGACTTCTCTCACCCAACTGCATGTGATGGTCAACAACTTCATCATGTCCTCCGTTCCCAACATCACGCCGGCGCATTTTATTTTGGCAAATGTCAAGAAGGACATGAATGAGGGCAGAGATATGAATCTGGCGTCCTTGCTTATTGCTACCAGAGACATATCTGATAACAAAGTTATTGCATGTGGTGATGTTTCCGTGGTTCTTAGGAGCCGCAATCACAGGCTTAATAAGAAGTTATCAATTCCGGAATTCGTTCTGGCATTCAGCCTGTACAGAGATGTCGTCTGCTCTGTCTGTCCAGATAAGAGAAAAGAGTTGGATCTGTATCTTTATAGGGTTACTGATTTGGGGCAAAAGTATGGCGGTGCTGCATTCTATGTTCTTTTTCTGCGAAGGCTGCAGCAGCACTCAGTCAGTTTCAATTTACTACAAATTGGGCTAATATTGACACTGAGCTCTTCTGCAGACATTTTGCAGGGCTTAAAGCACCGACGTGTTCTTTGGGCCAATGTATATTACATATGGCCGAGTGGTGTCATCTTTCTGCCGTTGGTGCAAAGACAGCCCCCAGAGCCCCTTCAGCTGGCCCATCGGATGCTCTCAAGGGTACCGACACGGTCAATAAATTAGGTCGCCCTATCAAATTTTTAGGGAGATCCCAGATTTGTAACAACTTCAACTTCGCAGTGTGCAACTACGGTCAATATCGTCTGCTCCATGTGTGTATCAATTGTTTCAGAGCTCATCCTAAGGTAGCGTGTACATTAAAGTCAGACAAAGCGTACATGAGTGTCGTTAACACTGATTATTTACAGTCATGTTTGTTAGTTCATCATGACCCCGAGTTTGTTAACTTCCTGGTCAGGTTTCGTGGCAGGTTTCCACACGGGTCTGGAAACTTGTGTAGAAACTTGCAGTCTGCCAAGAGAGTACCAAAGTCAGTTGGCAAGTTATTACAGATTGAGGTCTGTACGGGGTTTCTTATAGGGCCTTTCACAGTGTCGCTGTTTGAACGGTGGAGGGTCAGCCCGGTAGGGGTAGTTCCCGGCAAGTTTAGCAAGAAAGTAAGGCTGATTTATGATCTATCGGCCCCTCACGGATCTCATATCGCTAGTTTAAACTCCCTTATCCCTTCTGAAGAGGTGAGCATGAAGTATTCCACTATAGACCAGGCCATAGCAACTATTATGCAGTTAGGTCCGGGTGCCCACCTATCTAAGGCCGACATATCTGATGCTTTTACACTCCTCCCCATCATGCACGGCATTAAATGGAGGGATTTGTATTATTTTGCCACAAAGTTAACGTTTGGCTCCAAGAGTAGCCCTTGCTTATTTGATCAGTTTGCGCAGGCCCTGCATTGGATCCTGGAGTCCAAGTTCCACTGCGAACATGTTATCCACTACCTTGATGACTTCTTATTGATTGAATCTCCAGCTGGTACAACCCAGGGACTCGAAACTTTGTTGGCTGTTTTTTCTCAGCTAAGTGTGCCAGTATCACCTAAGAAGTTGAAGGCCCTTCCTCTGTTATCACTTTTCTAGGGATTGCTGGACTCTGACAATATGTTAGCCAGACGATAAGTTAGTCAGGATCAAGGAGGTCATTTACAAGTTCACCGTAGTGAAGGTGACAACGAAGGCAGATTAACAGTCATTATTGGGCATGTTAAACTTTGCGATGCATATTATTCCCCAGGGTAGGTCCGTTATTTCCGGGTTGTTGGCCCTTCTTCCTGAGGCAACGCATTAGGATAGCTCAGTGCACTTAGATGCACAGGCCATGGCAGACCTGGCTATGTAGGACCATTTTCTGAGACACTGGAACGGGGTTTCTTTTTTGATCCCCGCCGCCAGTAATTAGTCTCACATGGTCTTCTCTGACACGGCAGCTGGTTATGGTTTTGCTGCAATTTTTGGCACCCACTGGTTGCTGGGTATTTGGCCCAATGAAGTTAGGCAGGTTCCGAATTTTCTGCAGACGTCTGCTCTGTTTGAATTATACCCTATCGTGGCAGCTGCGTATGTGTGGGGTAGCTTGTGGGCCACTTCCACAGTCGTGTTTATTTCAGATAATTCATCCACTGTGTATATTTTAATGAAAGGGAGGTGTAAATCACCATACGTTATGTCTCTCCCGTGACGTCTAGTTCAGCTCTCTCTGCTACATAATTTTCATTACTGTTGCTCCCATGTCCGAGGCTCACAGAACGTTGCGGCTTATGCGTTGTCACAGGCTAACTTCTCCCTTTTTTCACAGGTCATGCCAGAAGCAGACGACATAGGGGCCACAGTTCCTCCCTACGTGGCACTAGTTCTGGACTAACTCGTCATCTGGATACGGCACACTGCCTACTAGCCAGGTCACTGTCAGCTAATACGGCTAGGAGTTATAACACAGGTTGGAAGTTATTCTGCACGTTTCAAGATAAATATCCACAAAAGGGATGTTAGTTTTGTAGCATATATATTGGCGTTCATTGGCTACTGTCACTCAGAATGCACGCTGTCTTATAACACTGTCCGGTCTTATCTGGCCAGGGTTCAACATTTCACCGCCCTTAGTTATCCTGATAGGGGGTACTTGTTTTCTGCCCATGTCCCTGTGTTTGCGTGGGTTTCCTCCGGGTACTCCGGTTTCCTCCTACACTCCAAAGACATACTGATAGGGACCTTAGATTGTGAGCCCCATTGGGGACAGTTGGATGACAATGTCTGTAAAGCGCTGTGGAATTAGTAGCGCTATATAAGGGGTTTAGAGAAGACACTCCCGGAAGGCCTACCGCGCAGAGAGGGTATTACCAATAAAGTCTTTAGAGACTTGTCCGATATGTTGGATAGAGACCCTTTTGGGGTCCTGCCTAGTCTGGTGCTCAAAGCTGCAGTCTATCTTGCATTTTATGGCTTCATGACACCCAGTGAGTTCACTCATACTACTACTAATAGCAAATTCATCAGCCTTAGCCAGTTGAGTCGGACTCCTGACGGTTTCGTGTTGTCATTGCCAGTTAACAAGACTTCTCAGACAGGGCCCCCCACTCAGGTTACTTTTTTCCCGACTTCCCATTTCTGGTGCCCGATGCAGGTTCTTCGATAGTTACTGATCACCTTAGCTGACCAAGGCCCCAAAAGTCAGTTGTTGCCTTTTCCCATTGCACCTCTCAATACCTCTCAGTTTGTGGCGCATATCTGCATTTTTGTGTCTAATTTAGGCTTAAATCCTACTTCCGTGTCTGGGCACTCTTTCAGGATAGGGGCTGCTTCAGCTTCCTCCAGAAACAAGGTCCAGGCTCATGTTATCTGTAAGCTCGGTTGATGGCGCTCCTCTTGTTTTAATAGATACATTCCGCAGCCTAAATGTGAGATGTTGTCAGCGTTTCAGAAGTTGATTATGTGATACTGTCAGGGGTCGAGTGGAGGGGGAACGCATGGGAACGGCGTTCCTGCACTTTTTTCATGGCAGGAACGCCGTTCCCTTTCAGCCTCAAGCCAGGAGAACACGGCTGAATCAGATTCACAGGGGGAGACGGAGCGCACTGTGCAGGGCAGGTTAAGGGAGGAGGGGCGGCTTCAGTTGAGAGGAAGCTGTCTGTGCGGTGCCGCTGCCTGCGGCTCCTCGCCCCCTAATGACATCATCTCCTTCACTACGAGATCATTTAGAATGTCTTTTAGAAAAGTTTGTCCTGGGATTCGAACTCACAACCTCTACACATCAGAGGAAGGCATTTACCCTCACAGCCATGAAAGCCGTCTAGGTAAATGCTTAAAAAAAAAAATATAAGACTTCTAATTATACCTAGTGTACTGATATCTAGTGTACAACCATACACATGACAGCTGCCCACTGTGTATGGATGTAGCAGAGCTGGGTGTGTTGGGGCAGCTGTCATGTGTATAGTTGTACACTAGGTATCAGTACACTAGGTATAAGTAGAAGTCTTATTTATTTTTTTTTAAACAGCTACCTTGACAGCTTTTATGGCTGTGAGGGTAAATGCCTTGCCTCTGATGTGTAGAGGTCATGAGTTCGAATCCCAGGACAAACTTTTCTAAAAGTGTTTTTTTTTTTTTATAAGACTTCTACTGATACCTAGTTTACTGATACCAAGTGTACAACCATACACATGACAGCTGCCCACTGTGTATGGATGTAGCAGGGCTGGGTGTGTTGGGGCAGCTGTCATGTGTATGGTTGTACACTAGGTATCAGTACACTAGGTATAAGTAGAAGTCTTAGTTTTTTTTTTTTAAGCAACTACCTCAACAGCTTTTATGGCTGTGAGGGTAAATGCCTTGCCTGTAATGTGTAGAGGTCATGAGTTCGAATCCCAGGACAAACTTTTCTAAAAGTGTTTTTTTTTTTTTATAAGACTTCTACTGATACCTAGTTTACTGATACCAAGTGTACAACCATACACATGACAGCTGCCCACTGTGTATGGATGTAGCAGAGCTGGGTGTGTTGGGGCAGCTGTCATGTGTATGGTTGTACACTAGGTATCAGTACACTAGGTATAAGTAGAAGTCTTAGTTGTTTTTTTTTAAGCAACTACCTCAACAGCTTTTATGGCTGTGAGGGTAAATGCCTTGCCTGTAATGTGTAGAGGTCATGAGTTCGAATCCCAGGACAAACTAAAAGTGTTTTTTTTTCTTTTTCTGATACTTCTACTGATACCTTGTGTACTGATACCTAGTGTACAACCATACACATGACAGCTGCCCCAACACACCCAGCTCTGCTACATCCATACACAGTGGGCAAAGTTACCTACAGTAGAAGTCTTATATATATTTTTTTTTAAGTAGCAAGCTAGACAGCTTTCATAGCTGTGAGGGCATATGCCTTGCTTCTGCTGTGTAGAGGTCATGAGATCGAATCCCAGGACAAACTTTTCTAAAAGTGCTATTTTTTTAATTTATTTTTTAGTCCGCAGCGACACAAATTACAGCATGCTAGATTTTCTGTGCTTTTTTATTTTTGGGAGGGGGGGGGGGGTTGCAGTGGATCTTGGGTGAGTTCCCACACTTTTTTTCCCAGGACTTGACCCCTGGATACTGTTAGTAATAAACTTGCTATTCCGCAGTTGTGGTGTTTTGCCCTCTTTCAGGTGTCCCTTCTACTCAGCGTTTATGGAACAAATCAAGCCGCTTAGTCCAGTTAGTTAGGTAGGTGGGGGGAGTTTGTCCAGGGGCTTGTATTTCCTAGATAGCCCCGACCACAAACTAGGACATGAAGACATTGACGAATAATCAGGCTGACCACACGAGTCAGGGCAGAGTCACAAACGTATCGGTAAGGCCTCTTTCACACGAACGTTTTTTTTTCCCCGTTTATGGGCCATTTTTTGCGTTTCCGTATACGGAACCATTCATTTCAATGGTTCCGCAAAAAAAAAAAATGGAATGTAATCCATATGCATTCCGTTACCGTATTTCTGTTTCATTGAAAGATAGAACATTTCCTATTATTAGAATAAAAATTTGTAGGACGCACAGGACTAAGAGTCACCAACCAGGGTGCTCACAGTCTCACCCCACTACTAAATGCGACAAATATAAATATATAAAAAATATATAAAAAAGACTGGGCACACCTGAAGAAATTTGGACACTATATTTAATAGGTGACTAAAATGTGAAATTATGTGACTAAGAAGAGAATTGCGTTGGATCGTAATTAATAAAACATACCAAATCCCATAGAGATATGCAGTAGAAATGCTGTCAATCAATACCAATACACAATGATGGATATGGCATAGGTGTACCACCAAAATATACAATATATGCAAGGTAAGTTGATATTCTCCTATAAATGAATAAAATTAAAATATCGCATAAAATAAATAAATAATTATAACAGCAGCAATAAGTAGCAGCTTCAATGATACACCGCAGTGTTGGGAAGCAGCATATAGCAAAGTATAACAGATGTCTCCACTTTTCTTGATCGTAAAAAATGTGTCAATGTAGAAACTTAGTTGCAACAATGGCGTGATATTGAAACAAAATATTCAGTTGCTAACTGTTCCTCTGGAATATGTCCATTCCAATATTCATATATAAAATTCACCACACTCTCGATTGTTGTAAGTGTGGGGTATACCACCTATATGGTCTGTCAGTATCAACACAGTTAATGTCTCTGAAGAGGCAGTGAGAGGACTGGATGCAGCGGCGTCCCGCTGTATTTGAACTTAGCGGCATCCCGCTAGAGGTGAATATTAATATTTGTGATCACACTCCAAATGAAACGGTCTTACCGGTTTCAGAAGTGTTGTACCGTCCTATGGACTCTGAAGTCATCTGCCGTCCAGTGGGTCCTGGTGGGATACTTTCCCTTTTTCTTTTCCAGGATCCACGTTGGCCGCGTCAGTGAACTGCTCCACACAGGCCGCCCGTTCCAATCCAGGCCTCGGACAACCGTCAATTTCTCCCGCAGACCAAACCCTAAGTAATTCAGCAGATATACTTCAATAACTACTTCTGGTGCGCTTGCGACCCCCCAAATACCATGGTGTTCACTAAGGGAAGAAAGAGGTATACCCTCCATTCAATGGACATCCCCAGGGAGTGTTGAAGTGAGGACATTCACCGTGAACCACTACAACTCCTATCAGTGCCACAACTACCACTCCCCTCTTCCTCCCAGCACTCCCCCTGCTGCATATATACAGTATCCAATGGATCAACTTGTGGAGCTCTTTACAAAACTCAGCCACAATATGCTTATGAGCTTTAATATTCAGCAAAATGGCAAATTAACTCCCAGTCAGCTGGTTAATTAAATTGTAAAGCTTCTGTTTCATCAAATGTGGGGGATTAGCGTTGCCAGCACAGGGTGCTCAAACCATCAGGGTCAGAAGACCCCCTCTTCAATAAGGACAGGTTACACGTATCCAAGGCAGGTACCAAAATTGTTAAAAGCTGGTTGCATACACAGGTTAGATGGTGCAACCTTAGTCAGGCTGTCTAGACCTGCACCAGATTTCTCGCAAGGGGCTCAGGCTGGATCATACATGTGGTGCAGGGATAGACACTTTTCTAGGAATCTGTACCAACTACTGGTTGGCTTAGGGTCCATTCACACATCCGAATGTGTTTTGTGGATCCGCAAAACAAGAACACCGGCCATGTGCGTTCCGCATTTTGCGGGCCGCGCATCGCCAGCACTCTCATAGAAAATGCCTTTGCTTGCCCGCAATTAAATATGAATATGACATGTTCTATTTTTTTGCGGAACCACAAATGCAGATGCGGACAGCACATTCTGGCCCCATTGAAAATGAATGGGTCGGCACCTGTTCCGCAAAATTGCGGAACGGATGCGGACCCCTTTTGTGGACGTGTGAATGGACCCTTAGTCTGAGACAGATTTTTATGCCAGAATTGTGGCACATCCTGTCATGTCCTTTTCATGTGAAACCCCACCCTAAGCCCCTTGTCTAACATGTCAAAAAAAAAAACCTAGATGTCCCAAATTCTAAAACGGTGTGCTACTTTTTAGATGGATTTTCTGACACAGGCACATTTGTAAATCTGAAACTGTTTTTGGGCAGAATTTTTGTATATGCAGCATGTTGAAGATATGGCATTATATGAAGCATTTTGTCTCCATAGGCTTTGTAATAGACTTCAAGCACACCAGGAAAAAAAATGACATGTTAAAAAATGGCAATAAAATTTCACGTAAAAATGCTTTAAAGATGCTTTAAAAAGTGCTGCAGTAGAACTTGTATTAGGAACTGTGGATTCATTAAATACTTACCAAGAGATATTGAGAAAAAGGGTGAGAGATATTGAAATGCTTTAAAAGGAAGAAGAGACATGGTGCAAGAATGATGAGACACAGAATGTATGGTAACATGGAGATTTAGGAAGAAGAAAAGGGTGGATATGGAAGATCATACCAACTTCAATGATTTCATTATTTTATGCTGGAGTCAGGCAGGAGGTTTTTTGTTGCTATTTAAAATGTATAAAAAAGGGGATATTAAAATAAAACAAGTGCTATTTTATTTATTTTTTATTATTTATTATATTGAAAAACCTGAAAAAATACTGAATATAAAAAAAACTCTAGTGACCTCCAAGAATGCCATTAAAATGTCAAAATCCAAAATGTTATGTGTTCTCAATTTGTATGTGTTTGTGTCGGGGGAGAGGAGGGGTTGTGTAGCATTCTGATAAATTCAGTTTCCCAGCAAACAGATCTCCATAGCCCAAAAAGAGAAAATACTGAAAATAAAAATCACATGCTGTTAAAAACAGTATGTAAAAGTATGTTTAATGAACTAATGAACAGAATTGCTTTATATAGCTCCCAGCTAGCTTTTCTTTAGATCTCACCTAGTAGAGAGCTGGACCATATTTGGCCTTCATAATGGCCTCAATATATCATTATGATGCAAAATCATTTGGCATGAGGAAATCAATCCTCTACACACCAGTGAATAGGACACTAAATTATTGAACACCGGGACAATAAAACACTAGATAATAAACTCCTGGACAACAGAACCTGGGGCACAAAAGCACCAGAAATTAGCTGGGGGGGGGGGGGGTGAAGTTATTTTGCCATGTTTTTAGATTTTACTCGTTGTAGAGCTTGCTAAAAAAAATCAATAGAACATATAATCTGACATTGATACTCAGCTGTGTATTTCTTCTTAACTAATCCAGTCTCCTTAGAGCAGTGTTCCCAAACCAGTGGCTTGAGGACTACATGTTACATCTTGGTTCTCCAGCTGCTGCTAGCTCTTGACGCTGTTGTGCATGTGGGATGTCATATCATTACCATAACTCTATACTAGGCTCAAACTATGCCACTGGGATTTAACACTAGATCAAAACCCATATCACAAGGCCATTTGCATCGACACTAATTGGGGGTATAGCTGTGACGAGGATGGAAGTGTTAGTAGTGACACTGTTAGGAAGTATTATCCTCACTTTGGCATTCCCTGGGGCCGTGCAGTAGTGAATACATGTCTCTCCTTACTTCTCTTGGAGCAGACCTTGGGCTCCCACCTAGGGGTAGCTGGGTCGACCTTGATGGTGAATGTTTGGCAGGGTGCAAGGCAAGAGGACAGGTGCAAGGCTAGCGAAAGGTTAGTGGAGTCATTGAAAAGATCTGCTTGGTTGCAATAAATAAAGTCTCTTATTAATGAATGAATGATGGAGGTAGTAGTACAGACACCAGCAATAGGAGCAGTTCGGTCATGCATAGGCAGTGACAATGATGGTGGTAATACTTCTGGAGTCACTTTTTTTCTAAATATAATCACAGGCATGCAGCACAATTTTCCTTAACTCTGCAATGCCCACTCGAGGGGTGCACATGATAGATCATTTGGTCAGACAGTTTCTGATGAAGGTATCAGAGGCAGTTAACCCTTTCCATATGCAGTAAAGTCTTAGTGCTGTAAATGAACGGTACCTTAGTGTCTGTTCAAAGCATGACCTTGTGATGCTCAACCATCAATGGAATCTGGTCTCTTTCTCTTAGGGGCATCCTCTCTATGTTCAGTAGATTTGTTAGCAGTGATGGTCTCAGGGATAGAGCTTCCTTGGAGCTCTCACATACACAGTCCTCTGTCCAGGTTGGGATCTTTGAACTCCTCACCAGGAGGCGGGTCCAACCATCTCCTAGTAACTGATTACAAGACTGCCAGACCTAACTTTATGCTGCTCATAGTTAACCATCAAGAATACATAGTCCCAAGAAAAATATATATATTTTTTTTCCATCAACAGATCCTATGGGCTACTGCACATCTAACTGATAGATCTAATAGGATGCTTTATGTCACTATGTCACTACAGTGTGGCTCAACATCATCTGTCATATTCTAAAGTATCTTACGACCTAGAAAAGGCTGGAGGCTGCTATAGGAGATAAGAAAAACCTCGTGGACAAATAATGCACCTAGAGGAGTTGTGACTGTGAGTTAATTTCTGTTATACAAAAGGTAAATAGCAAGTCATAACTTGGTAAAAGTAGAGGTTTTAGCTCATTTACATGACCATATAAGTTTTTTGATTCCGTAAAAAACAAATGAATGAAAAGTGGATTGCACATGAGTGGATAGCTGCACCTCTCCAAACCTGTAGACAACCTACCAAAAATAAGTGCATAAACTGTCAGATATTAAAAATATACTATATTACATCACTGATTAATATACTGTATATGGAGAATATTTATTTAAAATGCATCATATTGAAAATAGCAATTTTTCAGGTGACTGAAAATGGCAAAAAAAAATGCAAGGTGTTAACACAGAAACGCTACTAAACAAAAATGCCATAAAAACACAATGGTGTATTTTCCTATAGAGAAAGTAATGTGAAAAAAAAAAAAATTATAGCAGTATGCTGCGATTTTGAAATGAAGCCAAACATGCAAAAAATAGAATTTAATTAACAAAAAAGGGCCAGTAGTAAAGGCACACTTGGGTGTCCTATACTTCTTGCTTCCCATAGGCTTTTGGCTTACTTTTGGAGCTGGCAGGCAGTTTTACCACAAAGTATGCCCTTCCCTCACAAAAGGCAAAAGTGCAAAAAAACGCAGACAAAATCCTACATATGAAAACTGCCTAAGGGTACTTTAACACTAGCGTTATTCTTTTCCGGTATTGAAATCCGGTAAAGGGTCTCAATACCGGAAAAAAACGCATCAGTTTTATCCTATTGCATTCTGAATGGAAAGCAATCTGTTCAGTATGCATCAGAATGTCTTCCGTTCCATCCCTTGTACAGTATTTGACTGGACAAAATATCGCAGCTTGCTGTGGTATTTTTTACAGACAAAATTCCGGAACAATACCGCACTTTCTGGATCTGGCATTAATTTCCATAGAGATGCATTAATGCCGGATCTGGTACCAAGTGTTTTGGAAATTGCGTTTTTACAGTCTGCGCATGCGCCGGGATATAGGAGGAGCTAGTTTCACTTTTGATCTTTGAATACCGGATCCATTATTTTGGATGATACTGGATGAGACGGATCCGGTATATCACCTGATCTGTCTAACGGATCCGAAAAAAAAAGCTATCCATTTGTATACGGCTTGCCGTATCCGGCAGGCAGTTCCATTGCTGAAACTGCCTGCCGGATTCTAACAATGCTAGTCTGAAAATACCCTAAACCAGCTTGATGCAGCATTTTATCAGTAGCTGAGTTTTATTCATAGCCATAGAACAAATCTGAGCTGCAGTCTTGTCCGGATCAGTTAATATCAGTTTGACCTAATAGAAGTGGCATGCTTAATTTGAAAAAGGGTTCGTTTTATATACGAACTGAGTCAGTTAATGACAGTGACAAGTTGAATAGGTTAAGGGATCAGTCCCTTGTGTGGTTAATTGATTGATGAATGAAAACAAAGCAGAAGAAGTTAAGTTTTTTCAATAATTTCGTAAAGAGTTTCCTTTTATAAGATGAATCAGTATTCCGCAAAGATTAATGAGTGTTTTTCAATCCCTTTTTATGTAATAAATGTCAGTAAATATATGGTTTCTGGAATATAAATGCAGAGTCCTCCAGATGTGGGCACATTTGTCTTAAAGGGAATCCTATCAGGAAAAACACTGATAAACCAGGCACAATGCCTTGGAGGGCTTGCTAAGGATTTGTTCAGAGTCTGTTTTGGCATAAGGACAGACTATCAGAGATTACGTATCTGGCATAGTTGGGCATTCTGTTGTTTTTTGGCATAAATGTCAGCTTTCTGCCAGAGAAATACCTCTACAAACTGGCATTTATGCCAGAAACTCACTAGATCCCATTATAGTGAGTGGGAATCCAGGAGTGTCTGGTGGCATCTGACTATGCCGGATATGTGCAGTACCCCAGATCTGGGGGTATCTACAACTGATATGTTTTATATGTTTTTGCCATGTACATCAGTATGGGATGTATACTTGAAAATGGCTAGCTGGGAGAGAGATAATCATCCTGTTCCTCCCCTCTTGGTGGGAGTGGGCTGGTCCTACTTCCTGCCAGGAGGGGGAGTTCAAGTCCCGACAGACTGAAGGTAGGAAGCACAAGCCAGAGCTCATACCGCAAGGGACTGCATCCAGTTCCCCTGTGAGAACTTCACTCCAGGAAGATAGACAGAATCATGAATACAGCTTCCAAAAGCCTAGACAGCAGAGTGACCAGCAAAATCACTGCTCTACAGACCCTGCTGCAGGTGAGGGACACAGCTTAGATACCCATCACCTAGAACTTTTCCAGGCTGGTCAAAAATCAAGCCACATTGGGGACACCTATATACACAAGTGCCTGCTACTGCCATCTAGTTGCCACTGAATCAACCATCATACCTTATCATATGGTGACCGTAACTGCACTTTGTACCTACTGATGCTGGATGTACCACTAGTTGTATTTTGCACGAAGTAACAAGAGACTTCTGGTCTGATCATTCAAATCACTTTTTCACTGCACCGATCCCCAGGGAGAAATGGCCTGAAAGAGTACACCGTCACACAGCATCTCATCAGTGCCACTATCACTCCCATTCTCTACACTGGCTCGTCAGGGGCTCGCTGCGTATGGTAACTCCAACAATCTGTTGCTGGAACAGACCACCAGATTTGATGGCGCAGTGAGGGGAATATCCTCCACCCCTCCTGCAGCAGGAATCTCCCAAGGGAAGTAGCTCACAAAGCAACCTGACTCCTTACAGTTTACAAAATAATACGAGAGGGAAACAGCCAAAAGCTCAAAAGGTACCAGAATTTTCCTAAAGTCCAGTAACCAGACTGAAGCCAGAGATTAGCACAGCAGAGAAAGATAAAGCTGAATATTCAAGTTCACCTACCAGTCTACCCCAAAACCAGCTGGAGCCAGAGAAAGACCACTTAATAAAAAAAAAATACAATGCAACAGCACTCTGCAAACCAAATAAAGTACAAGAAAGTATTCTGATGCTAATGCTAATTTGTAAACTTGAGATTCTTGGCAAATACATTTTGTACAAAATTTATTTGGGCCCA
The DNA here is from genome assembly GCF_014858855.1 of Bufo gargarizans. Taxonomy (NCBI): domain Eukaryota; kingdom Metazoa; phylum Chordata; class Amphibia; order Anura; family Bufonidae; genus Bufo; species Bufo gargarizans. The sequence goes on along the minus strand of NC_058081.1, from coordinate 208,826,488 downwards.
TTTGCCAAACGTCAAGTCGATCTCTGTAAGACGGGAACCTAACACTAAATGCTACCTGTTTTGTGCCATACTGGACACTAGTGATGAGCGGCATGGGTCATATTCGAATTTGTGATACTTCGCAAATATTTTGTAGAATATTAGTGAATTTGTATATTAGTTATATCCTACATTCTTTTTTTTACACGAAAATCGGCAAGGTAATGATCGTGTAATATGCGAATATTACACGATCAATACAGGTGTGGGTCAAAAACGAATATATAGCACTATAGAATATAGTGCTATATATTAGTTTTTAGAATATTCATCATTTTTTCCATCTAAACACATGATTCTTCCCTGCTTCTTGCTTGTAGGCCAATGAGTCATCGGCCCACAAGCAACTTAAAATGGGAGGAATCATGACTTCAGATGAAAAAAAATGACGAATATTCTAAAAAACGTATATATAGCACTATATTCAATATAGTGCTATATATTCGTTTTTTAGAATATTCAGCATTTTTTTCCCATCTGAAGTGAACAGTGTAACACATAGGAAAAGGACATTACCTAATCACGGTAATTTTTGGCAAACCAACCTTGATCACTTGATTTGTTATATTCTGTTAAACCAGTGTTTCACTAACATATCAATCATTATGGTCCCATTTGGCTATTCCCACTTGAAATCATATGCATGTAAACAAAAAAAACGCATCTAATGCAAGAAAAATGCACATGCGTTTTCAATGCAATTTCAGTGCGTTTTCTGTATAAAATGCATTGTTCCACTCTATTCTCTTCTAGAAGGACATATACATTATTATTCCACGAATATCTGATATTCTTATCAAGTATTATGCATGTACTGAAATTTTTTGTCATTTTTTAATCTTATTTTTCTTCCTTATGTATACTGAATATACTTCTATATAAATGAATAGACTTCAAAGAAGATGAAGGATGGGGGGTTCCCATGGAGGCGGAATCGGGAGCTGAAGTGATACCTCTTAAAATGTATTACTTAACATTCCCCATATGTCTACTTTATGTTGGCATCCTTTTGGAAATGTAATTTTATTTTTTGGGGACATTAGAAGGCTTAGAAGTTTAGAAGCCATTCTTAAAATTTTTAAGAAAATCGCCAAAACCCACTTTTTAAGGACCATTTCAGGTCTAAAGTCACTTTGTGGGGCCTACATAGTGGATACCCCCATAAATCACCCCATTGTAGAAACTATACCCCTTAAGTTACTTAAAACCGATTTTACAAACTTTGTTAACCCTTTAAGCGTTCCACAAGAATTAAAGGAAAATGGAGATCAAATTTAAAAATTTCACTTTTTTGGCAGATTTTCCATTTTAATCCAATTTTTTCTTTAAGACATTGATGGTTAACAGCCAAACAAAACTCAATATTTATAATGCAGATTCTGCGGTTTACAGAAACACTACACATGTGGTCATAAACTGCTGTATTAGCACACGGCAGGGCGCAGAAGAAAAGGAGTGCCACATGGTTTTTAGATGCCATGTCCCGTTTGAAGCCCCCCTGATGCACCCTTACAGTAGAAACTCCCAAGAAGTGACCCCATTTTGGAAACTAGGGGATAAGGTGCCAGTTTTATTACTACTGTTTTTGGGTACATATCATTTTTTGATCATTCATTATAACACTTTATGGGGCAAGTTGACAAAAAAGTTGGTTGTTTTAGCACAGTTTTTATTTATGTATTTTTACAGCGTTCACCTAAGGGGTTCGGTCAAGTGACATTTTTATAGAGCGGATCGTTATGGACGTGGCGATACCTAATATGTATACTTTTTTAATTTATTTCACTTTAACACAATAATAGCATTTTTGAAACAAAAAAATTATGTTTTAGTGTCTCAATGTTCTGAGAGCTATATATATATTTTTTTAAGCGATTTTCTTATGTAGGGGTTCATTTTTTGCAGGATGAGGTGACGGCTTTATTGGTACCATTTTGTCGGACATACACCTTTTTGATCACTTGGTGTTGCACTTTTTGTGATGTAAGGTGAAGAAAAATTGCTTTTTTTGACACATTTTTTATTTTATTTTTATGGTGTTTAACGGACTGGGTCGATCATGTGATATATTTATAGAGCCGACCGTCACGGACGCGGCAATACCAAATATGTCTATTTTATTTTTTCTATTTTAAAAAATTTTGTTTTTATTCCTTACATGGGAAATTTATTATTTTTTTTTAACACAATTTTTTTATTTTTTATTTTACACTTTGCGTCCCCCATAAGATCATACAAGACCTCTGGGGGACATTTACTTCATTTTTTTTTTTTAACACTTGATTTCTCCTGACATAGTAGCCCCAGTTACAGAAGAAATGCACCTCCAGAGAGGCTGCATAGCGCAATACAGCACTGTACAGCCTCAGTGCAGGGCTGATCGAGGTCTCTGAAAGACCTCACACAGCTCCTGCACTCTCCGGTCCCGCGATCACATGACCGCCGGGCCGGAACAGGAAGCGCATAGCGCATCCTGCTCTGTATGCACAGCGCTCGGTGAGCACTGTGCATGCAGCAATCTGTTAGGCAGGGACACCTGGGAACTGTCCCTGTCTTCTCTAAAGGTTGCCCTGCTGTCAATGACAGCGGGCAACCCGATCAGCAGCTGAACGATTAGCGTGCAGCTGCGATCTCTGAAAGGACGTTTTAAAACGTCCATTAGGAGATATAGAACCATCTCCTGGACGTTTATAGTCTATGGGCAGACGGGAGGTGGTTAAGTTGCTTGTGGGCCAATGACTCATTGGCCCACAAGGAAGAAGCAGGGAGGAATTATGTGTTCAGATGGAAAAAAATGACGAATATTCGCTATAATGAATATATAGTGCTCAACACTACCGGACACCATAAGATTAAAGGAGTGCAGGTTCTACATGATTTCTATAAGTTTTGTGTCACGGGCAGTACGGGGAAGGAAAGACAACCAACGGGAACCACAACTAAACAACAACAGACTAGGCCACAAACCTAGGGAATAAAGAGGTCACCTCCTAGCATTCCCTGATACTCTACCTAAGCTGCTAACAACATGTGCAAATCTCAATGGTAGAAATGCACAAGGAACCTCAGACTGCTGAAACACTGCACCAAACCCTCAGCTTAGGGAACACGGAAAGAGGCAACCAGCTCCTTCCAAACTGAGGGAGCTAGTGTCTACCTGAGGCCTAGTCAGGACAGACACACCAAGAAAAGGGAAAGGACGTAGCTTGAGATGTAACTGGAACAGGAGAACCACCACACAAGCAGAGCACTCCACAGAAGAGCTATCAGCCGCAAGAAAACTAAGGAAACAAGTGAGAGGCGGAACATATAAAGAGCCACCTGACTGATAATGAGTAGCATCTGTGAAGGGGTGGAAACCTGTCAACAACCATGAAAACAAGAGATCTGTCAAATAGACTCCTGAGTCTTCCGTCTATTTGAACTTCTAAGATCTCTCCCAGGGCCGAGAGTGACATTTTGGTGCCAAAGTGGCCTCTATTAAATCCAGGGAATTTAGGTACCAACATGCATGCCGAGCCCACTCCATACCTCTCCTGGTGCAAGATAGCCTCCAATGAATGCAATGAGAGTCCACTCTATTCCTCTCCTGGTGCCAGACGGCTTCCAATAAATGCAATGAGAGTCCACTCTATACCTCTCCTGGTGCCAGACGGCTTCCAATAAATGCAATGAGAGTCCACTCTATACCTCTCCTAGTGCCAGACGGCTTCCAATAAATGCAATGAGAGTCCACTCTATACCTCTCCTGGTGCCAGACGGCTTCCAATGAATGCAATGAGAGCAGGCTACAGCTTTATACTTACACTAATTAAAATCAGCCTATGGGACAGACAGGCTGGTCAGGAGTGCTCGACTGAATAGTCAGCCACACCTCTGGTTCAAACTGCAAAGAATAAAGGGGGCCGGTCAACACATCCCAATGTGCATGTGCACGTAAAGCTGTTAAAATTTTACCAAGTCTGGACTCCACCAACTTTCCTCTTTATTGATATGGAGCTTAACCCTGGGGATCAATGGTATTCAGGTAGGAGCACCTTGACACGCACACAACTAATAGGACCACACCACTCGGCATTCCTAAAAACCTGGGACACGATCAGCCCTGGGGGGGGGGGGGACAGAAGGAGGAAATGAAAGTCCCCATAGCCTACACTGCTATTTGTCTTATCTGTGAGTTGGGTCATGTGCCCCTGTACAAAAGCTGTGTAATGGTAAAGATCTGTGCCTCCTATATACTGTGTGTATTCCTTCAGGGCTGCACTGCCATTTTGCAACACTGCCATAATATTGGTAAAGTTGAACTGCTTTTCCGACATCTAAATCTGTGTATACACTGTATGTTGTGAACATATTGGCTTACTGTTTTCAGTAACTTGTAAGTTCACAGTTGGATAGCAAATGCTGTAAGGGGGGGTTTCTAGGCTCCTGGTATTGATGATCTATTCTCAGGAAAAGTCATCAGGATCTGGTGCTGGAAGTACCACTTTGAATGGCGGTGGAGGCACAGCTCTATTCCAAGTGTTGTGGCCATGCTGGTTTACCGTAGCTTAGCTGCCATTCAAGTGAATGATAACCCAACATGTTCATTAAATTAAACTTTGATTGGAGCTATGCTTCCAGCTGTTCCGTTTTCAGTTCCCAGGAGTCTGGAAAACCCCTTTAACTGCCTGCAGCATGTAGTATGACTGTGTGTGGATCTTGTCAATGATATCTCCCATTTACTGTATAATGCTTCATGCTTATTAAGACACTTCAAAAATGATGGTGTGCTCCTAGACTCCCAGTTAGCGAAGCTTAATTCTTTTAATGAAAAAAGAAGCCTGACTCATAGAGCAGCCTTACATATGCAGTAATCCAGTTTATATGAAAATCAGTGCAGATATTTTAACTGGGATGATGTTTATTTTAAAAATGTATAGGTAAGAAAAACAAAACAAATTCACTGGCGCTGAAGTAGACGGAAGAGTTAATTTTATTTGTTTGAATTATATTGCTTCCATCATGTCATACGATATCTTTGAAGACGCTTGATGGTTTCTGGTTTTTTGCAGACACCATTAACTTTTAATGCGCTGTTAATGCAAAGAAAACATAGTTAACATCTTTTTTATTTCATAATGTTCCTGCGTGGGAGCCTGTCCGGCATCAGCTAACGAACCATGTAGCTCATTTTGAAATTGCTGATTAAAAAGAAATTCTACTCCTGTGTTAATAGCCCAAATATGGATCCCATTCAGAGGTATTTCTGTAGTACAAAGATATGATGTGTTATAGTAATTCATTTGCATGGCTATTTGCCACCTTATTCAATGCAATCTACTCATTTGCCTGCAGCAATCACATTACCTACCCCAGGATATTGGGAAGTCATATCTGATAAACAGTTGGAGATTCTGGCATTACATGTGGACATCAATGTCATAGCAGAGCCATCTACACAGAGCCTGTACAGCATCTCCCTATGCCTCTGATTGTGCTCCCCTTTGATGCCTTTCTATAGCACTGTATTATGGGGAAGCAAAGCCTCTGTGGAAGAATAACGTGAGCAGGTGGTCAGTGATGTATCCCTGAAGCTGTCCGTGAAGGATCCGTGTTGGGTCAATGTGTCAGTTTTTTGCTGTCCGTGTTGCATTCGTGTTTCACTGACACTGAACCGCTGAAAAATTATTTTCAAAGCATCTCTTCTTAATGATCCATGAAACATGGATGCAACACGGATGGCATCCGTGTTGCATCTGTGGTTTTCATGGACCCTTAGACCATAATGGACGTGATGGATCCGTGAACACGGACAAAATAGAACAAGCATCCATGCCAAAAACATGGACCCACAGACGGTGCTAAAACACTGATGTCTGAATACACACACTAAAATTAATAGGGACGTGTGCTGTCCGTGGAGAACACGTAGAGAAAACGTCCGTGGAACACTGACGTGTGAATGAGGCTTAATACTGTACGACATCTGATAGCACAATTTGGTTTCTCCAGATTTGTGGAATCTGACAGGAAAAAAGAAAAAAAGCACCTTTGTATATCTCCCTGTAAAATCAGATATGTATAATGACGTACGTACGGTAGAACCCCATAGACTGCTATGGGTGCTAATTGCAGTTCTTGAAGGTAGTACAGCACTACAGTGTGCCTATGTGCATGAGTTCTAAAAGCTCAGTTCACTGTAGTTTTTGTCTTCATGGTAGTTTGACATGGATTAAAAAATACAAATAAAATAAAGACAACTTAAAGTGGTACATGCATTGCTAGATGGCATGGCAGTCAAGATTAGAGATATGCAAATTGCTTGAAACTCAATTTGGGTATGATTTGGAGTTTGAACGAAGTGGTTGACCAATTTGATTTGGGTCCGAATTGATTCTGCCTCAATTGAAAGTCCCCTAAAAATTGCACTCTGAGGTTTGCTAGAAAGATGGTTTTTTCTTTCTTCTTTCTTTCTTTTTAAAATGTAAATTTCTCTCTCCCTCCCCAAATTAAATCACCAAAAATTTAGATTTGTATCCACCTTTCTTCCCACAAGTATTAGGGATTTAGGTCATGATATAATTCCTGACATTTTTGACATTTGCCATACAGTGTTATTTGCCTTAACATCATTAGTCTTAAAATACATTTTGAGATATAGACTGGGTTTTGAACATAATAAATTCTATTCATTTTCTTGTGAGACACGTTTGCATGTCTGCAATTACTGCAAGCTGTGTGTTTCATGAGCTTAACAGGGTTGTGAAGATTTTACATATGGATAGATTATCAAAATCAGATCAGTGGAGAACCAATGCCTAGCAAGCCCACCAATGAGTTGTTTGCTGGAGTCACTGGCTCCAGAAATAAAACCATGGATGGAGCCAGAGGCTTCGTCCACCACGTAGTGATTTTGCATATGTAGTGCAAGTCAGCTCCCATTCAAGTGACTATAACTTGGCTTGACCACTACACAGTGAATATAACCTTCTGCTTCCAGCGCTGTCTATTATCATATGCCCTGTGCCACTGGCTGCCGCAAACAACATATTATCCCACTGATCTGGAAAACTCCTTTAAACAGTTCTTTTTTATATTTTAGAAGTTGTCAGGATGTGATATTTCTGTATCTAAACGAGCGAATTTCAACACTGAGAACATGCATTGACAATATGGAAAAGAGTTTTCCACTCACTGAGCAGGCATTCTATGGGGTAGATGCGGGGGAAGGTGGTAGCATGGTGGCTCAGGAAAGTGAGGTAGGTAGCTGGATAACAGCTAGAAAGCAGGGTAGAGGGAAGAGTGCCAGGGAGGTTACTGCTGATCTGACACACCCCAACACGTTTGCAAGGTTGGCAGATGAGGGGGATGTCAATTGAGAGAGACCACTGCTGCAGCTGGACACTTTCTCTGCCAGTCAGGGGAATGTCAGCTCCAGTAAGCAGGGGACCAGGAGAGCAGGGCAGGCCAGACAGGTGCTGCTAGTGGAAGACTCAATTATTAGGGGTACAGATAGTGCAATCTGTCACAAAGACCAGGATCGCTGAAATGTGTGTTGTCTTCCTGGTGCTTGAGTTTGACATATGTAGCGGTACAGGTTGAAGATTATTGGGAGAGTCTGGTGAAGATCCAGTGGTCATGGTCCACATTGGAACCATTGACAAAGTTAGAGGTAGATGGAGGGTCCTTAAAAATGATTTCAGGGACTTAGGTCGCAAGCACAGGGCAAGGACCTCAAAGATAGTGTTTTCCAAAACAAGCCACACAAGAAAGGCAGCAGGGGATTTGGGAAGTTAACAAATGGCTCAAGAACTGGTGTAGGAAGAAGGGATTTGGGTTCCTGGAGAACTTGGCCAACTTCTCTGTCAGCTACAGGCTCTATCGTAGGGATGGGCTGCACCTCAATGGGGAAGGGGCAGCTGTTTTGAGGGAGAAGATGGTTAGAAGGTTGGAGGAGTGATTAAACTAGGGACTGGGGGAGGGTAATTACATTATAGAAGGGGAAGATAGTGCAGATAGTGACCTGGGGTGAGGTAAACAGTTCATAAGGAAAGGTGTAGGGTAAAAAGTATACATTAACCTCTTAATTGTATGTATACTAATGCCAGAAGTCTGACTAATAAAACTGGTGAAATGGAATTAGTGATATATGAGGAGGACTATGACATAGTGGAAATAACTGAGACACGGCTGGATGATATCTATGACTGAGCAGTTAATGTACAGGGTTACAGTCTGTTTAGAAAGGTTGGTCAAAACCGGAGAGATGGAGGGGTCTGCCTTTATGTAAAGTCCTGTCTAAAGCCCACAGTCCGAGAAAATATAAGTGAGGGACATGAACATGTGGAGTCACTGTGGGTAAAAATACATGGAGGCTAAAACAATAATAAAATACCGAACTAATAGGAGTTTATTATAAGCCAGCTAATATACCAGAGTCCACAGAAAATCTACTACATAACGAGATAGACGAGGCGGCAAATCATAATGAGGTCGTTATTATGGGGGACCTCAACTACCCAGATATAGACTGGGAAACCGAAACCTGTACATCTTATAAAGGAAACAGGTTCTTAGCAATAACCAAAGGCAATTACCTTTCCCAACTGATTCAGGACCCCACTAGACGGACAGCCATACTGGACTTAGTACTAACCAATAGACCTGACAAAACAACAGATCTGGAGATTGAATGGAGTTAGCCAGTCTTTCAGCAGTCTCAAGTATTATGGGACCAAATGATTTGTAGGCTCAAAATCAGACAGATGAAGAGCTACAGAACTTCAGACACTATAGGAAAAAGCACTGGCCTGTGTGTGCTCCTATGGTCCCGGCCACAAGAGACAGGCATTTTTTCCTATAGTGTGCAAGCACGACCACCGCTGCTGGATTGCAGGTTGGTCATAGCCATTGAAACGAGAAATGTATAATGTGATGGAAAAATGGATCAAGCCAGCAAACTAAGCAATATGGATAATAACAATACTGTAATAAGTGGCATATAGTTACATTCTTTACATGATAAATGCCATTGTCTGAAGTGAGACAACCCCTTTAATATTATTTACTTTTAAGATATTCGTTTAAGCATTTTTAAAACAGTTTTTCAGATTCTTGTTGACCATTGGTAAAGTACTGGATTTCTTCAGTTCTGTAGCTCTTCCTCTGTGTCTGATTTTGAGCCTACAAAATAATTTGGTTCCATAATATTTGAGACAGCTGAGAGACTGGCTAACGCCACTCAATTTGAAGGAAATTCTGTACATTTCTAAAGAAGGTTCATATAAGGCAATATGAATGAACTGAGGTTATAGCTAGGTGGTCTGACAAAGTAAACTTGGCATTAAAGAAGCCTCAAGGCCTGAACATGGAGAATTAGGTATCCTGAAACATCTTAATACATTTCTCATGGTCCAAATATATGGGGCTATAAAATGCATTAAGAGACATTTTATTATGTTTTTCCTTTTCATTTTAAATCACTCCTGAGTGGACCCATGAATTCTAGGAAGAAATGCTCCCTAAACTTGATCTACATATTCCTATAATAATATCCTGCACTCATGCCTATATGACCACTCGTAATGCTGCTTTGTTCTCACATAATTGCTTTTTCTTAGTATTTATACACTTTGAGTTTCCTGGGGTAAAGTAAATAAATCTTTTCCAGGAAGACCCTTGAGAGCCTCTTCTAGACTGACATGCAGCTTGTTTGGTAGTAGTGCTTTCCTGTAAAGTCCTGACAAGAGGAAAGGAAAATGTCAAAGATGTGATTCGTTACAATAAAGTTGTTTGGAAGACATGCGATATCCGCTCACAAGAAAGTAGCTTCACAAGAATCAAGTCTCTTCTTTTAATAATGATTTATGTTTTACAATGAGTGGATGTGTATCTTCTCTGTAAATATCAGGAGAGTCAAAGTCATGTCACAAGAAAATAGTAAATTGTCCAATCCTTTCACAATACAATATTTCATGCTGCTGAGTATGCTTTCAATGTATCTCTGAGTTAGGGCTCATGCACACGAACGTATTTTCTGTCCGCTTCCGTTCAGTTTTTTTGTGGACTGTATGCGGAACCATTCACTTCAATGGGTCCATAAAAACAACCTAAGGTACTCTGCGTGCATTCTGTTTCCGTATTTCCGTTCCGCAAAAAAGTAGTGCATGTCCTATTATTGTCCGCAAATCACGGTCCGAGGCCCCATTCAAGTCAATGGATCCGCAAAAAATACAAAACGCACACGGAACACATCCGTATGTCATCTGTATTTCATCCGTATTTTGCGGATCCATACTGTAGAAATGATCTGTCCAGCTCATATTGCTCATGTGTTTGGTGATTAATAAGTTACTATTTCCGTTTCCGATCCGCAAAAAACGGATCGCATGCGGAAACCATACGGATATGTTTTGTGGAATAATGGAACGGAAGAGGACTTAAATCAGAGGGAAAAAAAACTCAGATACAGAACAACGGATCCATGAAAAACAGACCACAAAACAACAATCAACAATCAAGAGGAGCAGGGGCATTACAAACAAGAATGTCAACCAAGATTTTTCTTTTTTTCTGACCAACTGGAAAACCATAATGAATGCTAAAGATTACAAGTTGTACAGATCTATAGCTCTATATGCTGTTAAGAATTACCAGCATTTACTTGCAAATGTAAAATAGTAGTAATTACCACTAAAATAACCCGCTCAAGTACCACTATCTTCAAAAAACATAACAGATCCATCTATGTTGCCTGTTTTTACATTTTGTCTAAGAATTTCTAGTTACCAAGTTGTGAGCTATGGATCATGTATAGAATGACACTCACCTTTTATTGTTGTGCAAAAAGAGACAGCACTTTGACAGGTTTTGATGATGAATTTCCCCATGGGTCTGCAGCTGATGATCTCTTTCAGTACATCTTGGGTCCGGTGATAGAAGTTATTGCTATGTGGAGAAAGCAGTAGGACCTTCCTAATAGTGTGGTCATCATTAGAGATGAGCAAAATTTTAAAAAATTCAATTCAGAGGCTTCGCCGAATTAATTAGTCACAAAGCGTGTTAAATCAGCTATATGACTGCTTTCAGAGAGAGTATATCCTGGTATACCTCACTGTGCATTGCAGCAACATGCATTGTGGCAGGTGCAGCACTATGAAGTGCCTTTTACGCTGTGGCATTAGAAGAATTTTGATATCTCTGACTTTTTAGTCTAACCAGACTGTCTATTACTCTGTAATTCCTCTAGTACCGTTCTATGGAAGCAGTAGGTTTAAAGAGCACACCAAATGCTTGAAATAACTTCTTTATTCACTTCAACTTTTCTTCATATATAACACTGCCGTCTCCGCAGCAGATAGTCAATGTACAAAACACATGTTGAATAAAGTATCATGAAATGGCGGTACAATCGTGTCATTCAACTGTTCAATCGTGTCATTCAACATAAAATTGTGGATATAGTTCTCTCTTGAGTATCTGTACTCTCACTTTAAGTTATTTGAGCACTTTATGATCTCTCTGAGAGGTATATCTGAGGTTCAACCAATAGTTCACTTGCTCTACTTGGTTTGCAGTTTGCTCTATACAATTGCTTATGATTTGGTATGAGCAGTTCGCATTTGTATGCAATTTGCTTGTATTGCATGATTGTATGGTTGCAATTTGGATCCAACTGCAATTGGTGGAACTATTTTGGCCTCTCTGCTTCCATAAAACACAGCTTTTTGGGAGTGAATGTCTGTTCAGCTTCTCTCTCTGGTTAATAATAATTATAGCAGCTCCTGCTAGGGGAATTTACCACACAAGCTGTGTGTGAGGCTGGCTTTAATTGGTCAAAGCTCTTGCTGTGTGTGAGGCTGGCTGTGATTAGTCAAGACTCCTGCCCAGCAACAACAGTTTAAATCTATGCTTTCTGTTGTTTCTGCTGTGTCATTGAGCTTACCTTATATTATATAATGAATCTTAAAGGCATATTATCTTTTCTGCTTCTGTGAACACAATATATAACAGTTTTATGACATCCAAACATGAAGTCACTGTAAATAACTCTGGATTTGTCTTTAACTCACAAACTGTATTAAGATTATTGGCAGGTTTAGCTGTATAAACATATAAGCTATATTAACAACATAGGACAGGTCTTAGCTGGCCAGCTACACTCCCACCAAAATTACCTATAATTCTATGTTCTATGAATTTGAGGAATTTTCCATCAGGTTCTCAACTTCCAAGTGTCTTTTATCACTCTCAAGTAGAACAACTAACTTCTGTATAGGACGTTCCAATTTGAGTGGAGTAGTGAGACGTTTTCCTTTTTTGTCAAGTTCTGAGTCTCCTATTTGTAACAACACTCTTCTTACTAGTCTATCTTCCTCCTTTTGAACTTCTAGAACTTTGGCGAATTTCCATTGACTTCTAGGCAAATCTTCTTCTTTCACTAACACTATGTCACCAACTTGGACATTTTGTCACAGATGATGTTGCAGATAGCTGGAAGTTATGAATAAACGTGCGACTGGCTTGATCCCAAACTAAGGAGCATATAGGTGACCCCTATAAAACCCTAAGAGCTCACCCTGACTGCTAAGCACATACAAGGGTCTCAAAGGTAGATGATTGTATGCCCCCGTACCTAAGACTGTGTGACACCTGAAAACCCTATATTTGTGAGGGTACACAACCACCGACTCCCTGCACTTCATACAGAGGGAGTCAGGGTCCCCTAGAATCAAGCCAGCAAGGAAACACAATACATGAAAGGACTTATCTGAACAAGCAGCAGCAGAATCCTCCAGCAGTGAACACTTCAATACAGGAAGAAGTATAAAGCGCAAAGTGAGGCAGTATAGGAGGGAATATAAAGGAAAGAGGATTAGTCTAAATAGGTGACACCTGGGAGAAGGAAATGACATGAGAAAGTGAAACTAAAACAAAGAACATCATGAAAGAGGTAGAGAAGGACGTCTGTCAGACCTTCTCATAGAACTGGCGGTGACAGAACCCCTCCCTCTACGGGTGGACTCCGGACACTCAGAACCCACATTCTCAGGATGAGACCTATGGAAAGCCTTGATGAGAGGAGTGGCCTTAATATCCGCCACTGGGACCCACATCCTCTCCTCAGGACCATAACCCTCCGAATGAACAAGGTATTGGAGAGAACTGCGGATAATGCGAGAATCCACAATCCTAGAGACCTGGAATTTAAGATTACCATCAACAAAAATCGGAGGAGGAGGCAAAGAGGAGGGTACAGTGGGTTGGACATAATATTTTAATAGGTAGCTAATAGCTATATATATATATATATATATATATATATGTAAAAAAAATAAAAAAAGAAATGGGAGCACCGTCACAGATAAAAAATTTAAGAAGGGTGCAAAAAAGCCCAATATGGATATAAGCCAATCCAATAAAATGCAGACAATGAAAAGAAGGGCAGCACTCCAATAAATAAAAATGCAAAAACTGTATTTACCCATAAGGCTGTAGCGACGTTTCGGCTCTTACACAGGAGCCTTCCTCAAGCAGTGCATTTTTATTTATGGAGTGCTGCCCTTCTTTTCATTGTCTGTATATATATATATATGTATATATATTACCGGCGCTGGCATACAGAGAGGGTAGGGGAGGGTGAGAATTGCTACATGTATATACAGGACACTAATTACGAGGTCTCTACCTGTATCTGGTGAATAGTCGTTCCGTGCTGTGGTGTGATCCCGTTGCTCCAAGAAGCGCTGTATAGATATGATGGGACGCTTCTTGCTCTAACTCTCACCTAGCGCGCTGCCCCGGCCGGTAGCTAGCGCACACGTGGAGGAGCCTGCAGGGATGAGTTCAGGAGTGTCTTCGTGTGACGTCACAACTTCGCTCTGGGTGCCTCCAAGGGACAAATTTCCATCTAACGCGTTTCAGAACCTACGGGTTCCTTCGTCAGGGATAGTTCATGGTACAAGTCCTGGGGTTAAATAGGTTTTCCATTCTCATCATCTTTCCTGCAGTATCTGGTCAGAAGCCTAGGGGCACACCACTATTCACTTTACACTATCCCAGCCCATTGTTATATAGGGTCCATGTCTCTATTTGAATGCAAATAACTTGATTTCCTGATTGAGGCCCTTTGGTGCCAGACTATTTAACCTAAAGATCCACTTACTTTCACAGTGTGACATTTGCTGGATATAATTCCCACCCCTGGATCGGTGAAAGAATCCCAAAAGCACCTACTTTCATCTTTAAAAAAAGTGCAGAACTTAGCATACCTAATAGCTCCATCTGTCAAAACTATCCTAAAGAAAAATAACACACAAAACTGAACAAAAATAGGTTTCTCCCCCTTTAAAATATGCAGAAATTGTAGGGCAAATAGACAATATAAACCCATTTTGGAAATAGGAGATGATCCAACCACTTACGAAATAAAAAATCATATTACCTGCGACACCAAGGGGGTAATATATTTCATCAAATGCCCCTGTCAGAAAATCTATGTCGGCTGAACCAAACGACAAATAAAAATTAAAATACAGGAGCACATCAGAAATATAAATAAAAATTTTTACGGACATCCACTATCCAAACACTATACTGAATATCATGGCAGCTCTTTTACAGGTTCAATATTTGGCGGCATTGAAAGGGTTAAAACAGATATCAGGGGTGGGAATTATATCCAGCAAATGTCACACTGTGACAGTAAGTGGATCTTTAGATTAAATAGTCTGGCACCAAAGGGCCTAAATCAAGAAATCGAGTTATTTGCATTCAAGTAGAGACATGGACCCTATATAACAATGGGCTTGGATAGCGTAAAGTGAATAGTGGTGTGCCCCTAGGCTTCTGACCAGATACTGCAGGAAAGATGATGGGAATGGAAAACCTATTTAACCCCCAGGACTTGTACCATGAACTATCCCTGATGAAGGAACCCGTAGGTTCTGAAACGCGTTGGATGGAAATTTGTCCTTTGGAGGCACCCAGGGCAAAGTTGTGACGTCACACGAAGACGCTCCTGAACTCATCCCTGCAGGCTCCTCCACGTGTGCGCTAGCTACCGGCCGGGGCAGCGTGCTAGGTGAGAGTTAGAGCAAGAAGCGTCCCATCATATCTATACAGCGCTTCCTGGAGCAACGGGATCACACCACAGCACGGAATGACTATTTACCAGATACAGGTAGAGACCTCGTAATTAGTGTCCTGTATATACATGTAACAATTCTCACCCTCCCCTACCCTCTCTGTATGCCAGCGCCGGTATTATATACATATATATATATATATATATATATATATATATATATGTATATAGCTATTAGCCCTCTATTAAAGGTGAGAGAAGGTTGGACACTCACCCCCAATACTAGGCAGCGGCAAACAAGGTGAAAACATCAGCCGCAGAGATACATCTAACGGCAGCGCAAGTGTCTCTATTCCTCATAAACTTAATTGTTTTAATAGGTACCTGTAAAAAACATGATGGATCTTCCAAGTCTGAGGAAGATCAAGACGGAAGGCAACGGGATTAATGACGGACAAGATCTTGTAAGGCCCAATAAACTTATTTAAATTCAGGTCCGGACCAGGCACACGTCTCTTATCCGCCAAACGCTTATATTTCTCACACTTCCTCTTCAGATTACCCTGAATCTTTTGCCAAATAAATGACAAAGACGAGAAAAATCTCTCCTCATCAGGTAAACTAGAAGACCCCTCTCCAGAGAATGTCCCAAACTGTGGATGAAACCCATATGCACCAAAAAATGGGGACTCATCAGAGGACTCCTGGAGAAGGGTTATTTAAAGCAAACTGAGCAAGGGACAAAAAGGAATACCAATCCTCATGATTCTCCGCCACAAAACAGCGCAGATATGTCTCCAGATTCTGATTAACGCGTTCAGTCTGACCATTCGACTGTGGGTGAAAAGCAGAAGAAAATGACAACTGAATCCCCAAGTGAGAACAAAGGGCCTTTCAGAATCTGGAAACAAATTGCGTGCCCCTATCAGAAACAATGTCTGAAGGAATGCCATGCAATTTAACAATGTGATCAACAAACGCTTGCGCCAACGTCTTAGCATTGGGTAACCCAGGAAAGGGAATGAAATGGGCCATTTTGCTAAAATGGTGCACTACCACCAGAATCACAGTATTCCCTGAGGAACAAGGCAGGTCCATAATGAAGTCCATGGACAGATGCATCCAAGGACGGGAAAGAATGGGTAACGGGAGGAGAGAACCCGATGGCCATGAATGAGGGACCTTGGCACGAGCGCAGGTCTCGCAGGCTGCCATAAAACCCTCAACCGTCTTACGAAGAGCTGGCCACCAGAATCTCCGAGCAATGAGATCTACTGTGGCTCTACTCCCCGGGTGCCCAGCAAGGACAGTATCGTGGTGCTCCTTAAAAACCTTGTGTCGTAAAGCGAGAGACACAAACAACCTCCCAGGAGGACAAAGATCGGGAGCCTCTGCCTGGGCTGACTGAACCTCTGCCTCCAAATCAGGATAAAGAGCAGAGACGACCACCACATTTTTAACATGACAACAAAATTAAACCTAGAAAAGAACAAAGACCATCTGGCCTGGCTCGGGTTCAGACGCTTGGCTGATTCCAAGTAGGCCAGATTCTAATGGTCGGTAAACACGATAATAGGGTGTCTGGCTCCCTCTAGCCAATGGCGCCATTCCTCAAAAGCAAATTTGATGGCCAACAACTCCCTATCTCCCACATCGTAATTTCTCTCTGCAGAGGAGAGTTTCCTTGAGAAAAAGGCACACGGTCGCCATTTGGCAGGAGAGGGACCCTGATATAAGACCGCACCCACACCCACCTCAGAAGTGTCCACCTCAACAATAAAAGGTAGAGAGACATCAGGTTATACCAAAATGGGAGCGGAAGCAAAACTCTCTTTGATACTAGAAAAGGCCTTAAGCACATCTATCGACCAGGAGTAAAAATCTACCCCCTTTTTAGTCATATCAGTGAGTGGCTTAACAACAGAGGAATAATTCAAAATGAACTTTCTGTAATAATTGGCAAAATCCAAAAACCGCATCAGCGCCTTCTGATTCTCAGGAAGCTCCCTTCTCAGGGTCCATGCGAAAACCAGCGGAGAGAAGAAAACCAAGAAATTGAATCTCCGGAACCGCAAACACACTTTTTTCCAGTTTAGCATACAAAATATTATCCCGCAGAATCAGCAAGACCTGATGTAGGTGGTCCCTATGAGTTTTGAAATCAGGAGAAAAAATAAAAATGCCATCTAGATACACCAGTACAAATTTTCACATTAAATGATAAAAAATGCTGTTCACAAAATGTTGGAAGACGTCCGGAGCATTCATCAAACCAAAAGGCATAACCAAATTCTCAAAATGACCCTCAGGGGTATTGAAGGCCGTTTTGCATTCGTCCCCTTCCCTGACCCTGACTAGGTTGTATGCCCCTCTTAAATCCAACTTAGAAAAAACTTTAGCCCCAACAATCTGGGTAAACAGGTCAGGGATCAGAGGAAGCGGATATGGGTCACGAATTGTGATACAGTTCATCTCCCTGAATCCAGACAAGGTCTTAAAGAACCATCTTTTTTCTTAACAAAAAAAAATCCAGCGGCAACAGGTGACTTTGAGGGTCGGATGTGTCCCTTTCTCAGGCTCTCAGAGATATGCATAGCGACTCTTTCAGGTTGGGAGAGATTGTATAAATGTGATTTTGGCAGCTTGGTGCCTGGGATGAGATTAATAGGGCAATCGTACTCCCGGTGAGAGGGCAGCTCCTGGACACCACTCTTGGAAAACACATCTGAAAATTCAGAGAGAAAAGATGGTACACACTTGGTAGAAACCTCTGAAAGAGATGCCGTGAGGCAATTCTCTCTGCAAAAGTCACTCCAACCATTTATTTGCCTTGCTTGCCAATCAATGGTGGGGTTATGTTTAGTGAGCCAGGGTAGCCCCAACACTAGAGGAGTAGGTAATCCGCTTAGGACGAAACATGACATATACTCAACATGAGCATCACCCACAGTCATACGGATATTGTGAACTATGCCCTTTAACGATCTTTGAGAAATTTGAGCAGAATCGATAGCAAAAACAGGTACAGTACAGACCTGTCATGGTCTTACCTTCTCACTGTTCTCCTTCGTTTGACATGTGCTGGCGGCCATCTTGGTTTCTGGGTTTCTTGTAGCCTCCCACCCTGCGGCTTCTCCTTCCCACTGGGAGGAGCTGGATGCCTAGCTCATATATATAGGAGGTCTGTGGCTTCAGTTCCTTGCTTGGTCCTCCTGTGTTCACATGCTTCTAAGACTGCTGCTGCTTCTGGTTCCTGATCCTGGCCTCGTCTGACTACCCCGTTGGTTCCTGATCCTGGCTTCGTCTGACTACCCTGCTGGTTCCTGATCCAGGCTTCGTCTGACTACCCTTCTGGTTCCTGACCTCTGTCTACGCAAGACCCTGCTTCGGTTTAGCCATCCGTTTGGACTTTTGCTTACAGCTTGATTTTCAATAAAGCCTTCTTATTTCCACTTATCTCTTGTTGTACGTCTGGTTCATGGTTCCATGACATTAGGACCAAGCCATGAATTCTGACGGTACAGGGCCATCCTCGCTACCTACGCTGGTTGCCAGACTTGATCAGCAGGATCACCTGTTGGGTCGGTTCGCTGTGGCGTTGCAAACCCTGCTTGAACGCACGGCTCATTTCGCTTCCGTTGCCGATGGGTCGGTTGTCGCTCCTGGGCCCGCTCCTACTGCCGCTCCGGTTGTTGCGCCAGAGTCTACCCCGACACCTGTTGCTGCGCCTGCGGTGTCTCGGGGTATGACCGGTTCTGCCCCCCTTCCACAGCGCTTTGGGGGAGAGCCAACTCAGTGCCGAGGTTTCCTTAACCAGGTGGGCATTTATTTCGAGTTGCTGCCACATGCCTTTCCTACTGAGAGATCAAAGGTGGGCTTCTTGATCTCGCTGCTCTCGGACAAGGCGGTGAGTTGAGGCCTTGCATCGATTACAGGGGTCTCAATCGCATCACGATCAAGAACGCTTACCCGATACCCTTGATTTCCGAGCTGTTCGATCGCCTCAAAGGGGCCACGGTCTTTACCAAACTCGACCTGAGGGCGGCATATAACCTGGTAAGGATCAAGGCGGGCGATGAGTGGAAGACCGTGTTTAACACCAGGACCGGTCATTATGAATCCTTGGTTATGCCCTTTGGGTTGTGCAATGCGCCCGCAGTCTTCCAGGAATTCATCAACGATGTTTTCCGTGACCTGTTGCAGCAGTGTGTGGTGGTCTATTTGGATGACATCTTGGTATATTCTGAATCCATGGAGGCCCACATTATGGATGTCAGACGAGTGTTGCAACGGTTACGAGAGAACAGGCTGTTCGGTAAGCTTGAGAAATGCGAATTTCACCGATCCCAGGTAACCTTCTTAGGTTACATCATTTCCGCTGAGGGGTTCTCCATGGATCCTGAGAAGGTTTCGGCTGTCTTACAGTGGCCCCAGCCCAGTGGTCTCCGTGCCTGCAGCGCTTTTTGGGCTTCGCCAATTATTATCGGAAGTTCATCAGGGACTTTTCCATGCTAGCCAAGCCTCTCACGGATCTGACCAGGAAGGGCAGTAATTTCCAGGTCTGGCCGCTCGAGGCCATCCGAGCTTTTGAGGCTCTAAAGTCCGCCTTTGTGTCGGCTCCGATTCTGTCGCATCCCAACCCTGGGTTGCCCTTTGTCCTCGAGGTGGACGCGTCTGAGACGGGAGTAGGCGCCCTTCTGTCTCAGCGTAGAACACCAGAGGGTCCTCTGCTTCCTTGTGGGTTTTACTCCCGGAAACTGTCTTCCGCGGAGTGCAACTATCAGATTGGTGACAGGGAGTTATTGGCCATCGTGCAGGCCCTTAAAGAATGGAGGCACTTGCTCGAGGGTTCGGTGGTTCCGGTTCTCATCCTGACGGACCACAAGAATCTGACCTACCTTTCTGAGGCCAAGAGATTGACACCACGTCAGGCCAGATGGGCTCTGTTCTTGTCTTGTTTTAATTACGTGGTCTCCTACCTACCCGGTTCCAAGAACATCAGAGCGGATGCCTTATCACGGCAGTACTCCGAGCTGTCCGGGGAGGAGTCGATTCCGACTTCGGTCATACCTCTGAATCAGATCCTGGCCGCCATTCGCACCAGCCTGACCTCTCCCCTGGGTGAGCAGATTTTGGCGGCTCAATCTGGTGCTCCCTCTGGGAGACCCAACAGCAGGTGTTTTGTGCCTGAGGAGTTGCGCACTCGGTTGTTGCGAACCTACCATAACTCCAAGGCCGCGCGGCATCCTGGAAAGAATCAGCTGTCCTGGGCTGTTTCACGTCTGTTCTGGTGGCCTTCTCTACGTTCCGACATCGCCGCATATGTAGCGGCATGCTCCGTTTGTGCCCAGAGTAAGTCCCCTCAGCACCTTCCGTTAGGCCTTTTGCAACCCATAGCCACCGGGGAGCGCCCATGGTCACACCTGGGGATGGATTTCATTGTGGACCTCCCTGCATCCCGAGGCCATACGGTCATTCTCATGATTGTGGATCGGTTTTCCAAAATGTGCCACTGTGTTCCTCTCAAGAAGTTACCCTCTGCACAAGAGTTGGCCACGATTTTCGCCAGGGAGGTCTTCCGGTTGCACGGTTTGCCCAAGGAGATTGTGTCGGATCGGGGGAGTCAGTTTGTGTCCAGGTTCTGGCGCGCCTTTTGCTCCCAGTTGGGGATTCATCTCTCTTTCTCCTCGGCCTACCACCCTCAGTCCAATGGGGCCGCAGAACGATCCAATCAGGCCTTGGAGCAATTCCTTCGTTGCTATGTCTCCGATCACCAAGACAATTGGGTTGACCTCCTGCCTTGGGCTGAGTTTGCCAGGAACACGGCGGTGAACTCTTCCTCTGGGACGTCTCCCTTCATGGCCAATTATGGGTTCCAACCTGCCGTGTTACCGGAGGTATTCTCTCCCCAGGATATTCCGGCTGTGGAGGATCACCTTTCCGTCCTACGTGCTTCTTGGGTACAGATCCAGAGGTCCCTTGAGGTCTCTGCGCAGCGCCAGAGACTCCAGGCTGATCGCAGACGAGCGCCCGCTCCTTCCTACCAGGTCGGAGACCGTGTATGGTTGTCCACCCGCAACCTCAACCTTCGAGTGCCCACTCCCAAGCTGGCGCCTCGCTTTGTTGGTCCCTTCCGAGTGCTTCGCAGGGTAAACCCGGTAGCCTATGCCCTTGCGCTTCCTCCTGGCATGCGGATCTCCAACGTGTTTCATGTCTCCCTGTTGAAGCCATTGGTGTGTAATCGTTTCACTTCCTCGGTTCCTCGGCCCCGTCCGGTCCAAGTGGGCAATCGTGAGGAATATGAGGTGAGCAATATCCTGGACTCACGCCTGGTCCGCGGTCGGTTGCAGTTTTTGGTCCATTGGCGTGGTTATGGTCCAGAGGAGCGTTCCTGGGTTCCCTCCGCAGATGTCCATGCTCCTGCTTTGCTCCGAGCCTTCCACGCACGCTTCCCTCAGAAACCGTTCCTTACTCCGCGGAGGAGGGGCCCTTGAGGGGGAGGTACTGTCATGGTCTTACCTTCTCACTGTTCTCCTTCGTTTGACATGTGCTGGCGGCCATCTTGGTTTCTGGGTTTCTTGTAGCCTCCCACCCTGCGGCTTCTCCTTCCCACTGGGAGGAGCTGGATGCCTAGCTCATATATATAGGAGGTCTGTGGCTTCAGTTCCTTGCTTGGTCCTCCTGTGTTCACATGCTTCTAAGACTGCTGCTGCTTCTGGTTCCTGATCCTGGCCTCGTCTGACTACCCCGTTGGTTCCTGATCCTGGCTTCGTCTGACTACCCTGCTGGTTCCTGATCCAGGCTTCGTCTGACTACCCTTCTGGTTCCTGACCTCTGTCTACGCAAGACCCTGCTTCGGTTTAGCCATCCGTTTGGACTTTTGCTTACAGCTTGATTTTCAATAAAGCCTTCTTATTTCCACTTATCTCTTGTTATACGTCTGGTTCATGGTTCCATGACAAGACCAAATGTTTAGACACACCTTCTCATTCAAAGAGTTTTCTTTATTTTCATGACTATGAAAATTGTAGATTCACACTGAAGGCATCAAAACTATGAATTAACACATGTGGAATTATATACATAACAAAAAAAGTGTGAAACAACAAAAATATGTCATATTCTAGGTTCTTCAAAGTAGCCACCTTTCGCTTTGATTACTGCTTTGCACACTCTTGGCATTCTCTTGATGAGCTTCAAGAGGTAGTCACCTGAAATGGTTTTCACTTCACAGGTGTGCCCTGTCAGGTTTAATAAGTGGGGTTTCTTGCCTTATAAATGGGGTTGCCTTGTGGAGAAGTCAGGTGGATATACAGCTGATAGTCCTACTGAATAGACTGTTAGAATTTGTATTATGGCAAGAAAAAAGCAGCTAAGTAAAAAAAAACGAGTGGCCATCATTACTTTAAGAAATGAAGGTCAGTCAGTCCAAAAAATTGGGAAAACTTTGAAAGTGTCCCCAAGTTCAGTCACAAAAACCATCAAGCGCTACAAAGAAACTGGCTCACATGCGCACCGCCCCAGGAAAGGAAGACCAAGGGTCACCTCTGCTGCGGAGGATAAGTTCATCTGAGTCACCAGCCTCAGAAATCGCAGGTTAACGGCAGCTCAGATTAGAGACCAGGTCAATGCCACACAGAGTTCTAGCAGCAGACACATCTCTAGAACAACTGTTAAAGGGTTTCTACCACTTGAATATCACATATTTGGTGTTCAGACACTAGCGATCCGCTAGTGTCTGTTCTTGCCTACAAGCTAATTATCACATTAATCCGGCCTGCCGATATCTCAAAAAAAGCACTTTTATCTTTATGCAAATGAGCCTCTAGGTGCTATGCAGGCGTTTTTCATAGCACCTAGAGGCTCCGTCTACCTTGCAGTTTGCCGCCCTGCGCCTCGCTCCAGCACGCCCATCTCTTACCGTATTCGATCCTCCCCCTGCTTCAGCCTTCCGAAATCTCGCGCCTGCGCCGTCCGTCGCGGCATTCGGCGCAGGCGCAGTCCATGTCTGATCGCTCCGTGCTCAGACATTTCCACTGCGCCTGCGCCGATGTCATCGGCGCAGGCGCAGTGGAAATGTCTGAGCACGGAGCGGTCAGACATTGACTGCGCCTGCGCCGAATGCCTCCGAATGCCGCGACGGACGGCGCAGGCGCGAGATTTCGGAAGGCTGAAGCAGGGGGAGGATCGATTACAGGCAGAGATGGGCGTGCTGGAGCGAGGCGCAGGGCGGCAAACTGCAAGGTAGACGGAGCCTCTAGGTGCTATGAAAAACGCCTGCATAGCACCTAGAGGCTCATTTGCATAAAGATAAAAGTGCTTTTTTTGAGGTATCGGCAGGCCGGATTAATGTGATAATTAGCTTGTAGGCAAGAACAGACACTAGCAGATCGCTAGTGTCTGAACACCAAATATGTGATATTCAAGTGGTAGAAACCCTTTAAGAGGAGACTGTGTGAATCAGGCCTTCATGGTAGAATATATGCTAGGAAACCACTGCTAAGGACAGGCAACAAGCAGAAGAGACTTGTTTGGGCTAAAGAACGCAAGGAATGGACATTAGACCAGTGGAAATCTGTGCTTTGGTCTGATGAGTCCAAATTTGAGATCTTTGGTTCCAACCACCGTGTCTTTGTGCGACGCAGAAAAGGTGAACGGATGGACTCTACATGCCTGGTTCCCACCATGAAGCTTGGAGGAGGAGATGTGATGGTGTGGGGTGCTTTGCTGGTGACACTGTTGGGGGATTTATTCAAATTTGAAGGCATACTGAACCAGCATGGCTACCACAGCATCTTGCAGCGGCATGCTATTCCATCCGGTTTGCGTTTAGTTGGACCATCATTTATTTTTCAACAAGACAATGACTCCAAACACACCTCCAGGCTGTGTAAGGGCTATTTGACCAGGAAAGAGAGTGATGGGGTGCTGCTCTAGATGACCTGACCTCCACAGTCACCGTACCTGAACCCAATCGAGATGGTTTGGGGTGAGCTGGACCGCAGAGTGAAGGCAAAAGGGCCAACAAGTGCTAAGCGTCTCTGGGAACTCCTTCAAGACTGTTGGAAGACCATTTCAGGTGACTACCTCTTGAAGCTCATCAAGAGAATGCCAAGAGTGTGCAAAGCAGTAATCAAAGCAAAAGGTGACTACTTTGAAGAACCTAGAATATGACATATTTTCAGTTGTTTCACACTTTTTTGTTATGTATTTAATTCCACGTGTGTTAATTCATAGTTTTGATGCCTTCAGCGTGAATCTACAATTTTCATAGTCATGAAAATAAAGAAAACTCTTTGAATGAGAAGGTGTGTCCAAACTTTTGGTCTGTACTGTATATCCTTTTCCAAAGTGCATACCTGGAAACTATGCGTTATAGCAAATTGATTATCAATGAGATTGACAGCTGCTTCACTATCTACAAAAATCTCACAAATAATGTTCTTGCTGTCTAGCGCCACCCTGGCAGGTAGGAGAAAACGGGAACTACAAGCATACGGCAAACCTTCAATTTCAGCATCATCCTTGCCAATAGTAGCAAATGGAAAGTTTTCAGAGGTTTTTTTTCTTTTTGCCTAGAAGGGCAAACATTAGCCAAATGATTTATACCCACACAACAGAAACAAACCCTCCTCTGAGAGCTGAATCCTCTACTATCAGAGGCAAGCAAACCCAGCTGCATGGCCTCCTGCTTAGAGGGGATTGAGAGAGACTGAGACCCCTGCATACTGAATGAGACAGCCCCACTGTCCTTGGGCTGAATATGACAGGAAGGAGTGGTTTCTACTCTATCTCTAACACGCCTGTCAATACGAACAGCTAGAGACATGGCAGACTCCAACGAGGCAGGTCTCTCATGAAAAGCAAATGCATCTTTCAATCCCTCCGTAAGCCATGGCAAAATTGACTTCGGAGTGCAGCATCGTTCCAACCAGTATCAGCTGCCCATCTCCTAAATTCAGAACAATATATCTCTGCGGACTGTTTACCCTGGCATAAAAGATGCAGTTTAGATTCAGCCAGAGCAATACGATCCGTGTCATGATATATCTGCCCCAGGGCTACAAAAAATGAATCCACCGATCGGAGGGGCCGTGCCCCCACCGGCAGCGAAAGGGCCCAAGACTGAGCGTTATCCCTGAGCATCGAGATGATGATCCCCACCCTCTGCTCCTCATCACCAGAGGAATGGGGAAGTAGGCGAAAATGGAGTTTACAAGCCTCTCTAAACTAAAACTTTTTTTTTTTTTTTTGCTTACTTATAATCCCTACACTGCGATTTATGGCTACATGATCTAATTAATCATTTTGGTCCTGTAGATTTTGTTAAAAACATGCTTTTAAAATATGCAAATTAATCAAGTTTTGCAAAACTCTTATCCAACTCTCCCACCTTGGCCTCAAATTTTTAGGTATAGGCTCGTCCCATCCTAACTTCTGTCTGCATAATTCTTGTAGTATTTATTTTGCTCTAAAGGATTACTGGGGACAAGAATCCAAATGGATCATATATAGAAGCCACTACGGAAAGAATGGTGCGTCTAATTGCAACTTTCTCTTCAATAGATACTTTAAAGAAGAACTTATCATTCTCTCCATTCCATCAAAATCCAAGTATTTTTTGAACTAGAAGTTGATCATAATTGAGATCTACATTGTTGCTGCATGTTCAGAGTCACTGATGGATTCTAGTACCTCTCTTTTGTTTGAGATAAATTTGTGAAGACGCAAGTTTCCTCTTGCGCATAACTCTTTGCTTTCTTTCACTAGTTTGATTGCAGATTCTGTGGACTCCAGACTTATAAGACCATCATCTACATAAAAGTTTTTCTTCAGGAAGTCTCTATCTTCATTCTTCTCATGAAACTGGTGGAACATCTTTTCAACATTACATATGACCGCTATGGGATACTTTCTGAATCTACAGAGTACTGAAGGCAGAGTGTTTGTAAGATCTGGTCCTTTCAGTAGGTGATCATTCAATGCAACACCATTGTACTGTGCTGAGCAATCAAATACTACTCTAATCTTATCTGGTTTCTTTGAGTGGTAAACACCTTGATGTAGGATGTACCACACTTCTTCTTCTTTAGGTTGGTTATTAACTTTCTCTGCATGTCCTTCTTTAAGGATGCCTTCAATGAATTTCAAAGAATCATTCTTGAGTTTAGGATCTCTTACCATCCTTTTCTTCAAACATTTCAATCTTGCTAGGGCAATATTTCTGTTATTTGGTAGACAAGGTCGTTCTCTAAAAGGTAAGGGCATTTCAAGATGACCTTGTTGATTCTGCTGAATACTATCTTCTAGAGTGTGTACAAACTTTATGTCTTCTTGGAATACACTATTTTCTCTAGAACTTATGTCTGCAAAGTCGGATTCAAGGATCCTGATTACTGGTTCTGTAGCCACTTGTAATTTCTTGCAGATTTCTTGATCAATGAAGGTGATGTCATCCAGTAGCGCATAGGTGTATACCTTCTTGTTCCTCCTTTTAGGATTTGAAATGCACACTGGTACAACCATTGATGTGCCATTGATTTCTCCTTCCCTCACTCTAATAGAATACCGATACTTTCTTTCCTTCCTCAGTATCTTTAGGTATTGAAGATTTATCTTTCTTTGGACGTTATTCATGTAGTGGTGTAGCATGGCGTCCTTTGCAAACGCTGCATGTGGCCTTTTTCGTACTCTCCTTAGTAACATGGCCTTTACTTAGTCTTCCGAAATACAGTTGGTTCTCAAGTACAAACCTTTTCTTTTCATCTGGGGACTTCTCCTTCAATTGTTGGCACTTGTGTATAGAGTGATTCTCTCCACAGAACATACACTTGAAGGTAGTCTGAAGATTTGTCGGTTCTGGCTCTCTACTGATTCCAGTAGTGACTTTGAACTTGCTCTCGTAGGTATCTAGACCTTTTTGCTCCTGCGTTGGTTGCAAAGCTAGTTGCTCTTCTGCGTCTTATCTCTCTTGCAGGTCTTTATTCTAAGGATTTTAAGATGTAAGATGATGTTACTGAATTGCATGCTATCCGTGCTTCCTTATTGACGAATAATTCAGAGAACTCTTTAAAACTTGGGAACTTCTTGCCTAGATCTAACTGTTCAGTCACATAGCAATTCCATCTATAAGCCACTTCTTCAGGTAGCTTATATAGCATCCTGTTGTTTTCTATATACGGTAGTCATTCAGTACTTCTAGACCTTGAACATGTGGGATGGCAATGCTGCATGCTTGCAGGAAGTCACCATACTCTTGGAGTCTGAAGTGTTCTTTAGGACCTATTTTAGGCCAGTTATTCAATTTCTCTCTAAAAGCTCTTTGTACTAAGAAAAGATGACCATATCTTGCATTCAATTTTTTCCCAAGCTTGCTTATAGGCTTAGAAGTTACCTTCAAGAACTTTCTTTGCTTCCCCACCAACATATCTCTAAAGGTAGAATAACTTGTCGACTGGACTGAAGCAATGATGCTCAATAATTATTTCAAAACTTGCCTTCTACTCTATGAACTTCAGTACATCTCCTGAAAATACAGTAGGTTCGGGAACGTGAAGTCTAGCTAGGTAAATCCACACCTTTTTCCTAACACTAGACTAGGCCTCTCTTTGTCTTTCTGAGTGGGGATGAAAGGATAATTACTTATTTCTTCACTACAAGCTGGAGATTTCCTTTCATTCTCTTTAGCGTATGAAGGAAAATAGGAGTATTTTCTTCACTTAGTACAGAATTGAACCTATGACTACTCTGACTCATATCCTCCTCATGTACTCTGAGTCTGGCTTCTATGATTTTAACTTCTTTCTGCCTTTCTAGACTTTTCATCTGTTGATGCTGTGCTTCCATTTCAGCTTCCATTTGATGGTGCCATGCCTCCATTTCTGCTTCCATCTGATGGCTTTGTGCATCCATTTCAGCTCCTATTTGATGGCACCGTGCTTCCATTTGACAGCGCTGTGCCTCGATGGCAGCTTTTATTTCAATTTCTGCTTTATTGACAGCAAGTTGTTGAGCTAATTCCTTGCTTTCAGCTGAAGTATTTGTGTACTCTGATATATGGGTGGCACTTCTGCTAGCGAAGGAAGTCACACTTAACATTGTGGTTCCCCCTAAGGACCTAGCATAGGCTCTCATAAAACCTCATTTATTGTACTTCTTGCTTTGACTTCATCATAATTAGCTGCAGATGAAGCTTTTCTAAATCTTCATGAGGTTTTCTAAATCTTTAGTGACTGCTGTACATGTTTCCATGTTCCTTACAATATCCTGGGAAAGTGTCGTAAACAACCGCAGGTTGACATATCGTATGCTGCCATAAGCTCTGATTCAGATTCTTTACCATCTCTACCATATCACTCAAGTTACTTTTTATACTTTCTTGCTTTAGCTTTCTACAAATGTCTTTAATGTATGATTTCCACCTATCATACATCTGGTCAAACTTTTTTCCTTTCAGTGCTGCTTCTTGCTCCAAATTTTCCAGCATCTTTGGGGTTGGTTTTCTGGCAAGTGATGAACGTGATGGTAAGTTCATCTGTTTGGGCTATATTTGTTTGAGGCAATACTAATGCTGCATCAGACTCTTCTACCTCAGACATGTTCTCTTGCTTCTACTCTATCTATCTTTGTATCCTCTAACAGAGGCATAGTAATACTAGGCTCAGATATTTTACTTTCAATGCTTTCACAATCAATGCAAATAATAAGATGCCTTCACTTTAAATGCAATACTGACAAAATGCAAAAATAAGTGACTTTCACTTTAAATACTTTAGAGTCAATGTACTACAAACTGTTGTTTTTACTTTAAAGTCTCTTATTTCTGAACACAAAAAAAGTCTCTTTATGCCAAAGCCTATATGCAATGATAAGTAATAAAAGGAAAGCTGTGACCTTATTCTGAAGAGCAGGAACAAATGCCAGTCCTAAAGGAGGCGTGTCTTTTCTTAATATAATGTGATGCTCTGCGCTGACTTTCAATGCTCTGTGCAGACTTGCAGACACAGCTCTTAGTGGAGTGAATGTCTGTTCAGCTTCTCTCTCTGGTGAATAGTGATGCCAGCAGCTCCTGCTAGTGGAATTTCCCACACAACCTGTGTGTGAGGCTGGCTTTAATTGGTCAAAACTCTTGCTGTGATTGGTGAAGAGTCATGTCCAGCAACAACAGTTTAATTCTATGCTTTCTGTTATTTCTGCTGTGCCATTAAGCTTACCTTACATTATATAATAAATCCTAAAGGCATATTATTGTCACGGTCCCTCCTGTGAGAGAGGTGAGAAGATCGGATAGACTTGTTGCACGTGAGGCTATTTGACAGGTCTCTATGTTTAACTTTATGTATGTTGTTGTTTGGCAGGATCTCATCTCTCCTCAGGTGCCGCTCGTTATCAGTGATGAGGCTCTATTTAGATCCGCCTCACACTGCTTCTCCATACACCTCTAAGCTAAGTACTTGTTGCCTTTGCTGTTTCTTATTATCTGGAGTGTGTTGTTTCTAGGCCTCAGGGAGACGCAACTTCCTTCATTCTGGAAGAAACCAGCTGTCTCATCCCCTGCTACCTATCCTAGGGCTTGTCAGTTTTAGTAGGACTTTAGGTATCTGGTGTATGAGTATTTCTACTATCAGGATCTGCTCATACTGGCAGGAGTTAGGGAAAAGCCTAGGGATTACTATGAGGTCACCATCCCTCTTTCTTAGCTTTTGAGGCCTAGATTGTTGTCTATTCGTTGTGGTGTGTATTTGGTGTTTTCCCTTCCCCTTAACCTGTGACATTATCAACTGCCTAAACTGTTATCCTTTGTTTCATTAGTGCAGCTATGGATACTGTTTCTGCACTGGTCCATCATATGCAGGGGCTGTCTTTGGAGGTGGCTGACCTCCGCTCGGCCATTGAACAGTTTCAGAGACAACAGACGGTGGGTTCCGGCAGCGAGAAGCAGGCCTGCCCTGAACCAAAGGTTGCTCTCCCGGATAGGTTTTCCGGGGGAAGTGACAACTTTGTTTGGTTCAGGGAATCATGCAAATTATATTTCAGACTGTGTCCTAGCTCTTCCAGGGACTAGAGTCAGAGAGTGGGGATTATTATTTTGTTGCTGAAAGGTGATGCTCAGTCTTGGGCTTTCTCTTTGCCGACTGGTTCACAATCCCTCCGGCCGGTAGATGAATTTTTTAGAGCTCTGGGACATATCTACAATGACCTAGATCGGGTTTCCCTGGCCGAATCTAAGTTGTGTTGCTTGCAGCAGGGAGAGCGTTCAGCTGAGTTCTATTGCTCGGAATTTAGGAGGTGGGAAACTGATACGGAGTGGAATGACCCAGCTCTCAGTAGTCAATTTTGGCAAGAACTGTCTGAGAACCTGAAGGACGCCTTGGCATTTCACGCAAATCCAGAGTCATTGGAGGCGGCCATGTCTCTGGGGGTGCGTATTGATAGACGTCTGAGGGAGAGATCTACAGTTCCTCTCGCTTGGGATGTATTATCATACAGGGAAGTGGAAACTCTGGGTAAAGAGACACTCAAGCTCGCGTCTAGGTGTCACTAGATTCCAAAACTGTGGAAATGTAAGTATTTATTGGTAGTGGGGCAGGGGTTAACTTAGTGGATGGCCAGTTTGTCTGTATGCATAGTTTGACAACAAGCGCATTAGACAAAAATATTTCTGTGTTTGCGATTGATTCTGTCCCTCTCTCTTAAAAGTGTCTGTCTCAAATGGTGCAGGACATTCGCCTAAAGGTGGTAGATTCTCATATTGAATCCATTTCATGTTTTGTGCTGGAGGGTTTGCCTGCTCCTCTGGTGTTAGGTTTGCCATAGTTAACCAAACATAACCCTACTATCGATTGGCAAGCGAGACAGATTCTCGATTGGAGTGATTTCTGCCTTGACAACTGTCTTAGCATGTTGCTTTCTGTTGTAACTACTAAAATGTTACCTCCTTTCCTTTCAGATTTTTCTGATGTATTCTCTAAGGGTGGAGACCAGGAGTTGCCTTCTCATCGGGAGTATGATTGCCCCATCAACCTTATTCCCGGAGCTAGATTGCTAATGTCTCGGTTGTATAAGCGTTCTGAACCTGAAAGAGTAGCCATTAGGGATGAGCGAACTCGAACTGTATAGTTCGGGTTCGTACCGAATTTTGGGGTGTCCGTGACATGGACCCGAACCCGGACATTTTCGTAAAAGTCCGGGTTCGGGTTCGGTGTTCGTCGCTTTCTTCGCGCTTTTGTGACGCTTTCTTGGCGCTTTTTGAAAGGCTGCAAAGCAGCCAATCAACAAGCGTCATACTACTTGCCCCAAGAGGCCATCACAGCCATGCCTACTATTGGCATGGCTGTGATTGGCCAGAGCACCATGTGACCCAGCCTCTATTTAAGCTGGAGTCACATAGCGCCGCCCGTCACTCTGCTCTGATTAGCGTAGGGAGAGGTTGCGGCTGCGACAGTAGGGCGAGATTAGGCAGATTAACTCCTCCAAAGGACTTGATTAACTGATCGATCTGCAGCTGTGGATCATTGAGCTGCTGATCCTCAATTGCTCACTGTTTTTAGGCTGCCCAGACCGTTTGTCAGTCACATTTTTCTGGGGTGATCGGCGGCCATTTTGTGTCTTGTGGTGCGCCAGCACAAGCTGCGACCAAGTGCATTTAACCCTCAATGGTGTGGTTGTTTTTTGGCTAAAGCCTACATCAGGGTGAAGCTGTCACACCAAGTGCATTTAACCAGCAATAGTCTGTTCATTTTTTGGCCATATACAAAATCAGGGGCAAGCTGCGCCTGTCACCAAGTGCATTTAACCCTCAATGGTGTGGTTGTTTTTTGGCTAAAGCCTACATCAGGGTGAAGCTGTCACACCAAGTGCATTTAACCAGCAATAGTCTGTTCATTTTTTGGCCATATACTAAATCAGGGGCAAGCTGCGCCTGTCACCAAGTGCATTTAACCCTCAATGGTGTGGTTGTTTTTTGGCTAAAGCCTACATCAGGGTGAAGCTGTCACACCAAGTGCATTTAACCAGCAATAGTCTGTTTATTTTTTGGCCATATCCCAGTCTAATTCTGTCACTAAATCCATACCGGTCACCCAGCGCCTAAATACTAGGCCTCAAATTTATATCCCGCTAAATCTGTCCTTAGTGCTGTAGCTGGGCGAGTTATTTAGTGTCCGTTCAAGCACATTTCTTGTTCTGGGTTGAAATACAATTCCCAATTTAGCAATTTCATAATTTAGTGGTTTCTGCTATATCAGAGCTATTTGAAATCTATCCCTAAAAGGGTATATAATATTCAAGGTGCACATTGGGTCATTCAGAATAACTTCACACACACCCGCTACTGTGTATTTCCAAGTCTAATTCTGGCACTAAACCCATACCTGTCACCCAGCGCCTAAATACTAGGCCTCAAATTTATATCCAGCTAAATCTGTCCCTAGTGCTGTAGCTGGGCGAGTTATTTAGTGTCCGTTCAAGCACATTTCTTGTTCTGGGTTGAAATACAATTCCCAATTTAGCAATTTCATAATTTAGTGGTTTCTGCTATATCAGAGCTATTTGAAATCTATCCCTAAAAGGGTATATAATATTCAAGGTGCACATTGGGTCATTCAGAATAACTTCACACACACCCGCTACTGTGTATTTCCAAGTCTAATTCTGGCACTAAACCCATACCTGTCACCCAGCGCCTAAATACTAGGCCTCAAATTTATATCCCGCTAAATCTGTCCTTAGTGCTGTAGCTGGGCGAGTTATTTAGTGTCCGTTCAAGCACATTTCTTGTTCTGGGTTGAAATACAATTCCCAATTTAGCAATTTCATAATTTAGTGGTTTCTGCTATATCAGAGCTATTTGAAATCTATCCCTAAAAGGGTATATAATATTCAAGGTGCACATTGGGTCATTCAGAATAACTTCACACACACCCGCTACTGTGTATTTCCAAGTCTAATTCTGGCACTAAACCCATACCTGTCACCCAGCGCCTAAATACTAGGCCTCAAATTTATATCCCGCTAAATCTGTCCTTAGTGCTGTAGCTGGGCGAGTTATTTAGTGTCCGTTCAAGCACATTTCTTGTTCTGGGTTGAAATACAATTCCCAATTTAGCAATTTCATAATTTAGTGGTTTCTGCTATATCAGAGCTATTTGAAATCTATCCCTAAAAGGGTATATAATATTCAAGGTGCACATTGGGTCATTCAGAATAACTTCACACACACCCGCTACTGTGTATTTCCAAGTCTAATTCTGGCACTAAACCCATACCTGTCACCCAGCGCCTAAATACTAGGCCTCAAATTTATATCCAGCTAAATCTGTCCCTAGTGCTGTAGCTGGGCGAGTTATTTAGTGTCCGTTCAAGCACATTTCTTGTTCTGGGTTGAAATACAATTCCCAATTTAGCAATTTCATAATTTAGTGGTTTCTGCTATATCAGAGCTATTTGAAATCTATCCCTAAAAGGGTATATAATATTCAAGGTGCACATTGGGTCATTCAGAATAACTTCACACACACCCGCTACTGTGTATTTCCAAGTCTAATTCTGGCACTAAACCCATACCTGTCACCCAGCGCCTAAATACTAGGCCTCAAATTTATATCCCGCTAAATCTGTCCTTAGTGCTGTAGCTGGGCGAGTTATTTAGTGTCCGTTCAAGCACATTTCTTGTTCTGGGTTGAAATACAATTCCCAATTTAGCAATTTCATAATTTAGTGGTTTCTGCTATATCAGAGCTATTTGAAATCTATCCCTAAAAGGGTATATAATATTCAAGGTGCACATTGGGTCATTCAGAATAACTTCACACACACCCGCTACTGTGTATTTCCAAGTCTAATTCTGGCACTAAACCCATACCTGTCACCCAGCGCCTAAATACTAGGCCTCAAATTTATATCCAGCTAAATCTGTCCCTAGTGCTGTAGCTGGGCGAGTTATTTAGTGTCCGTTCAAGCACATTTCTTGTTCTGGGTTGAAATACAATTCCCAATTTAGCAATTTCATAATTTAGTGGTTTCTGCTATATCAGAGCTATTTGAAATCTATCCCTAAAAGGGTATATAATATTCAAGGTGCACATTGGGTCATTCAGAATAACTTCACACACACCCGCTACTGTGTATTTCCAAGTCTAATTCTGGCACTAAACCCATACCTGTCACCCAGCGCCTAAATACTAGGCCTCAAATTTATATCCCGCTAAATCTGTCCTTAGTGCTGTAGCTGGGCGAGTTATTTAGTGTCCGTTCAAGCACATTTCTTGTTCTGGGTTGAAATACAATTCCCAATTTAGCAATTTCATAATTTAGTGGTTTCTGCTATATCAGAGCTATTTGAAATCTATCCCTAAAAGGGTATATAATATTCAAGGTGCACATTGGGTCATTCAGAATAACTTCACACACACCCGCTACTGTGTATTTCCAAGTCTAATTCTGGCACTAAACCCATACCTGTCACCCAGCGCCTAAATACTAGGCCTCAAATTTATATCCAGCTAAATCTGTCCCTAGTGCTGTAGCTGGGCGAGTTATTTAGTGTCCGTTCAAGCACATTTCTTGTTCTGGGTTGAAATACAATTCCCAATTTAGCAATTTCATAATTTAGTGGTTTCTGCTATATCAGAGCTATTTGAAATCTATCCCTAAAAGGGTATATAATATTCAAGGTGCACATTGGGTCATTCAGAATAACTTCACACACACCCACTACTGTGTATTTCCAAGTCTAATTCTGGCACTAAACCCATACCTGTCACCCAGCGCCTAAATACTAGGCCTCAAATTTATATCCCGCTAAATCTGTCCTTAGTGCTGTAGCTGGGCGAGTTATTTAGTGTCCGTTCAAGCACATTTCTTGTTCTGGGTTGAAATACAATTCCCAATTTAGCAATTTCATAATTTAGTGGTTTCTGCTATATCAGAGCTATTTGAAATCTATCCCTAAAAGGGTATATAATATTCAAGGTGCACATTGGGTCATTCAGAATAACTTCACACACACCCGCTACTGTGTATTTCCAAGTCTAATTCTGGCACTAAACCCATACCTGTCACCCAGCGCCTAAATACTAGGCCTCAAATTTATATCCAGCTAAATCTGTCCCTAGTGCTGTAGCTGGGCGAGTTATTTAGTGTCCGTTCAAGCACATTTCTTGTTCTGGGTTGAAATACAATTCCCAATTTAGCAATTTCATAATTTAGTGGTTTCTGCTATATCAGAGCTATTTGAAATCTATCCCTAAAAGGGTATATAATATTCAAGGTGCACATTGGGTCATTCAGAATAACTTCACACACACCCGCTACTGTGTATTTCCAAGTCTAATTCTGGCACTAAACCCATACCTGTCACCCAGCGCCTAAATACTAGGCCTCAAATTTATATCCCGCTAAATCTGTCCTTAGTGCTGTAGCTGGGCGAGTTATTTAGTGTCCGTTCAAGCACATTTCTTGTTCTGGGTTGAAATACAATTCCCAATTTAGCAATTTCATAATTTAGTGGTTTCTGCTATATCAGAGCTATTTGAAATCTATCCCTAAAAGGGTATATAATATTCAAGGTGCACATTGGGTCATTCAGAATAACTTCACACACACCCGCTACTGTGTATTTCCAAGTCTAATTCTGGCACTAAACCCATACCTGTCACCCAGCGCCTAAATACTAGGCCTCAAATTTATATCCCGCTAAATCTGTCCTTAGTGCTGTAGCTGGGCGAGTTATTTAGTGTCCGTTCAAGCACATTTCTTGTTCTGGGTTGAAATACAATTCCCAATTTAGCAATTTCATAATTTAGTGGTTTCTGCTATATCAGAGCTATTTGAAATCTATCCCTAAAAGGGTATATAATATTCAAGGTGCACATTGGGTCATTCAGAATAACTTCACACACACCCGCTACTGTGTATTTCCAAGTCTAATTCTGGCACTAAACCCATACCTGTCACCCAGCGCCTAAATACTAGGCCTCAAATTTATATCCCGCTAAATCTGTCCTTAGTGCTGTAGCTGGGCGAGTTATTTAGTGTCCGTTCAAGCACATTTCTTGTTCTGGGTTGAAATACAATTCCCAATTTAGCAATTTCATAATTTAGTGGTTTCTGCTATATCAGAGCTATTTGAAATCTATCCCTAAAAGGGTATATAATATTCAAGGTGCACATTGGGTCATTCAGAATAACTTCACACACACCCGCTACTGTGTATTTCCAAGTCTAATTCTGGCACTAAACCCATACCTGTCACCCAGCGCCTAAATACTAGGCCTCAAATTTATATCCCGCTAAATCTGTCCTTAGTGCTGTAGCTGGGCGAGTTATTTAGTGTCCGTTCAAGCACATTTCTTGTTCTGGGTTGAAATACAATTCCCAATTTAGCAATTTCATAATTTAGTGGTTTCTGCTATATCAGAGCTATTTGAAATCTATCCCTAAAAGGGTATATAATATTCAAGGTGCACATTGGGTCATTCAGAATAACTTCACACACACCCGCTACTGTGTATTTCCAAGTCTAATTCTGGCACTAAACCCATACCTGTCACCCAGCGCCTAAATACTAGGCCTCAAATTTATATCCCGCTAAATCTGTCCCTAGTGCTGTAGCTGGGCGAGTTATTTAGTGTCCGTTCAAGCACATTTCTTGTTCTGGGTTGAAATACAATTCCCAATTTAGCAATTTCATAATTTAGTGGTTTCTGCTATATCAGAGCTATTTGAAATCTATCCCTAAAAGGGTATATAATATTCAAGGTGCACATAGGGTCATTCAGAATAACTTCACACACCCGCTACTGTGCATTTCCAAATCTAATTCTGTCACTAAACCCATACCTGTCACCCAGCGCCTAAATACTAGGCCTCAAATTTATATCCCGCTAAATCTCTCGTTACCGCTGTCCTGTTGTGGCTGGGAAAGTTATTTAGTGTCCGTCAAAGCACATTTTTTGTTCTGGGTTGAAATACAATTCCCAATTTAGCAATTTCATAATTTAGTCGTTTCTGCTATATCAGAGCTATTTGAAATCTATCCCTAAAAGGGTAGATCATATTGAAGGTGCACATAGGGTCATTCAGAATAACTTCACACACACGCTTCTGTGCATTTCCAAGTCTAATTCTGTCACTAAATCCATACCGGTCACCCAGCGCCTAAATACTAGGCCTCAAATTTATATCCCGCTGAATTTGAATACAATACATTGGGCCAAATAATATATTTGTTGTTGTGGTGAACCATAACAATGAGAAAAACATCTAGTAAGGGACGCGGACGTGGACATGGTCGTGGTGGTGTTAGTGGACCCTCTGGTGCTGGGAGAGGACGTGGCCGTTCTGCCACATCCACACGTCCTAGTGTACCAACTACCTCAGGTCCCAGTAGCCGCCAGAATTTACAGCGATATATGGTGGGGCCCAATGCCGTTCTAAGGATGGTAAGGCCTGAGCAGGTACAGGCATTAGTCAATTGGGTGGCCGACAGTGGATCCAGCACGTTCACATTATCTCCCACCCAGTCTTCTGCAGAAAGCGCACAGATGGCGCCTGAAAACCAACCCCATCAGTCTGTCACATCACCCCCATGCATACCAGGGAAACTGTCTCAGCCTCAAGTTATGCAGCAGTCTCTTATGCTGTTTGAAGACTCCGCTGGCAGGGTTTCCCAAGGGCATCCACCTAGCCCTTCCCCAGCGGTGAAAGACATAGAATGCACTGACGCACAACCACTTATGTTTCCTGATGATGAGGACATGGGAATACCACCTCAGCATGTCTCTGATGATGACGAAACACAGGTGCCAACTGCTGCGTCTTTCTGCAGTGTGCAGACTGAACAGGAGGTCAGGGATCAAGACTGGGTGGAAGACGATGCAGGGGACGATGAGGTCCTAGACCCCACATGGAATGAAGGTCGTGCCACTGACTTTCACAGTTCGGAGGAAGAGGCAGTGGTGAGACCGAGCCAACAGCGTAGCAAAAGAGGGAGCAGTGGGCAAAAGCAGAACACCCGCCGCCAAGAGACTCCGCCTGCTACTGACCGCCGCCATCTGGGACCGAGCACCCCAAAGGCAGCTTCAAGGAGTTCCCTGGCATGGCACTTCTTCAAACAATGTGCTGACGACAAGACCCGAGTGGTTTGCACGCTGTGCCATCAGAGCCTGAAGCGAGGCATTAACGTTCTGAACCTGAGCACAACCTGCATGACCAGGCACCTGCATGCAAAGCATGAACTGCAGTGGAGTAAACACCTTAAAACCAAGGAAGTCACTCAGGCTCCCCCTGCTACCTCTTCTGCTGCTGCCGCCTCGGCCTATTCTGCTGCTGCCGCCTCGGCCTCTTCCTCCGCCTCTGGAGGAACGTTGGCACCTGCCGCCCAGCAAACAGGGGATGTACCACCAACACCACCACCACCACCTCCGTCACCAAGCGTCTCAACCATGTCACACGCCAGCGTTCAGCTCTCCATCTCACAAACATTTGATAGAAAGCGTAAATTCCCACCTAGCCACCCTCGATCCCTGGCCCTGAATGCCAGCATTTCTAAACTACTGGCCTATGAAATGCTGTCATTTAGGCTGGTGGACACAGACAGCTTCAAACAGCTCATGTCGCTTGCTGTCCCACAGTATGTTGTTCCCAGCCGGCACTACTTCTCCAAGAGAGCCGTGCCTTCCCTGCACAACCAAGTATCCGATAAAATCAAGTGTGCACTGCGCAACGCCATCTGTGGCAAGGTCCACCTAACCACAGATACGTGGACCAGTAAGCACGGCCAGGGACGCTATATCTCCCTAACTGCACACTGGGTAAATGTAGTGGCAGCTGGGCCCCAGGCGGAGAGCTGTTTGGCGCACGTCCTTCCGCCGCCAAGGATCGCAGGGCAACATTCTTTGCCTCCTGTTGCCACCTCCTCCTTCTCGGCTTCCTCCTCCTCTTCTTCCACCTGCTCATCCAGTCAGCCACACACCTTCACCACCAACTTCAGCACAGCCCGGGGTAAACGTCAGCAGGCCATTCTGAAACTCATATGTTTGGGGGACAGGCCCCACACCGCACAGGAGTTGTGGCGGGGTATAGAACAACAGACCGACGAGTGGTTGCTGCCGGTGAGCCTCAAGCCCGGCCTGGTGGTGTGTGATAATGGGCGAAATCTCGTTGCAGCTCTGGGACTAGCCAATTTGACGCACATCCCTTGCTTGGCGCATGTGCTGAATTTGGTGGTGCAGAAGTTCATTCACAACTACCCCGACATGTCAGAGCTGCTGCATAAAGTGCGGGCCGTCTGTTCGCGCTTCCGGCGTTCACATCCTGCTGCTGCTCGCCTGTCTGCGCTACAGCGTAACTTCGGCCTTCCCGCTCACCGCCTCATATGCGACGTGCCCACCAGGTGGAACTCCACCTTGCACATGCTGGACAGACTGTGCGAGCAGCAGCAGGCCATAGTGGAGTTTCAGCTGCAGCACGCACGGGTCAGTCGCACTACAGAACAGCACCACTTCACCACCAATGACTGGGCCTCCATGCGAGACCTGTGTGCCCTGTTGCGCTGTTTCGAGTACTCCACCAACATGGCCAGTGGCGATGACACCGTTATCAGCGTTACAATACCACTTCTATGTCTCCTTGAGAAAACACTTAGGGCGATGATGGAAGAGGAGGTGGCCCAGGAGGAGGAGGAGGAGGAGGAGGAAGAGGGGTCATTTTTAGCACTTTCAGGCCAGTCTCTTCGAAGTGACTCAGAGGGAGGTTTTTGGCAACAGCAGAGGCCAGGTACAAATGTGGCCAGCCAGGGCCCACTACTGGAGGACGAGGAGGACGAGGATGAGGAGGAGGTGGAGGAGGATGAGGATGAAGCATGGTCACAGCGGGGTGGCACCCAACGCAGCTCGGGTCCATCACTGGTGCGTGGCTGGGGGGAAAGGCAGGACGATGACGATACGCCTCCCACAGAGGACAGCTTGTCCTTACCCCTGGGCAGCCTGGCACACATGAGCGACTACATGCTGCAGTGCCTGCGCAACGACAGCAGAGTTGCCCACATTTTAACCTGTGCGGACTACTGGGTTGCCACCCTGCTGGATCCACGCTACAAAGACAATGTGCCCACCTTACTTCCTGCACTGGAGCGTGATAGGAAGATGCGCGAGTACAAGCGCACGTTGGTAGACGCGCTACTGAGAGCATTCCCAAATGTCACAGGGGAACAAGTGGAAGCCCAAGGCCAAGGCAGAGGAGGAGCAAGAGGTCGCCAAGGCAGCTGTGTCACGGCCAGCTCCTCTGAGGGCAGGGTTAGCATGGCAGAGATGTGGAAAACTTTTGTCAACACGCCACAGCTAACTGCACCACCACCTGATACGCAACGTGTTAGCAGGAGGCAACATTTCACTAACATGGTGGAACAGTACGTGTGCACACCCCTCCACGTACTGACTGATGGTTCGGCCCCATTCAACTTCTGGGTCTCTAAATTGTCCACGTGGCCAGAGCTAGCCTTTTATGCCTTGGAGGTGCTGGCCTGCCCGGCAGCCAGCGTTTTGTCTGAACGTGTATTCAGCACGGCAGGGGGCGTCATTACAGACAAACGCAGCCGCCTGTCTACAGCCAATGTGGACAAGCTGACGTTCATAAAAATGAACCAGGCATGGATCCCACAGGACCTGTCCGTCCCTTGTCCAGATTAGACATTAACTACCTCCCCATAACCATATATTATTGGACTCCAGGGCACTTCCTCATTCAATCCTATTTTTATTTTCATTTTACCATTATATTGCGAGGCTACCCAAAGTTGAATGAACCTCTCCTCTGCCTGTGTGCTAGGCCTAAATATATGCCAATGGACTGTTGCAGTGGTGGCTGACGTGAAGCCTCATTCTCTGCTATGACATGCAGACTGATTCTCTGCTGACATGAAGACAGATTCTCTGTTACGGGACCTCTCTGCTCTGCCTGTGTGCTAGGCCTAAATATATGCCAATGGACTGTTGCAGTGGTGGCTGACGTGAAGCCTCATTCTCTGCTA
This sequence comes from Bufo gargarizans, assembly GCF_014858855.1. Lineage (NCBI taxonomy): Eukaryota > Metazoa > Chordata > Amphibia > Anura > Bufonidae > Bufo > Bufo gargarizans. The sequence continues at coordinate 208,785,353 of NC_058081.1, read as the reverse complement.
TGACATGCAGACTGATTCTCTGCTGACATGAAGCCAGATTGTCTGTAACGGGACCTCTCTGCTCTGCCTGTGTGCTAGGCCTAAATATATGCCAATGGACTGTTGCAGTGGTGGCTGACGTGAAGCCTGATTCTCTGCTATGACATGCAGACTGATTCTCTGCTGACATGAAGCCAGATTGTCTGTTACGGGACCTCTCTGCTCTGCCTGTGTGCTAGGCCTAAATATATGCCAATGGACTGTTGCAGTGGTGGGTGACGTGAAGCCTCATTCTCTGCTATGACATGCAGACTGATTCTCTGCTGACATGAAGACAGATTCTCTGTTACGGGACCTCCCTCCTCTGCCTGGGTGCTGGGCCTAAATATATGCCAATGGACTGTTGCAGTGGTGGCTGACATGAAGCCTGATTCTCTGCTATGACATGCAGACTAATTCTCTGCTGACATGAAGCCAGATTGTCTGTTACGGGACCTCTCTCCTCTGCCTGGGTGCTGGGCCTAAATTTATGACAATGGACTGTTGCAGTGGTGGCTGACGTGAAGCCTGATTCTCTGCTATGACATGCAGACTGATTCTCTGCTGACATGAAGCCAGATTGTCTGTTACGGGACCTCTCTGCTCTGCCTGTGTGCTAGGCCTAAATATATGCCAATGGACTGTTGCAGTGGTGGCTGACGTGAAGCCTCATTCTCTGCTATGACATGCAGACTGATTCTCTGCTGACATGAAGCCAGATTGTCTGTTACGGGACCTCTCTGCTCTGCCTGTGTGCTAGGCCTAAATATATGCCAATGGACTGTTGCAGTGGTGGGTGACGTGAAGCCTCATTCTCTGCTATGACATGCAGACTGATTCTCTGCTGACATGAAGCCAGATTCTCTGTTACGGGACCTCTCTCCTCTGCCTGTGTGTGTGCTGGGCCTAAATATATGCCAATGGACTGTTGCAGTGGTGGCTGACGTGAAGCCTGATTCTCTGCTATGACATGCAGACTGATTCTCTGCTGACATGAAGCCAGATTGTCTGTTACGGGACCTCTCTCCTCTGCCTGTGTGTGTGCTGGGCCTAAATATATGCCAATGGACTGTTGCAGTGGTGGCTGACGTGAAGCCTCATTCTCTGCTATGACATGCAGACTAATTCTCTGCTGACATGAAGACAGATTCTCTGTTACGGGACCTCTCTCCTCTGCCTGGGTGCCGGGGCCTAAATATCTGAGAATGGACTGTTCCAGTGGTGGGTGACGGGAAGCCAGATTCTCTGCTATGGAACCTCTCTCCAATTGATTTTGGTTAATTTTTATTTATTTAATTTTTATTTTAATTCATTTCCCTATCCACATTTGTTTGCAGGGGATTTACCTACATGTTGCTGCCTTTTGCAGCCCTCTAGCTCTTTCCTGGGCTGTTTTACAGCCTTTTTAGTGCCGAAAAGTTCGGGTCCCCATTGACTTCAATGGGGTTCGGGTTCGGGACGAAGTTCGGATCGGGTTCGGATCCCGAACCCGAACATTTCCGGGATGTTCGGCCGAACTTCTCGAACCCGAACATCCAGGTGTTCGCTCAACTCTAGTAGCCATGTGAGAGTATATCACCAAGAGTTTGGCTAAAGGTCATATTAGACCATCCAAATCACCAATGGTGGCAAGTATGGAACTCTTAGGCCATGTTTTGACTTCCGTGAGCTTAATCGCATCACTATCCGTGATCCCTATCCCCTTCTTTTGATCCCAGATTTATTTAATCAGATTGTCGGCTCCAAGGTGTTCTCTAAGTTGGATTTGAGGGGGGCATATAGTCTGATAAGAGTCAAGGAAGGTGACGGATGGAAAACAGTCTTTAATACTCCTGAGGGTCATTTTGAGAATCTGGTCATGCCTTTTGGTTTGTCCAATGATCCTGCAGTTTTTCAACACTTCATCAATGACATCTTTCATCATCTGGTGGGCAGGTTTGTGGTGGTTTATCTGGATGATATTTTAATTTATTCACCTGATATGGAGACACAGATCCTAAGAAATAATAAATTGTATGCCAAAATGGAGAAGTGTGTATTTGCGGTTCCTGAAGTGCAATTCCTGGGGTACTGATTGACCCGAAGATCTAAAGGCACTCAAACGATTTTTGGGGTTCACCAACTACTACCGTAAATGTATCTTGAATTACTCAACTGTTAAACCATTAACTGATATGACTAAGAAAGGCGTGGATTTCTCAGTTTGGTCTGAAGAAGCATTGCATGCTTTTTCAGCAATAAAGGAATGTTTTGCTTCTGCTCCTATTCTGGTACAACCGGATGTGTCACAAGCATGTATTGTGGAAGTTGATGCATCAGAGGAAGGGGTTGGAGAAGTCTTGTCACAGGATTCTTCTCCTAGCAAATGGCACCGTTGTGCTTTTTTCTCTAAAAACCTCTTATCTGACAAAATAAATTATGATGTTGGAAGTAGTGGTTGGAAGGAGTGAATTATCCCTTTACGATAATTACTGATCACTAAAATCTGGCCTACCTGCAGTCGGCTAAACGTCTGAACCCAAGGCAGCCAGATGGTCCTTGTTTTTTACTAGATTTAATTTAATTGTCACTTATGGTCCTGGGATTAAAAACCCTTGTCACATAGCTTCCCGGGGGTGGGGTGATTCAGGGGTTCCTGCTCCGATATTGGCTGATAGGGTCGTTGTATCCGCCTTTTATCCGGAACTTGAGGCAGAGGTGTTGGAGGCCCAGGGAGAGACTCCAGATTTCTGTCCTCTAGGGAAGTTGTTTGTCCCTTCGGAACTACGACACAAGGTGTTTAATCATGATACTGTTCTAATGGGACACCCTGGGAGCAGATCCACTGTGGATCTCATTTCTCGAAGATTCTGGTGGCCAGGGTTACGTAAATGTGTTGAGGGCTATGTGGCAGCTTGTGAGACTTTCTGCTTCTGTGAACACAATATATAACAGTTTTATGACATCCAAACATGAAGTCACTGTAAATAACTCTGCTTTTGTCTTTAACACACAAACATAGGAACTGTATTAAGGTTATTGGCAGGTTTAGCTGTATAAACATATAAGCTATGTTAGCAAACTAGGACAGGTCTTAGCTGGCCAGCTACATGCATAGCTAGTCCTTTATGGTAGTGATACAGTTACTGTGCATCAGGCAAGTCACATACAGTATATGGATGTCCGCATCGGTGTGTGTCCCTATTAGGCTCAGTTCCCACTTCACTTATTTGGTCAGTTACGGGTAGGGATGCATGAACACCTGGAAGTTTGGGATCGACGTGTTCAGGACCCGAACTTGACCTGAACTCGAACCCGAACCCCATTGAAGTCAATGGGGACCCGAACTTTGGTGCACTAAAATGTAAAATAGTCAGTAGTAAGGGCTAGAGGGCTGCAAAAGGAAGCAAAAAGTGGAGTAGGAAGTTGAGGAGGCGGTGGACGTGGTGGTGTAGGTGGAAGCTGCAGTGGAGGAGGAGGTAGCCAAAATAGTTTTAGTCGTTTTTGAATTTAGTTTTTTTCCTTAAATTTAAATTTTAAATTTTTTTAAAATAAATTTCGGGAAGACCCCAAAACATTGGAAAATAGAAAAGAGAGTGCACTGGAGTCTAACAATGGCTAGGTGCAGCCGGTATACTTGTCTATTCAGCATGAAGCAGTTTTTCTTCTTTTAAATATTCTCTCCTCTTTTACCTTGTTGATTCCCTTTATGTATTTAAAAGTTTCTATCATATCCCCTCTGTCTCGTCTTTCTTCCAAGCTATACATGTTAAGGTCCTTTAATCTTTCCTGGTAAGTTTTATCCTGCAATCCATGTCCATGTACCAGTTTAGTAGCTCTTCTCTAAACACTCTCCAAAGTATCAATATCCTTCTGGAGATATGGTCTCCAGTACTAAGCACAATACTCCAAATGAGGTCTCACTAGTGCTCTGTAGAGAGGAATGAGCCCCTCCCTCTTTCTACTAGTAATTCCTCTCCCTATACACCCAATCATTCTGCTAGCATTTCCTGCTGCTCTATGACATTGTCTGCCTACCTTTAAGTCTTCTGAAATAATGATCCCTAAATCCCTTTCCTAAGATACGGAGGTTAGGACTGTATCACTGATTTTATATTCTGCTCTTGGGTTTTTACGTCCCAGGCGCATTATCTTGCACTTATCAACATAAATTTTAGTTGCCAGATTTTTGACCATTCCTCTAGTTTTCCTAAGTCCTTTTCCATTTGGTGTATCCCTCCAGGAACATCAACCCTGTTACAAATCTTTGTGTCATCAGCAAAAAGACACACCTTACCATTGAGGCCTTCTGCAATTTCGCTGATAAAGATATTAAACAATATGGGTCCCAGAACAGATCCCTGAGGTACCCCACTGGTAACAAGACTTTGGTCTGAATATACTCCAGCTGGTGGTGATCGTTGTTGTGACGTGCTGACAAAGCTTTTCCACATTTCGGCCATGCTAACCCTCCCTTCTGCTGGCGGTGCCCAAGCTGCGTGGACTATGGACCCAGAACTATGTAGATCCCCCCCCAGTCTCTTGGGGTTACAAGGAACTATTAACCCTGATTTATGTGTGGAGTATTATAGGCAATGTTATGTTTTATTAGTTCGGTAGAGGAAACTACTGCCCACTGACCACCATCCCACTTTCCCCCCCAGCTCATTATTCTACAAAGGGAAAAGTGTGTAGCTTCATGCCTGTGAGTAATTACGTTTTCCCATTGTGTTGGTTAATTGTATCACAGGTGGGTGTTTTCTGCATGTGAGTGATTACGTTATCCCATTGTATTGATTAATTGTATCATATGTGTGTGTTTTCTGCCTGTAACTGCATGTTATTGGTTTATGTAAGAAACGGTCTCAGTCTTTCACAAGGTCCCACATGGTAGTGTCCCTTGACAGAAGACCTGCATAAAAGGCTAACATATTGCTCTATTAAAGTGTCCTGTTCTACCCTTCATGAAGTCTGGGCTCATGTTTGGGGGATTGGAGAACTCTGGGGAGTTACTTTCCAGAGTATAATCCCTAGCTCTTGTAAGAGCTGTTTCTGTTCCTGCATCGCTCTCTGAAGGAAGAGAGGTGCACCAACTGGAAACTGGAAGCCTTGTCGTAGGTCCAGGGTGGGTAGAAGATGACGAGATCCCAAGCAAGCTGTGGAGGTTTGTGGGGTCGGCAGTGCTTACGGTGTCGAGCAGAGTGCTTGGAGCCCTCGGGAAGCACTAGGAGCATCTATCAACGGAGGTACCCAGTCGGGGTGCTAGGAGATCCGTTACAACTCGAAACAGCGCAATGCGGTACACACGTCCCGCATGGAGGCCCACTTGTTGATGGTGAAGTGGTGCTGTTCCGCAGATCGACTCACCTGTGCGAGCTGCAGCGGAAAATCCACTATCGCCTGCTGCTGTTCGCACAGTCGCTCCAGCATGTGCAAGGTGGAGTTCCACCTTGTGGGTACATCGCATATGAGCAGCAGCAGGGTTAGAACGCCGAAAGCACGCAGAGACAGCCCGCACTTTCTTCAGCAGCTCTGACATATCGGCGTAAGTTGTAAGGAACTTCTGCAACACCAAATTCAGCACATGCACCAGTCAAGGGATGTGCGTCAAACCGGCTAGTCCCAGAGCTGCTACGAGATTTCGCCCATTATTACACACCACCAGGCCGGGCTTGAGGCTTGGAGGCACCAACCCTTCATCGGTCTATTGTTCCATGCCCGTCTGCAGATCCTGGGCTGTTTGTTTTTTTTCCCCCAAAACAGATGAGTTTCAAAAAAGCCTGCTGTTGTTTCCCCCTGGCTGTGCTGAAGTTGGTGGTAAAGGTATTACGCTGACCAAATGAGGAGATGGTAGAGGAGGAAGCGGAGTAGAAGGAGGAGGCAACAGGAGGCAAAGAGAAATGTCCTGCAATCGAAAGGGCATGCAAATGGACATGCGCCAAACTGCTATCCGCCTCAGGCCCAGCCGCCACTGCATTTACCCAGTGTGCAGTTAGGGAGATACAACGTCCCTGCCCGTGCTTACTGGTCCACATATCGGTGGTTATGTGGACCTTGCCACAGATGGCGTTGTGCAGTGCACACCTAATTTTATCTGCCACTTGGTTGTGCAGGGCAGGGATGGCGCGCCTGAAAAAGTAGTGGCAGCTGTGAACCACATACTTTGGGACAGCCACCGCCATGAGGTTTTTAAAAGTCTCTGTCTTCACCAGACGGAATGACAGCATTTCAAAGGCCATGAGTTTTGAAATGCTGGCATTCAGGGCCAGGGATCGCAGGTGGGTAGGGGGGGGGGTACTTCCTCTTCCGCTCCAGTGTTTGGGAGATGGAGAGCTGAATGCTTCCGTGGGACATTTTGGAGATGCTTGGTGACCCAGGTGGTGGTGTTGCTGGCAGATCCTCTGTTTGCGGGATGTCAGGTGCCACTGTCACTCCAGAGGTGGATGAAGAGGCCAAGACTGCAGCAGAAGAGGAAGCAGGAGGAGCCAGAGACCTTTCTTGGTTTTTGAGGTGTCTACTCCACTGCAGCTCGTGCTTTGCACTTAGATGCCTGGTCATGCAGGTTGTGCTCAGGTTGCAAACGTTCATGCCTCGCTTCAGGCTCTGATTTCACAGCGTGTAAACCACTCGTGTCTTGTCGTCAGCACATTGTCTGAAGAACTGCCACGCCAGGGAACTCCTTGGAGCTGGCTTTGGTGTGCTTGATTCCTTGCTGCAGTGGGCAGTAGCAGGCGTACTGTCTAGGGGACGGCCTCTCCGCTTTTGCACCCTGCTCCCTCTTCTGCTGTGCTGGTGGCTTTGTGCAACCACTGCCTCTTCCTTCGAACTACACAGGCCATGTGGGGTCGAGGATCTCATCCTCCTCCACATCATCTTCCACGCAGTCTTCACCCCTGCCCTCCTTGTTGGTCTGCATGCTTTCAAAAGCCACAGCAGTTGCCACCTGTGTTTCATCATTATCCGAGACGTGCTGCTATGGTCCTCCCATATACTCATCTTGAAACATAAGTGGTTAGGCATCGGTGCACTAAAGCTCTTCCACTTCTGGGGCAGGGCTAGGTGGATGGTCCTTGGAACCCCTGCTAGCAGAGTCATCAAAAAGCAGAAGAGACTGCTGCATGACTTGGGGCTCAGACTGCTTGGATGAGGTGAAAGACTGATGGACATCGGCTGCACGTGCCAACTCTGATCTTTCAGCAGGAGACTGGGTGGGAGACAATGTAAAGGAACTAGGGGCACTGTCAGCAACCCAATCAACTATCACCTGTACTTGTTCTGGCCTCACCATTCGTAGAGCCGCATTAGGATCTTCCCCAAAATGGGTGTTTTTTTAATACCAAAATAGCACAGCAGAATCTAAAGCATGTATCTCACACGTACAGATGCAGACCAGGCCGCAAATTAAGTTTTTTGCCCAAAATAGGTGTTTTTTAAAATCCAGAAATTTATTGACGTATTTCAAGCTTGTTTTAACAATAACAGATGCAGTAAAGGCTGCAATACTAAAAATCTTGCCCAAAAAAGGGTGTTTTTTAAAACCCAGAAAATCATAGATGTCTTTCTAGCTTAAATTGCACACTGACTAATGTGGCAGAGGCCGCAGATGGCTGGTATTGCCAAAAATTGATGTTTTTTAAAACTCAGAAAATTATTGAAGTATTTCAAGCTCGTTTTTTAACAATCACAGATGCAGCAAAGGCTGCAATATTAAGTACTAAATGCCCCCCAAAAAAGTACCCATGCCCAAAATGGGTGTTTTTTTTTACTAACATAATATGACAGCAGTCAAATGCATATCTATTTTATACCTTATGGTACTCCATTGTCATTCTCATGTGTATTATTGACAAAAACAATAAAAATTGTCAATGAAAAAAAAAAAAAAGAATATGACAGCAGTATATAACGCTTGAATTTTACACATACAGATGCAGCAAGGGCTGTAAGATTGAGTATTTTGCCCAAAAAGGGTGTTTTTTAAAACCCAGAAAATTATTTCTAGCTTAAATTGCACACTGACAAATGCTGCAAAGGCATCAGATGTAGGATATTGCCAAAAATTGGTGTTTTGATTATAAACCAGATTATTATTGCAGTATTTCAAGCTTGCATTTGAATGTCACAAAAGCACATATGCTATGCTGATGCACTGAGCTTGCATAAAATGTCTGCCACCGCCCACCTAACTAACAGACAGATAAAAATTATTTTTCTGTGTCACTGGGCACAAATATTAACAAGCTTTTCTGATTAAAGATTCTTTCCTATTCTCTCCCTCACAGCAGCAGCATCCTCTCTCTACACTAGTAACAGCAGAGTGACGTGCAGCTCCACGTGACTCCAGCTTATATAGAGTCTGGGTTACATGCTGCACTGGCCAATCACAGCCATGCCATTAGTAGGCATGGCTGTGGTGGCTTCTAAGGGTACAGAGTTAAATGCTTATTGTTGATTAGCTGCTCTCCAGCCTTTCAAAAAGTGCCATAAAATAGCCGAACACCGAACCCGAACTTTTACTGAAATATAAACTGGTGTTCGGCCGAGCATGCTCGATTAACACTAGTGATGAACGTGGGGCTCGTCATGATGGCAATACCAACATCGTCAGGTAATCATGTAATTAAAACTAGCCGGATGTCTGATTGGCGGAAACTTCTTTTAAATATGTTTCCTGACAGGGAACATGCTGTCCCAGAGGAAGGTGTCGCCGAAACACATGTTGAGTTGTGAAGCTATCCCAAGGTGTGCTTATACTATGGGTAGTTAGACATGGTATTTCTTTGTGTTTTTTTTTTTTATTTGTGGTTCATTTCATTGTACCCTTTTCAATGTGTCTTTAATTACATACCTTTGCTCTTAGTATTTATTATAGATCATAGCATATATTTTTCTCAGACACATATGGCTTTGTTTTATTAAGTGTTCTTGCATGGCAAGACCACTTACTGTTATCTCACATATATATTCTTATTATTATAGCCAAATTTACCACCCTAACTCCTCCCACAGTTTTTACACTACATAGATTGGTGAGCTATTACTTTGTGGAACGTTTCGCCGAATGGGTCACAAAATATCGGCGTTTTTGTGGTGAAATTGATCCCATAGGAATGAATGGCGGAGTGTTCAAAACTAGAGTGGGAGCTGACAAAAGCTAGAGTGGGAGCCGAAAAATCAGGACATGATTCCTAAACTGCCACCACTCCCTCATTTTCAAGCCCACCTACACAAATCTTATATCAAAACTTTCAGCTATCCCTGCTTCCACTAAACATTTCCACGGCTAAGACATATTTCTGATAGTTTTCACAATATGACCAGCATTTCCACAGTTACTCCAGCCACTCCAACCACACAACAGTTACTCAAGCTACTCCACCCAGTTACTCCGACCACTCCAGTTGTAGACTACTGGTGGAGGCAAGAACACTTCACACAATTATCCCAGAAATTGTAGCTCTTCTAGTTATACTTGTCATCCATACATCTCTAGACCATATACACTGTATGTTTGCAAACTATGGACTGCTGCACTGTACTTGATGTGAATTATATTTTTTTTTTGTATTAATAAAGAATTGTATACTTTTGTGCATTGGGGCTATAGCAACTTTTTTGTTGTCTTTATGTATTACAACAATGAACAGAACGATAGAGAAATGACTATGGTAGCAATTGTTCCTCCCACTTTGAGTTTGCATTGGTCTGTGTAATCAGGCTAGTGCAAAGGTACAGCAATGGAGGTGTTATCATCTTGCACTGCCTGAACAATGGTCAGTTTATTAGCACCATTACAATGAAAAGGAATTAAAAGAAGTGGGGGAACCTTTTAGAAATTATTAGAAGTTGTTGATTTAGAGCACAGTTTAATATTTTACACGTTCACCCTATTACAAGAGAAAAATAGTTCTTCTCCATGTCCATCACTGTATAGTTATTTTTTTTAAAATAATGTTTATAATGTTTAGAGTGATAACCACATAGCAAGGAAACACTGAGTTATTAAAAAACAGATATGTGACAACCTTGCTTTATCTATACTTTTCTGTAATTTCTGAGTGCAAATAGGACTGCTGGGAAAAAAATGATTCTTTGAATCAGGCTTTTATGACTGGTGCTGAATGCTAAAGATAGCAAGCAGAGAAAATATATCAGTAAAAGATTAGGGAATGAAAAGTAAATGCAACGGTCATTCGAGGGAAAAACAGGAGAGATGGAAGCAAATCAAAATATTGAATAGAAGAGTCATCTTTCATATTTTCCGACATTAGCATTTTTCTATATAAATACATTACAAATAGTACTTGCAGTAAGTATGGCCAATATTAAAGATAAGTCCTATTCTGTTAGGCTTACTGATTACTCTCCCCAGCATCCAGACATTTTTTTTCCAGTCCTAGTTGCCAACCTTTTCTCTTTTGTGGGTAAGTGCACAATGCTTGAATAGGCTAGGAAAAGGCAGAGGAAACAGTTGAATGACATGTTGGATGGTATAAAGAGCAGAAGAAAGATATTTGACATCATACAGTTTGACTTCAGTAAGTTGACTAGCTGTCTCAAACACAGCTAGCTGTTCCCCTCTATATATTTCTTAATAAAGGGAGAACATTTACCTCTCTGTGAAAAAGTTTGGTAAAAATAGGGTAACTTGAAAAAATTTTACTCGAAGAGAGACTAATAAAAAATAAATAAAATGTAATAAAACATGAAGCTAGCATCATATATACAGTCAAATCCATAAATATTGGGACAAGGACACAATTGTAACATTTTTGGCTCTATACACCACCACAATGGATTTGAAATGAAACAAACAAGATGTGCTTTAACTGCAGACTGTCAGCTTTAATTTGCATATGGTGAACTGTGTAGGAATTACAACAGTTTGCATATGTGCCTCCCACTTGTTAAGGAACCAAAAGTAATGGGACAATTGGCTTCTCAGCTGTTCCATGGCCAGGTGTGTATTATTCCCTCATTATCCCAATTACAATGAGCAGCTAAAAGGTCCAGAGTTAATTTCAAGTGTGCTATTTGCATTTGGAATCTGTTGCTGTCAACTCTCAAGATGAGATCAAAAGAGCTGTCACTATCAATGAAGCAAGCCATCATTAGGCTGAAAAAACAAAACAAACCCATCAGAGAGATGGCAAAAACATTAGGCGTGGCCAAAACAACTGTTTGGAACTTTCTTAAAAAGAAGGAATGCACTGGTGTGCTCATCAACACCAAAAGACCTGGAAGACCACTGAAAACAACTGTGGTGAATGACCGAATAATTATTTCCCTGGTGAAGAAAACACCCTTCACAACAGTTGGCCAGATCAATAACACTCTCCAGGAGGTAGGTGTATGTGTGTCAAAGTCAACAATCAAGAGAAGATGTAACCAGATGTAAACCATTGGTGAGCCTCAAAAACAGGAAGGCCAGATTAGAGTTTGCCAAACTACATCTAAAAAAGTATTCACAACATCCTATGGACAGATGAGACCAAGATCAACTTGTACCAGAGTGATGGGAAGAGAAGAGTATGGAGAAGGAAAGGAACTGCTCATGATCCTAAGCATACCACCTCATCAGTGAAGCATGGTAGTGGTAGTGTCATGGCGTGGGCATGTATGGCTGCCAATGGAACTGGTTCTCTTGTATTTATTGATGATGTGACTGCTGACAAAAGCAGCAGGATGAATTCTAAAGTGTTTCGGCCAATAGTATCTGCTCATATTCAGCCAAATGCTTCAGAACTCATTGGACGGCGCTTCCAATTGCAAATGGACAATGACCCAAAGCATACTGCAAAAGCAACCAAATAGTTTTTTAAGGGAAAGAAGTGGAATGTTATGCATTCACCTGGCCTGAATCCGATTGAGCAAGCATTTCACTTGCTGAAGAAAAAACTGAAGGGAAAATGCCCCATGAACAAGCAGGAACTGAAGACAGTTACAGTAGAGGCCTGGCAGAGCATCACCAGGAATGAAACCCAGCGTCTGGTGATGTCTATGCGTTCCAGACTTCAGGCTGTAATTGACTGCAAAGGATTTGCAACCAAGTATTAAAAAGTGAAAGTTTGATTTATAATTATTATTCTGTCCCATTACTTTTTGTTCCTTAACAAGTGGGAGGCACATATGCAAACTGCTGTAATTTCTACACCGTTCTCCTGATTTGGATGTAAATAGCCTCAAATTAAGGCCCCATGCACACGGCCGTTGTTCACAGCCGTGTGCGGGCCGTGGAACCGCGGCCTGGATCCCTCCTGAGAGCAGGAGCGCATGGCGTCACTGGTTGCTATGACACCGTGCGCCCCCTGCTGCCGGCACAGTACAGTAATACACTGGTATAGATCGTACCAGTGTATTACTGTACTGTGCCGGAAGCAGGGAGCGCACGGCGTCATAGCAACCAGTGACGCCGTGCGCTCCTGCTCTCAGGAGGGATCCAGGCCGCGGTTCCACGGCCCGCACACGGCTGTGAACAACGGCCGTGTGCATGGGGCCTAAAGCTGACAGTCTGCAGTTAAAGCACACCTTGTCTTTTTCATTTCAAATCTATTGTGGTGGTGTATAGAGCCAAAAATATGTTAGAATTGTGCCAATGTCCCAATATTTATGGACCTGACTGTATATAAATATATATATACTTGTAGTTCAAATGGTATAATTGAGAAAATACAACTTTTACTCAAAATTGCTAAATAAAGCACATATAAACATTTGTCACGGAAAAAAATATTTGTATATACAGTATGTACATGTTCAAGTAGCAATATACTGTTGGCTGATTTTTGTTTTACCTTTAAGACTAGTGATAGAAGAACATCGGCCGGGACGGTTCACGAACGCGCGTTCACGATCAAATGTTTGCGAACAGCGCGTTCGCGGCGGGCTCCATTAACTTTAATGGCAGGCGATCCTGAAAAAACCTTCAGGTCATATTTGCAGCAACCAAATACTTACAAGAAGTACACAAATAAATCCACAACATGGACAGTGACATATCAGTGGGGAATCTTTGGCAAAAACTCCCACAAAAAAAATATGTATTTTAATCAGGGTCCATTTGTATGCATCTTAAAGAGAAACTCTGAAAAATGTGTCCTGCTGGAGCCTAGATTTTTTTTATTTTAGGCCATGGGAGTACAGGCCCCAAAAATTAGGCATTCACCTGACAGAAAAGAACTTGTGATTATGTGGCTTGGGGTACATTAAGCGGTCACTGGATACAAATTTTACTGTAGGCCAGTACAGGCCCAAAAAATTATGCATTAACCTGACCAAAAAGAACTTGTGATTATGTGGCTGGAGGTACATTAGGCGATCACCGTATAAATATTTTTCTGTAGGCCACTGAAGTACAGGCCCCAAAAATTAGGCATTCACCTGACAGAAAAGGACTTGTGATTATATGGCTGGAGGTACATTACAGCCGTTGGCCAAGAAGGTTATCTTGGCGTCATCAACTTTTTCCGTTCGAAAATTTGGGCCACGGAAACCTGCATTTTGCCAGATGAACGCAATGACGACACAGTGGAAGGTGGAGTGGAGAACAAATCGGAGGAGAGAGGAGAAGGAGAAGAGGCAGGACGTGGAGTGCCGGAAGTGTGGCTTTGTGGGTTATGACGGAGTTGTTCCCACTGGGCTCGGTGATGGGAGGCCAGGTGCCTTCTTAAGGCGGCCATCCCTAGGTGAGTGTTGCGCTTACCGCGACTTATGTGTTGACAGCACAGGCTGCAGATTGCAACACTATTATCAGCAGCTGACACGTTAAAGAAAGCCCACAGTGTGGATTCATATGCCGGGGTCCTGGGAGCACCAGATGTGACCGTGCATGGTAAATGGCTCACTCCAGATACATTTGCAGTCTGCTTTTTGCCTCCTGTGCACTGCGAGCTCTGCCTGCTTCTCCTCCATTGCCTCTATATCTGCTGCTCCATCTTTCCCTCTGAACTCCCCTCCTCTAATTCTCTTGTGGACACCCATGTGACGTCCATCAACACGTCAACATCGTCACCATCATCACCACTGACATTAGAGATCTCGGAGTAGACATCAACAGCGGGGACCACCATGCTTGGGCTGACTTGGGTACTGTTGTCAGAAATCTGGGTGGCGGCCGTTGCTACCTCCTCTTTCTGATCCGATGACAAGAATGGCTGCACATAGTTAAGGTCTGAGAATGGATGGGAAAATAATTCCTCTGACTCGAGTGGAGGGGCTATGGTGGTGGTGGTGGTGGTGGTGTCTTTGGGGTTGCACACAGCAGAGAGTGAGGAGGGTGCTGATACAGAGGATGAGGAGGGTGCATAAGCGGAAGGCTGAGTGAGCCACTCAACCAACTCTAGTGCGTCCTTTGACGTAATCGCACGCACCTTCTCCAACTTCCCACTTAGGCTCCGGCCTGATGCACCTACCCAAACCTACCACCCTGTAACAAAGTCACTATAGAAGAGCAATATTTGTGGAAGCAGGTATATAGAACCCCTTAATCAGTTTATTTTGGGGCAACTGGTATATCACACCAGTTGCAATTAGTTATTCCAATTGCGTTTGTCCCTCTGTATAGCTGCAGTTTCTCAGCAGAATCACACACAAATGCTGCACAATACAAATTCACTATATAGAAAGTATATTATAGATATATCACACCCCTGCGTAAATCATTTTTTTTTTTGGGGGGGGCAACTGGTATATCACACCAGTTGCAATTTGTTGTTCCAATAGCGTTTGTCCCTCTGTATAGCTGTGGTATCTCAGTAGAACCGCAGACAATACAAATGCACTATATAAAAATTATATTATAGGTATATCACACCCCTTCCTCATCCAGATTTTTGGGGGCAACTGGTATAGCACAACAGTTGCCCCCAAAAATTCTATGTTAGAAAGTATATTTTAAGTATATTACACCCTTCAGTATGTCACACCTATCGATAGCACACCTATACTAATCCTTAAAAGGACTTTTGTGGCCCTATTAGATAGCATTTGGTGTCTCTATACTCTCTAACAGTCTGTCCCTGCTCCACACAGCAACCTCTCCCTACACTGGCAAAAACTGAATTTAAAATGGTGGCCAGATCGGGTTTATTTATAGGTTAGGGGTGTGTCCATGTGGAACGTCTCAATTGGCTGTCCTGTCCCAACTGATTAATGTATCATGGGTAAAAGTTCTGCAGAATGCAAAAAATATGGCACCGGCAGACATCGCCATATGTTCGCCTGATCGGCGAACAGCGAACGAGCAAAGTTCGCTGCAAAACGACCGCTGGGTGAACCGCAAGGACATCTCTACATCTCTACTGGCCTGTAGTAAAATTGATATCCGTTGACTGTCTAACATACCTCCAGCCATAATTACTTGATCTTTTATGTACGGTGAATGCATAATTTTTGGGGCCTGTAATCTAACGGACTATCAGTAAAATTGTTATATGGTGACCGCCTAATGTACCTCCAGCCACATTATCAATTGTTCTTTTCTCTACGGTAAATTAATATTTTTTGGGGCCTATAGTCCACTGGTCTACAGTGAAAATTGATATCCAATGACCATCTAATATACCTCCTGCCACATAATCAGTTGATGTTTTCTGTCCGGTGAATGAATAATTTTTGGGGCCTATAAACTAACTGGCCAACAGTAAAATTGTTATCCATTGACCATCTAAAATACCTCCAACCACATAATTACATGATCTTTTATGTATGGTGAATGCAAATGTGGGACAAATTACAGAAGCCCAAATGTGGGCCAAAAGAGTCAAGCGGTAAAGTGGGAAAAGTTATTGAGGCGCAAATGTTGGCCAAAACAGTATAGTGGAAATGTGGGACAAATTATTGAAGTGCAAATGTGGTACAACTTGTTTAAGCATTGAATCAAAGGAGGTGGCACGCATCACTTAAAGAAGCATTTCAGAAATATTATTCCCTGTCACCTATGCAGAGCAGGGGTTTATTCACTTCTAAAATTATATAATGTCAACCCAAGAATGTAGCTGAAAAATTACAGGAATGTATTAACCTGTCTACTTGGTAAAGCAGGGGTCTATAACAGAAAACAATTGTTTATTGTCACCAGAAAATGTAAAATAAAAATTATGGAGATTTATTAAGCTGTCAACTAGGTAGAGGAGGAGTATATTACACCCAAAAATTGGTGAATTTGACCCTAAAATTTAACTGGCAAATGTTATTTTTTTATTTATTTTTGCCAGTCTACTAGGTATATCAGTGGTACATCACACCCAAAAATTGGTGAATTTCACCCAAAAATGTGAATGACAATTTATTTTTATTTTTTAACCGGCCTGCTAGGGATAGCAGTGGTACTACACACCCAAAAATTGAAGGGGGAAGACCCGTCATTCAGTACGTGTAGGCGTGTGCACTAATACTGCTCCACCATGTTGGTGAAATGCTGCCTCCTACTAAGACGTTCCATATCAGCTGGTGGTGCTGGTTTTCGTGGCGTGTTGACAAAGCTTTTCCACATTTCAGCCATGCTAACCCTGCCTTCTGAGGTTCTGGCGTTGCCGCAGCTGCATTGGCGACCTCTTCCTCGTCCTCTGCCTTCGCCTTGTGCTTCCACTGTGCCCCCGCTGTCAGGTGGGAATGCCACCAGCAGCACGTCTACCAGCAGGTACTTGTACTCGTGCATCTTAAGATCACGCTCCAGTGACGGAATTAAGGATAGTACGTTGTCCTTGTAATGGGGATCCAGCAGCGTGTCCATGCAGTAATCAGCACAAGTTAGAATGTGGGCAACTCGGCGGTCGTTGCAGAGACACTGCAGCATGTAATTGCTCATGAGTGCCAGGCTGCCCAGAGGCAACAAAAAGCTGTCCTCTTTGGGAGGTGTATCTTCTGTGTCCTCTATATCCCCCCATCCACGCACCAGTGATGGCAATGAGCTGGTCTGGCTGCCACCCTGCTGTGAACATGGTTCCTCCTCCTCCATCTCCTCCTCCTCATCCTTCACCTCCTCATCCTTCAGAACTGTGCCCTGGCTGGACAATTGTGAACACACCCTCAGATCCACTTGGGAATGACTGGCCGGAAACCCTACGAAATGGTCCCTCTTCCTCCTCCTCCTCCTGTGCCACATCCTCTTCCATCATCGCCAGGAGCGTTCTTTCAAGGAGGCATAGAAGTGGGATAATAACGCTGAGAACAGCGTTATCGGCACTGACCATGTTGGTAGAGTGCTCGAAACAGCGCAACAAGGAACACAGGTCTCGCATGGAGGCCCAGTCATTGGTGGTGAAGTGGTGCTGTTCTGCCTTGTGGGCACCTCGCATATGAGGCTGTTAGCGGGAAGGCCGAAGTTACGCTGCAGCGCTGACAGGCGAGCAGCAGCAGAATGAGAACGCCAAAATCGCGTACAGACGGTCCGCACTTCATGCAGCAGCTCTGACATATTGGAGTAATTTTTAAGGAATCTCTGCACCACCAAATTCAGCACATGCACCAGGCAAGTGATGTGCATCAAACCGGCTAGTCTCAGCTGCTACGAGATTTCGCCCATTATCGCACACCACCAGGCCGGCCTTGAGGCTCACTGGCACCAACCACAACCACTCATTGGTCTGTTGTTCAAGGCCCGTCCACAGCATCTGCGCGGTGTGGGGTTTGTCCCCCAAACAGATAAGTTTTAAAACTGCCTGCTGTCGTTTACCCCTAGCTGTGCTGAAAATGGTGGTGAAGGTGTTACGCTGACCGGATGTTGATGATGAGTAAGCAGAGTAGGAGGAGGAAGCAACAGGAGGCAATGAGAAGCGCCCTGCAGTCCTCGGTGGTAGAAGGACATGCGCCAAAATGCTATCTGCCTCAGGCCCAGCTGCCACTGCATTTTCCCAGTGTGCTGTTAGGTAGATATAATGTCCCTGACCGTGGTTACTGGTCCACGTATCCGTAATTAGGTGGACCTTGCCACAGATGGCGTTGCGCAGTGCACACCTGATTTTGTCACCTACTTGGTTGTGTAGGGAAGGGATGGCTCACCTGGAAAAGTAGTGGCGACTGGGCACGACGTACTGTGGGACAGCCACCACCATAAAGTTTTTAAAACTCTGTCTCCACCAGACGGAATTACAGCATTTCAAAGGCCAGTAATTTTGAAACGGTCGGATTCAGGGCCAGGGATCGCGGGAGGGTAGGGGGATACTTCCTCTTCCGCTCCAGTGTTTGGGAGATGGAGAGCTGAACACTTCCGTGGAACATTGTGGAGATGCTTGGTGACCCAGGTGGTGTTGCTGGCAGATCCTCTGTTTGTAGGGTGGCAGGTACTACTGTCACTCCAGAGGTGGAAGAAGAGGCAGAGACTGCATCTGAAGAAGAAGCAGGAGGAGCCAGAGACCTTTCTTGGTTTTTGAGGTGTCTACTACACTGCAGCTCATCCTTTGCACTTAGATGCCTAGTCATGCAGGTTGTGCTCAGGTTGCAAACGTTTATGCCTCGCTTGAGGCTCTGATTGCACAACGTGCAAACCACTCGTGTCTTGTCGTCAGCACATTGTCTGAAGATAGAACTGCCACGCCAGGGAACTCCTTGGAGCTAGCTTTGGTGTGCTCGGTCCCTTGCTGCATTGGGCAGTAGAAGGCGTACTGTCTGCTCCCTCTTCTGTGTTGGTTGCTCTGTGCGACCACCACCTCTTTCTCCGAACTACACAGGTCACTCGCATGACCTTGATTCCATGTGGAGTCGAGGACCACATCGTCCTCCGCATCATCTTCCACCCAGTCTTCACCCCTGCCGTCCTTGTCAGTCTGCACGCTTTCAAAAGCCACAGCAGTTGGCACCTGTGTTTCTTCATCATTCGAGACGTGATTCAGTGGTCCTCCCATGTACTCATCTTGAAACATAAGTGGTTGGGCATTGGTGCACTCAATCTCTCCACTTCTGGGGCAGGGCTATGTGGATGGCCCTGGGAAACCCTGCTAGCAGAGTCATCAAAAAGCAGCAGAGACTGCAGCATGACTTGGGGCTCAGACTGTTTAGCTGATTTGCAAGGGGGTGAGGAGAAAGACTGATGGACATCAGCCGCAGGTGCTAACTCTGATCTTTCAGAAGGAGACTGGGTGGGAGACAATGTGAAGGAACTGGAGGTACTGTGAGCCTCCCAATCTACTATCGCCTGTATTGTTCTGGCCTCACCATTTGTAGAGCCACATTAGGCCCGACCAAATAACGCTGAAGGTTCTGTCACCTACTCACACCTGAGAAAGGTGTTTCACTTGTGCGTGTAGCTGGCACAGATCGACCACGTCCCCTCCCTGCAACAGGAGATCCACCAGCAGAACCACGAATGGGGCCACAACCCTTATTTGACGCTCTCCTCATTCTCCGCAACATTTGGATCTTGCCCAAAATGGGTGTCTTTTAATAACAGAATAGAACACCAGTATCTAACGCGTGTATTTCACACTGACAGATGCAACAAAGGCTGCAAATTTAGTGTTTTTTTCAAAATGTTTTTTTTTGAATAACAGAATAGAACACCAGTATCTAACGTGTGTATTTCACACTGACAGATGCAGCAAAGGCTGCAAATTTAGTATTTTGCCAAAATGGGTGTTTTTTTTTAATATTTATTTTTCACAAGCAAAGGTGTAACATGGTACCAGATGCTAACGAGAATAAGAAATCAGCAAGTAGGTATGGTGACATAGTTGGACTAAAATCTATCAATTATTATTAAGAGCAAGTGAGAAGGAGGCCAAATAATGTTACTAAAGCATAGAGCTAAGACAGCTTTTTAGACAGCCCTATATAGGGGCAACGGGTGACAAAGCCAGGTTACACTATGGCAGGATAGAGTAGAGGGCACTAGGAATGGGACAGGAAGGGACCATGCCCAGAGCTTTGTACTTATACAGAGGATAGGGAGTGGGACGTCTTTTAATGAAATAGTGGAAGCCCAAAGGCAGGTGTAAGACCAATTCCAAATCTAGAGCTTATTTTACTGGTCTGGAAAACCTGTATTTCAACCACAGGGCCCAGCGTTTGAGAAAAGTTGGATGTGTGCGGTATTCCCAAGAGGAGAGTTCCTCAAAGCAATAGAGCTGATCTATTTTAAGCTTCCACTGCTCCAAAGAGGGTAAGGAGGTTTGGAGCCAACACTTAGGGATCAAGAGGAGCGCTGCTATCAACAGTTGTTTGAAAAGGTAGGGAGGAGGAGGGGAGTTTCCCTCTTCAAAATGGGAGAGCAAAGCGCCGTAGGGGGACATCCTTACTGAAGTCAAACATATTTGGTTACTAGTTTGCAAGATATCTGACCACCATTTTTTTATTATAAGACAGTTCCACCAAATATGGAGGAAAGTTCCTCTTTCCTTCAAGCACCTCCAGCAACTGTCCGAAGAAGCTCCAGAAAAAAAAAGGACCTAACAGGGGTAATGTACCACTGGGTTAGGATTTCATAACCATTTTCCTGGATGCAAACACAATGTGAAGATTTGTGTGGCAGATTAAATTTTTTAGGGGGTAGTGAGATGAGTATTTCTATCCCAGTGTCTTTTTGTCAACTACGTACAAAATCTGGTTTGATGGTTAGAGGTGGAGAGCGTAGTTTGTTATATAGTTGTGAGATTAGCTTTTTGGGGGGTTAGGATTTATTATTAGGGATTCAAACCAAACTAAGGGGCGAAGATGTTCCCCAATTGTGTTGTTCCTTGCAGCAAAGGATTTAAGGTGTGGGTTTAAG
This sequence comes from Bufo gargarizans, assembly GCF_014858855.1. Taxonomy (NCBI): domain Eukaryota; kingdom Metazoa; phylum Chordata; class Amphibia; order Anura; family Bufonidae; genus Bufo; species Bufo gargarizans. The sequence continues at coordinate 208,764,655 of NC_058081.1, read as the reverse complement.
GTAAGGTCACAGGGGTGGGGGTTGAGCAAGTCAAGCAAAACATCTGAGCTGACCAGATTACCTGGTAACTCGAGGAGAGAAGTGATAGGGAGGGGTGATGATCAAACCCCTTTAGAAGAAGAGTCGAGCAAGGTTAGAGAAGACATGCCTAAGATATCACTGACCATAAGAAGTGGGGAGGGAAAGGGGACGGAGCAGTGGGAAGAGCCCAACCAACTCCAGGCGTCCAATGTAGCTTTTATGATTGGGTAAGCAGAGAGCGGAATATGAGGTAGGATTTGATGACCTAAAAGGAGAGCTCGTGTAGACTTTCCTATGATGCTTTGTTCCAGTGCCACCCAAGGTTTATGTCTAGAATTTCGTAGCAAGTAGAGTTGAGCGAACACCTGGATGTTCGGGTTCGAGAAGTTCGGCCGAACATCCCGGAAATGTTCGGGTTCGGGATCCGAACCCGATCCGAACTTCGTCCCGAACCCGAACCCCATTGAAGTCAATGGGGACCCGAACTTTTCGGCACTAAAAAGGCTGTAAAACAGCCCAGGAAAGAGCTAGAGGGCTGCAAAAGGCAGCAACATGTAGGTAAATCCCCTGCAAACAAATGTGGATAGGGAAATGAATAAAAATAAAAATTAAATAAATAAAAATTAACCAAAATCAATTGGAGAGAGGTTCCATAGCAGAGAATCTGGCTTCCCGTCACCCACCACTGGAACAGTCCATTCTCAGATATTTAGGCCCCGGCACCCAGGCAGAGGAGAGAGGTCCCGTAACAGAGAATCTGTCTTCATGTCAGCAGAGAATTAGTCTGCATGTCATAGCAGAGAATGAGGCTTCACGTCAGCCACCACTGCAACAGTCCATTGGCATATATTTAGGCCCAGCACCCAGGCAGAGGAGAGAGGTCCCGTAACAGACAATCTGGCTTCATGTCAGCAGAGAATCAGTCTGCATGTCATAGCAGAGAATCAGGCTTCACGTCACCCACCACTGCAACAGTCCATTGTCATAAATTTAGGCCCAGCACTAGTGTTGAGCGGCATGTCCCATATTCGAATTCGCGAAATTTTGTGAATATTCGAAAGAATATTCGTAAAATATTCGCGATTATTCAAATTCGTTATTATTTCGCATATGCGATAATTCGAATTTTCGCATCGCATAATACATATGCTATGCAAAATTCACATGTGCGCTAATGAAATCGCCTTACGAAGATTCGCAACTCAATTCAATCACTAATGTATGAATGCAATGCCCTTTGCCTCTGTTCTGGGACAAGTGTAGATATTCGCATGTGCGCTAATAAAATCGCCTTACGAAGATTCGCACCTCAATCACTTTCTAGGGAATGTGAGACTTTTGGGAATCAATCGAGATACAGTGGGGGGTGATGACAGTAGTTGACAGAGTACAGATCAATGTAATCTGTAAGGTGGAAAGTAAAATAAAAAATACTAATTTTCGTTAATCAAATTTTACGAAGTTCTACGTATTCGCGAATATGGTGCTATACTATATGAATGCACAGGCCTTTGCCTCTCTGTTCTGGGGACAAGTGTAGATATTTGCATTTGCGTTAATAAAATCGCCTTACGAAGATTCGCAGCTCAATTCAATCACTAATGTATGAATGCAAAGCCCTTTGCCTCTGTTCTGGGACAAGTGTAGATATTCGCATGTGCGCTAATAAAATCGCCTTACGAAGATTCGCAACTCAATCACTTTCTAGGGAATGTGAGACTTTTGGGAATCAATCGAGATACAGTGGGGGGTGATGACAGTAGTTGACAGAGTACAGATCAATGTAATCTGTAAGGTGGAAAGTAAAATAAAAAATACGAATATTCGTAAATCGAATTTTACGAAGTTCTACGTATTCGCGAATATGGTGCTATACTATATGAATGCACAGGCCTTTGCCTCTCTGTTCTGGGGACAAGTGTAGATATTTGCATTTGCGTTAATAAAATCGCCTTACGAAGATTCGCAGCTCAATTCAATCACTAATGTATGAATGCAAAGCCCTTTGCCTCTGTTCTGGGACAAGTGTAGATATTCGCATGTGCGCTAATAAAATCGCCTTACGAAGATTCGCAACTCAATTCACTAATGTATGAATGCAAAGCCCTTTGCCTCTGTTCTGGGACGTGCCGATATTCGCATGTGCGCTAATAAAATCGCCTTACGAAGATTCGCAACTCAATTCACTAATGTATGAATGCAAAGCCCTTTGCCTCTGTTCTGGGACGTGCCGATATTCGCATGTGCGCTAATAAAATCGCCTTACGAAGATTCGCAACTCAATTCACTAATGTATGAATGCAAAGCCCTTTGCCTCTGTTCTGGGACGTGCCGATATTCGCATGTGCGCTAATAAAATCGCCTTACGAAGATTCGCGCCTCAATCACTTTCTAGGCAATGTGAGTAAGATCTGAGCTGTTGGACCTTTGGGAAACAATCAATTATATGTGTACTGTAATTTTGTGGGGGGGGGAAAAAACAAAAAACGAATATTCGTTTTTACGAATATATAGCACTATATTCGAAATATTCGCGAAATCGCGAAGTTGCGATATTCGCGAAAAAAATTTGCTTTTCGAATATTCGCGCTCAACACTACCCAGCACCCAGGCAGAGGAGAGAGGTCCCGTAACAGACAATCTGGCTTCATGTCAGCAGAGAATCAGTCTGCATGTCATAGCAGAGAATGAGGCTTCACGTCAGCCACCACTGCAACAGTCCATTGGCATATATTTAGGCCCAGCACCCAGGCAGAGGAGAGAGGTCCCGTAACAGACAATCTGGCTTCATGTCAGCAGAGAATCAGTCTTCATATCATAGCAGAGAATCAGGCTTCACGTCACCCACCACTGTAAGAGTCCATTTTCATAAATTTAGGCCCAGCACACAGGCAGAGGAGAGAGGTCCCGTAACAGAGGATCTGGCTTCATGTCAGCAGAGAATCAGTCTGCATGTCATAGCAGAGAATCAGGCTTCACATCACCCAACATTGGAACAGTCCATTGGCATATATTTAGGCCCCGGCACCCAGACAGAGGAGAGGTTCATTCAACTTTGGGTAGCCTCGCAATATAATGGTAAAATGAAAATAAAAATAGGATTGAATGAGGAAGTGCCCTGGAGTCCAATAATATATGGTTAAGGGGAGGTAGTTAATGTCTAATCTGGACAAGGGACGGACAGATCCTGTGGGATCCATGCCTGGTTCATTTTTATGAACGTCAGCTTGTCCACATTGGCTGTAGACAGGCGGCTGCGTTTGAGGCCTAGTATTTAGGCGCTGGGTGACCGGTATGGATTTAGTGACAGAATTAGACTTGGAAATGCACAGAAGCGTGTGTGTGTGAAGTTATTCTGAATGACCCAATGTGCACCTTGAATATTATATACCCTTTTAGGGATAGATTTCAAATAGCTCTGATATAGCAGAAACCACTAAATTATGAAATTGCTAAATTGGGAATTGTACTTCAACCCAGAACAAAAAATGTGCTTTGACGGACACTAAATATCTTGCCCAGCAACAACAGTACAGCGGTGGGTAACGAGAGATTTAGAGGGAATTAAATTTGAGGCCTAGTATTTAGGCGCTGGGTCACCGGTATGGATTTAGTGACAGAATTAGACTTGGAAATACACAGTAGCGGGTGTGTGTGAAGTTATTCTGAATGACCCTATGTGCACCTTCAATATTATATACCCTTTTAGGGATAGATTTCAAATAGCTCTGATATAGCAGAAACCACTAAATTATGAAATTGCTAAATTGGGAATTGTACTTCAACCCAGAACAAAAAATGTGCTTTGACGGACACTAAATATCTTGCCCAGCAACAACAGTACAGCGGTGGGTAACGAGAGATTTAGAGGGAATTAAATTTGAGGCCTAGTATTTAGGCGCTGGGTCACCGGTATGGATTTAGTGACAGAATTAGACTTGGAAATGCACAGAAGCGTGTGTGTGAAGTTATTCTGAATGACCCAATGTGCACCTTCAATATTATATACCCTTTTTGGGATAGATTTCAAATAGCTCTGATATAGCAGGAACCACTAAATTATGAAATTGCTAAATTGGGAATTGTACTTCAACCCAGAACAAAAAATGTGCTTTGACGGGCACTAAATAACTTTCCCAGCTACAACAGGACAACGGTAACGAGAGATTTAGAGGGATTTAAATTTGAGGCCTAGTATTTAGGCGCTGGGTGACAGGTATGGGTTTAGTGACAGAATTAGACTTGGAAATACACAGTAGCGGGTGTGTGTGAAGTTATTCTGAATGACCCTATGTGCACCTTCAATATTATATACCCTTTTAGGGATAGATTTCAAATAGCTCTGATATAGCAGAAACCACTAAATTATGAAATTGCTAAATTGGGAATTGTACTTCAACCCAGAACAAAAAATGTGCTTTGACGGACACTAAATATCTTGCCCAGCAACAACAGTACACCGGTGGGTAACGAGAGATTTAGAGGGAATTAAATTTGAGGCCTAGTATTTAGGCGCTGGGTCACCGGTATGGATTTAGTGACAGAATTAGACTTGGAAATACACAGTAGCGGGTGTGTGTGAAGTTATTCTGAATGACCCTATGTGCACCTTCAATATTATATACCCTTTTAGGGATAGATTTCAAATAGCTCTGATATAGCAGAAACCACTAAATTATGAAATTGCTAAATTGGGAATTGTACTTCAACCCAGAACAAAAAATGTGCTTTGACGGACACTAAATATCTTGCCCAGCAACAACAGTACAGCGGTGGGTAACGAGAGATTTAGAGGGAATTAAATTTGAGGCCTAGTATTTAGGCGCTGGGTCACCGGTATGGATTTAGTGACAGAATTAGACTTGGAAATGCACAGAAGCGTGTGTGTGAAGTTATTCTGAATGACCCTATGTGCACCTTCAATATTATATACCCTTTTTGGGATAGATTTCAAATAGCTCTGATATAGCAGGAACCACTAAATTATGAAATTGCTAAATTGGGAATTGTACTTCAACCCAGAACAAAAAATGTGCTTTGACGGGCACTAAATAACTTTCCCAGCTACAACAGGACAACGGTAACGAGAGATTTAGAGGGATTTAAATTTGAGGCCTAGTATTTAGGCGCTGGGTGACAGGTATGGGTTTAGTGACAGAATTAGACTTGGAAATACACAGTAGCGGGTGTGTGTGAAGTTATTCTGAATGACCCTATGTGCACCTTCAATATTATATACCCTTTTTGGGATAGATTTCAAATAGCTCTGATATAGCAGAAACCACTAAATTATGAAATTGCTAAATTGGGAATTGTACTTCAACCCAGAACAAAAAATGTGCTTTGACGGACACTAAATATCTTGCCCAGCAACAACAGTACAGCGGTGGGTAACGAGAGATTTAGAGGGAATTAAATTTGAGGCCTAGTATTTAGGCGCTGGGTCACCGGTATGGATTTAGTGACAGAATTAGACTTGGAAATACACAGTAGCGGGTGTGTGTGAAGTTACTCTGAATGACCCTATGTGCACCTTCAATATTATATACCCTTTTTGGGATAGATTTCAAAGAGCTCTGATATAGCAGGAACCACTAAATTATGAAATTGCTAAATTGGGAATTGTATTTCAACCCAGAACAAGAAATGTGCTTGAACGGACACTAAATAACTCGCCCAGCTACAGCACTAGGGACAGATTTAGCTGGATATAAATTTGAGGCCTAGTATTTAGGCGCTGGGTGACCGGTATGGATTTAGTGACAGAATTAGACTGGGATATGGCCAAAAAATGAACAGACTATTGCTGGTTAAATGCACTTGGTGTGACAGCTTCACCCTGATGTAGGCTTTACCCAAAAAACAACCACACCATTGAGGGTTAAATGCACTTGGTGACAGGCGCAGCTTGCCCCTGATTTTGTATATGGCCAAAAAATGAACAGACTATTGCTGGTTAAATGCACTTGGTGTGACAGCTTCACCCTGATGTAGGCTTTAGCCAAAAAACAACCACACCATTGAGGGTTAAATGCACTTGGTGACAGGCGCAGCTTGCCCCTGATTTTGTATATGGCCAAAAAATGAACAGACTATTGCTGGTTAAATGCACTTGGTGTGACAGCTTCACCCTGATGTAGGCTTTAGCCAAAAAACAACCACACCATTGAGGGTTAAATGCACTTGGTGACAGGCGCAGCTTGCCCCTGATTTTGTATATGGCCAAAAAATGAACAGACTATTGCTGGTTAAATGCACTTGGTGTGACAGCTTCACCCTGATGTAGGCTTTAGCCAAAAAACAACCACACCATTGAGGGTTAAATGCACTTGGTCGCAGCTTGTGCTGGCGCACCACAAGACACAAAATGGCCGCCGATCACCCCAGAAAAATGAGACTGACAAACGGTCTGTGCAGCCTAAAAACAGTGAGCAATTGAGGATCAGCAGCTCAATGATCCACAGCTGCAGATCGATCAGTTAATCAAGTCCTTTGGAGGAGTTAATCTGCCTAATCTCGCCCTACTGTCGCAGCCGCAACCTCTCCCTACGCTAATCAGAGCAGAGTGACGGGCGGCGCTATGTGACTCCAGCTTAAATAGAGGCTGGGTCACATGGTGCTCTGGCCAATCACAGCCATGCCAATAGTAGGCATGGCTGTGATGGCCTCTTGGGGCAAGTAGTATGACGCTTGTTGATTGGCTGCTTTGCAGCCTTTCAAAAAGCGCCAAGAAAGCGTCACAAAAGCGCGAAGAAAGCGACGAACACCGAACCCGAACCCGGACTTTTACGAAAATGTCCGGGTTCGGGTCCGTGTCACGGACACCCCAAAATTCGGTACGAACCCGAACTATACAGTTCGAGTTCGCTCATCCCTAGTAGCAAGTCTACGGTTCTGGCCAAAAGTATTGCCTTCCCATACAGCTCCGGGTCTGGGAGTCCAATGCCACCTGTCTGCCGAGAATGGGACAGTAGAGCATACGAGAGTCTCGCCTTTTCCAGTTCCAGATGAAAGCTCAGAATTTTTGATTAAGAGAGGTATAATAGGACTTGGGCACAGGGATTGGCAACACCTGTTGAAGGTATGTGAGACGAGGAAGGATTAAAGAAGTGAGGAGATTTTTACAGCCAAAACAGGAGAGCATGGGAGCAGAGGTTAGAAGTTTATCAATAGCATTGAATATGGATGTCTTAAGGGGAGTATAGTTGAGACAAAAAAGGTCTGGAATGTGGGGGCTAATTTTAACTCCTAAATATGTGATGGTAGGGGGGGACCAGTTTAAATGGGAATCTTTCATCAGTAGTTGTTTTAATCAGAGGGGGATCCCAGTACAAAGTATCAGAGATTTACTTGCATTGATCTTAAAATTGGATAGGATACTATAATGGTGTAGATGGCATTGGATAGAGGGGAGAAGAGTCCCTTGGGTTGGTGGTCATTATAATTGCATCATTGTCAAAAGCCACTATCTTGTGTTCTCTACCACCCAAGTTCAGTCCGTGGCTAAAATAAAAAGGGGGGACAGGGGACAGCCTTGGCGGGTACCATTATGTATGTGGGAAGGTGAGGATAGGTCTCCATTGACCATGACAAGGGCTGTGGCTTGAGCATACATAGCAAAGACAGCCTGTACATAGGGATCAGGTAGGCCAAAGTTCAATAACACTTGTTTCAGGTAGTCCCAGTTTATTCTATCAAATGCTTTCTCAGCATCTGTGCTAAGAAGAAGGAGTGGAGAGGAGGTGTGTTTAGCATGGCACAATACATTGATTACGCTAGCCGTGTTATCTCTATCCTCTGTATTGCGAACGAAGCCCACCTGATCCCCATGCACCAAGAGGGTAAGGAAATTTGCAAGTCAATTGGAGTTTGAGGTCTATATTCAGGAGAGAAATAGGCCTGTATTTTGAGCATAGCTTAGAATCCTTTCCCTCTTTGGGTATCAGGGCTATGTCTCTGCAACATATCACTACAAGGCAGTCCGCTCTCCAAACATTAAGGAGGCGAGGTAGAAGTTGTTTCCTGAATGTTTTATAGTGAGAGGCCGGAAGGCCATCAGGGCCGGGGCTTTTGCCAAAAGGCATCTTGGAAAGGGCTGTAAAAAGTTATACGGTGAATGGGGGTAGCTAGAGAACGTTTTTGAGGTTCGGTGAGCGAAGGAAGGGTGGTCGATTCAAGGAAAGAGGAAACAATGGAAAAATGAGACATGGGGGGTAGGTTGTATAGTTTTTCATAGAAGTCCCTAAATTGCTTAGCTATTTGATTAGAAGAGAAAATGGGATCTCCACTGGGTGAAGATAGTTGGTGCATGTAATTATCCACTCTTATGGCCTTAATTCTGTGCATCAGGAACTTAGTTGTTTTGTCGCCATGGGCGAAAAAACTTGTGTTGAGAGTTGAGGTAGTATTTAGTGGATTTAGTTTGCAATAAAGCTTTCAATTCTGCTCTCAGATTAGATCGTTCCTGAAGTTGCGAATCAGACAAGGAGCGCTTGTGTAAAGCCTCAAGGTTTTGTATTTTAGAGAGGAGGGCATTAATGTTTCTCTCTCTGAGTTTTTTCAAGTGGGATCCTAAACTAATAAATTGACATCTTATGAAAGGTTTATGTGCAGCCCATAGAGTCTGAGGTGGGGGGATGGTTATTCAACTCAAAGTATTCATCCATTAGGGAGGCAACTCTCTCAATGGTGTTGGGGTCACCTAGAAGGGATTCATTAAGGCGCCAGTTGAAACAACTAGGGTTGTTTGAGGGGGAGAGTACCGAGAGAAATACAGGAGCTTGATCAGAAATATGGATAGAACCAATCCTGGCTTCAGGACAGAGCTGGAGGTGTTATTTGGAAATGAAGATGTAGTCGATGCGATGGTAAGTATTATGGACATGGGAAAAGAAGGTGTAGTCTTGGGTATTTGGGTGTAGTGCACGCTAGGAATTCACTAAGTGGAGGATCCAGAAGGTGTCCCTCATAGCCCTTAGAGAGCGTAAAGAATGGGAAACATTTAAGTCTCCTCCCACAATCACTATGCCCTTCTTGAAAGAAGAAACAATCTGGGAAATGTCAGAAAGCCAGTGGGCTTGTTTAGTATTGGGAGCATAGAGGTTTATGAAGGTGTACATTTGAAGGCCTATGTACCCTTTGACCAGGAGGAATCTCCCTTCTGGGTCTTGAATATGTCTAGTGTATTTAAAGGGCAATTTTCTCCTAAACCCTATGCTCACTCCTCTAGATGCAGAGGAGCTCCCCCCACAGTGGAACCATAGAGGATAATGTGAAAATTCCAGGTTGGGGTATTGGTTAAATCTGAAGTGTGTCTCCTGGAGGAGCAACACATCTGAACCCGCCTTGCGCAGCATTGTGAAAATATGGCTTCTCTTAGACGGGGAGTTGAATCCCTTTACGTTGTAAGTTGCAATATGGAGATCAACCATGGTCCTGGATTAAACTAAGAACATAGTGTTGCTGTATGTTGGCCCCCCAGGAGAATACACTTACAGACTGGATAGTACTCATCTGATCTGAAGAAGAAGCCTGGGTCCAAAGGGCAGTGTGCCAAAGGAAAGTGATAAGAGTATCATGTACCTTAAACCAAACAGGGGAGAGGGAAAAACCATGAGAACATAGGTTATGACAAAATAATAACAGTGTGTGTGTAGGACCACACTCACATAAAGCATGGAGGGGTTTTTGGTCCCTAGACCTAATCATGTACCATCAAGCACATTATATAGCGAGGAACATGGTGAGATAGTCCAAATACAGCAGGCATGTCCAAACTGCGGCCCTCCAGCTGTTGCAAAACTACAATTCCCAGCATGCCTGGATAGCTTACAGCTATTAGGGCATGCTGGGAGTTGTAGTTTTGCAACAGCTGGAGGGCCGCAGTTTGGACATGCCTGAAATACAGTAAGGGAGAACATTTGAGATACAAGGAGAGAGACATCAGGAAAGCAAACAGACGGACAAGGAACACACGGAGACAAGAAGACCTGGAAACAAGGAGACAAGGGGGGCAGGGGAAAGATCAAGAAGGAGCAACTAGATAGTATAGGGTGGAGACAGGGAAGAAAGCTTTAAGAGACATGCAGCCTTCTCCACACGTCGGTTGCTAAAGTAGTTTCTTGTCCTTCTATGCTTTTGGGGTATGCTGATGTACAAGAGGTTATTTTCCAGAGGATCAAGTAGGTCAGCGGCGTCTTAAAAAAGTTCCCAAATAACGAACAACAGTGAGGGAAAACCAGCTAATGAAAAGCCTTACGAATCTTTAGCGAGCCTCTTTGGAGTTAGTTGGCGATTATTTTTTCCAATTCTTTGTGCTTTAGGAGTATGTTGAAGTGTGAATGGTGTAACTGTTGGGACCTCTGGGAGTGCGGCAAGGTCCTGAAACAGATCCCAGTTGTCTACCTTCAGGGCAGGCATTTTTAGGCAATCATAGAGGTCATCCAAATCAGTGTGGGCCGAGATGTTGAAGCGGCGCCGAGCCTGGGAGAAGGAGAGACCAAAACGGAAAGTTCCACCTGTATTGGATTTTATTAGCTCATAGTCATTCCGTCAGGGGCCTCAGGGCTCTGCGTTTTCTAAGTGTAGAAGGGGCTAGGTCTTGGTATATTGTCACCTGCGCTCCCTCAAATAATAGGTCAGGATGGTTCCTAGCAGCCTCTTGGACTGCCACTTTAACCTGAAAGTTAAGGAATTTACAAATCACGTCCCTAGGGGGTTCTCTCTATGACTATGTCAACAGCATAATCTGGACCCAGGAGTTAAGTGCAGAGGGTTTTTACTGCTGCAGGGATATCCCCAGGTTGTACAGATTCTGGGATCCCTCTAAGGCGCAAGTTGTTGCGGCACCCCCTGTTTTCCTGATCTTCCAGGGCATTGTGCAACTCATTGAGGTAGGTGCTGTACTTTTGGAACAAGCTTGTAGTGACCCTCTGATGATCCAGGATCAGGGTCTGGTGAGTCTCAAAAGTCTCCACCCGATCCCCCACTTGCCTTATGTCTTGACGCAGTTGTGATATTTCACTAAGGACTGGTTCCATGGCTTTACAGAGGGATTGTTGCAGGTAGTGACTGGATATTGGAAGCGCTCCTCTACCCTGCGGCTCCTCTGTGTCACTTTCTTCCTCAGATCTGTCAAGCGCTGGCATTGTGCGAGTGTGTCGGCGCCATCTTGGAATCTCGTGCCACAAACGTGGAGGCAGCTTTTTTGATAAATTTATCAATTTCGCCCCCAGCGATCTGGGTTTTGTTAGTGTTCGGGTGTTCTCCAGCTTTGGGGTTCCTGATCTTCACCATTTTCTGGCAGATAGCTGCAGTTAGCAGGTTAGCAGGGTTAATATTTTGCCCAAAATGGGTGTTTTTTTTAATAACAGAATAGAACACCAGTATCTAACGTGTGTATTATACACTGGTAGATTCAACAAAGGCTGCAAATTTAGTATTTTGCCCAAAATGGGTGTTTTTTTAAACCCAGAAAATTATTGAAGCATTTCAAGCTTGTATCTCTCTGACAGATACAGCCAAGGCCGCAAATTTAGTATTTGGCCCAAAATTGGTGTTTTTTTAACCCAGAATATTATTGCAGTATTTCTAGCTTGTATGTCACACTAACAAATGCAGGATAGGTTCCAGATGTAGGATATTGCCAACAATGGGTGTTTTTTTCAATAACAGAATATGACAGCAGTATCTAATGCTTGTATTTCACACTGACAGATGCAGCAAGAGCTGTAAAATTTAGTCTTTTGCCCAAAATTGTGTTTTTTAAAACCAAGAAATTATTGCAGTATTTCAAGCTTAAATATCACACTGACGAATGCTGCATAGGCCCCAGATGGAGGGTATTGCCAAAAAGGGGTGCTTTTTTAAACCCAGAAAATTATTGCAGCATTTCAAGCTTGTATATAACAATGACAGATTCAGCAAATGCTGCAAAATTAGGATTTTGCCCTAAATAGGTGTTTTTTTAAAAAATAACAGAATATGATAGTAGTATATAAAGCTTGTATTTCACACTAACAGATGCAGCAAGGGCTGTAAAAATTCATATTTTGCACAAAAAGGGTGTTTTTTTTAAACCAAGAAAATTATTGCTGTGTTTCAAGCTTAAATTGCACACTGACTAATGCTGCATAGGCCCCAGATGAAGGGTATTGCCAAAAAGGGGTGTTTTTTTAAACCCAGAAAATTATTGCAGCATTTCAAGCTTCTATGTAACAATGACAGATTCAGCAAACGCCGCAAAATTAGGATTTTGCCCTAAATACATAAGAAAACACGCCCACTTTCAGAAAACTGCTGAGCATAGTGCAAAGCAGAAAAAAGTCGCAAATTTGTGTGCAGTTTTAGCGTTTGGGACTTTTTTGGGGACTTTTTCACTCCATTATTCTGACCTGAGCTAATGATAAATCTGGCTCACAGAGTCTTGGCAAAAATGGGTGATTTTTTTAAACCCAGAATATAAATGCAGTATTTCAAGCTTCTATTTCACTGTCACAAATGCACATATGCTGTGCTTGTCCACCAAACTTGCATAAAATGGCCACCGACGCCCACCTAACTAACAGACGTTTAAAAGTTATTTTTCTGGGTCACTGGGCTCAGGGCAGGGTAAAAAGATTGCGCACTGAGCCCACAAAACAAAATCTAGGTAGATCGCTGAGTTAACAAAGATTATGTCCTATTCTCTCCATCACAGCAACAGCATCCTATCCCTACACTAATCAGAGCAGAGTGACGTGCAGAGCTACGTGACTCCAGCTTATATAGCTGGCAAATGAATGGCCAATCACAGCCATGCCATTAGTAGGCATGGCTGTGATGGCTTCTTAGGGCACACAAGTTAAACGCTTGTTGATTGGCTGCTCTGCAGCCTTTCAAAAAGCACCATTAAATCGCCAAATACCGTACCCGAAATTTTACTGAAAAGTTTGAGTTCAGGGTCCAAAAATCCTAAAGTTTGGTACGAACCCAAACTATACAGTTCGAGTTCGCTCAACCCTAGTCATGGGGACTACTGGCATTTGTATCATCTTTAGAGGCTCCCATTGACAAGTTACTTATTAGTCAGTATACAACTCTCCTTCTCACATGATGTCATATGCTGGCTCTGCTATTACAGGAAGTTAGTGGCCATTTACACTCACAGAGTGACATGCTGACAAAAAATAGTCTTGTTGTCATGAATACCCTACTGTGTATTTTGTCAGTTGTCAGTTGATTTGACTAAAGATCGGTTAAAGATCCCTCCCACTGTAGGGTGACAATATAATGTATGTGACAGATTACAGCCTCAGGAAGCTGCAGTGTGCTGAGAGAGTAGATTAAGGTTCACTAAACAAATTTCTTTCATTTTCTCTAACTTGTCCTGCCAAGCGGAAAAAAATGAACTTTCCAGAAATTGTTCTTGAAATCCCATTAGTTCTTTAAAAAACCATTTTCCCAGCAGCTGCTCTGCACCGTTCCCCATCACAAGGAGTTGCTTTTCTTGTTCCTTGGATTGCTCATATATATTGTTCTTTTGCCAATCCTTGCTTAACCCATAGTGTGCAAAAATCTCATAAATTTAAATAATATTCCATCAGTCTACTTAAAAAGTACAAGGAGAGCTACGAGAACATAAAATGAGTATAATTACAGTAAGGAAAAGGAACGCACTATATAGAATGCAAGAAATGTTATAAAATGAAAAAAAGCACAACAACTGCATGTATCAATAACAGAGAAATTAGACATGAAGACATGGGAATAAAACAAGAAAGGGGAGATAAGAGAGGCAGACGTCACCTCTGAAGTACAGATAAGATGGTAGCACAGATAGGCAGCCTTGGGTTGCTAGGAGAAGAAGAGAACATTGAAGTAATGCAGAATTTGAATCTTGCAAAAAGAAATGACAAAAACCATTTATTTCTAATACAGAACCTAAAACTGACATTGGTTCAAGGCATTTGTATATTGAGAAATTAAAGCCTGCAGAACACAATGATGGATCTGGAGAGCTTAAGGACATATGAAAACCAAGACTGAGTTTTCTGCATCACAGCATCCACATTGATAGTGCAGACTTACAATCTTGTTGCTGAAACCTATTACATACAGTCAAGTCCATAAATATTTGGACATCAACACAATTCTAACATTTTTGGCTCTATACACTACCAGAATGTATTTGAAATGAAACAAACAATATGTGCTTTAACTGCAAATTCTCAGCTTTAATTTGAGGGTATGTTCATCCAAATCAGGTGAGCGGTGTAGGAATTACAGCAGTTTGCATATGTGCCTCCTACTTGTTAAGGAATATTAATCATAAATCAAACTTTCACTTTTTAATACTTGGTTGCAAATCCTTTGCAGTCAATTACAGCCTGAAGTCTGGAACGCATAGACATCACCAGATGCTGGGTTTCATTCCTGGTGATGCTCTGCCAGGCCTCTACTGTAACTGTCTTCAGTTCCTGCTTGTTCTTGGGGCATTTTCCCTCCAGTTTTGTCTTCAGCAAGTGAAATGCATGCTCAATCGGATTCAGGTTAGGTGATTGACTTGGCCATTGCATAACATTCCACTTCTTTCCCTTAAAAAACTCTTTGGTTACTTTTGCAGTATGCTTTGGGTCATTGTCCATCTGTACTGTGAAGCACCATTCATGAGTTCTGAAGCATTTGGCTGAATATGAGCAGATAATATTGCCCGAAACACTTGAGAATTCATCCTGCTGCTTTTGTCAGCAGTCACATCATCAATAAATACAAGAGAACCAGTTCCATTGGCAGCCATACATGCCCATGCCATGACAATACCACCACCATGCTTCACTGATGAGGTGGCATGCTTAGGATCATGAGCAGTTCCTTTCCTTCTCCATACCCTTCTCTTCCCATCACTCTGGTACAAGTTGATCTTGGTCTCATCTGTCCATAGGATGTTGTTCCAGAACTGTGAAGGCTTTTTTAGATGTAGTCTGACAAAATCTAATCTGGCCTTCCTGTTTTTGAGGCTCACCAATGGTTTACATCTGTATTCACTCTGGTGAAGTCTTCTCTTGATTGTTGTCTTTGACACACATACACCTACCTCCTGGAGAGTGTTGTTGATCTGGCCAACTGTTGTGAAGGGTGTTTTCTTCACCAGGGAAATAATTCTTCGGTCATCCATCACAGTTGTTTTCCGTGGTCTTCCGGGTCTTTTGGTGTTGCTGAGCTCACCGGTGCGTTCCTTCTTTTTAAGAATGTTCCAAACAGTTGTTTTGGCCATGCTTAATGTTTTTTGCTATCTCTCTGATGGGTTTGTTGTATTTTTTCAGCATAATGATGGCTTGCTTCACTAATAGTGACAGCTCTTTTGATCAAATCTTGAGAGTTGACAGCAACAGATTCCAAATGCAAATGGCACACTTGAAATGAACTCTGGACCTTTTATCTGCTCATTGTAATTGGGATAATGAGGGAATAACACACACATGGCCATGGAACAGCTGATAAGCCAATTGTCCCATTACTTTTGGTCCCTTAACAAGTGGGAGGCACATATGCAAACTGTTTGAATTGTGTTGATGTCTCAATATTTATGGACCTGACTGTATATTTGATTTTACTGGTACTGCCCAGATGACTTACTATACATTTGTTTATATCCTAGCTTACTAAAGACAGATCTGAAGAAAAAATTGTATCATATTGCATGTCTGTATGTCATTATACTAATGTATGTACTGTATATTATAGCATCCATTCAGAAACCTCAGTCATGGAAGTACTGTATGCTGAGAGTCAAAAATCTGATCACACATTCAAACTTACCCCCCTGGACACAATACTCAAGCAGTCTTTAAGACAGAATTATTTCATAGTTGGTCTCTTCTATCACACATAGGGGAACCACACAAAAGAGGTAAATGCTGCTCTCATATAATATTAGAAAAGTAAAGCTCTGAATTCAAAAGTTAGGACTTGAAGTGACCCTTTGGGTCAAGACAAAAATTTTGCATTAACTTGAGAATGACCAGAACATGTAGCAGGTGACCTGCTTGTTATCTTTTCAGCTGTAGAACTGTTAATTCCAAGGCTCCTCTTTTGTCATCCAATGGCCACACCGCTTCTCACGCGACCTGATGCACATTGTGTATTGGTGGTCCAAGACACTCCCTGCTTGTCCAGTCCTGCTCTTAGATTGCGAAAGCAGCAGGCTATAAAAAGTACAGTATGCACCAGGTTGTCTGAGACGAATTGCAGCAATCTAGTATGGCATAAAAAAAGCAAGAGTAATTGGTGGACCTGCAACTGAAAAGATGAAAAGGAGCCCACCATCTAAATGTTCTATTCATTCCCCAGTTAATGTGAGGGTCGCATTAATAGGACTCTCTGGGTTGGTTCTCCTGAGCTGTCAAGATAAATGATTAAGTCAATGATATATACATATACGCATTAATTTCAATGTGTCACTAGAAATATCATAGAGAATATTCAGATCTAGTAGCTAACAAAACATATGTCAGAAAGATTTATTTGTGAGTCACAGATGGGCAATATGATGAATGCTATGAATCTGTTATGTTTGATAAAGAAATCTGGCACTCTTCAATAATTCCCTTGTCTCATGGTGAGAGCAGTTTGAAAGATGTTTATTTCGAATAAAGGAGTTACAGTAAAAATTAAGGGAGAGACAAGGAAAAATGAGAATATCCCACCACATAGAGATGGACAGAAGTTTTCGTTTATCTTTCAAAACATGGGGCTTATGAGCGATTTTTTTAATTGACTGCCATTAAGGAGTTTTCCTTGCACGCTAGCATTAAGGCCCCTTTTCCATGGGCGTGAATTCCGGGCGGGAGCAATATGTGAAGTGAACGCATTGCACCCGCACTTAATCCGGACCCATTCACTTAAATGGGACTGTGTACGTGAGCGGTAATTTTCAGGCATCACTTGTGAGTTGCGTGAAAATCGCAGCAAGCTCTATATTGTGCGTTTTTCACGCAACGCAGGCCCCAAAGAAGTGAATGGGGCTGCGTGAAAATCATAAGCATCCACAAGCAAGTGCAGATGCGGTGTGATTTTCACGCATGGTTGGGGGATGGGGACCCAATCTTTATTTTTTTCCCTTATAACATGGTTATAAGTGAAAATAATATCATTCTTAATACAGAATGCATAGTAAAATATCCATTGAGGGGTTAAAAATAATAAACAGATTTAACTCACCCCATCCACTTGATCGCGTAGCAGATCGCCTCTTCTTTCTACTTTCTTCAGGACCTGGCTAAAGGACCTTTGGTGTCATCTCTGCGCTCATCACATGTGATGAGCGCAGTGACATCACCAAAGGTCCTTTTCTTGCAGGTTCTCAGAGAAGAAGAATGAAGACAAGCTGGGCTGCGCGAACAAGTGGATGAGGTGAGTTTAATATATATTTTTTTATTTCTTAACCCCTCTATCCCTAATTTACTTAGCATTCTGTATTAAGAATGCTATTATTTTCCCTTATAACCATGTTTGCACGATATTCAAATTTTTCGAGATTCACCTGTATCTGTTGGTTGCGGTCATGAGGAGTCCGCAAATTGCAGAACGCACATGGCTGGTATCTGTGTTTCGTGGATCCTCAAAACACTATGGTCATCTGAATGTGGCCTAATGAACTGAAAAATATATTGCACTGCTTTTATATAAATATCAATCATGTGTGTAATCTATAAGTGATAGAAACTAATTAATCAAACAACATGCATTGTTTCTTTATATTTTTACACTGGTTTTACGACACCCCTTTGCAGGACTCTTTAAAATGCTGCAGTGATAAATCTTTCAGCTAATCAACATTGTTGACCACTTCCACTTTCCATCCACTTTTCAAAACTGAAGTGAGTGGTGTATAACAGTAAAACTAAGCAAATCTTTGCACAACAATGTTGCGTGTGCCAAAATTAGCAATTTTTACCAATCCAAATCTCAAAATTGTTCAGGACCTTGAAGAATTAAAAATAAATAAATAAATGATGATTACATATTTCATACTCTGCACTTAGTAAGGCTACTTTCACACCTGTGGCAGCAGGGTCCGGCAGGCTTTTACAGCGGGTGAACAGCCTGCCCGATCCGTGCTGCTGCTAATGCACGAGTGCTGCTGGAAGTCCGCTCCAGCCCCATTCACTATAATAGGGGCAGGCCGGAGGTCCGGCTGCAGCAAGGCAAACATGCCGAGAGGCGGTCAGAATGAAACTACGACCATGTCGCCATTAGTGAGCAGGCGATTGCATTGAAGGTCTGAGTATCTAATATAAGCCTGTTATGTAGGGAAAATAATAAAATCTACATAACACCGATCCCAAAACTGAACTCCTGTGAAGAAGTCCGGGTCTGGGTAAAACATGACGATTTTTCTTATGCACATTCAAATGCTTTGCACTCACGCGGAACAATCGCGCATTTTCTAGCAACACACCCGCATCTTGTCCGGCCCTCACACACGACAGCCGTGTGAAAGAGGCCTAAGAGTTAACTTATCATTAATCACTAAGATTATGTTGTCTGGAACACCATTACTGTCTCCAATCATTTTTATTGTCTTATCTGGGTACAACTTCCCCTAGCAGCCTTCCAGTGCCAGGGGGACTACAATGGATGTTGCAAACTGCTTTCTAGTGGAAACCTTTTTTGGAAGCCTTCTATTGAGTAAGGCTACATGCACACGACCGTGTGTGTTTTGCGGTCCGCAAATTGTGGTTCCGCAAAAAAAAAAACGGATGACATTCCGTATGGCATCCGCAAGATATTTCAAGCCTTTATTTGTTATAATTTGGATGATTATGGCTTACAGCTTATGAAACTCCAAAGTCACAATTTTGAGGTCCCCTCTGCTCAGGGAGGTATGGGTTCATTAGTTGACTAGAGTGTGACACTTTGAGCCTAGAATATTGAACCTTTTCACAAAATTCTAATTTTAAGCTGCATTAATAAAATTCCTTTTAATTTGCATTACTGAAATAAATGGACTTTTGCACGATATTCAAATTTTTTGAGTTTCACCTGTAATGCATATTCTTGTCCACAAAAATAGGACATGCTCTATTTTTTCTACAAGCCGTGGAATGGAACCACGGATGCGGACAGCACACGGTGTGCTGTCCGCATCTTTTTCGTCCCAATAGAAATGTTTGGGTCTGCACGCGATCTGCAAAATTGCAGAACGCATGCCGACTCATTAATATGGCCGTCTTAATGAGCACTTAGTAACCAAAATTTCTCTATTGTAACACACCTACTATTCTATACCAGCTGCACGCCCAATCACACTGTATTTACCAGAACTGTCTTCTGAAAATCAGAGTTATTCGAGCCATTTAGATTGACAGTCTCTAATCTATTTGCTGCTCCCTAATTTATACTAGTACTGAACCAGAGTGCTTGATAATGCGTTTAGTTTTTTATTTTGATGAATGCTTACAGTACTTCACTGTTTATCACAGAAAGAGTTTCTAAATAACATAGTAAATAGTGCAGTCGTCATAGTAAACAGTAGAACGATGTATCTTTTTACACAGAAGGTTATCAAATATGCTAAATAACTGCATTTGATACAAATAAAACCTTAAAGGGGTATTCCCATCTTAGACAATGGGGGCATATCGCTAGGATATGCCCTCATTGTCTGATAGGTGCGGGTCCCACCGCTGGGACCTGCACCTACAACGAGAACAAAGCGGGGAGCGCTGTGGCTGAAAGCCCTGGGGAAATCCACTGTCCACCACCAAGCGCTGCTCCCATAGAAGTGAATGGGAGCGCACAGCGCATGCGCGGCCCATGATCTCATTGATTTCTATGGGGCAGATGGCTATAGCCGAGCCAGCGCTTGGCTATTATCGGCGGCCCCATAGAAATCAACGGAGGGCGGCTCGGATGCGTTCATTTCCCGGCTCTGTTCTCATTGTAAGTTCGGGTCACAGCAGTGGGACCCGCACCTATCAGACAATGGGGGCATATCCTAGCGATATGCCGCCATTGTCTGAGAGGGGAAAACCCCTTTAACACAGGGGCCCAATAAGATTATCGGGCCTTATGATGACACTTGATATCACTTTTATATTGTATGAATATCTTAAAATATAATTACATGTAAGATGTATGTCTATTAATTAAAAAAGGTCCCACTCATTAGCGCAGAGAGTGCCATAGTCTCAGGGTTTTAGCTACTTTAAACAGCAGATACCTGGGGCTAATGTTTTTGTTCAGTGATAAAGCCGATCACAGACATTTAACCCCTCAAATGCTGTGGTCTATTTTGATCATGGCATTTGAGGTGGCTTTCCCTGGCAGTGCTGTGTTCTTGGCACCTGATGCCTTTCTTCCTGAAGGCAGATGCAGCAAAAGTCCTGAAAACTTTATTTTATCCCCTGCCCAGCACGCTTCTCCACACATGCTTGAAGTCAAGGAGGCAGCGGCCTCCTTGCTTCAAGTCACGGTAACCCTGCCCCCTTTCTGCCCCTTCACTGTGACTGACAGCGCTTATGCACGAGAGTTCGACTTCCTTTGCTGAACAGCCGGCTGTCAGTCACAGCGAAGGGGCAGGGAAGGGGGCATGGTTACTGTGACTTGAAGCAAGGAGGCCGCTGCCTCCTTGACTTCAAGCATGTGTGGAAAAGCGCACTGGGCAGGGGATAAAACAAAGTTTTTAGTACTTTTGCTGCATCTGCCTTCAGGAAGAAAGGCATCATCAGAAACTGCTGGTGGCTTGGGATGGTTTTAAGAGGTGACAGGTTCCCTTTAAACCAGAGGAGGGAAGTGATTGTGAAGTTTATGAAACCCAATAAAAAGGTCATGGTAACAATAAGTGTTGAGTTAAGTATCTGAAGTGGAATTCTATCTGAATTTTAGGAAAGATTTGATTTGCCACCAAGCCGAATCTCTTCACAATTCGTGGTAACAAAACAATTTTTCCTAAAATTGTGTCTGAAAGTAAAAATAATTATACTCACCTCATCCACTTACTCACAAAATGACCGTCTGCTCCTGTCTTGATTGAAGAAAACCCTTGAAAGGACCTTTACCAAGAGTGATGACCTCACCACATGATCATGCTGGACATGCGTGGTGATGTCATCTGTGAAAATGTTACCACGCGTACCCAGCGTGATCATGTGGTGAAGTCATCACTAGAGATGAGCAAATTCCTCAAAAATTCAATTTCACCGAATTTGGTTAGATCCCAATTTATTAGTGGCAAATCATTTTAAAAAACTGCTATTTCCTGGCAGCAGAGAGCCTTTATAGTGGTGTATAACACTGTGCCTTGCAGTAACACGCATAGGGAGTCTGCTGTGGTAGTGAAACAATACTGTAAGTCAGTATGACATGCAGATAACAGGAGTTTATCTTAGAATCACTGCACACCACTTATTTGGGAAGTTACAGGGCCAAAACTGACCAAATAACTCAAGTGTTAACTCAGCCTTACAGGTCGATGTTAGCGCTAGTTATAAAGAACCATGCAGAGGCCCAAGATCCTACTGTAGAGTGAAAGAGCACACTCCTTTTACACCGTCATCAGCTGATTCCACATAGATGTCTACAGAACCTGTTCTATTAAACACTTATACAAGTAAAGCACCCCCCCCCCCCCCACACAGAATGGAGAGTTTCAGCAGTAAGTTAGTGTTAACGTCACTGATTATTTTGCCCTTCCTTTGATCCGTCAGAACAATAACCCCTAAAAAATAAATTCTGTCTGTGGAGCATCCGCCTTCACTCAGTCAGCATTTGGTCAGTAATCCATCAGTATTGCTAAAGCCAAAAAAGACAGGAGTGGATCCAAAACAGAGATGACACGTGAATGGAATATTTGCATGTCCTCTGTGTTTTGTACCCACTCCTTCTTTTGGCTACCAAATCATAAGCCAATTCTGAATATAAAAAAAAAGGGACCATGTCATGCAAACCTTACAGTTGTTACATAGACAGGATCCGTTGTGCGTCTCATTTTTCCTTCCTTCTGACAGATCAGAAGAAGGGTCAAATAAATGATTATGTCAGCCAGACCAAAAGGCAAAATAGTGGCCCAGTCATGAAGTGGGGAGGGTGGGAGCAGCATGAGAAGTCCACAGAGTGGCCCAATGATAGAGTCTGGAGGTGGCGGCGGCAGCAGCACCCGGAGGAGGCCACAAGGTGGCACAATGACAGTGTGGAGGTGGTGGCATCAGCATCAGTAGACCTGAGTGGTGAGGTGGAAGCAGCATCAGGAGAGCACATAGTGACCTGTTGACAGAATGGGGAGGTGGTTGGCAATACCATTACCAGCTGAAGATGGTGGATAAAAGAAGGAGCACTTGGCATCAGGCAGCTGTCAGCATCAGAATAGTAGCTGAGGCAGGTACCAGAAGAAACCAGTCTCTTTTGTCAAGTGTTGGTGTGGCACCATGGATGATCTAGTGTGATGCATCAGGTATTGGTGGGTGGAAATCCTGGCTGATCCACATCTGATTCATCTTGACAAAGGTCAGTCTCTCTACATTTTGGGTGGACAGGAGAGTTCTTCTTGGGGTAACTATTGCCCCCGCTGCTTAAAACACCCGCTCTGATGTCACACCACTGGTCGGGCAGGACAGCTTTTCCATGGCAAACGCTGCCAGTTGCAGACACAAATCCAGTTTGGCTGCCAAGTAGTCAATGTGGGGTGGCAGGGTGCTATCCAAGTATGCCACCACCTGCTGTTTCAGGTCCTGCTCCTGGTCTAGCTGCTGCTACTGCTGGTCAGTAGTTTCTTCACTAGGCGGGTGAAGAAAGCTGCTCATCAGCGACTCTAGACTCAAGTTTCTGCTGATGGAACTGGAACTGCTCCTACCCCCCCCCCCCCCCACCCTGCCACAGAAGCCATGGCAGAGGAACATGAGGGCAGAGGACCCCCCGGTCAGATCTGCGAGAGGATGGATGATGGCGCAGATAGGCAGTGGCCAACTGACTACATTGGATGTCTCTGCTGTTGTTCAGTATGTCCTCCCTCTCAGCGGGCCCCCATTTTGGATCGGTAGCAAGGGTCCAACAAGGTGGAGAGCCAGAAGTCATCCCTCTGCCGAATGCTGACAATTCGGCTGTCACTACGCAAGCAAGTGAGCATGCATCGGGCCATTTGTGCAAGTGACTCTGAGGGACTCCCTGCCTCCATCTCCACTGCATACTGCCACGGTTAGTCTAGGTCCTCTGCCTCGTCTTCCTCATCGCCTGTAGCTCCTCTGGCTGCTCCTGCTCCACCTCTCCTGTCACCTGTGTATAAAAACCACCCATTTTGCTACACATTGCCTGTGCTCCAATGTCCTCCTCCTCCAGTTCAGGCCCCACAGGTCTCATGTAGTCGTCAGATGTAGGCGCCACATATCCAGTCCCCTGACCAGCCAGATTTACTCAAATCTGTTCCAGGACATGAAGCAGTGAACATTGTTCATCCGTTAGTCCTGGCGACTGACAAATAATGTGGCCTCCTCAAAAGGGCCTGAGCAAATAGCAGGTGTCACGCATGAGCAGCCACTGGCTGACATCGAATTTACACAGGGGAGTACTCCTGTCCGCTTGGATCATCAATAAATAATTTATGGCATTTCTCTGTTCGTAAAGTCGGTCCAACATATGTAAGGCGGAATTTCATCGAGTGGATACGTCGCATATCAGCCTATGTTGGGGGATGCCGTTCTGCCACTGCAGCTTGAGGAGGGTGTGCTTTGCGGTGTACGAGTGGCTGAAGTGCATGCAAAGTTTCCTGGCCATTTTTAGGATGTCTTGCAGATGGGTGGAAGACTTTAGGAACCACTTGACAACCAGATTGAACACGTGTGCATGGCGCATGGCTCAGCCCTCCTTGACGCAGCGCTGACACCATGTTCTTCTTGTTGTCTGTCACCATGGTTTCGATTTTCAGTTTTCGCTGAGAAAACCAGGATTCGATTTCTTGATGAAGGACACAGAGCAGTTCCTCCCCTGTGTGACTCAGTTCGCCCAGGCAGAACAGAGTGACACTGCCATGCCCTGCACATGTGGTATGCTTGAGGGGCACTGTGAATTGTTCCTGAAGTGGAGGCTGAGGAAACTGTGGAGGATGAGGAGGAAGAGACGGACATTGTCGCAGCGCCAACGGTGTGAGAACGTGGAGGCAGAAGCGGAGTCACCTGGCCAAGTTGTTGGTGTGGCTGTGCAGGGACTACATTCACCAAGTGGGCCGTAAAGGACATGTATTGTCCCTGACTGTAGTTACAGCTCCACACGTCGGCGCTGCCGCGCACTTTGACAGACACTGACAGGCTCAAGGACTGGCCCACCTTCTGTTCTACATGTGTGTGCAGGGCTGGTATATTTTTTGCCACTAATACACGCCAAAAAGGGCTTTAGAACATAACTGCACAGCTGAATAGCAAATATATTTTTATTTTTTCCTCTTATACACTCCACAAAAGGCTTTAGAACATATAACTGCACCCCTGAAATGCAAATTTTAATTTATTTTTTACCTCTAATACACGCCAAAAAGGGCTGTAATTTTCTCACTCACCACACAATACTTTTTTGTGCCACTAATACAAGCCAAAAAATGCTTTAGAACATATAAGCACACTGCCGAACGGCAAAAATATATTTTTGGGCACTAATACACTCCAAAACGGGCTGTAATTTTCTCACTTTACCGCTAAACGGCAAATAATATATATTTTTTTGCCACTAATTCATGCCAAAAAGGGATTTAGAACATATAACTGCACCGCTGAATGGCAAATAGGCCTTTACGTTTTTCCCACTTATACACTCCACAAAAGGCTATAACTGCACCGCTGAATGGCAAATGATATCTTTTTTTGCCACTAATACACGCCAAAAAGGGCTTTAGAATGTATTACTGCACCGCTGAGCGTCAAATAGGCCCTTACTGTTTTACACTTATACACTCTACAAAAGGCTTTAGAACATATATCGTATTTTTCGCCCTATAAGACATATAAGCACACTGCCGAACGGCAAAAAGGGATTTAGAACATATAACTGCCCATAAGACGCACCTAGGTTTTTGAATCAAAAGGTGTTCTTTTGGTGGGTTTTGAACTACTGGTGGTCTGTGGATGACAATATTATGGAGGGGATCTGTGGATGACACTGTTATGGGGATGGCACTGTTATGGAGGGGATCTGTGGATGACACTGTTATGGAGGGGATCTGTGGATGACACTGTTATGGAGGGGATCTGTGGATGACACTGTTATGGAGGGGATCTGTGAATGACACTGTTATGGAGGGGATCTGTGAATGACACTTTTATGGGGGATCTGTGGATGGCACTGTTATGGGGGATCTGTGGATGGCACTGTTATGGGGAGGGGGCTGGCACTGTTATGGGGAGGGGTATCTGTGGATGACACTGTTATGGGGAGGGGTATCTGTGGATGACACTGTTATGGGGAGGGGGATCTTTGGATGAGACTGTTATGGGGGGGGATCTGTGGATGACCATGCTATGGGGGGATCTGTGGATGACACTATATAGCATCTAATGTCCCCCAATACCCCGGGCCCCACCACTCACAGCAGTATACATATCTAAATAGTTATCTTTAACCTCAAATAACTTTAATTTTAAAGAAGTGCTATCCTGTTTGCTACCTTACAATCAAGCTCCGGTAACAGGCAGAGCGGGTGGCGGCGTAACGTCACTCACGTCACGTGCCTGCTCCTCCCACTTTATGAATGAAGCAGGCGGATCAGGCGCATGACATGAGTGAGTGACGTTACGCCGCCTGCTCTGCCTGTTACCGGAGCTTGATTGTAAGGCAGTAAACAGGATAGCGCTGGTTCAAAGTTAAAGTTACTCGAGTTTAAGGATTACTGTTTAGATATGTATACTGCTGTGAATGGCGGGCCCGGTGTAATAGTACTGTGACTGCACCGGGCCCCACCGTGGGTTGCCGGCCTCCAGCCCCTCCTCCCTCCCCACTGATGCATCGCTGCGATGTGCAGCATCGCAGCCGGCAATGTATTAGTGTTAGCAATGTAAAAATGGCAGCATTCGCCCCATAAGACGCACTGCCATTTTCCCCCCACTTTTGGGGGGGGAAGTGCGCCTTATGGGGTGAAAAATATGGTAAGTGCACCACTGAACGTCAAATATAATATATATATTTTTTTTCCACTAATACACACAAAAAAGGACTTTAGAACATGTAACTGCACCGCTGAACGGTAAATAATATAATAATATATATTTTTTTGCCACTAATAGACGCCAAAAAGGGCTTTAGAACATATAACTGCACCACTGAACGGCAAATCATATATTTTTTTGTGCCACTATTATACGCCGAAAAGGGCTTTAGAGCATATAACTGCACCGCTGAATGGAAAATAATATATATTTTTTGCCACTAATGCACGCCAAAAAGGGCTTCATTTTCTCACTTCACCAAACAACGGCTAATAAGCCCTTTTTTCCCACTTATACAAGCCAAAAAAATGCTTTAGAACATATAACTGCACCGCACAAGGGTAATTAAGACGTAGAACTATTTCCTTGTAATAAACCTTGTTAATGGCTGTATCAAACAGTAGATTTGAGGTGCTCGGGGGCTCGGGCCAAACACATCGGGATGTTTAGGTGCTCGACCAAGCATCCGAGTGTAATTGCATTAAGTGAATGCATTAAACCAGGTACCCCCTGCTCTGAAGAGGGAAGGGTGCCTAGTTCATAGGAAAATGTCAGAAATTGATGGAAACACCGCCGAAATGGTTCTGGAACAGCATGGGGATGATGTCTGGATGCATCTTGTACTCGAAGGTCGCTGCTGGGAACGATCTTTGTCTTAATAGTACGCCACTTTTACAGACTGACAATAATACACACAAAACCGAAGAAAAAAAATCAATTTTAGAGGAAAAATTGTTAGGAAACATTCTTTCCTGTATATTTACTTTTATACAAATTGCAAGTGCTGCCAAAAATTACAAAGAAGAGGCACTCCAATGCAACCTGTATATCACATAAAGGAGGGCCTCATTCACATTGTGGTACAATTATGTAGCGGGACTCATAAAGCCTATGCATTAAGTGAAAGGGCTGCCAAAAATTACAAGGAAACAGCACTCCAATACAGCCTTCATTACACATAAAGGAGGGCATCCTGATAAATTATGATTGATGGCCTGCTGGTGACCCTCAAAAACACTTGGAGCAAGGGCCTGCTGATCTGACCATCTAAAACATTATGCCGCTTGGGTGACTCTAGATAACCTGGGGACGATCGCACATCCCTGTGATGGCAACAATACATTCGGATGTCTGCCCTATCAACTCTCGATGTTATTTTCAGCCCAAACCATGTAGACCATGGGTAACGGGGGAATCATGGTTCGATTCCGGAGAGGGAGCCTGAGAAACAGCTATGGCTAACACATCCAAGCAAGGCAGCATGCGCACAAATTATCTATTAGGTATAATTAGGTGAGGGCCTGCAGATGAGCTGACCCTGTAAAAGATTGTAGGTAAAGGCCTGCTGGTCAGCTGACCCTGTAAAAAATTATATGCGAGGGCCTGCTGGTGAGCTGACCCATGAAACTGTCCCAGGCTTTGGAGAGTGTTGTCCTGTCTCTGTTGGAACTGCTGTGTATTCCCCTTGTCTCCCCTCCTCGGTTGGCCAAGGAACTATGAACTCTGCCGCCAGTGTTGTCAGATGGAAATTTTTGGAGCAATTTTTCAACAAGGATCTTCTGGTATTGCACCATTTTGCTCGTCCTCTCCACCAGAGGAATAAGAGATGAGAAGTTCTCTTCTCTTCTCTTGTAGCGGGGGTCAAGAAGGGTGAACAACCAGTAATGCGTGTTGTCTAAAATGTGTATAACGTGTGGGTCGATGGAAAGGCAGCCTGACATGAAGTCAGCCATGTGTGGCACAGTACCAACAGCCAAGACTTCGCTGTCGTCATCAGGAGGATCACTCTCAATCTCCTCATCCTCTTCCTCCTATTCTGCCCACCCACGTTGAACAGATGGAATTAAACTTCGATGGGTACTACCCTCTGTAGCAGAGGCAACCGTCTCCTGCTCCTCCTCCTCTTCATCGCCCAATTTGCGAAGACAAACTAAGGGGGGTCTGGCTATCACCCGGTGTAATGTCTTTCCCCATTTCCACCTGTTCCACATGCAAAGCGTCATCCTTAATTGTGAGCAGCGAGCATTTGAGTAGACACAGAATAGCGTTATCGCCGCTCAATATCTGTGTTAATTCCTCAAAGTTTCTTAAAATCTCACAGAGGTCAGATGTCCATGCCCACTCCTCACTTGTGAATAGCGGAAGCTGGAAAGGCGACGTCCATGTTGCAGCTGGTATTCCACTACTGCCCTCTGCTGCTCACAAAGCCTGGCCAACATGTGGAACGTCGAGTTTCAGCGTGTGCTCATGTCGCACAACAGCCAGTGATTTAAAGCGCTGCTGCAGCATTGACAGACCGACTGAAGCTGTCGATGACTTGCGGAAATGTGCACACACGCAGCGCACCTTTACCAGTAGCTAAGGCAAATTGGGGTAGGTTTTCAGAAACTGCTGAACCACAAGGTGGAACATGTGGGCTAGGCATAGGATGTGTCTGAGCTTGCCGAGCACTAAAGCCGCCACCAAGTTACGTCCAATATCAGACACATCCATGCCTGGTCCTAGGTCGAAGTGGTGGTGGAGGCTGAGGAGGAGAAGTGGGGGTTGGAGCCACTAACGTAGGTGCTGGCGGAAATCCTGATCAATGCAGGGCCTGCAATCCTTCACGTCGGTAGCACCTGTGCCATCCCAGGGTACGACTCGCTCCCAGCCTCCAATGTTCACCCAGTGTGCAGTCAGGGAAATGTAGTATCCCTGGCCGGAAGCACTTGTCCATGTGTCCGTGGTTAAGTGGACCTTCCCAGTAACTGCATTGGTCAGGGCACCGGTGATGTTAAAGGACACATGCTGGTGTAAGGTAGGCATGGCACACCGTGAAAAATAGTGGCGGCTGGGGACTGCGAGGGATGGCCGCCGACATCAGGCTGCAAAAGGCCTCTGTATCCACAAGCCTAAATTGCAAAATTTCCAGGGCCAGTAATTTGGAAACTTGCGCATTTAGTGCTATGGCCTGTGGGTGGGTGGCTGGTATTTGCGCTTGCGTTCAAAGGCCTTGGGTAAGGACATTTGTATGCTGCGCTGGGACACGGAAGTGGTCGCTGATGGAGGTCGTGAATGTCCAGATGCAGTGCGGGATGCATCCGGGCCTGTGCCTTCGACAGGGGATTTGCCAGCACAAGGGAAGAGGAGGCAGTGGCGTTACCTGCAGACACAGATTGTGGGCCCAGGCAATCCTCCCACTTATTACGGTGCTTGGATGCCATGTGGCGGATCATGCTGGTGGTGGTGAGGTTGCTAGTGTTTGCTCATTTTTGTATGGCACTGGTTGCAAACTACTATTCTTTTGTCATCCGCAATTTCCTCAATAAAGCGCCATACTGCGAAACATCTACCCCTTGGCAAGGGAGATTTTTGCAAGTGGTTGCTCCATGGAACAGTTGCGGGACTGTGTGGTGTGGCCCGCCTTCTACCTTTTGCCACCCCACTGCCTCTTCCAGCCTGTTGCAGTGCTGAAGATCCCTCCCTCTCTGTACTGCTGCCCTCGCTCGGATTTCCAATTTCCCAGGTTTGGTCAGTGACTTCATCATCCACCACCACCTCCTTGTCCACTTCCTCATTCTGAACATCCTTCTGATTTGTTGACCTAACCACAACCTTAGTGAATGATAACTGTGTCTCATTCTATTCATCAACCTCCTGAGATAGTAATTGTGGTTGACTCATTGGCAACTGTCTCTCATCATCATACACCTCATTAAACACTAATTGCCGTTCCCCACAGTCATGTTCTTGTGACTGTGGTTGTTCAAGAGGTTGGGAATCAGGGCACAAGATCTCATGTCCCTCTTCAAGAATGCTTGGCGAGAGGGCCAAATCAAGTAATGGCGATGAAAAGAGGTCCTCTGAATATCCAAGTGTGGGATCACTTGTTTGGCCAGACTGTAAATGGTAGGAGGAAGGATTATCAGGGTGAGGATTGTGTTGACCAGACTCCTGACTACTGAGACTGGACTTGGTGGAAGACAGGATGGTGCTTAACCGACTGGAATCATTATCTTCTACAATCCAACCAACCACCTGGTCGCACTGGTCTGACTTCAAGAGTGGTGTCCTGCGCCGCCCTGCAAACTGGGACATGAACCTGGTATCTTGGATGATTGTTTTTCTTGTGCTCTGGCAGCAGGCACTGTTTCTCCGCGCCCAGGGCCACGGCCTCTGTGTGCACCATAAGCATCACGGCCACCTCCCCATCCCTTACTGCTCGCCTTTTTCATTTTAAATGTGATATATACTTGAAAGTATGTCACGCGTACAATAGCTTAGGATTTGGAAGTGTATGTGCAAAAAAATTTAAAAAGGTATTTGTTATGTGGAAACGTTATACAGGACAGGTACCACAAGTAATGTCACAGTTCGCAGTGTTTACGGAAAAAGTGCGCTGGATGTCACTGATATTTTAGGGGATGTGCACACTTTAAACAGGAGATATGGTGCGGAAAATCTAACTGTCCGAAGCGGACACCATCTACGGAAAAAGTGTACTGGATGTCACTGATATTTTAGGGATGTGCACACTTTAAACAGGAGATGTGGCATGGATAATTTAGCTTCCCGCAGGGGACACCAGCTATAGAAACCTGCACTGGATGTCAGTGATATTTTAGGGATCCGCATACTTTAAAAAGGAGAGGTGGCGTGGATAATTTAACTGTCTGCATCGGCCTATTACACAATATTTTGCGCAGGATGCGCTAAAAATATATATTGCTGCTGTCACACACAATAGTCCTTAAAAGGACTTTTGGGTCTCTGAAAAGCTATTTGTATAAAAATCTTCCTATTTCACGCCCTACACTGTCTGTCCCTTCCTATACACAGCTCTCCCTTACACTGAGCAATTTAGCGCAGGTTGCGCTACAAACATATATTGCTGCTGTCACACACAATAGTCCTTACAAGGACTTTTGAGTCTATGAAATGTTAAATTTAGAAAAGTGTAATTCAATTACACTCCCTACACTCTCTGTCCCTTCCTATGCTCAGCTCTCCCTGACTTAGAATGAGCCGAACATGCGTCATCGGGTGCTATATAGCACCCAATGATGCATTCCGGCCAGCCAATCACTGTAATGCCAGTAGCTAACATGGCTACTGGCATTACAGTGAGGGCAGTACTTACCTGCATGTTTATTGGCTGCTTAGCAGCTGTGAAACGTGTGAGGCGGAGACTCTAGCATTGCGCTTGAGCACATGTGGTACTCGGCGAGTACCGCTATGTGCCGAGCATATCGATGCTCGAGCCAAACTGGTATTTGGCCGAGCATGCTCATTCAACACTATCAATCAGCACTTGCACCCCAATAACAAGAACAGTTTTCTGGAATTACAGAGCTGTATAATGGCAATTTGGACTCTTAGCCAGTGCAGCAAGGTGTAATAGGATTGTTCCTATTACCCAGGCTGTAAACTCTCCTACTGAACCCTGTTCTGCTTCAATACTGTAGAATGATTCCTCATCCTTTTCCTGAACTTCTATACAGCAAAATAAAAGTTTTAAAGTGTTTTCTACCACTGTTTCTAGCGCCTGCTGACGTCTCTCCTTGCACTATGTACATTGAAAAATTGATAAATCCAAGATGGCTGAGGCTATTTATTGGGCTGTAACATCACAGGTCTGGCTGGCTGCTCATTGGCTGCATGCATGGCATTATGGGTGATCCCTCATTCCCAGAGTTCTTTGCTCCTTGCAGCCATTTTAGGAAAAAATTATATTTGTTACCACGAAGTATGAGGAAATCCGGATTCGGTGTGAATCGAATTTTTCCTGAAATTTTGATTGAATTCCACTTCATTAACTTTAATTCGCTCATCTCTAGTCATAACGTTCGCCGCAGGTCTTTTGGTGTGTTTTCTTCAATAAAGATGTAAAATCCCTGAATGGCTTAATGTTGACATGGCATCTGAGGGGTTAAATGACCAGGGTCAGCCTGCTTGCCATTCTCCGGCATTGCTCCCGCTCCACACAATTGAAACCGATTAATATTGAAGTAATTTGTAACAAATTGAAATTCTTGTTGAAGTTCAGCAAAGCAGCCCAATTTTGTTTTTTTTAACTTTGCTCATCTCTAGTATCAATAATTACAATTAGAGATGAGCGAATTTCGTATTTAGAAATTCGCTCACGCTTCGTTTGGTGGTATAAGCTGAATTGCGTTATGGATTCTGTTACCACGGACCATAACGCAATTCTATGACGGAATACATAACGGAAAGCCTTTAGAGGTCAGTGCTAACGGAATCCATAACGCAATGCACCTATTACCAGTAAACGAAGTGTGAACAAATTTCATAAGCTGGAATTCGCTCATCTTTAATTACAATACACAACTAGGATGAAGTAAAAAATATATAAATAAATGCTTTAGGCTACTTTCACATTAGCGTTTCTATTTTCTGGTATTGAGATCCGTCATAGGGTCTCAATACGAGAGAAACACTTCAGTTTTGTCCCCATTCATTGTCAATGGGGATAAAACATAACTGAACCGAACATAGGTGCTCCAAAAGGCATTCCGTTCCATTCTCATACCGGACAGCAAACCGCAGCATGCTGTGGTTTGCATTCTGTCATGGGATGCCGGTGCAAGACGGATCCGTCATGATCCACAATGCAAGTCAATGGGGACGGATCCGTTTTCTCTGACACAATCAAAGATGGATCCATCCTCCATTGACTTTCAATGGAGTTCATGACGCATCCATCTTGGCTATGTTAAAGATAATACAACTGGATCCATTCATAACCGATGCATATGGTTGTATTATCAGTAACCGTGCTGGATCCAGCAAAAACGCTAGTGTTAAAGTATCCTTAGTCAGATCTAAATTCAATAAAAACACTGCTGTATAGTAGCTATGTATTTCATTGTTTACACTCTATTAAGGGTTTGAAGATAACAGTTGAGGTTTATGTGTATTTTATGATTTAACCCTTCAATGAAATGGTGATTTTCCATTTTAATTTTTTACTTCCTGCCTTTCCAGAGCCTTTACTTTTTTATTCTTCCAATCAATCCAATCTTTTTTTTTTTATAGGACAAATTGCACTTTCTAATTTCACCATTTAATATTTCATACAATGTGGTGGAAAGCAGGAAAATTATTCCAAATGGGTGGAATTGGATAAAAATCCACAATTACACAATATTTTAATAGGTTTAATTTTTATGGTATTCCCTCTGTGGTAAAACTGACATGTTCCTTTAGTTGTCCAGGTCGGTATGATTACAGTGATACCACATTTATATAGATTTTCTTATGTTTAAAACTTTTAAAAAATGTCAGAAAAAATATATTTTACTTTGCCATATAATTTATATTTTTTCTTCCATCTACGAAAATGTGTGAGGGCTAATTTTTTGCTGGGCAATCTGTAGCTTTCATTGATGCCATTATGGAATGGGTATGACTTTTTGCTCACTTTTTCTAAAAAAATTTAGAAGCGGAGTGATGAAAAAAACTTCCATTTTGATTTTATTCCCATTACAGCATATGGGATAAATATGTTTATATTTACTAGTTTGGGCATTTTGGGGAACAGTAGTGCATATGATATATATTTTTTCTTATTGTTTATTATGGGGAAAGCGGGGTGATTTGAATTTTTATATTTTTTTATTTTATTATTATTATTTTTTATATTTCTTAGTTTTTTAATCCCTCCTAGTGGACCTGAAAGTGGAATCTTTACATTACTTCTCCCATATACTACTGTGATTTACTGTAAAGGTAGTAATGGTAAATTGAGTAAATTCCAAAGCAGCACGGACACCTACAGGCCTACATTACAATTTTACCCGTGTTAGGCCTAATAGCCTCATAAAGGCTCCAGTATATAACCACCAATGAACGGCTTTCCCGATGTCAATGCGGGGTGACCATTCGGGTCACAGGAGCGCTGTGCTGCCGGAAGATCTGTCTCAGATGCCATAGTCACAACTGAGGGGCTAAGAGTCTGCAATTATCACTGATTGTAGACATTAGCTAACCATATTTTGAAAATTAATAAAGTTTAGTTTCCGAGTAGGCATAGAGATCACATTTACTGCATTCATTTTGACTCTTTCTTGCATTCTATTTCAATATCCTGTGATTATATCCATATCCATTATATATAACATAAAATAATTGATTGTAAAAATGTATTTTCCCTGCTGGCCTCATGGGGGTTAAATCAAGCTTAAGCGTGGGCTGAAAGATGTGCTAGCTAAGTCAATAATAACAGTGCAGACATTCGGACATATCAAAGGCAGAAAGCCAGGAGAAATTCTATCTGTCTGGAAATGATTCTTGCTTTTATTACCAGTAAATAGACTCTGTGCTCATTATTTCCATTTTTATATATTTTTTTCCACTTCAAACAAAGCTCCATTGCATAGAGAGCTAAGTTTCATCTTTTTATGTATTATTTTAATTATGTTTGCATTGTGTGCTTTAAGGCATAGCAGTAATTTGACAAGCAAAACAATAGGCTCAAATTGGAAAGCATAATATGGCTGCCATTGGTTAAGAATTCAGGTAAAGTTAAATTAGATATCATCAGATCATGGGCTTCTGAAATTAAGGGTATATCTGACATAAGAACCAGGAAGAATGGAAGGAAGGTAGTAGTTTACTAAAACCTAACTTTTATTCAAAATTGCAAAAAAATCGGGCATCTGTACCCAAATATAATCCCAAAAAGTATGTGCACACCAACATGTGTGCCAAAAGCACCGCAAATAAATGTTGAATACCCTTACTGTAGTAAAATCACAAGGGCATAGCAATAAAGAACCTACCAATCACAGAATGCAACGGTTTCCTAATAATAAAAGGAACAATCTTACCGGTAGGTAGGAGTCTTCTGGAATCAAACTGGGAGCGTATCGAATATCGCTTCAGTGAAAAATAATAGGCAGGGTCCTAATGTTGAATGCTGTCCCTAGACCTCCCTGTCAGAACTGATGTACTCTGATGTCCTCCTAATACGGAGTCATCACCCTGACAAGGGATGCCCCGTCCGGAACCTTTCCCTAAGGTTAGGAGACCCTAGACGTCCCTACCTAAAGAGGCTATATGATGAAGCACCCCTAGGAAGGGTGATTATCCCTACGTGTTTCGTCTTATAATTCTATGTGCCCAACACACATCAGGGGATAAAGGACATATATGTGGCTGGTTGTACAATTTAAAATAAACCAGCCTAATTTTGTGAATAAAATAGATAATTTGCAATTTCACCAAGAAACAACTTAAATGATCAGAAGTATAGCAAAAAGACTAGGTCATAGGTAAATATAAGAGCATATGGCTCATTTTGCAATAATCTGATGGCTTTAAGTATTGCCCCGTCTTCAGACCAAACTTGGAATGCATGTGGCATCTCAATCGCACGAGTTAGTGGAGGCCAGCGTTTCTTACCGCTCCACTGTCATAAGTGCCTTCACAGAGCGCAAATCCCTCCTTCCCAGCCCCGGTCCCGATGACATCACTGTATCAGCGCTACAAGGGAAGCCCGGGGAGTGTCTGGGGGTGTGTGGCTAGATGACATGATCAGTGGCATCTCTAGCTTTCAAATTTTGGGGGGGCACCCTGGGGGCCAGGACAAAAGTAGGAGTGGCAGCTATAACAAGGATACATTAACACAAGTATGCTTAGAATTGCTGCGATACTTTACCCAATACCTAAAACCGCAACAGGGAAGAAAAGTCCTGCTGTCTGTGGATGACACTTTTATAGAGAGGGGGATCTGTGGATGACACTGCAATGGGGGGGGGGGGGGGTATTTCCACTATACCGTATATAGCATCTTATGCTATATGTGTCATCCACAGATCCACCCCATGACAGTGTCATCCCCATTTCCCCCTCCCTATAGCAGTGTCATCGACAGATCTCCCTCCCCGCCTCTCACAGGAGTGTACATTTGACATTTCTAAACTGTAATCCATATACTGCAGTAACTTTAACTTTAAATCATGATTAAGCGGCCGCTCATCTCTACTACTACCTTAACCTTACACCACTCGGCTAGCTTCGGTAACAGGGCCAGGCTACAGCCTACAGGCACTGCCTGTTAGTTATTACAGAGCGAGCGCTGATTTCTGCAGGTATCAAAGGATACGGATTACAGTTTAGAAGAAATGTACACTCCTGTGAGCGGTCCAGACCAGTGGTGGATCCTGAGCCTGGGGCACTGCCAGATTATTTTCTGTCCGCCGCCACAGAACAAGGGTGCTTATAGAACAGACTACACAGTGTAGAGGTATACTGTACATTGTGTGGCGCAGTGTAGAGTATACTGTACATTGTGTGGCACAGTGTAGAGTATACTGTATATTGTGTGGCACAGTGTAGAGTATACTGTATATTGTGTGGCACAGTGTAGGCTATATATCTATAACATAAACATATTTCACATGAAAACTTACTGTTACTTGGCTTGGCCCTTGGGGATCTCGGACACCACTTCAAAACTTTGGCCGCGGGCTTGGCGGAGCTGATGTTGTGTTTTATCCTAATGAGAGAGATTTGGAGAAGGGGCAGTGGGGTCACAGAGCAGGGAGAGGCTGGTGCTGCTACTAGGGGGTCATACCATGGGGAAGTAATAAAGTCCAACACAATGCCCTCCAGTAGAACAATTCTCCTTATAATGCGACAATGCAAAAAATACCCCCTTATGCCCCCAGTTGAGCTAATGTCCCCCATAATGTGCCAGTATAAAACACCCCTATATAGTGCCCCCAGTAAATGCCCCCATAGTGCTCCTCTCCCTATTCTTCCTAGTGCCCCCCTTAATGTACCAGTATAAAATGCCCCATATATTGTGCCCCAGTAGATGCCCTCAGTGTCCCCCATAATTTGCAAGTATAAAATACCCCTTCTTAGTGTCCCCCCGTAGATGACTCCATAGTACTCCTCTCCCCCCTTCCCCATAGTACCCACCATGTGTCACAGTATAAAATGCTACTGTACAGAGCCCCCCATATAAAATTCCCCTTCTTTGTAGCCTCAGTAGATGCCCCTATAGTGCCCACCAATAATGTGCCAGTAATAAGTGCCCTCAATAACGTGCCACTGCCAGTAATAAATGCCCCATCACGTACCAGTAACAAGAGCCCCCCCAATGTGCCAGTAATAAGCCCCCCATCACGTGCCAGTAATAAGCCCCCCATTACGTGCCAGTAATAAGGCCCCATCACGTGCCAGTAATAAGCCCCCCATCACGTGCCAGTATTAAGCCCCCCATCACGTGCCAGTATTAAGCCCCCCATCACGTGCCAGTAATAAGCCCCCATCACGTGTCAGTAATAAGCCCCCCATCACGTGCCAGTAATAAACCCCCATTACGTGCCAGTAATAAGCCCCCCATTACGTGCCAGTAATAAGCCCCCCATTACGTGCCAGTAATAAGCCCCCCATTACGTGCCAGTAATAAGCCCCCCATTACGTGCCAGTAATAAGCCCCCCATTACGTGCCAGTAATAAGCCCCCCATTACGTGCCAGTAATAAGCCCCCCCATTACGTGCCAGTAATAAGCCCCCATTACGTGCCAGTAATAAGCCCCCTATTACCTGCCAGTAATAAGCCCCCCATTACCTGCCAGTAATAAGCCCCCCATTACGTGCCAGTAATAAGCCCCCCATTACGTGCCATTAATAAGCCCCCCATTACGTGCCAGCAACAAGCCCCCCCATTACGTGCAAGTATTAAGCTCCCCCATCATGTGCCAGTATTAAGCCCCCATTATGTACCAGTATTAACCCCCCATGCGCCAGTATTAACCCCCGCATGTACCAGTATTAACCCCCCCATCATGTGCCAGTATTAACCCCCATCATGTGCCAGTATTAACCCCCCCAATGTGCCAGTATTAACCCCCCCAATGTGCCAGTAACACTATTGTAAAAAAAAAACAAAAAAAAAACACATACTTACCTCAGTGTCAGCGATGCGATGCAGGCCTCTTCCGGCCTGTGTCCCACGCTGTATGGCTGCCGACCTAGTGCCTGCAGCCTATCAGAGAAAGGGCAAGGGACACACCTCTCCCTCCCCTGCACTGCTGGCACAGGCAGATTACTACAGGGATCTCAACTCTCCCGGAGGTTCAGGGAGTCTCCCGCTATTAGATAGCGGCTCCCTGACACCCGCATGTGAAACAATATCTCCCGGAAAGGTTTATCTCAGTCAGATAGCAGAGCAGAGAGATAAGAGAAGTGACAGGACAGAGTTTAGATTACAGGTTGAATTAACCCTTTAGTACGGCATACATATTAGGACATCGTCAGACATCATCCACAACTCCATCCTCCGTCAGGCAAAACTCAATCAGCCCTCAGACATCAGACAAAACTCCGTCCTCCGTCAGGCAAAACTCCATCAGACAAAACTCCGTCCTCCGTCACCCAAAACTCCATCAGACCTCAGACATCAGACAAAACTCTGTCCTCCCTCAGACATCAGCCAAAACTCCGTCCTCCCTAACTCAAAATACGCCCTACTACACTCACTCTTCACCTGACGAAGATGCTAGCTGCTGGAGAGGCAAAGGACCTGTGATGACGTCATGACCATGTGACGAGTCACGTGTGTGGGAGGGGTCAGATGTGCACAGCAGCTGGTAGAGTGTACAGAACTGTAGCCATCAAATAGAGCTGTGTACTAGAGATGTGTGTGTAACCTGCATGTAGCAGAGCTGTGTACTGTGTTACAGAGATGTATGTGTAACCTGCAGGTAGCAGATCTGTATGTGTAACCTGCAGGTAGCAGAGCTGTGTACTGTGTAGCAGATCTGTATGTGTAACCTGCATGTAGCAGAGCTGTGTACTGTGTTACAGAGATGTATGTGTAACCTGCAGGTAGCAGATCTGTATGTGTAACCTGCAGGTAGAAGAGCTGTGTACTGTGTTACAGAGATGTATGTGTAACCTGAATGTAGCAGAGCTGTGTACTGTGTTACAGAGATGTATGTGTAACCTGCATGTAGCAGAGCTGTGTACTGTGTTACAGAGATGTATGTGTAACCTGAATGTAGCAGAGCTGTGTACTGTGTTACAGAGATGTATGTGTAACCTGCAGGTAGCAGATCTGTATGTGTAACCTGCAGGTAGCAGAGCTGTGTACTGTGTAGCAGATCTGTATGTGTAACCTGCAGGTAGCAGAGCTGTGTACTGTGTTGCAGATCTGTATGTGTAACCTGCATGTAGCAGAGCTGTGTACTGTGTTACAGAGATGTATGTGTAACCTGCATGTAGCAGATCTGTATGTGTAACCTGCAGGTAGCAGAGCTGTGTACTGTGTAGCAGATCTGTATGTGTAACCTGCAGGTAGCAGAGCTGTGTACTGTGTAGTAGATCTGTATGTGAAACCTGCATGTAGCAGAGCTGTGTACTGTGTTACAGAGATGTATGTGTAACCTGCAGGTAGCAGAGCTGTGTACTGTGTTACAGAGATGTATGTGTAACCTGCATGTAGCAGAGCTGTGTACTGTGTTACAGAGATGTATGTGTAACCTGCATGTAGCAGAGCTGTGTACTGTGTAGCAGAGCTGTATGTGTAACCTGCATGTAGCAGAGCTGTGTACTGTGTTACAGAGATGTATGTTTAACCTGCATGTAGCAGAGCTGTGTACTGTGTTACAGAGATGTATGTGTAACCTGCAGGTAGCAGAACTGTATGTGTAACCTGCAGGAAGCAGAGCTGTGTACTGTGTTACAGAGATGTATGTGTAACCTGCATGTAGCAGAGCTGTGTACTGTGTTACAGAGATGTATGTGTAACCTGCATGTAGCAGAGCTGTATGTGTAACCTGCAGGTAGCAGAGCAGTGTACTGTGTAGCAGATCTGTATGTGTAACCTGCAGGTAGCAGAGCTGTGTACTGTGTTGCAGATCTGTATGTGTAACCTGCATGTAGCAGAGCTGTGTACTGTGTTACAGTGATGTATGTGTAACCTGCAGGTAGCAGATCTGTATGTGTAACCTGCAGGTAGCAGAGCTGTGTACTGTGTAGCAGATCTGTATGTGTAACCTGCAGGTAGCAGAGCTGTGTACTAGATCTGTATGTGAAACCTGCATGTAGCAGAGCTGTGTACTGTGTTACAGAGATGTATGTGTAACCTGCAGGTAGCAGAGCTGTGTACTGTGTAGCAGATCTGTATGTGTAACCTGCAGGTAGCAGAGCTGTGTACTGTGTAGCAGATCTGTATGTGTAACCTGCATGTAGCAGAGCTGTGTACTGTGTAGCAGAGCTGTATGTGTAACCTGCATGTAGCAGAGCTGTGTACTGTGTTACAGAGATGTATGTGTAACCTGCATGTAGCAGAGCTGTGTACTGTGTAGCAGAGCTGTATGTGTAACCTGCATGTAGCAGAGCTGTGTACTGTGTAGCAGTGCTGTATGTGTAACCTGCATGTAGCAGAGCTGTGTACTGTGTAGCAGAGCTGTATGTGTAACCTGCATGTAGCAGAGCTGTGTACTGTGTAGCAGAGCTGTATGTGTAACCTGCATGTAGCAGAGCTGTGTACTGTGTAGCAGAGCTGTATGTGTAACCTACAGGGAGCAGAGCTGTGTACTGTGTAGCAGAACTGTATGTGTAACCTGCATGTAGCAGAGCTGTGTACTGTGTAGCAGAGCTGTATGTGTAACCTGCATGTAGCAGAGCTGTGTACTGTGTTACAGAGATGTATGTGTAACCTGAATGTAGCAGAGCTGTGTACTGTGTTACAGAGATGTATGTGTAACCTGCATGTAGCAGTGCTGTGTACTGTGTTACAGAGATGTATGTGTAACCTGCATGTAGCAGAGCTGTGTACTGTGTTACAGAGATGTATGTGTAACCTGAATGTAGCAGAGCTGTGTACTGTGTTACAGAGATGTATGTGTAACCTGCAGGTAGCAGATCTGTATGTGTAACCTGCTGGTAGCAGAGCTGTGTACTGTGTAGCAGATCTGTATGTGTAACCTGCAGGTAGCAGAGCTGTGTACTGTGTTGCAGATCTGTATGTGTAACCTGCATGTAGCAGAGCTGTGTACTGTGTTACAGAGATGTATGTGTAACCTGCATGTAGCAGATCTGTATGTGTAACCTGCAGGTAGCAGAGCTGTGTACTGTGTAGCAGATCTGTATGTGTAACCTGCAGGTAGCAGAGCTGTGTACTGTGTAGTAGATCTGTATGTGAAACCTGCATGTAGCAGAGCTGTGTACTGTGTTACAGAGATGTATGTGTAACCTGCAGGTAGCAGAGCTGTGTACTGTGTTACAGAGATGTATGTGTAACCTGCATGTAGCAGAGCTGTGTACTGTGTTACAGAGATGTATGTGTAACCTGCATGTAGCAGAGCTGTGTACTGTGTTACAGAGATGTATGTGTAACCTGCAGGTAGCAGAGCTGTGTACTGTGTTGCAGATCTGTATGTGTAACCTGCATGTAGCAGAGCTGTGTACTGTGTTACAGAGATGTATGTGTAACCTGCAGGTAGCAGATCTGTATGTGTAACCTGCAGGTAGCAGAGCTGTGTACTGTGTAGCAGATCTGTATGTGTAACCTGCAGGTAGCAGAGCTGTGTACTGTGTAGCAGAGCTGTATGTGTAACCTGCATGTAGCAGAGCTGTGTACTGTGTTACAGAGATGTATGTTTAACCTGCATGTAGCAGAGCTGTGTACTGTGTTACAGAGATGTATGTGTAACCTGAATGTAGCAGAGCTGTGTACTGTGTTACAGAGATGTATGTGTAACCTGCATGTAGCAGAGCTGTGTACTGTGTTACAGAGATGTATGTGTAACCTGCAGGTAGCAGATCTGTATGTGTAACCTGCAGGTAGCAGAGCTGTGTACTGTGTAGCAGATCTGTATGTGTAACCTGCAGGTAGCAGAGCTGTGTACTGTGTTGCAGATCTGTATGTGTAACCTGCATGTAGCAGAGCTGTGTACTGTGTTACAGTGATGTATGTGTAACCTGCAGGTAGCAGATCTGTATGTGTAACCTGCAGGTAGCAGAGCTGTGTACTGTGTAGCAGATCTGTATGTGTAACCTGCAGGTAGCAGAGCTGTGTACTGTGTAGTAGATCTGTATGTGAAACCTGCATGTAGCAGAGCTGTGTACTGTGTTACAGAGATGTATGTGTAACCTGCAGGTAGCAGAGCTGTGTACTGTGTAGCAGATCTGTATGTGTAACCTGCAGGTAGCAGAGCTGTGTACTGTGTAGCAGATCTGTATGTGTAACCTGCATGTAGCAGAGCTGTGTACTGTGTAGCAGAGCTGTATGTGTAACCTGCATGTAGCAGAGCTGTGTACTGTGTTACAGAGATGTATGTGTAACCTGCATGTAGCAGAGCTGTGTACTGTGTAGCAGTGCTGTATGTGTAACCTGCATGTAGCAGAGCTGTGTACTGTGTAGCAGAGCTGTATGTGTAACCTGCATGTAGCAGAGCTGTGTACTGTGTAGCAGAGCTGTATGTGTAACCTGCATGTAGCAGAGCTGTGTACTGTGTTACAGAGATGTATGTGTAACCTGTAGGTAGCAGAGCTGTGTACTGTGTAGCAGATCTGTATGTGTAACCTACAGGGAGCAGAGCTGTGTACTGTGTAGCAGATCTGTATGTGTAACCTGCATGTAGCAGAGCTGTGTACTGTGTAGCAGAGCTGTATGTGTAACCTGCAGGTAGCAGATCTGTATGTGTAACCTGCAGGTAGCAGAGCTGTGTACTGTGTTACAGAGATGTATGTGTAACCTGCATGTAGCAGAGCTGTGTACTGTGTTACAGAGATGTATGTGTAACCTGCATGTAGCAGAGCTGTGTACTGTGTTACAGAGATGTATGTGTAACCTGCAGGTAGCAGATCTGTATGTGTAACCTGCAGGGAGCAGAGCTGTGTACTGTGTAACAGAACTGTATGTGTAACCTGCAGGTAGCAGAGCTGTGTACTGTGTAGTAGATCTGTATGTGAAACCTGCATGTAGCAGAGCTGTGTACTGTGTTACAGAGATGTATGTGTAACCTGCAGGTAGCAGAGCTGTGTACTGTGTTACATAGATGTATGTGTAACCTGCAGGTAGCAGAGCTGTGTACTGTGTTGCAGATCTGTATGTGTAACCTGCATGTAGCAGAGCTGTGTACTGTGTTACAGAGATGTATGTGTAACCTGCAGGTAGCAGATCTGTATGTGTAACCTGCAGGTAGCAGAGCTGTGTACTGTGTAGTAGATCTGTATGTGAAACCTGCATGTAGCAGAGCTGTGTACTGTGTTACAGAGATGTATGTGTAACCTGTAGGTAGCAGAGCTGTGTACTGTGTTACAGAGATGTATGTGTAACCTGAATGTAGCAGAGCTGTGTACTGTGTTACAGAGATGTATGTGTAACCTGCAGGTAGCAGATCTGTATGTGTAACCTGCATGTAGCAGAGCTGTGTACTGTGTTACAGAGATGTATGTGTAACCTGCAGGTAGCAGATCTGTATGTGTAACCTGCAGGTAGCAGAGCTGTGTACTGTGTAGCAGATCTGTATGTGTAACCTGCAGGTAGCAGAGCTGTGTACTGTGTAGCAGATCTGTATGTGTAACCTGCATGTAGCAGAGCTGTGTACTGTGTAGCAGAGCTGTATGTGTAACCTGCATGTAGCAGAGCTGTGTACTGTGTTACAGAGATGTATGTTTAACCTGCATGTAGCAGAGCTGTGTACTGTGTTACAGAGATGTATGTGTAACCTGAATGTAGCAGAGCTGTGTACTGTGTTACAGAGATGTATGTGTAACCTGCAGGTAGCAGATCTGTATGTGTAACCTGCAGGTAGCAGAGCTGTGTACTGTGTTACAGAGATGTATGTGTAACCTGCATGTAGCAGAGCTGTGTACTGTGTTACAGAGATGTATGTGTAACCTGCATGTAGCAGAGCTGTGTACTGTGTTACAGAGATGTATGTGTAACCTGCATGTAGCAGATCTGTATGTGTAACCTGCAGGTAGCAGAGCTGTGTACTGTGTTACAGAGATGTATGTGTAACCTGCATGTA
This sequence comes from Bufo gargarizans, assembly GCF_014858855.1. Lineage (NCBI taxonomy): Eukaryota > Metazoa > Chordata > Amphibia > Anura > Bufonidae > Bufo > Bufo gargarizans. The sequence goes on along the minus strand of NC_058081.1, from coordinate 208,720,473 downwards.
GCAGATCTGTATGTGTAACCTGCAGGTAGCAGAGCTGTGTACTGTGTAGCAGATCTGTATGTGTAACCTGCAGGTAGCAGAGCTGTGTACTGTGTTGCAGATCTGTATGTGTAACCTGCATGTAGCAGAGCTGTGTACTGTGTTACAGTGATGTATGTGTAACCTGCAGGTAGCAGATCTGTATGTGTAACCTGCAGGTAGCAGAGCTGTGTACTGTGTAGCAGATCTGTATGTGTAACCTGCATGTAGCAGAGCTGTGTACTGTGTAGCAGAGCTGTATGTGTAACCTGCATGTAGCAGAGCTGTGTACTGTGTTACAGAGATGTATGTGTAACCTGCATGTAGCAGAGCTGTGTACTGTGTAGCAGAGCTGTATGTGTAACCTGCATGTAGCAGAGCTGTGTACTGTGTAGCAGTGCTGTATGTGTAACCTGCATGTAGCAGAGCTGTGTACTGTGTAGCAGAGCTGTATGTGTAACCTGCATGTAGCAGAGCTGTGTACTGTGTAGCAGAGCTGTATGTGTAACCTGCATGTAGCAGAGCTGTGTACTGTGTTACAGAGATGTATGTGTAACCTGTAGGTAGCAGAGCTGTGTACTGTGTAGCAGATCTGTATGTGTAACCTACAGGGAGCAGAGCTGTGTACTGTGTTACAGAGATGTATGTGTAACCTGCAGGTAGCAGATCTGTATGTGTAACCTGCAGGTAGCAGAGCTGTGTACTGTGTTACAGAGATGTATGTGTAACCTGCATGTAGCAGAGCTGTGTACTGTGTTACAGAGATGTATGTGTAACCTGCAGGTAGCAGATCTGTATGTGTAACCTGCAGGGAGCAGAGCTGTGTACTGTGTAGCAGATCTGTATGTGTAACCTGCAGGTAGCAGAGCTGTGTACTGTGTAGTAGATCTGTATGTGAAACCTGCATGTAGCAGAGCTGTGTACTGTGTTACAGAGATGTATGTGTAACCTGCAGGTAGCAGAGCTGTGTACTGTGTTACATAGATGTATGTGTAACCTGCATGTAGCAGAGCTGTGTACTGTGTTACAGAGATGTATGTGTAACCTGCATGTAGCAGAGCTGTGTACTGTGTTACAGAGATGTATGTGTAACCTGCAGGTAGCAGAGCTGTGTACTGTGTTGCAGATCTGTATGTGTAACCTGCATGTAGCAGAGCTGTGTACTGTGTTACAGATCTGTATGTGTAACCTGCAGGTAGCAGAGCTGTGTACTGTGTAGCAGATCTGTATGTGTAACCTGCAGGTAGCAGAGCTGTGTACTGTGTAGTAGATCTGTATGTGAAACCTGCATGTAGCAGAGCTGTGTACTGTGTTACAGAGATGTATGTGTAACCTGAATGTAGCAGAGCTGTGTACTGTGTTACAGAGATGTATGTGTAACCTGCAGGTAGCAGATCTGTATGTGTAACCTGCATGTAGCAGAGCTGTGTACTGTGTTACAGAGATGTATGTGTAACCTGCAGGTAGCAGATCTGTATGTGTAACCTGCAGGTAGCAGAGCTGTGTACTGTGTAGCAGATCTGTATGTGTAACCTGCATGTAGCAGAGCTGTGTACTGTGTAGCAGAGCTGTATGTTTAACCTGCATGTAGCAGAGCTGTGTACTGTGTTACAGAGATGTATGTGTAACCTGAATGTAGCAGAGCTGTGTACTGTGTTACAGAGATGTATGTGTAACCTGCAGGTAGCAGAGCTGTATGTGTAACCTGCAGGTAGCAGAGCTGTGTACTGTGTTACAGAGATGTATGTGTAACCTGCATGTAGCAGAGCTGTGTACTGTGTTACAGAGATGTATGTGTAACCTGCATGTAGCAGAGCTGTGTACTGTGTTACAGAGATGTATGTGTAACCTGCATGTAGCAGATCTGTATGTGTAACCTGCAGGTAGCAGAGCTGTGTACTGTGTAGCAGATCTGTATGTGTAACCTGCAGGTAGCAGAGCTGTGTACTGTGTTGCAGATCTGTATGTGTAACCTGCATGTAGCAGAGCTGTGTACTGTGTTACAGAGATGTATGTGTAACCTGCAGGTAGCAGATCTGTATGTGTAACCTGCAGGTAGCAGAGCTGTGTACTGTGTAGCAGATCTGTATGTGTAACCTGCAGGTAGCAGAGCTGTGTACTGTGTAGTAGATCTGTATGTGAAACCTGCATGTAGCAGAGCTGTGTACTGTGTTACAGAGATGTATGTGTAACCTGCAGGTAGCAGAGCTGTGTACTGTGTAGCAGATCTGTATGTGTAACCTGCATGTAGCAGAGCTGTGTACTGTGTAGCAGAGCTGTATGTGTAACCTGCATGTAGCAGAGCTGTGTACTGTGTTACAGAGATGTATGTGTAACCTGCATGTAGCAGAGCTGTGTACTGTGTAGCAGAGCTGTATGTGTAACCTGCATGTAGCAGAGCTGTGTACTGTGTAGCAGTGCTGTATGTGTAACCTGCATGTAGCAGAGCTGTGTACTGTGTAGCAGAGCTGTATGTGTAACCTGCATGTAGCAGAGCTGTGTACTGTGTAGCAGAGCTGTATGTGTAACCTGCATGTAGCAGAGCTGTGTACTGTGTTACAGAGATGTATGTGTAACCTGTAGGTAGCAGAGCTGTGTACTGTGTAGCAGATCTGTATGTGTAACCTACAGGGAGCAGAGCTGTGTACTGTGTAGCAGATCTGTATGTGTAACCTGCATGTAGCAGAGCTGTGTACTGTGTAGCAGAGCTGTATGTGTAACCTGCATGTAGCAGAGCTGTGTACTGTGTTACAGAGATGTATGTGTAACCTGCATGTAGCAGAGCTGTGTACTGTGTTACAGAGATGTATGTGTAACCTGAATGTAGCAGAGCTGTGTACTGTGTTACAGAGATGTATGTGTAACCTGCAGGTAGCAGATCTGTATGTGTAACCTGCAGGTAGCAGAGCTGTGTACTGTGTTACAGAGATGTATGTGTAACCTGCATGTAGCAGAGCTGTGTACTGTGTTACAGAGATGTATGTGTAACCTGCATGTAGCAGAGCTGTGTACTGTGTTACAGAGATGTATGTGTAACCTACAGGTAGCAGATCTGTATGTGTAACCTGCAGGGAGCAGAGCTGTGTACTGTGTAGCAGATCTGTATGTGTAACCTGCAGGTAGCAGAGCTGTGTACTGTGTTGCAGATCTGTATGTGTAACCTGCATGTAGCAGAGCTGTGTACTGTGTTACAGAGATGTATGTGTAACCTGCAGGTAGCAGATCTGTATGTGTAACCTGCAGGTAGCAGAGCTGTGTACTGTGTAGTAGATCTGTATGTGTAACCTGCATGTAGCAGAGCTGTGTACTGTGTAGTAGATCTGTATGTGAAACCTGCAGGTAGCAGAGCTGTGTACTGTGTTACAGAGATGTATGTGTAACCTGCAGGTAGCAGAGCTGTATGTGTAACCTGCAGGTAGCAGAGCTGTGTACTGTGTTACAGAGATGTATGTGTAACCTGCATGTAGCAGAGCTGTGTACTGTGTTACAGAGATGTATGTGTAACCTGAATGTAGCAGAGCTGTGTACTGTGTTACAGAGATGTATGTGTAACCTGCAGGTAGCAGATCTGTATGTGTAACCTGCAGGTAGCAGAGCTGTGTACTGTGTTACAGAGATGTATGTGTAACCTGCATGTAGCAGAGCTGTGTACTGTGTTACAGAGATGTATGTGTAACCTGCAGGTAGCAGATCTGTATGTGTAACCTGCAGGTAGCAGAGCTGTGTACTGTGTTACAGAGATGTATGTGTAACCTGCATGTAGCAGAGCTGTGTACTGTGTTACAGAGATGTATGTGTAACCTGAATGTAGCAGAGCTGTGTACTGTGTTACAGAGATGTATGTGTAACCTGCAGGTAGCAGATCTGTATGTGTAACCTGCAGGTAGCAGAGCTGTGTACTGTGTTACAGAGATGTATGTGTAACCTGCATGTGGCAGAGCTGTGTACTGTGTTACAGAGATGTATGTGTAACCTGCATGTAGCAGAGCTGTGTACTGTGTTACAGAGATGTATGTGTAACCTGCAGGTAGCAGATCTGTATGTGTAACCTGCAGGTAGCAGAGCTGTGTACTGTGTTACAGAGATGTATGTGTAACCTGCATGTAGCAGAGCTGTGTACTGTGTTACAGAGATGTATGTGTAACCTGCATGTAGCAGAGCTGTGTACTGTGTTACAGAGATGTATGTGTAACCTGCAGGTAGCAGAGCTGTGTACTGTGTAGCAGAACTGTATGTGTAACCTGCAGGTAGCAGAGCTGTGTACTGTGTTGCAGATCTGTATGTGTAACCTGCATGTAGCAGAGCTGTGTACTGTGTTACAGAGATGTATGTGTAACCTGCAGGTAGCAGATCTGTATGTGTAACCTGCAGGTAGCAGAGCTGTGTACTGTGTAGCAGATCTGTATGTGTAACCTGCAGGTAGCAGAGCTGTGTACTGTGTAGTAGATCTGTATGTGAAACCTGCATGTAGCAGAGCTGTGTACTGTGTTACAGAGATGTATGTGTAACCTGTAGGTAGCAGAGCTGTGTACTGTGTAGCAGATCTGTATGTGTAACCTGCATGTAGCAGAGCTGTGTACTGTGTAGCAGAGCTGTATGTGTAACCTGCATGTAGCAGAGCTGTGTACTGTGTTACAGAGATGTATGTGTAACCTGCAGGTAGCAGAGCTGTGTACTGTGTAGCAGAGCTGTATGTGTAACCTGCATGTAGCAGAGCTGTGTACTGTGTAGCAGAGCTGTATGTGTAACCTGCATGTAGCAGAGCTGTGTACTGTGTAGCAGTGCTGTATGTGTAACCTGCATGTAGCAGAGCTGTATGTGTAACCTGCATGTAGCAGAGCTGTGTACTGTGTAGCAGAGCTGTATGTGTAACCTGCATGTAGCAGTGCTGTGTACTGTGTAGCAGAGCTGTATTTGTAACCTGAATGTAGCAGAGCTGTGTACTGTGTAGCAGAGCTGTATGTGTAATCTGCATGTATCAGAGCTGTGTGCTGTGTAGCGGAGCTGTATGTGTAACCTGCATGTAGCAGGCTGTGTACTGTGTTACAGGGATGTATGTGCAACCTGCATGTAGCAGTGCTGTGTACTGTGTTACAGAGATGTGTTTGTAACCGCATGTAGCAGAGCTTTTTACTGTGTAACAGAGATGTGTGTGTAACCTGGGAACTATAAAAAAGTGTAAAATAAAACATAAAAATTCAGATCACCCCCCTTTTCCCAAAATGAAAATAAAAGAACTAAAAAAATACACATCATGGGTGTCGCAATGTGTAAAAACACCCATTGTATAAAAATATATTCCCCATACGGCAAACGGCAAAACAGAAGAAAAAAAAGAGTCCAAATGTCCGATTCGCCGTTTTTGGTCGCTTCATTTGCTACAAAAATGTAAATAAAAAGTGATCAAAAAGTCTTAAACACCCCAGAATGGTATCAGTAAAAAGTTTAGATTGCCCCGCAAAAAATGAGCCCCCATCCAGCTCTGTACACATAATTCCCAAAAAGTTATAGAGCTCAAAATATGACGACAAAAAAAAAAAAATCTGATTCTGTAAATCTCCTGTCACTCCGAGTTACTCAGAATTGGTAAATACATGCAACATGAATGCATATATGCCGCTTCACACAGATCACAAGTGTTAGGCCTCTTGCACATGAACGTTGTTGGTCCATTCCGTGCATTGGGGACAGCAATTTGCAGTCCCCAATGCACGGGCAACGTGCGTGCAGCGGCCGGGACAGATCCAGACCCATTCAACTTGAATGGGTCCGTGAATATGTTCTACTTTTTTGCTGTGCGGAGGGATGGCCAGAAACACCACGGAAGCACTCTGTAGTGCTTCTGTGGGGATCCGATCCGTGTTTCTGTTCCGTTCAAGTGAATGGGTCGACATCACGGATGCGGGATGCACACGGCTGGTGCCCTGTGTATTGCGGAACCGCAGTATGTGGTCCACAATACGACCACAGTCACACAGCGGCCATGTGCAAGAGGCCTTACAAAGATGGGATTTATGGTGCACATCCTCTTGTGCTTCCCATATTCCACAGATTTATATCACACAGCTACTTACAGTTGTGCTGATAAGTTTACATACCCTTGCAGAATTTATGATTTCTTAAAGGGGTATTCTCATCTTCCCTTTTTCATACTTGCCTTCCTTGAGCGTGACGTTCACTTCCTGTATTCTTCTCCCGGCCGGGCCGCGCTTGCGCAAAAGACTGAAGATTCTCTCCCGGCCGGGCCGCGCAATGTCCTGAACGCGCACAGCGCCGCGCATGTGCCATGGTGACTAATTCCTGGCCTGTATAGTACAGAGTCGGCGTGCGCATTCGCGGCTCTGTACTATACTGGCCAGGAAGAAGTCATCATGGCGCATGCGCGGCTGCATGCGCGTTCAGGACATTGCGCGGCCCAGCCGGGAGAGAATTTTCCGTCTTCTGCGCAAGCGTGGCCTGGCTGGATTCGACAGGAGAGGTGGCCGTGACCAGGGGAGACCAAAGACAACATCAGGTAAGAGGGGACTTATTTTCTAAAAAAGGATGGGAATTGGGTAATAAAATGTATTTAGAAAAATTATCACTGTCAAATCATTAACAGATGTAACAGTGATCATTAAGATGAGAATACCCCTTTACCATTGTTCAGAGAATATGAATGATAACACAGACACTTTTCTCTTGCTCATGGTTAGTGGTCGGCTGAAGCCATTTATGGTGTTTACTCTTTATAAATCATAATCACAACACAAACTCCCCAAATGACCCTGGTCAGAAGTTTACACACCCCAGTTATTAATACCACGTATTGCCCCCTTTAGCATCAATGACAGCTTGAAGTCTTTTGTGGTAGTTGTGGATGAGGCTCTTTATTTTCTCAGTAAATTCAAAAAAAGGGATCCGCTCACCTCTACTCTCTCAGGATAGGTGCTCCAAACCAAAATTTGAGTCACCCCTCAAAGATTGAAGTATATAGTAAAAAGAAGATGGAATGGTCACTCTTATATGGAAATATAGGACACTTTATTGGGCATATATCATGGAATTGTGTGCAATAAAATTACAATAAAATGTTAAAACTAAATTTTGATCAATAATATATTAAAAAATAAAATGAAACAAAAAGCAGTGTTGAATGGGTGCTGATGGCTCCAAATGAAACCCCTCTCTATCATTCGCATCCAGACTTGTCCAGTCCCAGGTGCGATAGTTCTATCTGGTTTGCAGAGGTAGGTTGGTGCAAACAGCATTCACTCAGCTAAAAAATCCATATAATAGCAAAGTACATCAGATATAATTATACATCAGATATAAAGTATATAATCCTATAAACAATTAAAAAGAAATGTCACACTGTTTGGGATCTGTGAATGTCTAGATTTTTGTTGTTCACTTGTGTTTGGACACAATTGGTTAAACCGTCTGTATCAAAAGGCTGCTACAAACTGGTTGAATAATGTCAGTTTTCCTGCTGCTGACTGTTGCAATCTACTGTTTGTTTGGCTTGATTGTAGCAGAAATCATTACTTGAATAACCAGCAGTTCATTTGATATGATGCTTCTTAGTATAATACCCACTACTGTGGGCTTACCTTCACCCGCGCCGTCGGTCAAAAAAGGGACTTACTGTGGAGCTCTTACTCCGTTGAATCTGCCGGCGTCCCGGCTATGGAGCTACTCACGTCCCACGTGTCTCTCACAGGTGATGTTAGAATCCAGTCCAAAGTGAGGATCACAGACCTTTCTTTTGCCGGCGCTATTGGATGGCGTGTTGCAGTCTTTTAGGATAGATGAATTTCTTTTGTTTGTAGTGCACTAGGTAGAATCGGAAAGTGGGGTATTCATCCAAGTTTGCTTGACGCCAGACGCGTTTCGGGGAGACGCTTCCCCTTCCTCAGTGGCATACCCCCATTCCTTAAATCGAGGTAATTTATACCCGATGATGGTTCTTCAAAAGATCCGAACTGGATTTGGAATTATATTTTCAAAAGGTGGTCTGGAATTTTTGAATTCCATTCCAGTATTTTCATTCTGGTTTCAATGGGTCTTATTCTGATATATATTGCTTATAATACTTATAATAATGTGGGTTCTTATTCCTCCCATATTTGCTATTATCATCATTTACTTGTACAATACATTTAAAAAATAAAGTCCATTTAAAACAATAAATATATATGCACTCAAGGCAGTTTTCCCAAGCCTTGCGTGGAAGGGTTGTCCCTCCTCCATTGGGATTCTTTCTCAAAAAGCCTATTTGACCAAAAAAAAAAAAAAAAAAAAAAAAAACATATATAGCAAAAAAAAAAAAATATTTTTTTTTTTCTTTCAAAAAACGCATATGCGATTTCAATGCGTTTTTTCTGAATTTGATGCGTTTTTCTTTCCCATTACCTTTAAATCATGATTTTAGTTCATCAAAGTGTCTGGAACATAAATATTGTTGTAAATTATTTTCTACAGACATTATTTGTAATTCTTTTTTCTTCTAAATGACTACATATTATTGATGGATAGGGGGGGCACGTTTGGGGTAGAGGGAGAGTTGCAGTGCTGGGAAAAACAGCCTGACATGCAACTCTCCATCAACACCCAAACGGACCACCCAGTGTTAGATGAACCCAAAAATTTCTAATTCTGCATTTAGGCCTTTTGGTAGGAGGCTACCAAATTCATATATTTTTCTGGATTCCGCTCTTGATAACCTCTCGATCTGGTTACCTCCTCGCCAATGTTTCTCCACCTTTTCCAGCGCCATGAATGAGAGACCCTTAGGGTCTTGATGATGTACGTCCTTGAAGTGCTTAGACAGCGAATGTTTTTCGTATCCTTTAATGATGTTGTTTAGGTGTTCCGCTATTCTAACCTTCAAGGTACGTTTGGTTCTCCCAATGTATTGTCTCAGACATGGGCACTGGATCAGGTAGATCACATTGGAGGAGTCACATGTGAGAAAATGTTTGATGGTCATGGTATGTGAATTTTGTGTGGAGGTGGCTGTTGTTGTTTTCCTTGGGAACTTGGTTTTCCTACAGCCTGAACATCTCCCACATCTAAAAAAACCTTTCGGTTGAAGCCAATTTAATGTTGGACCTTTTTTCATTTTTTCTTTTACTGAGGGAGCTATTTGAATTCCTAAGTTCGGAGCCCTTGAATATGTGATTTTGGGGATTGGGGGCAGAAACGTTCCTATAGTTTTATCCCTATGTAGATGGTGCCAGTGGGATTTTATAATGGATTCCACTTGTTTTGCCTGAGTGTTATAGGGCAAAATAATCCTAAAGTCTGTGTTACTTTCTCGTTCTGGCTTTTGTGTAGGTACGAAAAAGGTTTTCCGATCCAACTCCTTTACTTTTTCAAGGGCTTCTCTAATAATTGCATCTGGGTAGTCTTTTTCTTTAAATTGGCTACTCATATCCTTGGCTTCTTCCTCAAATATGTCATCTTCCGTGCAGTTACGCTTAAGTCGGCGGAACTGCCCGAAAGGGACATTTGTCAGCCAACGAGGCAGATGACAGCTTGAAAACGGGATATATCCATTCCTGGCCGTAGGTTTATGGAAGGTGTTACATAAATATCTATCATTTTTTCGTGTGATCTCGATGTCAAGAAATTCAACTTTGTCGCCTCCAAAATTGGATGTGAATTTCAAGTTGTTTTTATTGTCATTGATCTTACTGACAAAATTATCGAGACCCTCTGATGTTCCTCCCCAAATAAAAATGATATCGTCTATATATCGCCGCCACAGGGCCAGGTCTGCCCCCAGGGTCAGATCGATGTTGTTTGATTCCCATTGCGCCAAAAACAAATTGGCATAGCTGGGGGCAAACCTGGTACCCATGGCGGTTCCTCTCCTCTGTAGATAGAATTGATCAGAGAAGAGAAAATAATTATGATATAAGATATGATTCACCCCCTCCAAAATATATTCTATTTGGTTTTCATTCCATAATTTATTTTCGGACAATTGATCCCTCAGGGCTGCAATGCCCTGGTCGTGGTCGATGATAGTATAGAGGGACTGGACGTCCAGGGTACCCATTATCCAATGGTCCTGAACGTCCAGGCCCTCCAAAACGCCCACAATCTCTGTTGTGTCACGTATATATGATTTTATCTTCTTTACCTCTGGTTGGAGCAGAGTATCTATATACTGCGACAGATTTACTGTTAGGGATCCAATGCCCGAAATGATGGGACGGCCCGGTGGGTCCACTGTACTTTTGTGGACTTTTGGAAGGCAATAAAAAATGGGTAGTCTGCCCGGTATATCCAGAATAAAATTATACTCTTGTTGTGTTAGGATCTTCTGTTGTAGTCCTTTTTCACAGAATTGGGAAAGAGCCCGTTTAAACTCTTCAGTGGGGTCCTTTTTTAAGGGAATGTACGTGGTTTGATCTGCCAGCTGTCTATGACATTCCTTATTATATTGGTCTTCCCCCCAAATCACTATTGCCCCTCCTTTGTCCGCAGGACGAATGACTATTTTTTCATTTTTCTGTAGTTCCCTTATAGCTTTAATCTCTCCCCTTGTCAAATTGTTTTTATAACTATTCTTTATTTTTATTTTCTCCAAATCCGCCTCCACACTTTTTTGAAATGTGGCCATTTCTGGACCATTCTCAGATGGTAAAACTGCCCATTCTTCCTGTTGAAAAAAAAAAAGCAATTCCACCACAGTTTTACGTGATTTTTATTTACGACATTCGATGTGCGATAAAACTGACTGGTTACTTTTATTCTACAGGTCAGATCGAATCCGGCAATACCTTATATGTATAGTTTTTCTTGCGTTTTAATAGTGATAAAAAATTTAAAATATCCGATTTTTTTTGTCGCCATATTTTGAGCCCCATAACTTTTTTGTAATTATGTGTACGGAGCTAGGTCGGGGCTCATTTTTTGCGGGGCAATCTAAACTTTTTACTGATACCATTCTGGGGTGTTTAAGACTTTTTGATCACTTTTTATTTACATTTTAGTAGCAAATGAAGTGACCAAAAACGGCGAATCGGACATTTGGACTCTTTTTTTTTTTCTGTTTTGCTGTTTGCCGTATGGGGAATATATTTTTATACAATGGGCGTTTTTACACATTGCGAAACCCATGATGTGTCTTTTATTTTAATTTTGGGAAAAGGGGGGTGATCTGAATATTTATGGGTTTTTTTTACACTTTTTTATAGTTCCCAGGTTACACACACATCTCTGTAACACAGTACACAGCTCTGCTACCTGCAGGTTGCACATACATCCCTGTAACACAGTACACAGCTCTGCTACATGCAGGTTACACATACAGCTCTGCTACACAGTACACAGCACTTCTACATGCAGGTTACACACACATCTCTGTAACACAGTACACAGCTCTGCTACATGCTGTTACACACACTGCTCTATATACACAGTACACAGCTCTGCTACATGCAGGTTACACACACATCTCTGTAACACAGTACACATCTCTGCTACACAGTACACAGCACTGCTACCTGCAGGTTGCACATACATCCCTGTAACACAGTACACAGCTCTGCTACATGCAGGTTACACATACAGCTCTGCTACACAGTACACAGCACTGCTACATGCAGGTTACACGTACAGCTCTGCTACACAGTACACAGCACTGCTACCTGCAGGTTGCACATACATTCCTGTAACACAGTACACAGCTCTGCTACATGCAGGTTACACATACAGCTCTGCTACACAGTTCACAGCTCTGCTACATGCAGGTTACACATACAGCTCTGCTACACAGTTCACAGCTCTGCTACATGCAGGTTACACATACAGCTCTGCTACACAGTACACAGCTCTGCTACATGCAGGTTACACATACAGATCTGCTACACAGTACACAGCTCTGCTACCTGCAGGTTACACGTACATCTCTGTAACACAGTACACAGCTCTGCTACCTGCAGGTTACACATACAGATCTGCTACACAGTACACAGCTCTGCTACCTGCAGGTTACACATACAGATCTGCTACCTGCAGGTTACACATACATCTCTGTAACACAGTACACAGCTCTGCTACATGCAGGTTACACATACATTTCTGTAACACAGTACACAGCTCTGCTACATGCAGGTTACACATACATCTCTGTAACACAGTACACAGCTCTGCTACATGCAGGTTACACACACATCTCTAGTGCAGAGCTCTATTTGATGGCTACTGTTCTGTACACTCTACCAGCTGCTGTGCACATCTGACCCCTCCCACACACGTGACTCGTCACATGGTCATGACGTCATCACAGGTCCTTTGCTTCTCCAGCAGCTAGCAGCTCCGTCAGGTGAAGAGTGAGTGTAGTAGGGCGTATTTTGAGTTAGGGAGGACGGAGTTTTGGCTGATGTCTGAGGGAGGACAGAGTTTTGTCTGAGGTCTGATGGAGTTTTGCCTGACGGAGGACGGAGTTTTGTCTGATGTCTGAGGTCTGATGGAGTTTTGGGTGACGGAGGACGGAGTTTTGTCTGATGTCTGAGGGCTGATGGAGTTTTGTCTGACGGAGGACGGAGTTTTGTCTGATGTCTGATGGAGTTTTGCCTGACGGAGGACGGAGTTTTGTCTGATGTCTGAGGGCTGATGGAGTTTTGCCTGACGGAGGATGGAGTTGTGGATGATGTCTGACGATGTCCTAATATGTATGCCGTACTTTAGGGTCAAATTGGCTTCTCAAGGAGATATATATGTTAAAGGCATCCCTTCTGTCTCATTCAGTAGCTATATAACTATTGAGTGCTTTTTTAAAAAAAATACATTTACACATTTAACCCTCCATTTTAATTATATTATTTACCCCAGTGTTAAATTCACACCCCCTGGATGCTTTAATCATATATATAAATATGATAATTTGGGGCAGGGTAATGAGCCCGTTCCTCCACACCATAGAGAAAAGTGTGCAGATACTTCATATGTTTGGAAAATGTAATAAAAAGTTTGTGAAAAAAAAACAAAAAAAAAACTCCCTGAAATGAGAAGTGCACCTCCCTGAAATGAGTTTTTGCAGGTTGGGATGTCTGTTACTATGGAGATGAGCGCAATGGAAGCGCTCATCTCCCTGTGCCCAACTGCGGCGGCTCACTTGGGGAGGGATTTTAGTTGGGGACCTTGCCTCAGGCACTCAAAACACCTACAACATCCAGGGCACCTCACATACCATCAGGTCTGGTCCCTATCTACAGATTGTGCCCCAGAGGAACTAGTGTCTGCCTCTCTTTCACTGTCGCATGCCTGCCCAGGGTTCTCCTCAGAAAAGTGAGTAACCCTCAATTGCCCATACCGTGACCTCACTGTCGCTATACCCTGCAGGTCTGGCGTGCTGCACAAGTACAGGCCCTAGTGGATTGGGTGGATGACAGTGCCTCCAGTTCCTTCACATTGTCTCCCACCCAGTCTCCTGCTGAAAGATCAGAGTTGGCACCTGCAGCCGATGTCCATCAGTCTTTCACCTCACCCACTTGCAAATCAGCCAAACAGTCTGAGCCCCAAGTCATGCAGCAGTCTCTTCTGCTTTTTGATGACTCTGTTAGCAGGGTTTCCCAGGGCCATCCACCTAGCCCTGCACCAGAAGTGGAAGAGATTGAGTGCAACGATGCCCAACCACTTATGTTTCAGGATGAGTACATAGGAGGACCATCGCAGCACGTCTCGGATTATGACGAAACACAGGTGCCAACTGCTGGGGCTTTCTGCTGTGCAGACTGACAAGGAGTTCAGGGGTTAACATATTTGCATTGTTGGCTGTTTTATACCCCTGCTCTACATAGCAGACAGGGAAATAACTTTAAAAAATGTGTCTGTTACATTGGTTGGTGACATTAACCCATTTCTGCCGTTTAAAAATCCCTGCTCTGCATAGTTGACAGGGACTTAAATTTCTAAAATTCATTGCAAGAACGAATCCATCTCTTCGCTTGTCATGTGGACAGACGGATCCATCTTGTATCTTTTTACACATTTTTACCGGTCTGCGCATGCGCAGACTGGAAGGACGAATCCAGCACTAATACATTCCTAATGCAGTTTTTTTTTTTTTTTAGAGCCCATTCATTTCTATGGGATCACTGCTACTCTGCTATCCTGGCCCCGACCAGTGTCCCCATGCAGCCATACACTAGAGGGGTTGTCTCATTCAGGTAGGAGCCGCTGCAGCTCTTACAACCCCTGGCGATTCGCTGATTTTGCTGGGGGTTGCCAGTCATACCCTCTGCAACAGCTGGAATAACATTCCTGTAATGGAGACTTAGTATTATGAAGCGGCGGTGTATGTCTGTCCATGTAATATTTGGGTGGCTCAGGTTCACCAGAGTGGAAGCTGCTTTTAGCTTATCAGTAAAATAAAACAGAACAGACTGCAAACTGGGTCTTTACTGGTAACAGTACAGACTGGTGATCTCAGTGGAAGTGAATCCTCCATAACATTTATATCGAGCATGATATTACAGTAAATGCGCCCACTGTATAATATTTATCACACAGGTATTAATGGTTAATAGTGTAGTAATGGGCTAGATGAAAGGTCAGAAGTCACAGAGGGGAGATACACATAGTGATGTCATAGTTGTGTATGAAAGGTCAGAAGTGACAGATGACATAGCGGCTATTATGACATCACCGAGTTCTAGACAAAAGGTGGCTGCTCAGGAGACATAGGTGTGATTGTGAAGAGAGAAGAAGGTGCGCACATCACTCCCCTGCGACTACAGTTCCCCTGCGGAAAAATGAGGATTGTACTGCTGCTATTTATTTGGACAGCCTTTGTATCCTGCCGTCCACTACCTCCATTTAGACTACCTTCAGGAATAGAGACTGACCTGCAGGAGTCACCCAGTAAGTGTCCTCCATGTGTATAGTATGGCGTTTATAAGAGTAATACATGCACTGTCATCCGGTTTTTATGTTCAGTGTGACTAAGACTAGGACTACACCTGGGGGATTTATTAAAGGCTCTTCTCCAGTTTTCCAGCATATAAAAGTCTTATTTTTTCAGCAAGCCACATTTTGCACAAAAATTTGCAACTTTTTGTGATTTGTGGCCTAAGAAAAGAGTAAATTATAGCAGACATCTATGCCAGATCATTTACCTTTACTGGTACATGGACAGCAAGAAAACACACCAAATGTATAATGAGGCCTTCACATAAAATGTAGCACATATTACTCCAGCACATCCCTTACTAAGACCAGCATAGGAACTGCCAGTCTTCATAAATATCCCCCAGATTTCTTCTCTCACACTACAAAATAAAAAATACTGTGAAATTACTACTCATAGGAATACACTGAGTAAAATCGGTTAGGTGATCTGCTGTAAGTCACCGAGAAGTAATGTGATAACTGTTATGAGATCGCCGGGTTCTAGACAAATGTTCAGGAGATGTAGAGGTGATTGTGAGGGAAGGTGAAGGAGAACACGTCGCTCACCTGCGATTATAGTTTTCTTTCTAAAATAATAGGAGTTTTGTTGATTTTAATTTGCACATCATATAGAGCGCAGATCACTCAGAAATCCCTCATTATGCTGTCAGTTTCTGCTCGTGAAAAATGAAGGTTGGTTTGGGCAGCAAAGGCAGTTCTTCTTTAAGACAATTTCATAAATGTGTCCTAATCTGCATCCCTAGTTATATGACTTATTGTTACTGTCATTCTCAGGAACAATGTGGATGCTAGACCTCGAAAGTACTAAGATGCTCCAGGGCATGAAATTTGGATTGATCATGGCTATTCCATTCTTCGTCCTCCTTGTGTTCCTGGTGGTATTTGCCGTCATCCTCTACTGCACGTATGTAATATTTCACTTTACGTATAACACTATGACATTACAAATCCACTCCTTCGATCTAAGTCATTATTACAGATGTTGCGACAGATCTTACAATCTTAGATAAATCACACAATGTCGCCTTCCTAGCCGCACATTCTGACATCACACACTGCACATAACTGCTCTCTCTATATATGTATACTATAATAATGTCTTTGTGTTTATTACAGGTTTTGCCGCAAAAAGACAGACACCTGAGAACATCACAGCCCTGCTATAAAGTGAAACGTCAGATTTTAAAAAATCGGCCTGGGATTTAAAGAATAACTGTCACAATTTTTTTTTTTTCAATATTGGATATTGGTGATTAATATCCCCTTGTTTGCCATGTTCTAACTTCTGGCTCTTTAGTAAATAACTCCTAAAAACCACATTTATGTCCCAAGTATATGCTATTCTTACCTAAGATTAAAATCTTATCCGTCTTCCAATTGTGCTTAGATGGAAGACGAAGGACGCACAAGGAGGCCGTCCTCCTGCCTGCGTGTGCGTTCATGTTGCTGGCCAGAACTGACCACGAAGCAGTCAGCTGCTGCTGGCTTGTTGCTCCACTTCCTCTCTTGTCTTGAGGAGGGCATGTAGTACGCTCATGTGAACGACGGCTTCACCCTCAGGACTCCAGATGGCGATCAAAATGGTCGCCAATGCAACTTAGAATTTACAAATGGTGACAAGACTTTTTAGCCTTGTCGCCATTTGCGACTAGATCCGCCGCCGCAGCTCTGCAGTTGAATACAGCGGCGGGCACAGGAGATGATAGTTCTCTGCCCCACCGCCGATGTTCTTCTCAGCAGCGCAGTGGAGAAGGAGTCTCTCCCTCCCCCTGTGCTGCTGCCGCCACCAATATAAAGAGCTGCAGTGGTGTATGTCATGAACGTACCTTTACGCAGACGGATACCGCACATGAAAAGGGGTGGTTAACTTCCGGTTAACCCTTTTATAGATTCAATTTGGTATACTGCCACCACGTGTTTTAATGGCACGCGAACTGACTACTGGTCACTCACCCTCACGCAGAGCAGGGAATGAACCAGCTACGGCTTGCTGACCAATCGCAATTGTTCAGCCAAGCAACAATCAAAATGACCTTTCTCACACAAAATGGTAACGTTACTCTCTTCAGTGACAGCTGCAGCCCGTGGCCATCAGTCTTTCACCTCACCCACTTGCAAATCAGCCAAGCAGTCTGAGCCCCAAGTCATGCAGCAGTTTCTTCTGCTTTCTGACGACTCTGCTAGCAGGGTTTCCTAGGGCCATCCACCTAGCCCTGAAGTGGAAGAGATTGAGTGCAACGATGACCAACCACTTATGTTTCTAGATGAGTACATGGGAGGACCACCGCAGCACGTCTCGGATGATGACGAAACACAGGTGCCAACTGGTGTGGCTTTCTGCAATGTGCAGACCGACAAGGAGGGCAGGGGTGAAGACTGGGTGGAAGATGATGTGGAGGACGATGAGGTTCTCGACCCCACATGGAATCAAGGTCATGTGAGTGACCTTTGTAGTTAGGAGGAAGTGGTGCTGGTCGCACAGAGCCACCAGCACAGCAAAAGAGGGAGCAGGGTACAAAAGCAGAGCAACCGCCCCTAGACAGTACACCTGCTACTGCCCACCACACCAAGGGACCGAGCACACCAAAGCCAGCTCCAAAGAGTTCCCTGGCGTGGCATTTGTTCAGACAATGTGCTGATGACAAGACACGAGTGGTTTGCACGCTGTGCAATCAGAGCCTGAAGCGAGGCATAAACGTTCTAAACCTGAGCACAACCTGCATGACCAGGCATCTAAGTGCAAAGCACGAGCTGCAGTGGAGTATGTGATGAATGTACCTGTACACAGACGGATACCACACGTAACAAGGGGTAGTTAACTTCCGGTTAACCCTCTTATAGATTCAATTTGGTATACTGCCACAACGTGTTTTAACGGCACACAAACTAACTACCGGTCACTCACCCTCACGCAGAGCAGGGAATGAACCAGCTCCCGCTTGCTGACCAATCGCAATTGTTCAGCCAAGCAACAATCAAAATGACCTTTCTCACACCAAATGGTAACGTTACTCTCTTCAGAGACAGGATTCGTTAATTGCTTTGCTTAAAACAAGGAGAACTTAGCAAATAAGATTCTTCAATCTTTTACTAAAAGGTGAAAGGAAAAGCAGTGCATATATACATTTACAATGACTATTCTAGATAATTATTCAAGTTAATAGTAATTCACGACAGTAAAAATAAAAGGAAAAATGGATGAAAAGTATACTTAAGTTCCTGTGTTTCAGTCCTTGAGGCCGTTGTGCAATCCGATTGGTATAATATCAGTGGACCCTGAGCACTGACATTCAGAATGCGATACAAATCCAGGTGTTAAGGCAAGGCAGGATTGCCATACAATGCCCTGACAGCATCTTATAACAGTTCTAAAACAGGAGATGCCAGCAGTTCTGTCCACCAATGGTATGAACGTGTGGGCAGGGTCGAGGAGGTGTCAGCAAGGTTTATGACCCATTTAAGGTCAGCCCAGAATGTCCTTATTCTGGCTGAGCCCACAGTTCTGTGGAACCACAAAATACAGCTATGACATGTATTATTGACTGTACTGTCTTCTCTTCAGTAGCCATTGCATATTTTTTTGTTAATGTGTGTTCATATAGCTTGCTGATTTTTCAAGTGCTGATTTTTATAAGTGCATTGGAGATAATAAGGAGACTAACTTAGACTAACTCAGAGCTTTTCCACTGTAGCAGAACTTCAGCGGTGTTTCTGGTAGATACTCAGACACTGTGTTTCAAAACAGGTGAGGAATTTGTTAGACAGGTTATCACTATTGTCTGATTGCAAATGAGCATAGGTGATTAAGGTGTTAAATTTGTTGTTGGGGGAGGAGCTTTTGTGGGAGTGTGTGTATATATAGCCACATAGTATTAGCTTACCTAATTATAGCTTGCTGTTTTTCCAAGTGCTGATTTTTATAAGTGCATTGGAGATATTCAGGAGATACTCAGGAGGTAATCTGTGGATACAATCTAAAAAAGTAAGATTTGTTTGTTTAAAATCTTTCCCCTCTTTAAAATGGCAGACCTGGTTCTGTGCAGGAATTGTTGTGTTTTTATTTCAGGTTCCACTCTTCAGAGATCTGGATGCTGTCTGATCTGTAGACAGCTCTCCATAATGCAGCAGGAAATCGCATTTTTGAAATCTGAGATTTGTAAATTAACCGTTAAACAAACTCAGGCTGAGAATGTTGCAATGTCACTGCCACAGAGGCCCCTAGAAATGGAAGATGGGTTGCTGCAGGTTCTGGTAGACTGAGAGTTGTTGATAGAAGACATGTCCCACAGTCTGTGGCTCTCCATAATTCATTTGCAGCACTTTCAGAGTGCAAGAGCAACATGGAGGATGGCTCAAGCACAGTTGGTGAGAAACAATTATCTCCCATGCCTAAAGTATGCAAGACTGCAGCCAAAGACAAAAAGGAGAAGGTGAGGACTGATAGCAAGCAGCTGTTGGTGGGCGATTCCATCATAAGAGGTGTCACATAGGGGGGCACAGCGTGATGTAGGGGGGCCATGGCCCCCTCTGCCCCCCCCTCCCCGGTGACGCCACTGGACGCGATTTGGCTAGGCCGCTGCTAAGCAACCGCAGCGCTCGTGTATCACATTGCTAGAAAAGAAGGCTAGTTAATCGTATAAATATGGAATTAACTAGCAGGGCTAATATTGTAACATTTAAAGGTGGATCTAGACGGCATAAGGATACAACAATAAGGCAAAAAATAGATGGTCAGAGTTCACTGTATATATCTATTATGTGTAAAGAAACTATATGTGCCAAGAGGGAATATTGATTCTTAGCAAACCTATAGACACATATATAGAGATGGCCTTGCGGTTCACCCGGCGATTTTTTTGCAGCGAACTTTGCGTGTTCGCAATTTGCCAAACATGTGAACATATGGAGATGTCCGCCGGCGCCATATTCTTTTGCATTGCGCCAAACTTTGACACATGACACATCCATCAGATCCGGCAGCCATTTTACATTCTGTGTTTTGCCAGTGTAGGGAGAGGTTGCTTTGTGGAACAGGGACAGTCTGTTAGGGACACCAAATGCTAGCTAATAGGGCCACAAAAGTCCTTTTAAGGACTGGTATAGGTGTGCTATTGATACTGAGGGGTGTGAAATACTTATATTTTATAACATAGACAGTATATTATAGTGCATTTGTATTGTGCAGCAGTTGTGTGCGGCTCTGCTGCGATACAGCAGCTATATAGAGGGACAAACGCTATTGGAACAACTAATTGCAACTGGTGTGATATACCTGTTTCCCCTGATTGAGGGGTTTGATATACCTTCTTTCACAAAATAGTGATTGAGGGCTGCTATATACCTGTTGCCCCAAATAAACAGGGTGGTATGATGTAACTGTTGTGGCAAAAAAAATTATTGAGGGGTGCGATATACCTGCTTTCACAAAATACTGATTAAGGGGTTTTATATACCTGTTTCTACCAAATATTGATTGAGGCCTGCGATATACTTACTTCCACAAAATATTGATTAAGGGGTTCGATATACCTGGTCCACCAAATATTGATTGAGGGCTGCGATATACCTGCTTTCACAAAATACTGATTAAGGGGTTTGAAATACCTGCTTCCATAAAAAACTGATTGAGGGATGCGATATACCTGCTTCCACAAAATACTGATTGAGGGCTGCGAAATACCTGCTTCCACAAAATACCAATTAAGGGGTTCGATATGCCTGCTTCGACCAAATATGGATTGAGGGGTGCGATATACCTGCTTACACAAAATACTGATTGAGGCCTGCGATATACCTGCTTCCACAAAATACTGATTATGGGGTTTGATATACCTGCTTCCACCAAATATTGATTGAGGACTGCGGTATACCTGCTTCCACAAATACTGCTGTTCTGTAGAGACTTAGGCACAGGGTCATTTTGAAAATGACAGGCAGAGGAAGAGGCAGGCCATTCCGCAGGAGTGGTAGGGGTAGGGCAGATGCACCAGGCCTGAGCCTAAGTGGGAAGTTGGAGAAGGCGTGCATGATTACTTCAAAAGGCGCACCAGAGTTGGTTGAGTGGCTTACTCAGCCTTCTGCTTCTGCACTCTCCTCTTGCTCTGTATCTGCACCCTTCTCACTCTCTGCTGTGTGCACCCCCAAATACACAACCACCACCACCATTGCCCCTCCACTCAAGTCAGAGGAATTATTTTCCCATCTATTCCCAGACCTTACCGATGCACAGCCATTCTTGACATCAGATGAGGAAGAGGAGGTAAAAACGGCCATTACCCAGCAGTCTGACGACAGTACCCAGATCAGCCCAAGGAGAGGTCCCCGCTGTTGCTGCCTACTCTGAGATCTCAAATGTCAGTGGTGGTGAATGTGACGATGATGACATGTCAATGGACGTCATATAGCTGCCCAAAAGAGAGGAAGAGGAGGGGAGTTCAGAGGGATAGACGGAGCAGCAGAGAGGTAGGAGAAGGAGGAGAATCAGGCAGAGCTCGCAGGGCACAGGAGGCAAAAAACAGATTGCAAATATATCTGGAGCGAGCCATCTACCATGCACGGTCACTTCTGGAGCTCCCAGGATGCAGGCACATGGCTCCGCAGTGTAGGCTTATTTTAACGTGTCAGCTGCTGACAATAGTGTTGCCATCTGCAGCCTGTGCTGTCAACGCATAAGTCGAGGTAAGGCACCTGGCCTCCCATAAACGAGCCCAGTGGGAGCAACGCCATCATAACCCACAAAGCCACACTCCAGGTGCTCCATGTAATGCCTCTTCTCCTTCTAATCTCCTCTGATTTGTTCTTCACTTCAACTTCCACCATGCCGTCGTCATGTTACTCTGGCAGAAGGCAGGCTTCTGTGGCCCAAATGTTTGAGCGTAAAAAGTTGATGACGCCGAATAACCCTCTTGTTCAAAGGATGACCATTGGCTTTTCGGAACTGCTAGCCCGCCAACTACTGCCATATAAACTGGTGGACTCGGAGGCCTTTAGAAAATTTGGCACGCCTCAAATATTTCTCCCAGAAGGGCATACCAGAGCTATATGGCCACGATCAGCGGCAAGTGATTATATCTCTGGCACACAATGTCAGTGCCAAGATACATTTGACCACAGACATGTGGTCTAGCAAACACAGGCAGGGAAGGTACATACCTTTTATTGCCCACTGGGGGAACCTTCTAACGGCCGTAAAGCATGGAACCCGTGGCTCCTGTGTGGATTTGGTGTTACCGCCACGGATTGCATGCAGGCCTGCCTCTTCTCCTCCTCCTCCTCCTACTTCATCCTCTGTCTCCTCCTCTTCCACTGCTACAGCCTCTTCCGCTGCACCCCCCATGCTCCCCGGAACCTTTTCGACTTCCCAGGTGAGATGTTGCCGTTATGTGCTGCAGCTGTTGTGCCTGGAAGCCAAGAGCCACACTAGTCCTGCACTGCTTTCAGCTCTGCAGTCTCAGGCCGATCAGTGGCTAACCCCACTTAATTTGACAGTTGGTAAAGTGATGTGTGACAATGGTACCAATCTGCTCAGCATGCCATGCTGAAACAGGGCAAAATGACACACGTCCTGAATTTTGTCATACAGCAATTTGTTGCCAAATACCCTGGGGTCCAGGACGTCTTTCAGCAGACTATGCCTCGCCTTGCTGACGTTCAGCGGCGACACCACTACCACTTGCCTGTCAGAGGTCTGATTTGTGACAGCTCGACGCGCTGGAACTCCACCTTGTATATGATTGATAGGTTGCTCCAGCAGCAACGTGCCGTTAACAACTACCTGTACAAATTCTGCAGCAGGATACGTTCTGGGGAGCTTGGTTTCTTTTCACCGCGCCAGTGGCTGCTCATGCGTGACGCATGCACACTTCTTCGGCGATTTGATGAGATCACCAAACTGGTCAGTTGCAGCCAGGGCGCCATCAGTGACATCGTACCTTACGCCTTCTTTCTGGAGCGTGCATTGTGTCGTCTCATTGATCAAGCCGTCGAGGAGCAGGAGCTGGAAGATGAGGAAGTCGCAATGCTGGATGAATTCCCAGGGGGGCTACTCCATCTAAGACAAGTCAGCAGGAGTCTGAAGAGGAGGATTGTGACTGGGGGGAGGAGGAGGAGCAAGAAAAGCAGGCTTTGAGGGGACTTTAAACCTTTCAGAGATCCCTGGTGTTGTCCGTGGCTGGGGCCTTCATGCTCCAGTGTTTGAAGAGGGACCCCTGTATAAAAAGCATAAAGGGAAAGGACCAGTACTAGATGGGAACGTACTTAGACCCCCGGCACAAACACAAAATGGCGGACATGTTACAAGCATTACAGAGGGCTGTCAGAATGCAGCATTTCCAGGCCTTGCTACAAGAGATGCTGCATTCTGATGTTTCTGGCGCTGGCAGAGGAATTTCCACCCACAGCAAAACAGGTGTGGGTACCAATCCTACCACGCCTGCAAGAACAGGGCGGTTTGAAGATGTGTTGGTCACTTCGTATATGAGATCATTCTTGCAGCCAACCCATCGACAGCCGCCCTCCAGATCCAGCCTCAGGGAACGCCTAGACCGACAGGTGCCTGACTACATCGGGTTAACGGCCGATGTGGACGCTCTGAAAAGCGAGGAACCCCTGGACTACTGGGTGGTCATTTTTTGGTAGTTTTTATTATGTAAGCCTCACTAAGTGACTTCAGACCTGAACTGGTTCTTAAAAAGTGAGTTTTGGAAATTTTCTGAAACATTTCAAGATTTGCTTATAAACTTCTAAGCCTTCTAACGACCCCCCCCCCCCCCCAAAATGTCATTCACAAAATGATCCAAACATATGTCTATATGGGAAATCTAAAGTAATAACTATTATATGAGGTATCACTATCTGTTTTAAAAGCAGAGAAATTGAAATTTGGAAAGTTGCGAATTTTTCCAATGTTTAAAAAAAAAAGACAAATATTGACTGAAATTTACCACTTTCATGAATTACAATGTGTCACAAGAAAACAATCTTACAATGGCTTGGATAAGTAAAAGCATTCCAAAGTTATTACCACATAACTGACACATGTCAAATTTCCAAAAACTGGCCTGGTCCTTAAGGTGAAAAATGGCAAGGTCCTGAGGGGGTTAAAAGTCAATATCTTAACATTAGGAAAAAGGCAGAGCTTGAAAGGGGTATTCCAGCCAAATCCATAGGCTATATTGAATTTGTTTCACATGCCAAGCAATCCAAATGAAAATCAGTTCAAAATGAAAGTTACACTTTAATTGCTTTCAATGGGCATCAAGGCAGTATTTTTTAGATAAATAATGGCCATTAATGTGACCAAAAAGGGCATGATGGGTGTTTTAAACCCGAAGCTTAAGCACAACGTCTTCCTGCTACACCATTATTGGCTAAGATAAACCAAAGTCTAGTTCAGACAATGCTGATTTGATGACTGTTTTGCTTACCTTTTTGTAAGCAAAAACTTGGAAGGAACGCCAGTCTGATACTGATAACGTGCATTGTGTCGTCTCATTGATCAAGCCGATCAAGATATGCAATGATCGTATGTGTTTCTCATACTGGCTACAGTGACAAAAGATGCCTGTTTACACAAGGGGACATACTGACAAGAAACAATCATTTTTAGTTTGACATTGACAAATTAACTTTGATTGAATTTGTCAGTGTAAAGGCCATTAAGGGGTGTCTAATGAAAACAATATTCTACACACTGATGAGCAAAAGGGTAACAATGTTTTGAACTTTTGACTTTCAGGCTCCATATCTCACCATTCACTACAGCTTCGAATGTGAGACTACCATCATTTTATAGACAATCATCGTGGCTACCTCATACAAAAATTGGACTTTCAACTATTTAGCATATGGTTAGTTAGTTATGCAGATTCTTGTCATGTAACTGCATTGTTACTGTTTTGCTCCTAAAATTCTAAATTTTAAATTTTAATTTTTATTATTTTGTTAATCCATCTTTGGCTTTCAATACTGCCTGATTCCTTCTGGGCATGCTCTCGAACAGATTCAAGCATGTCTTGGCTGAAATCTGTTCCTCAGGCTCTTCTACACGTTCCCAATGTTGGTGCATACTGGTTGAATCACTTGGGTACGAATACAGCTTTTTCTTTAACTCTACCCACAAGTGTTCGATTGGGTTGAGGTCTGGAGACTGTGGGGCCAATCCAATGGCCAATCCAATGCCTCTACTTCATTGTTCCATTTGTTCACCAATCTCGATGTATGCTTTTGGTCGTTGTCCTGCTTGAACACTATATAGTACTCTTCGTACCCATAGTTCTCGAGTGTACGAAGTCTTGTAGGATACTCACATATAGCTCAGCATTGAGACCACCATCGATCCTTGTCAAGTATTCAACGCGTTTGGCTGTGAAACACAATATCATCAGGCTTCCTCCACCAAACTTGACAGTCCCTTCAATTTATCAATTCATTAGCCCCATTTTCCCTTGTTTCTTCCAGACCTATTTGCACCCATCAGAGCCCAGTCTATTGACTTTCGTCTCATTGCTCCAAATCACCATGTTCCAATATTCTACTGTCCACTGTTCATACTTTGTTTTGCAAACTGGAGCTTATGCTTCTTATGACAATATTGAAGTAGAGGCTTTTGGGCCACCATTCCAGAATTGTGTAATGCTCGTATCACAGTGCTTGCATGGACACCTGTGATCTCACTATTATGAAGCATACGAGCCACCTCCAATGCTGTGTTTGTCACGCCAGAACTGACCTTGTGATGAGCCAACTTGTCGACTCTGATATTTTGTCTGTACATCCATCTTTTGGCTTTGGAATGGATGGACTTCATTTTGTATTCTTACAACTGTCATGGCACTCACATGATGTAGTTTGGCAATTTTCTATGGATGAGCTGGATGATTCTGTTTCTTTTTTCTTGGGAAATCTTCTTCATGGCTGCTCCTGGATTCAAACCAGTGACCTTTCGCTTGAGACTCTACCTGATAACACACTGAGATATTAGGGAATGTGAGAACAGGTTGTAATTTGCAACATACAAGAAGAAAAAGATAGTTCCACCACCAGGAGCTAAACAGTAACAATGCAGTTACATGAAAAGAATCTGCATAACTAATCATATGCTAAATAGTTGCAAATCCTATTTATGTATGAGATAGCCAAGATGATTGTCTTTAAAATTACGGTAGTCTCACATTCGAAGTTGTAGTGGATGGTGAGATATTGAGCCTGAAAGTCAAAAGTTCAAAACATTGTTACCATTTTGCATGTCAGTGTATACAGAACAACAGAACTAAGCTCATTATATAAATACAGCATCAGAACCAAGCGCAGTACATAAATGCAGTCCTAGAAGAAAGAACATTACATAAATACAGAACCAAGCATGGTACATAAATACAACAAAATAAGGAAGGACCATACATAAATAGAGCACAAGAACCAATCATGGTACAGCACTAATCAGACAAAGTCAGAGGCAGAACAAACATTTACATTTAGTGACTTACATGTAGTGTGACATCTCCTCCAGAGTTCTAGTCTTTCCTTTCCTTTTCATCCATTTCAGACCATAAGAGTTAGCTTCTCCAGGTCATGACCCGTCTCTGCAGAGCTTCTCACTTTACCAACTCATCCACTGCACCCTATGAACTAATAAAAACCCGTGCCACATGCTGTGCCATGAATATAATAGTTGCATACAATGTGCCCCTGAATGCAATCATGTCTCATATTCCCCCCTTGAAAATAATGGACCACACACACAGTGCTCTTAATGGTAGTACCCCCTATAGATAGTGCCACACAGTCTGTGCCCCCATATTGTGCCACATGCTCTGTGCCCCAATACATAGTACCACATAGTCTGTGTTCCATGCATAGTGCTACATGATCTGTGCATCTTTATTTAGTGAGGCATTCCCTGTGCCCCCTTATATTGTGCCTATATCTTTGACCCTTATGCTCTGTGCTCTCATCTATTGTGTCACCATGCTCTGTGCCTTTTTTGCTGTGCCCTTATGCTCTGTGCCCTCATGCATTCTGCCACCATCCTCTGTGTCCCCATGTACTTTGCTGCCATTGTTTGTCCCCCTTATGAACTGTGCCATCCTGCTCTGTGCCATTATGTTCTGTGCCCTCTATGTCTGTGCCCCCATGTACAGTACCACCACACACTGTGTCCCTATGCTTTGTGCCTCTTATGCTCTATGCCCCTTATGCTTTTTGCCCTTATTCTCTGTGCTTCCATATATTGTGCTACTATGCTCTTTGCCCTCATGCTATGTCACCCAATGCTCTGTGCCCACTATGTTATGTGCCTCATACTCTGTTCCCCCATGTGCTATTCCACTATGCTCTGTGACCTTTACATTCTGTACTGTCATGTACTGTGTCCCTATGCTCTGTGCCTTTATGCTCTGTGCTCCCATGTAATGTGCCACCATGCTGTGTCCGGTATGATCTGTGTCCCCATATGCTGTGCCACCATTGGTTGTGCCCCTTATGACCTGTGCCATCCTGCTCTGTGGCCTCTATGCTCGGTGTCCTTATGTTCTGTGCCCCTTATACTTTGTGCCCTCGTGCTTTGTGCCCTCATGCTCTGTGCCACCATGCTCTGTTCCCTCATGCTATGTTACCCAATGCTCTGTGCCCACTAGGTTATGTGCCTCTTATGCTCTGTTCCCCCATGTTCTATACCACTATGCTTTTTGCCGTGATGCTCTGTGCCTCCATGCTCTTTGGCTCTTTGACCTTTATGTTCTGTGCCCCCTATGTTCTGTGCTTAATGATCTGTGCCACTTATACCCCCCCCCCCCCCCCCATCATCCGTGTCTGGTATATACAGGTGAAACACGAAAAATTGGAATATCGTGTAAAGTTCATTTATTTCAGTAATGCAAATTAAAAGGATAGACTCATTACATGCAAAGCGAGATATTTCAAGCCTTTATTTGTTATAATTTGGATGATTATGGCTTACAGCTTATGAAACCCCAAAGTCACAATTTTGAGGTACTCTTTGCTCAAAGGATATGGATTAATTAGCGGACTAGAGTGTGACACTTTGAGCCTGGAATATTGAACCTTTTCACAAAATTCTAATTTTAAGCTGCATGAATGCAATTCC
The DNA here is from genome assembly GCF_014858855.1 of Bufo gargarizans. Classification (NCBI taxonomy): domain Eukaryota; kingdom Metazoa; phylum Chordata; class Amphibia; order Anura; family Bufonidae; genus Bufo; species Bufo gargarizans. The sequence continues at coordinate 208,692,443 of NC_058081.1, read as the reverse complement.
TTTTAGTTTGCATTACTGAAATAAATGGACTTTTTCACGATATTCTAATTTTTCGAGTTTCACCTGTATACTTATCTTTTCTCAGCCCAGAGACTTCCTCCAGTGAAGCTGGTGTCAGTGCAACATTGCAGGAGGAGGTGTCATATCAGTGTGCCAAATGGCAGGGCAGCAAAACAATGGTTCGCTTGTCCTGCCAGTGCTGAGGTGGATGCTCAGTTGTATCTGGGTCTTGTGGTTGCAGATATAATAGAGTGCAGAGGTGCCCAGAAACCTGGTGAATGGACCCAGTGACCAGGTGCCTAGGAGAGGACACTGTCTAGCGCCCCTTTCAGAAATAAAGGATGATGCACCCTGTGCAGCCGCAAGGGTCACACATCCCTAAGGCCGTCCCTAATAAATAATTAATAAATATGTAGATACGCTAGAACTACAGAATGGAAGAAGTCTGATATTGTAGAGACTATGTCAGCTGCATAATGGATGAGTGGTTGAGTGTTATATGGACAGTGATGAGCATTTTATCTCATTGTATATGAGGGAGATTCTGATTGTTGTGCTAATACCTTTTTATCTGCCTATACCGGTTTCTAATGCATGCTCCATGGCAGAATGTAAAAATATACACAAAAATCTAGCATTTCTTCAATAGACGATTCCTTATCGAAGATGTAACTTGAAGCCTGCGGACATATGAATTATGCATGCAAGTTTAGTTTCACAAGCCGTGAGGAAAAGAAGAGTTCCTAATAGATAGAGTCACACAGACTGGCAGGTAAGGACAGAGAAGGGAATGGCAGCAACAAGTAAAGGAAGGATTCACTTGGCAGGTGTGACAGGCAGATGCATCGCTGAGGGAGGTAGAAAGAGCCTCACGATAAGACTCATTCATAAAGAAGGCAAAGACCCAATGCTATGCAGCAACTACCGCCCCATTTCTTTTCTCAATGTTGACCGACAGCTATTTGCAAAAATTCTAGCCCAAAGATTACAAACTACCCTCCCCTCCCGGCGGTCAGTTCGTGGCGAACTTTGTGCATTCGCGATTCGCCGAACATGCAAACATATGGCGATATTCGCACCCGCCATATTCTTTTACATTTTGAAGAACTTTGACCCATGACACATCCATCAGGTGGTACAGGACAGCCAATTGAGACGTTTCAGCACATGGACATACCCCCTACCTTATAAACAAACTTGATCTGGTTGCCATTTTACATTCAGTCTTTTGCCAGTGAAGGGAGAGACTGTTAGGGACACAAATCGCTAGCTAATAGGGCCACAAAAGTCCTTTTAAGAACTGGTATAGGTGTGCTATCGATAGGTGTGACTTACTGAGGGGAGTGATATACTTATAATAAAATTTCTAACATAGTAAGTATATTATAGTGCATTTGTATTGTGCAGCAGTTGTGTGCAGTGAGTGGCAAACACTATTGGAACAAATAATTTCTACTGGTGTTATTAACCAGTTGCCCCCCCCAAAAAAACTGATTGAGGCAGGGGTGTTATTTACTAATAATACAGTCTATATAGTGCATTTGGAGAGTGCAGCATTTTGTCTGCGGTTTTGCTGCATTACTGCATTTACGCAGAGTGAAAAACACTATTGGAACCAATAATTTCTACAGGTTCACCAGGCTGGAGCCTAAGTAGAAAGTTGCAGAAGGTGCGTGCGATTACGTGAAAGGACGCACCAGACTTGGTTGAGTGGCTCACTCAGCGTTCCGCTTCTGCACCCTCCTCATTCTCTCTATCTGCACCCTCTTCACTCTCTGTTGTGTCCATCCCCAAAGACACCACCATATCCCCTCCACTCGAGTCGAGGAATTATTTTCCCATACATTCTAAGACCTTACTGATGCACAGACATTCTTGACATTGGATCAAGAAGAGGAGGTATCAACGGTCGCCACCCAGCAGTCTGATGACAGTACTCAGATCAGCCCAAGGAGGGTGGTCCCCGCTGTTGCTGCCTACTCCGAGATCTCTAATGTCAGTGGTGATTAAGGTGACAAATCCGATGATGATGTGTCGATGGACGTCACATGGGTGCCCACAAGAGAGGAAGAGGAGGGGAGTTCAGAGGGAGAGACGGAGCAGCAGATAAGGAGGAGAATCAGGCAGAACTTACAGTGCACAGGAGGCAAAAAGCAGACTGCTAATGTATCTGGAATGAAACATCCACCATGCACGGTCATATCTGGCGCTCCCAGAACGCCGGCACATGGCTCCGCAGTGTGGGCTTTTTTTTTATGTGTCCGCTGCTGACAATAGTGTTGCCATCTGCAGTCTGTGCTGTCAAAGCATAAGTCGCTGGAAGCCCAAGACTCACCTAGGGACGACCGTCTTAAGAAGGCATCTGACCTCCCATCACCAAGCCCAGTGGGAGCAACACCGTCGGAACCCACAAAGCCACACTCCCGGCGCTCACCGTCCTGCCTCTTCTCCTTCTCCTCTCTCCTCCCAGTTATCCTCCACTCCACCTTCGACCGTGCCGTTGTCGTGTTCATCTGGAAAAAGGCAGGCTTCCTTGCCCCAAATGTTCGAGCTAAAAAAGATGATGACTTTGGATAAACCTCTTGCCCAACGGCTGACCACTGGCTTGTTGGAACTGCTAGCCCAATATAAACTAGTGGAGTCAGAGGCCTTTAGAAAATTTGTGTCCATTGGAACACCGCAATGGAAAGTCCCCGGAAGGAAATATTTCTCCCAGAAGGGCATCCCAGAGCCATGTTTAGCGACAAGTGAATGTATCTCTGGCACACAGTGTCGGTGCCAAGATACATCTGACCACAGACACGTGGTCTAGCAAACACGGGCAGGGAAGGTAAATAACTTTTACTGCCCACTGGATGAACCTTCTAACGGCTGTCAAGCATGCAACCCTAGCACCCGTGTAGATTTGGTGTTATCACAACAGATTGCATGCAGGCTTGCCTCTTCTTCTCCTCCTCCTACTCCATCCGCCCTCTACTCCTCGGCTGACTCCTCCTTTTCTGCTGCTACTGTCTTTTCCGCTGTGCCCCCCAAGATCCCCAGAACCTATTTGACCTGCAAGGTGAGACGTTGCCATGCTGTGTTTGGTCTGTTGTGCCTGGAAGCCAAGAGCTACACCGGTCCTGCACTCCTTTCAGCTTTGCCTTCACAGGAAGATCAGTGGCTAACCCCGCTCAATTTGACAGTTGGTAAAGTGGTGCGCGACAGTGGTGCCAATCTGCTGAGCAAGCTGAAACAGGGCAAAATGACACACATGCCGTGCATGGCACACGTCCTGAAATTAGTCGTGCAGCGATTCGTTGCCAAATACCCTGGGGTCCAGGATGTCTTGCGGCAGGCCAGGAAAATATCTGTCCATTTTAGAAGATCTTACACGGCCATGGATCGCCTTGCTGACATTCAGCGGCGACACCACCTGCCCATCAGACATCTGATTTGTGACTGCCCGACGCAATGGAACTCCACCTTGTATATGCTTGATAGGCTGCTCCAGCAGAAATGTGCAGTTAATGACTACCTGTACAAACTCTGCGGCAGGACAGGTTCTGGGGAGCTTGTTTTTTTTTTCACCGCACCAGTGGCTGCTCATGTGCAACGCATGCAGACTTCTGCGGCCATTTGAGATTACAAAATGTGTCAGTCGCAGCCAGGGCACCATCAGTGACATCGTACCTTACGCCTTCTTTCTGGAGCGTGCATTGCGACATGTCATTGATTAAGCCATCGAGGAGCAGGAAGATGAGGAAGTCGCAATGCTGGATGAATGGGGGCTACTCCATCTGAGACAAGTCAACAACAGGAGTCTGAAGAGGAGTCAGAGGAAGATGTTGCCGGGGCAGAGGAGGAGCAAGAAGAGCATGCTTTAAGCCTTTCTGGGATACCTGCTGTTGTCCGTGCATGCGAGGAGGAGAACGAGGATGACATTATCCTGGATGATGAGTAGGAGCCAAGCCACTCCACCGCTTCCAGTTTAGTGCAAATGGGGGCCTTTATGCTCCAGAGTTTGAAGAGGTACCCCCATATAAAAAGCATAAAGGGCAAGGACCAGTACTGGGTGGCAACGTACTTAGACCCCCGGTACAAACACAAAATGGCGGAAATGTTACCACCATCACAGAGGGCTGTCAGAATGCTTTTGCGGGCGCTGGCTTCACAGAGAAACAATTGCGGGTACCAATCCAACAGCGCATGGAAGAAGAGGGCGGTTTGAAGATGTGTTAGTCACTTCGTATATGAGATCATTCTTGCACCTAACCCATCGACAGCCGTCTTTCGGATCCAACCTCAGGGAACACCTAGACCGACAGGTGTCTGACTACATCGGGTTAACGGCCAATGTGGACGCTCTTAGAAGCGATGAACCCCTGGACTACTGGGTGTGCAGGCTTGACCTGTGGAACGGTTGGCTTTCCCCTCATCCAGTGACCTGTCCGAAAGGACGTTCATCGCAGCAGGGGGGATTGTGACCAATAAGCGCACTTGTCTAGCTCACGATAGTGTGAACTACCTCACATTTCTGAAAACGAATGAGGCATGGATTTCAGAGGAATACAACACATGTAACGAGTTGACCATGTTTGATTGAAATTCCTCATGATAGCCCACAAATATCCGCCACGACCCAGAACGAATCGTGGTCCCTGTCTTTGGTAAATACAGCGGCATAAAAGGCCTTTTATGTCCGTTGAATGCCTAATTTTTTTGGCCTGCACTGGCCGACAGTCACATATTTATCCTGAGACCACCAAATGTACCTCCAGCCACAGAATCCAAAGTTCTTTTCTGTCTGGTGAATGCCTATTTGCTAATTTTTGGGGCCTGTACTGGCCGACAGTTGCATATTTATCCTGTGAACGCCTAATATACCTCCAGCCACAGAATCCAAAGTTCTTTTCTGTCAGGTGAATGCATATTGGCAAATTTTTGGGGCCTGTACTGGCCGACAGTTGCATATTTATCCTGTGTCTGCCTAATGTACTTCCAGCCACAGAATAATACAAAGTTGTGTGCTGTCAGGTGAATGCCTATTGGCTAATTTTTGGGGCCTGTACTGGAGTGGCAAGTTCTCAAAACAATACTTAGTGCACCAATCACTAATATCTTATGAGACCTTTATAAAATGTAAAATTGTGTGTACCACAAAAAAATAAATTGCATCATTAGGGATTTTTGCAATGGCGCTATTTTTAACCTCTTGATCTGCTTATAGAGCGATTGTTAAAACATGCATGTAACTGTAATCAAATACGCTGCTTTAATGTCAAATTACTTACAGTGATCAGAAATTCTTCCTCAATGTCGCGAAAATTGCTGCCAACCATTTTTCTGATCGCATCCAACTTCGGTCTGGTGGAAACCCAGTTACTGTAGTAGGCCGCACATATTTTGCGCATGCGTATAGACAAAAATTACATTGCCGATATTTCGCATTGAAAAAAAATTACGAATGGAGATCGCAAATTCGAATAATACATCTGGTATGTCACTGTCCATGTTGTGGAAATATTTGTGCACTTCTAGTAAGTATTTGGTGGCTGCAAATATGACCTGAAGGTATTCCAGTTTCACCTGCCTTTAAAGGGAATGGGGCCTGCCGCAAATTTGCGGTTTGTGAACATTTGATCGCGTTCGCGCACCGTCCCGGCCAATGTTCGTCTATCACTACTCATAACCCACGCAAAATCTTCAGCCAAACTTTTAATACTGTTGAGTACTTACGCCGAAAAGGCATTCGACCGAGTAGACTGGACCTACTGTAAAGCCTCATTAGCCGCTTTTAGAATCCCACCCATGTTCATTGCTGCCATTTTCACCCATGTATACATATCCCACCACCAAAGTGAGGGTCAATGATGTGCTGTCACCTGTGTTCCCCATTTCTAATGGTACCCTACAGGGATGCCCACTTTTTCCCCTACTCTTTGTGCTAACAATGGATTACTACAAAAAAATAAGACAAGATGAATGTATACAAGGGATAACATGTGGTGGAGGGAAATACAAGGCGGCAGCGTATGCAGATGACTTCCTGTTAATGCTAACCAACACGGCAGACTTGCTCCCCATTGTGGAACGACTTTACCTTAAATTTGGGCTAATATCTAACTTCAAAGTGAACATAAATAAATCTCAAGTTCTCAATATCTCCAAACTTAAACGTTTAGCTACCACTTTATCTACCACTTGCCCCTTTGACAGGTCCCAACCTACTGTACAATCAAGTTTCTAAGAATTAGAATCTCAACTGAGCCCAACAACCTATACAAAAATAACTTCACACCATATATCTCATGGTTCGGACATAAAAATATTGCTAAGTGCCTCATCGGGCCAAAAATAACATCTAATACAAGCACTCCCTATACATATCCCCAACATTTTCTATTCCACATTGAACAAGATTTTCTCTAAATATATATGGAATTGCAAGAAACCTAGAATTAAATACTCTACACTCCAGCTTTCACAGAAGTATGGCGAAATTGACTTACCCACCCCACAAATATTTGTCCAAGCAGTCCATCTGAATAGAATTGTTGACTGGATCAGATGTCCCCCTCATAAGGTCCGTATAGAAGAAGAGATAACAGGACTCCCACTAAGACACTGTGTATTCTCTGATCAAACTAGCTTTCCACATACCAATACATACAACTTACTTACAAATGAGACCAGACGAATATGGAATCCGTGCAAAGTTTGCTCAATATGCAGCCCTTACCCTTCCCCATAATTACAAGTTAGAGACTTACTATATAGCTCCGACCATGCGCATAATAACACAATACCAAACGGGATTCAAAATAAAAATACCACTATCGACCTCCTAATTTTAGATGGCACAATCCCTTCTCTCACTACACTCACCAAATTACTTAACTGCCCATCTCTATCATCTTTACTATATAACAAGTTGATTCTCTCCTTCAAACAGCTACTATTAGCTAAAGACCTAGATAGACCTGCAACACAGTTTGAATCCCTTCTTGCCCAATTAAAACACCTAGAAAGGTAGTCTCGACTCTCTGCAAGCTGCTCCTGTCTCCACCTATAGATACTGAGCACTCTTTCATCCGAACTTGGGAGTGCGACCTTAAGAGAAAGTTCTCAAAAGAAGATTTACAAAAACTATTTCTGGCACCCAAACAGACCTCTAAATATGTGAGAGTGCAAGAGAGCGGTTATAAAATATTGACCAGATGGCACCTCACTCCAGTGCTATTACACAAGTAGAATCCAAACTACAATCCTAACTGCTGGAGATGTGACCAGCACTTGGTCACGTACAGTTTTTCCACTTGTGGTGGACCTGCCCTCTAATCACCTCATACTGGAGGTCTGTTTTAGCACAGATCAATTTAATCACTGGTTTAAATCTATCCATACTACCTGCGATCTGCCTATTACACCTCTTCCCCAAAAAAATCCCTAAGGGGAAACTAAGATTAACTAGACACCTCCTAGCCGCTGCTAGAATTATGATTCCTACACTGTGGAAGCCAGACTCGCCACCTACACTTTCACAGTGGTCGGGAAAGGTGGACTCTTTATATAGTTTAGAAGAACTGGCAAGATGGGAGTCCAGATTGCATAATCTCTTTCAGAATACTTGGTCTCCTTGGGCTAAATACAGGCACTTTGAGGCCTAGAGTTCCTATAGGGTACATTTTTCATGTGCTACACACTTATGCCCCCCCCCCCCCCATCCACACCGCTATCAGTGGTGGTATTGCCCTATCACTCCCCCTCTTTCATTCATTGGATCACAGAACTGAGACTCATCATAAAAAATGGCTATAATGAAATATTGAGCCATGCATAGGGGCATTTGATACTGGAGTGCTAGGAGGAGTGCTTCGGACGCTGACCAAGTGCGCATCATCGCTACATATGTACTATGTTATATGATGATGTGCATGACGTTTTGGGGCATTTTAACATCTGACCCCAATGTGGGTCACCTTATTGGTTACAGGCCACTCATCACATACCGTCAAGGACGCAGTCTTAAAGATAGGCTATCCAATAGTTTTCTGCATGTTTCCAACAATTCCACATGGCTAGGCAACAACCTAAAGGGCACGTTTCGGTGTGGGGGATGCGTGGCATGCAAGGCCATTCTACCTGTCAGCGAATTTACCTGCACTGTCACGCGTAAAACCTTCATCATTAGATCATTTATTAATTGCCGCACAACAGGGGTTGTTTACCTTGCCACATGCGTTTGTGGCAAACAATATGTGGGAACGACAGTGCGTGAATTTCGCAGAAGGAACACCTGAACGATATCTGTAAAGGTGCGGATACCCCTATTGAGAAGCATGTCTTTACCCAAAATGATCATAACATTGACATGGCCAAATTTCAAGGTGTTGAAGCAGTTAGAAGATCTTCAAGAGGTGGGGATTTTGATTTAAAAAAATTGCTTCAGAAAGAAACACAGTGGATATTCAGGATGCATGCGGTCCAACCAGAGGGACTCAATTATTACAACTCATTCATTTTCTTTATTTAAAGAAATCTACGCCCTGATGTGTCTGTAGCTTTTGACATTTGCGACATTCGACATTCATCACATATGGGGGTTTATATTATATTGTTTACGGCCCCCTGTGAATGTCTTGTACGATCACATACAAGACCCTAACTGCTATATTACATCTTAACACTCGTATATTTAATTTATTTATATTATGGTAATTTACATTGTGTTCAAGTGGCTCTTTGAATCGTCGATTCATTATATTATGCAAGGGCATACTGACCCCCGTCATAACTGAGATAGGTTGGTAGCCCTTGGTGCCTCTCACCCTTCTGTTCGGCCAGTGTCTGCTCTTATGATGTGCAGACCGCCGTTTGGTCCCTGATATTACCACGCGATGATATGACATCTTCTGTTGATCGCTCCGCTGAGTGGGACGATGCGAGGGGCGGGGCTTAACTGTGGCGGGACCACGCCCTAGCCTTTGTGATTGGTTGGTCCAGGGGCTCGATCTTTGAGAGGGGAGGAATCTCCTCCTCATAACCCCTGCATTTTGGCGGCCATGTACGGCCACTCCAGTGCTGTTTGCCGCGGCCTTTGTATATGAGGCAGGTGGCTTGTATGTTGCATGTTTGAACCCTGTTGAAGTAATGTTCCTGTTAGCGCTCCTGATGAGCCATTATCAGCGAAATTAATCGAGCAGAGCAATTTGAGCATTCAGGGGGGCCATATTTGTACAAACAGTTAGGTTACCAAGTTGATTTGTGCCCTTATCACAGCTACTGCCTGCACAAGTCTATACAGTGAACACGTGCTCTGTATTGGTAGGCTGTTAGACATGGGCAGATGTTTATCAACTTGAGCTTCATGTACACAATAAGTTAGTTTTATTAAGTTGATTTGTGCCCATATTACAGCCACTGCCAGCGCATGCCTTATACAGTTAGCACGCACTTTAGAATTGGCAGGCTGTTTGACATGAGCAGATGTTTATCAACATGAGTTAGTTGGGGTGTTACCTGTAGCAGTTGATTAGCAGGGACGAAGCATTGCTTCTATCATCTCTGAGTACTAAGCTTTGGGTGCACTAAGCCCATCATTTTTGATGAACTAGTCTGCACCACCGTGACCGCGCAGCTGGGTCTAATAGAGCTACAGCGGACTGGTGCACACTTCAATATTGGTCACTGAGTGGTGTATGCAGATTTATATTCATTGGGAGGGTGTATTTTGGGGAGGTTTTTCCTTTTTTCTTTGGCTTTCCTTTGATTTTAAGGTATAGGTCAATAAAGGTTAGTTTTATTCATAGCGTCCCTTCAGTGAAGGCAATTACGTGGGAGGCAATTACGTTTTTGTTCACTCTGTGAAATTAGCATTTTATACTGGGCAGGGGTCAAGTCCTGGGAAAAAAAGTGTGGGAACTCACCCAAGATCCACTGCACCCCCCCCCCCCTCCAAAAAATAAAAAAGCACAGAAAATCTAGCATGCTGTAATTTGTGTCGCTGCGGACTAAAAAAAAAAAAAAAAACAGTTTTAGAAAAGTTTGTCCTGGGATTCAATCTCATGACCTCTACACATCGGATGCAAGGCATATGCCCTCACAGCTATGAAAGCTGTCTAGCTAATTACTTAAAAAATATATATATAAGACTTTCACTGTAGGTAACTTTGCCCACTGTGTATGGATGTAGCAGAGCTGGGGGTGTTGGGGCAGCTGTCATGTGTATGGTTGTACACTAGGTATCAGTAAACTAGGTATCAGTAGAAGTATCAGAAAAAAAAAAAAAAAAAAAACACTTTTAGAAAAGTTTGTCCTGGGATTCGAACTCATGACCTCTACACATTAGAGGCAAGGCATTTACCCTCACAGCCATAAAAGCTGTCGAGGTAGTTGCTTTAAAAAAAATAAATAAGACTTCTACTTATACCTAGTGTACAACCATACACATGACAGCTGCCCCAACACACCCAGCTCTGCTACATCCATACACAGTGGGCAGCTGTCATGTGTATGGTTATACACTAGGTATCAGTACACTAGGTATAAGTAGAAGTCTTATATTTTTATTTATTTTTTTAAGCAACTACCTAGACAGCTTTCATGGCTGTGAGGGTAAATGCCTTCCTCTGATGTGTAGAGGTCTTGAGTTCGAATCCCAGGATAAACTTTTCTGAAAGACATTCTAAATGATCTCGTAGTGAAGGAGATGATGTCATTAGGTGCCATGAGAGGAGTCACAGTGAGGCAGTCGCAGGCAGCAGCACCGCACAGACAGCTTCCTCTCAACTGAAGCCGCCCCTCCTCCCTTAGCCTGCCCTGCACTGTGCGCTCCGTCTCCCCCTGTGAATTCTGATTCAGCCGTGTTATCCTGGCTTGAGGCTGAAAGGGAACGGCGTTCCTGCCATGAAAAAAGTGCAGGAACGCCGTTCCCATGCGTTCCCCCTCCACTCGACCCCTGATACTGGGACACATTATGGTGGGTACTTCTATGGGGAAGGGGGGAGAGGAGTACTATGGGGTCATCTACGGGAGCACTAAGAAGGGGTAATTTATACTTGCAAATTATGGGGGAAACTGAGGGCATCTGGTAGGGGCATTTACTGGGGGGACTATATAGGGGTATTTTATACTGGCACTATGGGGACATTATCTCAACTGGAGGCATTAAAAGGGGGTATTTTTTGCACTGTCCCATTATAAGGAGAATTATTACTACTGGGGGGCATTATGATGGGCTTTATTACTACTGGGGGTCTAGGGGGAACATGGTTACTAGTATGGGCACTATGGGAGCATTATTACTTCTGGGGCACAGTGGGGACATGTTGGGTGCACTGTAGGAGCACTATTACCATGTGTGTTCTAGCAGAGAATTATTCCTATTGGTGGGACTTTTGGGAGCACTATTGCTGTTGGTGGCCCCTTGGCACAGTATCAGCTTACCACAATTATTTTTGGGGGACGTTATGCTACTGACAATACTGGCTAAACCCTCACGCTGATGTTAAAAACTGAGACTTTGGCCAATATATTCGAGTCAGAAACATATCGTAGCCCAAGGCACCCCATCAAGGTATCTCAGTGTGGCATAGGTCCTACCGCTAAAACTACCTATAGTGTGTGAAGACAGTCCGATAGGTGCTGAGGTTTGACTCACAACCAAACTCCCATATACCTCCATAGTAAGATTACTAATACAATGGAAGGGTAGGAGGAGGCTACGAGCCCGACCTATAACAGGCCACTTAATTCTGTGATTTTTTTTTCTTGGATGTTATGTTTACACTATTAGTGTCAGGGGCACTATTTGCTGGGCACAGCTATTTTAGGGCACTGTGTGCCAATAATTATTGAAGGGCACTATCTGCATGGTACTAGTATTATCAGGGGGTTTATCTGTTTCTGCAGTATAGGAGCTCGTTCACACGACCGTATGTCTTTTTCAGTGTTTTGCGGGGCGTTTTTCTCGGATCCATTTTTCAGTTGTTTATTTTCAGTAGTGTTTCCGGTTCCGTTCTGTTTTTCCGTATGGCATATACAGTAAACAGTAATTACATAGAAAAAATTGGCCTGGGCATAACATTTTCAATAGAAACCCAAAAATGATTCCCAAAAGGAGTTATATACCACCGACACGTATATTACTCAGCTACAAAACCTACAAAAATATAAGAGTCTCCATATAAATAATTAGAGCAACACCATGTTTATATCAAAACACATATTTATTAGTACATCATTTTAAATTGTCACTACACATGATTGGCAAAACACAACAATTAAAATATTTAAAACACTAATGACTGGTGGTCCATGATTGCAGATAGAAAAATACATATAAAGTGCTAGTGCAAATATATACTGGTCAGTAAATTTACTGCTCGATGCACAATAAACATCTGACTAAAAAGGTGCTGTGAAAAATAAAACTATAGCTAAATAAGGTGCCTAGTTGCTGTCCACACTACATACATACAATGTGACACTAATGTAATAGTAGGTGTGAATCATATCATTACATTTTGTTCAAATAACAAAAGTAAGTATGATTTTAAATTAAATACTCCAAAGTGGATATAGGAATAGTTATGATTCACACCACCATACAGAATAGCACAACTAACTGCATCAATTCCATACAATAAAATCTCGGCAGGGATTATAAATAGTGAGCAGGGATACACTAGGCTAAATACAAAACTAATGTTTGGATAGATCACAACATTAAGTAATAACACTTGACCCACATGCAGTAGGTTATGATAAGCATTATACTGACCAGGAAAGCGTATTCCACTACAAGCAAGTACCACCAGTCCACTCCCCGACGCACGTTTCACATACTGCTTCCTCAAGGGGTAGCGCCTGGGCATAAAATTTTCAATAGATGGTTCCACAAAAACGGAATGGATATGAAAGACATACGGAGGATCCATTAACTTGAATCGAGCCACGGAATGTGCTTTGCGGGCAATAATAGGACATGTTCTATCTTTCAACGGAACGGAAAAACTGAAATACGGAAAGGCAATGCATATGGAGTACATTCCGTATTTTTTGCGGAACCATTCAAATGAATGGTTCCGTACATGGACCGTATACGGAACGCAAAAAATGTCCCCTATACGGAATACGGAATGCAAAAAACTTTTGTGTGAATGAGCCCTAATATTGGAGAGCATGGCAGGCAGAGTATTGGGGATGGTAGGATGATTTGTCCAGAAGATGGGAGGATAATGGAAAAGTAATAAACTAAGATTTTTTGGTCAAACTGCAGAGACGAGAAATAGCTGAAAAATGGTGGCCTGGTTTGAAGGTCTGAAAGTAAAAGATGAGGAAGGATGGAAGGAACATTTACATCAAAGGAGACATCACTGGATGTAAGAGGTATGGGGTGCTGTATTACCCTGTATGTTCTGTAGTGATGGGAGGGTCGATATAGAATTTGGCCCACACTGGAGCAGCCTGGCCCCAGACTTCAGGTCACACTGTGTGTGTTCTGAAATCTGGGGCCTCACACCCATCTACTACATTATCTGTACACAGAGAGTTATCACCGTGTTATCTGTGGTGTTACATAGGTGATATCTACTACATTATCTGTAAAAAGGGACATGGCCACAGGTTGGGGGGCACAATTCTTGGCTTGCCCCGGGCGCTGGCAACCCCAGCTACGCCACTGGGTGATACCAATACATACAGCATGTACTGTAGCTAGTTATTACTGTAAAAGAGATACAGATGGGAAGGAGGATCATTGGCGCTCTAGCAGCAATGGAACTGAATTGGTGAATTTGGGTATATTTATTTTTGTATGTATACAGTAGCCAAAATTGTTTGAATGCTACTCTACTTGATCAGCTTCCAGTTCCGGGCTTAGCAAAAACACTTCTGAATGCCACTGAATATACAGCTTTTTCATTTACAATAATATTTTCTGAGACTGTATAATATTCAGGGTTATGTTTCACCTACCATCAACTACATATTGAACACAACTTTTTTGACCAGACAATAAATGCAATGTTAAGTCCTTTACTTGACAGGTAAGTGTAGGGGCTGACACTAACCTGAATATTTCCTGTAATACATAGACAAGAACCATTGGCATACAGGAACCACATAGCAATGATCAAATTGGGTCACCACTATGGTGCCAGAACAGAAAGGCAAGTATCTATTGATTCACAACCTCTTTACGCCATTTCAATGGCCTTTGTACCAGTCAGTTCCCTACCTCCCCTTACAGTTTATCTGGAGTGAGGAGCCCAGAACAAGTACAGTACATTACTGCCACCCAAAGACAAATCAACTAGTGTTGAGCAAAGTTCTCGAAAATTCAATTTGGCTCGTTTGCCAAATTTAGAAAAAAAAATTGCTTTGTGACAAATTACTTTGTCACAAAGTGCATTATTTTGTAAGTAGTGAGTGCAACTAGAGGACAATCAGCAGCTACTGGCCAGCCAAGATGTGGAGGAGACATCCGCCGCCTCCTCCGGTAGTCAGACAAGTAGTAGTGAGGAAAGTGGTGTTGGAGCTGGTGTTGCAAGAGGTCAGGCTTCTGACCCAGAGAACGTTGAGGAAGACATCAGTGACGGGCAGACAGTACTCGATGATGAAGATGTAGCTGATTGCACTTGGGAGACAGGTGAATTAAGGGCTTTATCATCATCAGGAGAAGAGGGTGGCAGCTTGCCCGTGAGGCAGCAGCTGAGCCAGCAAGTAGCTAGCATGGCCGGGAGTCAGCAGGGTGGCAGCAGTGGGAGCCAAACGTGCCTGGGGTAGACCACCCGCTTCGCAGGAGCCTACCTGCCCAGAAAGTAGTGGTGCAGGGGTTCACGGAAGCAGTGGCGGTAGCAGTCAGTCCATGCAGAGTGTTGGGGGTAAAATCACCTACTCGGTGGTGTGGCAGTTTTTTGTTAAGCCGCCGGAGGAGATGAACATGGCCATTTGTAGAATCTGTAGGCAGAAGGTGAAGCGTGGCCAGGGTGCCAATTTTGGCACCTCGGCCCTGCGTCAACATATGCAGCGTCACCATAAAGTGGCCTGGAAGAACCGTGGCTCCGATGTGGTGGTCCAGCCTGCTGCATCACCCAGTGGCACACACCCGATTTCAGGCAGTCAAGGATCCAACACCTCAGCCGAAGGGAGCTGTCTGTCCTTACCATCATCTGCTGGTCATGATGCTCCTGCTCCTCTTCTTACTCCTCGTCAGTCATTCCGTTAGCAATCGATCACTGAAGCGATTGCCAAGAGATAACAGTATGCTTGCACTCATCCAAAGGCGCAGAAACTGAATGTGCTCCTGGCCAAGTTGCTAGTGCTGCAGTCCCTCCCTTTCCAAGTGGTGGACTCTGCACCTTTTAGAGAACTGATGGCTGGTGCCAAGCCTAAAGTTGAGAGTCCCAAGCCGTCATTTCTTTGCCAAAATGACAATACCAGCCCTGCATACTTATGTACAACAGAAGGTGGGCCAATCATTGAACCTGTCGGTGTCTGCCAAAGTGCTCGGCAGCACCGAGGTGTGGAGCTGTAACTATGGTCAGGGACAATACATGTTCTTTGCGGCCCACCAGCATGCCACATGTGCAGGGTGCGGCGGTGCAACGCTGTTCTGCACCTCGTATGCCTGGGCTGAGTCACTTATACAAATGGCTCGATGCATGCTCACTTGCTTGTGTAGTGACAGCTGAATTGTCAGCATTCGGCAGAGGGATGACTTCTTGCATTCCACCTTGTTGGACCATTGCTACCAGTCCAAAATGGGGGCCTTTTTTACACCTGCTGAGAGGGAGGACAAACTGGACTACTATAGAGACACCCTATGTAGTCAGTTGGCCGCTGCCTATCTGCGCCCTCGTCCATCCTCTCGTAGGTCTGACCCAGAAGTCCCTCTGCGCTCACGTTCCTCTGCCATGGCTGCTGAGGCAGAGTGGGGGGTAGGAGCAGTTCAGCTCCATCAGCAGCAACTTGAGTCTAGAGTCGCTGATTAGCAGCTTTCTTCACCTGCCTAGTGAAGAAACTACTCACCAGCAGCAGCAGATAGACCTGGACAAGACATGAAACAGCAGGTGGAGGCATATTTGGACAGCACCCTGCCACCCTACATTGAAGATTTGCTGGACTACTGGGAAGCCAAATTTGATTTGTGGCCGCAACTGGCAGTTTGCCTTGGAAAAGCTGTCCACCCAAATTGTGAAAATACTGACCTTTGTCAAGATGAATCAGGTGTGGATCAGACAGGATTTCCACCCACCAATGCCTGATGCATCAGACTAGATCATTCATGGTGCCACACCAACACTTTGACAAAAGAGACCAGTTTCTTCTGGCTACCTGCCTCAGTTACTATTCTGATGCCGACACCCGCCTGATGCCACACATCTGATACCAAGTGCTCCTTCTTTCACCCACCATCTTCAGCTGGTACTGGTATTGCCACCCACCTCTCCACTCTGTCACCGGGTAACTCTGTGATCTCCTGATGCTCCTGCCACCTCCACATTTTGTCACCTTGCCACTCTGTGGTCTCCTGATGCTGCTGCCACCTCCAAACTATGTCAACTTGCCACTCTGTGGTCTCCTGATGCTGCTGCTTCCACCTCCACACTGTGATTGTGCCACCCTGTGACCTCTTACTGATGCTGCTGCCGCCGCCTCCACACTCCATCATTGTGCCACTCTGTGGCCTCCTGATGATGCTGATGCCACCTCCACACTCTGTCATTGTGCCACCCTGTGGCCTCCTCCTGATGCTGCCGCCACCTCCACACTCTGTCATTGTGCCACTCTGTGGTCTCCTCATGCTGCTGATGCTGCTACCACTTCCACACTGTCATTGTGCCACCTTGTGGCCTCCCCCTCACGCTGCTGCTGCTGCCATCTCCACATTCTGTCAATGTGCCACTCTGTGGCCTCCTGATTCTGCTGCCACCTCCACACTGTCATTGTGCCACCCTGTGGCCTCCTTCTGATTCTGCTGCTGCCGCCACTTCCACATTCTGTCATGGTACCACTCTGTGGCTTTCTAATGCTGTTTCCACCTCCACATTGTCATTGTGCCACTCTGTGGTCTCCTGATGCTGCTGCTACCTCAACAATTCAGCCACAGCCGCCCACCAACCAATGGGAGTCCAGCCCCCACCGTGGGGCCCTCCCATCCTCATCACCTGATAAACTCACCAACTCCAAGGACCTCCCACCGCCCTTGCCGCCGTGACAAGTATCCCCCTCCCAACAAGCCCTCCAAAGCCACCCTCATAACTGCCCGATCCCAACTGTATCCGGCAACACACCGCCATCACCTCCCTCAAGGCCACCTGCCACAAAATTAAACAAAGGGAAGGGTGGGTGGGAGTTGATCCTCTTTACACAAAATGGCCTCTTCACCGGCCGCCTTCTCCTTATAAGCCCATAACTCCTCCCCGACCCTACAAATCCCCCAATCCCTACCCAGGGTCTCCCTAAACCACCCCCCGTCGAGGTCGCCTCCCCCAGGCTAAAGCCCTCAGTCCGGCTCTTCCTGACGGGGGTACTGGTTATTTACACTCGACCCTTCACCCCTTTTACCTTAACTTACCCCCCACCCCACTATATCCTCCGCACCCCCACCTTAACCCAATAATGACACAGACACCATGTTTTGGATTAATTTGGCCACAGCAGCCTTTTATTAACAAACATACAAAAATTAACCTTTTTTCCAGATACCAACATTACAAATGTTCAGTCCCCGAGGGGGAGGTCCTTGGAGCCCCAAAACCACTGAATAACCATATTGGGGTGAGCCAACTTACCTCCAGCCGTTGACCGCTGGCTCGGAGGCACCCCTGCTGGCTCACCCCAACAATTCAGCCACAGCCGCCCACCAACCAATGGGAGACCAGCCCCCACCGTGGGGCCCTCCCATCCTCATCACCTGATAAACTCACCAACTCCAAGGACCTCCCACCGCCACAGACGCACCGGCTTGACCCCTTAAGCCTGTGCGTCCCTCCACACACGCACAGCAATCTCCATTCCCTCCTGCAACGCTAAACACCACATGTCCAAACCCAAATCATTAAGATGTACCCCGTCGCTACGCCAAAACCCTCCAACTCCCTTCTCATGCTCCCTGTGTCTAATCGACAAGGCCCCATTTCGAGACATAAACCGACAAATAGCCCTGTTAAGCTTTATCCTGGCCTTGTTGATACCATCAACTGACCGCGCTCCTCGCCACACCGTCCTCGGAACAATATCTGACCAGACCGTCACCATCTTTCGAAACATCGCCCATAATCGCAGCAGGTCAAATTTTACATCCCGCGCAAGCTCCCTAAACGGACGGGCAGCCAAATCATTCCCTCCTACATGTAAGACTAATATGTCCGGGGCCCTATCCTGCTTGACATACCTGTGAAACTCATTAAGACTCCGCTCCATATCATGCCCCGCCGACCTATCCATCTCACCACCCCACCTCCCGAGCGAAACCCAGCTGCTGACCGTCCGGCCTGACTGCTGCCCTGAGCGCGCCCCAAAAAACATAAGAGTGCCCTAGCACCCAAATCAACACCGGCTCTGAACCTGGAACGAAAAACACAGAAAAAACACTAGGAGTAAACCCACACGCCAACGCTATAGAGAAATAAACACCTCTAACCCTACTCTAATAACAACTACCCCTCCTCACTCCTCCGTCTCACAGCCTCTCTGGCCTGACGTATGACCGGAACCGTACAGATTCCCACCTCCCGATCCTCCTGATAACATCATCACCCAAACCCCACCTAGCAGCCTCGGTCGCCGCCCCAATTCTAAACGAATGGCCCGAATACCCCTCCCCTCCCCTTCCTATCCGCCCCAAACACCGTCTAAACACAGCTGTAAACTGATACCGCGAGAGGAATGAGCCATCCTGATGGACCAACAACGGAGCCCACCCCGTCCCCACCTCCGGACAGTACTCCCTCATGCAACGCACGGGACACATTAAACAATCCGGAATCTCAAATAACACTACCCTACGACCTCTCCCTTCCACGTCCGTTTTTAACCGTCTAATCACGAATTCAACCCTGTCCGAAAAAATGTCAACATCATCTCTCCATAACCCACCCCCTCGATGACCCGAAGGACAAACTAACTCCCCCAACCACAACGCCCCAAAAAACGCCAAAGAGAAAGCCAAGCGAAATAACCTAGCTTCCCACATTGAACTACAGACCCTGTCCAACTGCTCACCTAACTGCAACAGTAATGTGAAAGACAACGGCCGCCACTCATCACCTCCCCCTTTTTCCCGACGCCAACCCTTCAAAGCCCTCACCACCAAGAATGACTTTGTTAAATCCACTAACTTTCTGACCCGAAAACCAAAAGCTAACCCCGCCATACAGCCATTCATTCTTGCGACAGACCAACCCTCATCCCTACAGTGGCCTATAAACAACAGAAGCGCAATCTCCCCATCCCTCTCACCAGCCCCTAAGCTACTCATCCACTCCTCCCACCGGTGCCACGCTTTCGAATACAGCTCCCACGTACCAGGTGCTAATGAAGACCGTATAAGACCTGCTACCGTCACTCCAGCACTTCCCAAAGACAGGTCGGACATTCCAGCCCTACTTCCGCTGCTCCCTGAGCCAACTGATGGAAACTGTCCCACTGTGAACGAGAGAGAGCATCAGCAATACAGTTGTCAACCGCCACTACCCGTACCCATGCGTTAATTGACAGACACTCCAACACCAATTTCTGCAATAACCGAACTACCAATGATGACGAGGCCGACAAACCATTAATCGCTTGCACCACCCCCAAATTGTCGCAGTGGAACCGTATTTTTTTATTCTCAAACACCCGCCCCCACAACATCACCGCCAGTACTATTGGGAACAGCTCTAGCAATGCCAAATTTTTGACCCAACCCCTCAGAACCCAACTGTCCGGCCACTTACCCACACACCATTCCCCCCCACAATAAACCCCAAAACCACAACCCCCCGCCGCATCTGAAAACAGGTCAAAATCAAACGAATTCACCATCTCATCCATGAACATGGAACGGCCATTATATTTTTCCAGAAATGCTCCCCAAACCAACAAGTCCCCTTTAAGCTCCCGCCCCAACCTAATGAAATGATGAGGCGCCTGAACCCCCGCCGTCGCCCCTGCCAATCGTCTGCTGAAAATCCTGCCCATGGGCATAATGCAACATGCAAAATTAAGCTTTCCCAGAAGTGACTGAAGCTCCCGTAACTGAATTTTCCGTAACCGCCCTGCCCGCGCCACTTCCCGCTTCAAGTCCTCTAACTTATCGAGAGGAAGCCTACATTCCATATGTGCAGAATCAATCTCTATCCCAAGAAAACTCAATTTTGTCGTGGGGCCCACCGTCTTCTCCCTAGCTAAAGGAACCCCAAACAAACCGAACAACCCCTCCAACGTATGCAACAAAACCGAACACACCCTCGAATCCTTCGGGCCGACGCAAAGAAAATCGTCCAGGTAGTGGATAACTGAATCACACCCAGCCGAATCCCTAACTGCCCACTCAAAAAAGGAACTAAACAACTCAAAATATGCACATGACAGTGAACAGCCCATCGGTAGACACCTATCTACAAAAAACCCCCCGTTCCAAAAACAGCCCAAAAGGTGCAGACTATCAGGATCTACAGGCAGAAGCCTGAACGCGGCCTCGATGTCGGTCTTCGCCATTTGCGCTCCCTGACCGAAACGCCTCACCCATGCCACTGCTGCGTCAAACGACGTATAGACCACCGAGCATAAGGCTGGGTCAATACCATTGTTAACCGACGTTCCCTTAGGGAAGGACAAGTGGTGAATCAACCGGAACTTATTTATCTCCTTTTTAGGGACCACCCCCAACGGGGACACCCGCAAATACAACAAGGGGGGCCCCTCAAAAGGGCCAGCCATCCTCCCTAGTCTAACCTCCTTTTCCAACTTTTCCGAAACCACCCCCGGGTGTTCCATTGCCGAACGCAAATTTTTAGTAACTAACCAAGCACCAGACGGAACAAACGGGATCCGAAAACCCAACGCAAATCCCTCCCCGCCGCCTCCCCGCCGCCTTCCTGTCAGGATACCTAGCGAGATACGGCCCCATCTTTTCCAGCCACACCGGCGTCTCCCCCTTTTCAGAACCCTCCCCGCCTCTATGCCTACCGCTCCTAAAGCACCGCGCAGCCCCGTGCAATCCCCCGCAGCTGGAGCATTCGTGCTTAAACTTGCACTTGGCCCCAAACTTACATCCTCCCTCATTGAACAAGAAACACAGACCTTTTGCGGAAGCCGCTGCAAAACCCGACTGTCCTCCACCCCCAGCCTCCCCCCGAAAGGACTGACCTGATCTAACCGGCGCCGTCACCTTCAACCACAAGGCAATATCCTTGTGATCCCATCTGATACCCGGACGCACTGCCTTCCGCTGCCTGAATTGCTCGTCAAACCGTAGCCACGCTAAACCGCCATATACCCTATACGCTTCCCCAACGGCATCCATGTAGCAAAAAAGAGCGGAACAACATTCCGGCTCCTTTTCCCCTATAACACTGGCCAGTATCGCGAACGCCTGCAACCAGTTTGCAAACGACCGCGGTATCAGCCCATGCCTGCGCTTCTCCTCGTCCTCCTTCTTGCTACCATCCTTCTGAAACTTATCTAAGTTAAACTTCTCCAACGGAAGCAAGGAAAAAATATCTACGTACTCCCCCTTCCATATTTTTTCCCTGACCTCCTGCTTAAGATGCACCCCCAGGGGACCCTCAAAACATACATACACCTTCCCTTTTTCCCTGTCGTCCAACCGCGTCGCATCTTCCTGCCCTGCGCAGCCCGCCTGCGTCTGGACCGACACCGTGCTGGCCCTTACCCCCGCCACTGCCTGCACCGCGCCCCCAACACCACCAGTGCCCCCCCAATACCCCACGCCGATAACGGGGACGCCCCCCCATGCCCCATCCTGCTACAAAACCAGCCAACCCCCCCCAACAACTGCCCTAAACCTTTACTCAGCTCCGTCTGGGGCCCCCCTCCCCCTGCTAAGCTAGCACCCCACTGCACTAAAGGTCCCCATTGCTGCTCAACTGGCTGCGTGGGTGCTGTGACCCCACCAGCCGCAGATCCTGCATCCCGACCAGTCCTCTGCGCGGATCCTCCTGGACAGGCTTCTCCTGCAGGTCCCCTGGCCAGGCCGGAGCCAGGGACGTCAGCCATCACATCTTCTCCAGCATTTTCAGGGGAGGCGGAGCCAACCCCCTCTTGCACACTTGCGGTCCTGGACAAGAGCCTGCTGCCTCCTGTCACACGGCCTGCAGCAGCTCCGACATCCTCGCTCCCTCCTGTGCGCCGAGGGGCCCCAGCCACACCTCCCATGACTGGGCCCGGCGAACCTGGTCCCGATTCCAATCGCTGCGACCCTGGCCGGGCAGACCTGGCACGGCCAGCATGAGGGCTCCGCCTACAAACCGGATTCCTCCCACGCCTGGGCGTTCAGGGAGGAACGGGGCCCGCCGCCTGCAAGCGTGGAGGGTCCCTGTTGGGGATGCCGCAGGCGGAGGCAAGACCGGCACCTCCGCCGCCCCTCTCAGCAGCTCCTGCACTTTCTCCTGGAGCCATCCCTCGACGCTCTGCTGCCATCGACCGCAACTCCGCAAGCAAGGCCTCCATCTCCGGTAAGCTAGTTCTGCAGTTGATCCTCTTTACACAAAATGGCCCCTCTTCACCGGCCACCTTCTCCTTATAAGCCCATGACTCCTCCCCGAGCCTACAAATCCCCCAATCCCTAGCCAGGGTCTCCCTAAACCACCCCCCATCATGGTCGCCTCCCCCTAGGCTAAAGCCCTCAGTCCGGCTCTTCCTTTCTGAACGGCAAATATATATTTTTTTGCCACTAATACATGCCAAAAAGAGCTGTCATGTTCTCACTTCGCCACACGACGGCAAATTTTTCTTTTTTGTGCCACTAATACATGCAAAAAGGGCATTAGAACATATAACTGCACCACTGAACGGGAAATAATATATATTTTTTTGCCACTAATACACTCTAAAAAGGGCTTTAGAGCATATAACTGAACCGCTGAACAGCAAATAATATATATTTCTTTGCCACTAACACATGCCAAAAAGGGTTTTAGAACATATAACTGCACCGCTGATCAGCAAATAATATATATTTTTTTGCCACTAATACATGCTAAAAAAGGCTTTAGAACATATAACTGCACCACTGAACGGCAAACAATATATCTTTTTTAGCCACTAATACACGCCAAAATAGGCTTTAAAACATATAACTGCACTGCTGAATGGCAAATACATTTTTTTTGCCACTAATAAATTACAAGGGCTGTAATTTTCTCACTTCACCACACAACTGCAAATACATTTTTTTTGTATGGTCTTGGTTCTGCCTCAACCGCAAAGGGGAGAAAATTCTTCAACTTGCTGCAGGACCACTTTATGGGCTAGTTTGGATGATCTGGTAATTTCTAATGATGCAGAGCTTGTTGATAATGTTACTGTTCAAGAAACACTAGGTAATAGTGACCACAATATAATTATATTCCCCCTAAACTATAAAAAGCAAACTCTGTCAGGCAGAGCAAAGACACTGAATTTCAAAAAGGCTAATTTCCCTTGGCTGAGGGCAGCATTTCAGGGCATAGACTGGGAGCAGCTACTGTCACAAAATAATACTGAGAATAAATGGGAGTGTCACGACCATGGTCATGGTTGTAACTCTTTGGTCGCATGCAGTTGTCAGCGGTTTCCTTTTTGTTGTCAATCACAGGTGAGTGCTCTGTGTATGTTGCCTCACGTGTGGTTGCCGCTGGCAACATGATGTGGTTGGCAGTGTAGCAGCTGTAGCTGGTTGCTAGGCTGCTCGCTGTCATAGCATGCGGTTGCCTCTGGCAACATGTGGTTGTATGTGTACATGGTTTATGTTCGGTGTGCACTGGGTTTATGTATGTGTGCACTGTGACACTTTCCTTCACTTGTGGTTGCCCGTGGCAACGTGTGATGTTGTGTGCATGTGGTGGCAGTGTCTTGGCCCTTTGGCTAATCCCCAGGACATGGTTGCCACGCATGCCGTTGCCCGCGGTAACAGGTGAAGTGTGTGCGCCTTAGTGCTGTTTCCCCTTTAAGTAGTGTCTTCCCTTGTCTGGTATTGGAAGGGTTTATTCCCTTCCTAGTGTGTGAACACTGGGTGTGTCTTTGTGTGGGTGTGACTACTTGGGGCTATTTAGCACCCTGCTGGATGCCAGTATCTGAGGGGTACTTCAGCCATGGTTAGCTGGAGTCATCCTCCTGGTTATATACCATCTGCCAGTGAGGGCCACCCTTATGGTCATAAGTTATACATGATGTTATGAAGATGTTTCGTTGGTCTCTTTGTTTATTGCAGCTTACGGTCCTAGGTTCCTGTGTATGTGTGGTGTGTGCTGTGTCCGTTTGTGTTCTTGTGGACAGCAGCACTTGTATATGGGTTCCAGGCTTTGTGTCTGTGGCAGGTAGGTGTTGTAATTGTTTCATTTACCTGCCATTGCCATAAGCTGTTTATGTTCCCCTTTCTTTGTAGCTTGGCCAGTGAGACTCCTGTTCGTCCGTATCTAGGAGAAACAGGTCGTCTTACTCTGCTCCTAGTCCAGGGCCACCCTGACAGCTAGTAGGAATCTTAGGTTCCGGAGTATGAGCCCTCCTACCATCACGGCTAGGAGACAGGGTCAGAATTAGGGATGTGATAGGAGGTGACCTGCTCCCTGATTCCTGTCCTGGCCTTGCAGCGACCATTATCTTCTGGCATCGCACATCTGAGGGTTTTCCCCATCCTCAGCCGTGACAGGGAGAGCTTCAAATCCACATTGAGTAATTGCACTAAAAAATGTATCCCTTTAGGTAACAAGTATAAAGGGCTAAAATTAAACCCCCCATGGCTTATAGCTACTGTAAAAAGGGCAATAAAGGTCAAAAAGGGAGCATTTAAAAAATACTAATCTGAGGGGTCAGCTGTAGCGCTTGAAGATAACAAAGGGCTTAATAAAATCTGTAAAAAGGAGATAAAATTAGCAAAAATACAAAACGAACAGCCGGTAGCAAAAGAGAGCAAAACAAATCCCCAAACATTCTTTAAATATATAAATGCTAAAAAAAAATTGGTCTGAGCAGGTAGGTCCACCAAATAATGGTTATGGGAGGGGGGTGATAGTGACTGAAGATCAGGAACATGCAGAGTTACTAAATGCTTTTTTTTAGCTCTGTATATACAAAAGAAGAGAAAGGAGCTAACATATCTGTGGCACTGGGGCTGTTAGTACATCCAGTGATATACTCAATTGGCTAACTGTAGATATGGTCCAAGAGAAGTTAAATAGGGTAAATGTGAACAAGACTCTGGGTTCAGATCGATTACACCCAAAAGTGCTTAAAGAGCTCAGTTCAGTTATTGCTGTGCTCCTGTTTATAATTTTTCAGGATTCTCTAGGTACTGGTACAGTGCCAAGTGATTAGCGCAAGGCAAACGTGGTGCCCATATTCAAAAAAGGATCAAGGTCCTCCACAGGTAATTACAGACCTATAGGCTTGGGAAGTATAGTTTGTAATTGGATTGAAAACTGGCTAAAGGACTGTGTCCACAGAGTTGTGGTCAATGATTCCTATTCAGAATGGTCCCAGGTTATAAGTGGTGTACCCCAAGGTTCTGTGCTGGGCCCTTTATTATTTAATTTATTTATTAATTATATTCAGGAGGGGATTACTAGCACCATATCTATTTTTGCAGATGACACTAAGCTGTGTAGAACTGTGCAGTCTATGGAAGATGTCCATAAA
This sequence comes from Bufo gargarizans, assembly GCF_014858855.1. NCBI lineage: Eukaryota > Metazoa > Chordata > Amphibia > Anura > Bufonidae > Bufo > Bufo gargarizans. The sequence goes on along the minus strand of NC_058081.1, from coordinate 208,666,613 downwards.
CTACAAGCTGACTTGAACTTGAGTGATTGGGCATCAACTTGGAAAATTAGGTTCAATGTGGACAAATGCAAAGTTCTGCATCTTGGTAGTAATAATCTCTGTGCTTCATATGTCCTAGGTGATGTAGCACTGGGAGAGTCACTTATAGAGAAGGATTTGGGTGTCCTTGTGGATGTTAGCATACAATGTCAATCAGCTGCTTCTAAGGCCACCAGGATATTGTAATGCATTAAACGAGGCATGGACTCTTGGGACAGGGATGTAATATTACCATTTTACAAAGCGTTGGTGTGTCCTCATCTGGAATATGCATTTCAGTTCTGGGCACCAGTACATAGAAAGGACGCACTTCAGCTGGACAAAGTACAGAGGAGAGCAACTAAACTGATAAGGGGAATGGAGGGTGTTAGTTATGAAGAAAGATTAAAATAATTGAATTTATTTAGTCTTGAGAAGAGACGTCTAAGTGGGGGCCTGATTAACCTATACAAATATATAAATGGGTCATGCAAAAAATACGGTGAAAAGCTGTTCCATGTAAAATGCGCTCAAAAGACAAGGGGGCACTGCCTCCGATTGGAGAGGAAAAAGTTCAGTCTCCCGAAGCGTCAAAGCTGTAAGAACTGTAAAGCTGTGGAATAGACTTCCTCAGGACGTGGTCACAGCAGGAACAGTAGACAGTTTCAAAAAGGGTAGATGAATTCTTAAAAGTAAAAAACATTAATGCTTATGAAAACGTGTAGAAATCTGAGTCTCAATTTCTTCTGGGATTCACATCCCAACCTATCCCTTAGTTGAACTTGATGGAAGTATGTCTTTTTTCATTCGTATTAACTATGTAACTATGTAATACACGCCAAAAAGTGCTTTGGCTTTAGAACATATAACTGCACCGCTGACCGGCAAATAATATATATTTTTTGGCCACTAATACATGCAGAAAAGGGCTTTAGAACACATAACTGCACCGCTAAACGGCAAATAATATATATATTTTGAGTCACTTATGCACGCCAAAAAGGGCTTTAGAACATATAACTGCATCGCTGAAAGACAAATACTGTTTTTTTGCCACTAATGCACTCCAAAAAGGGCTTTAGAAGATATAACTACACCGCTAAACGGCAAATAATATATATTTTTTAGTGTTGGGCGAGCATGCTCGGCCGAACACTAAATTTACTCGAGTCTCCTCCCCGCACGTTTGCTGCCTGCTACGCAGCCAATAAGTGTGCAAGTAAGTACTACAATTCACTGTAATGCCATAGCCATGTTGGGTACTGGCATTACAGTGATTGGCCGGAACGCGTCATTGGGTGCTGTATTGCACCCGATGACACGTGTTCGGCTCAGTCTTAGTCAGGGAGAGCCGGAGAGCAGACAGGAGAGATAGTGTAGGAAGTGAAATAGGAGTATTTTAGCTTTTATACTTGTTATAGACCCAAAATTCATTTTAAGGACTAAAGTTGTGTGGCAGCAATATATATTTTTAGTGCAACCTGCACTAAATAGCTTGTAATTGCAGACAGTGACATTATCTGCGCTACATCTCCTGTCTAATGTGTACGCAGCCTAAAAATATCTGTGACATCCAGTGTACTTTTTCCGTAGACGGTGTCCGCTGTGGACAGTTACATTACCTGCGCTACATCTCCTGTATAACGCTTGCGTATCCGAAATATCAGTGACATTCAGTGTAATTTTTTTCGCTGCTGGTGACAGCGATATTATTTGCTCTACATCTCCTGTGTAACGTGTGTACAGCCTAAATATATCTGTGACATCCAGTGTACTGCTGGTGACAGCGATATTACCTGCGCTACATCTCCTGTATAGCGTTGGCATATCTGAAATATCAGTGACTTTAAGTCAAATTTTTTTAATGCTGGTGGCAGTGACATTACCTGCGCTACCTCTCCAGAATAACGTTAGCTCATCCCACATATCAGTGACATTCAGTTTAATATATTTTTTTTGCTGCTGGTGACAGCGACATTATCTGCGCTACATCTCTTGTGTAATGTGTGCGCAGCCTAAAAATATCTGTGACATTCAGTGTACTTTTTCTGTAGACTGTGTCCGCTGCGGACAGTTACATTAGGCTACTTTCACACTAGCACTTGATCGGATCCGTTCTGAACGGATCCGATCATATTAATGCAGACGGAGGCTCCGTTCAGTACGGATCCGTCTGCATTAATAACTTAGAAAATTTTCTAAGTGCGCAAGATGCCTGAGCGGATCCGTTCAGACTTTCAATGTAAAGTCAATGGGGGACGGATCCGCTTGAAGATTGAGCCATATGGTGACCTCTTCAAGCGGATCCGTTCCCATTGACTTACATTGTAAGTCTGAACGGATCCGCTCGCCTCCGCGCGGCCAGGCGGAGGCGAGCGGAGCGGAGGCTGAACGCCGCCAGACTGATGCAGTCTGAGCGGATCCGCTCCATTCAGACTGCATCAGGGCTGGACGGAGGCGTTCGGGTCCGCTCGTGAGCTCCTTCAAACGGAGCTCACGAGCGGACCGACGAACGCTAGTGTGAAAGTAGCCTTACCTGCGCTACATCTCCTGTATAACGTTTGCATATGCAAAATATCAGTGATATTCAGTTTAAAAAAAATTGATGCTGGTGGCAGCGACATCCCCTGCGCTACATCTCCTGTATAACGTTTGCCCATCCTAAATATCAGTAACATTAATTCAGTGTAATTTTTTACTAGGCGGTGGTGACAGCGACATTACTTGCGCTATTATACCTCCTGTTTAACGTGTGCTCATCCTAAATATCAGTGACATTCATTCAGTGTAATTTTTTATTAGGCTGTGGTGTCAGCAATATTATTTGCGCTATGCCCCCTGTTTAACGTGAGCGCATCCTAAAAATATCTGTGACATTCTGCGTTTTTTATTTGCATACATTACAAAATCTGCGCTACTGTACGTGTGACATACTTGCAAGCATATATACCATTTAATATGCACAAGGCGAGCAGTAAGGGATAGGGAAGTGGCCGTGCTGCTGATGCTGCACGCAGAGGACGTGGCCCGGGGCGCAGTGAAAACTGTCTGCTGCCAGAGCACAAGAAACAAACTCATCCACTATACCTAACTTCATGTTCCAGTTTGTAGGGCGGCGCAGGACACCACTCTCGAAGTCAGACCAGTGCAACCAGGTGGTCGGTTGAATTGGAGCAGATAATGATTCTAGTCGGTTAAGCACCACCCTGTCTTCCACAAAGTCCAGTCTCAGTAGCCAAGAGTCTGGTCAAAAGAATCCTCACCCTGATACTCCTTCCACCACCATGGAGAGTCTTAGCAAACAAGTGATCCCACATTCTGATATTCCGAGAAGCTGTTTTCATTGCCATTCCTTACTGTGGGCCTCTCGCCAAGCCGATTTGAAGAGAGACATGAGGAGATATTGTGCCCTGATTCCCTCTAGAGCATCCACAGTCAGAAGAAGATGATGACCCAAAATGTCAATGTTTTGGTCCCCGAGCCACTTAGTTATCACTTTTTCCTTATGGCACAGTGCTCCATCGTGCTGGAAAATGCATTGTTCTTCACCAAATTGTTGGTGGATTGTTGGAAGAAGTTGCTGTTGGAGGGTGTTTTGGTACCATTCTTTATTTACGGCTGTGTTTTTGGGCAAAATTGTGAGTGAGCCAACTCCCTTGGATGAGAAGCAACCCCACACATGAATGGTCTCAGGATGCTTTACTGTTGGCATGACACAGGACTGATAGCGGTAGCGCTCACCTTTTCTTCTCCGGACAAGCCTTTTTCTGATGCCCCAAACAATCGTAAAGAGGCTTCATTGGAGAATATGACTTTGCCCCAGTCCTCAGTAGTCCATTCACCATATTTTCTGCAGAAGATCAATCTGTCCCTAATGGTTTTTTTGGAGAGAAGTGGCTTCTTTGCTGCCCTTCTTGACACTAGGCCATCTTCCAAAAGTCTTCGCCTCACAGTGCGTGCAGATGCACTCACACCTGCCTGCTGCCATTCCTGAGCAAGCTCTGCACTGGTGGCACTCCGATCCCGCAGCTGAATCCTCTTTAGGAGACGATCCCGGCTTGCTGGACTTTCTTGGACATCCTGAAGCCTTCTTTACAAGAATTGAACGTCTTTCCTTGAAGTTCTTTTTTTTTTTTCTTTTAATCTTTAATTCCTTGAAGTTCTTGATGATCCAATAAATTGTTGATTGAGGTGCAATCTTAGTAGCCACAATATCCTTGCCTGTGAAGCCATTTTTATGCAACGCAATGATGGCTGCACACGTTTCTTTGCAGGTCACCATGGGTAACAATGGAAGAACAATTATTTCAAGCATCACCCTCCTTTTAACAGGTCAAGTCTGCCATTTTAACCCAATCAGCCTGACATAATGATCTCCAGCCTTGTGCTCATCAACATTCTCACCTGAGTTAACAAGACAATTACTAAAATGATTTCAGCAGGTCCTTTAATGACAGCAATGAAATGCAGTGGAAAGTTTTTTTGGGGATAAAGTTAATTTTCATCGCAAAGAAGGACTATGCAATTAATCTGATCACTCTTCATAACATTCTGGAGTATATGCAAATTGCTATTATAAAAATTTAAGCAGCAACTTTCCAATTTCCAATATTTATGTAATTCTCAAAACTTTTGGCCATGACTGTATACAGCAGTGTACTGTTATGTGAGGTATGAGGTATAATAGATGCAGTGTGTATAGATTTATAGTATATACAGCAGAGTACTAATATGTGAGGTACATGGTATAATATATGCAGCGTGTACAGGTATATAGTATATACAGCAGTGTACTGATATGTGAGGTACAGGGTATAATAGATGCAGTGTGTACAGATATATAGTATATACAGTAGTGTAATATGTGAGGTAAGAGGTATAATAGATGCAGTGTGTATAGGTATATAGTAAATACAACAGTGTATTGACGTGAGGTGTGAGGTATAAATTAGTACACACTTCATCTATTATACCTTGTACCTAATATATCAGTACACTGCTGTATATACTATATATCTATACACACTGCATATATTATACCTTGTACCTTACATATTAGTATACTGCTGTATATACTATATATCTGTACACACTGCATCTATTAAACCTCGTACCTCACATATCAGTACACTGCTGCATATACTATATAGCTGTACATATTGCATCTATAATACTGTGTAATATATGCAGTGTGTGTGTATATATATATATATATATATATATATATATATAGAGAGAGAGAGAGAGCAGTGTATTGATGTGACACAAGGTATAATACTGTAGATGCAGTGTTTACAGAAATATGTGGTCAGTTATACATTAGTCACTGTGTGTGAGGTATACGAGGTAGTGGTCACTAACTGTCTAAAGTATTATACATGAGTGAGCAATGAGCAAAAACAGGGCATGGGGGTGTAAATGATGTGAAGTGAAGGACCTCCTCTTACCACATCATTCCAGTCTGTATGGATCAATGCAGAGCTCATTGTGAACTTCTAATACTTGCTGTTAGTGGTTGAAGGACCAAATCTAGGAACTACACCATTTTTGGTGCAGTTCCTTTGCTAGATCCTGCAGGACCTGTGATGTTAAAGATTATGTCATCACAGGTCCTGGCAGATGCACTGTTCTAACCTTGGAACTACACTTTACACTGTGCAGTTCCCTTACAGGACCTGTGATGACATCATCAAAGGTCCTTCAGCTTTAGAAAGATAGACAGGGGCAATTAGGGGGTGGGGCCTCTCCTCCACTGCAGGCCCCTCTTCCTCACGGGCCCCATAGCAGCTGCGTGGTCTGCCTATATGGTAGGTACTTCACTGGTCACGGCCCTATAAATCCCTCATCCCGCGTGGTCTCCGACATGTTCTTGTGAGCTCAGTATAGGGAGATGTGGCAAGCGCTCATGCGCTAGGGACAATGTTGCTGAAAACAATTAATAGTAGAATATCAGAGAGGGAGAGTGCAGGGAGACTGCAGGGAAACTTATTCTGCATCAGTTTTATTTTATTCCTACAGTTACTTATTCCTACATCAGCCATAAATGTTATTTAACCACTTCAACCACTCTAGCTGAAACCCCCTTAATGACCAGGCCGCTTTTTACACTTCTGCACTACACTACTTTCACCATTTATTGCTCGGTCATGCAACTTACCACCCAAATGAATTTTACCTCCTTTTCTTCTCACTAATAGAGCTTTCATTTGGTGGTATTTCATTGCTGCTGACATTTTTATTTTTTGTCACAAGTTAGCGGAAAATGATGATTTTTTTTAATTTTATTTTTTTCTTACAAAGTCTCATATTCCACTAACTTGTGACAAAAAATAAAAACCTCCATGAACTCACTATGCCCATCACAAAATGGGGTCACTTGTGGGGTAGTTATACTGCCCTGGCATTCTAGGGGCCCAAATGCGTGAGAAGAAGTTTGCAATCAAAATCTGTAAAAAATGACCGGTGAAATCCGAAAGGTGCACTTTGGAATGTGTGCCCCTTTGCCCACCTAGGCTGCAAAAAAGTGTCACACATCTAGTATCGCCGTACTCAGGTTAAGTTTGGGAATGTGTTTTGGGGTGTCATTTTACATATACCCATGCTGGGTGAGAGAAATATCTTGGCAATGACAACTTTTCCCATTTTTTTTATACAAAGTTGGCATTTGACCAAGATATTTATCTCACCCAGCATGGGTATATGTAAAATGACACCCCAAAACACATTGCCCAACTTCTCCTGAGTACGGCGATACCAGATGTGTGACACTTTTCTGCAGCCTAGGTGGGCAAAGGGGCACACATTCCAAAGAGCACCTTTAGGATTTCACTGGCCATTTTTTACAGATTTTGATTTCAAACTACTTCGCACACATTAGGGACCCTAAATTGCCAGGGCAGTATAACTACCCCACAAGTGACACCATTTTGGAAAGAAGACACCCCAAGGTATTCCGTGAGGGGCATGGCGAGTTCCTAGAATTTTTTATTTTTTGTCACAAGTTAGTGGAATATGAGACTTTGTTAGAAAAAAAAAAAAAAAAAAAAATCATCATTTTCCGCTAACTTGTGACAAAAAAAAAAATTCTAGGAACTTGCTATGCCCCTCACGAAATACCTTGGGGTGTCTTCTTTCCAAAATGGGGTCACTTGTGGGGTAGATATACTGCCCTGGCATTCTAGGGGCCCTAATGTGTGGTAAGTAGTTTGAAATCAAAATGTGTAAAAAATGACCTGTAAAATCCTAAAGGTGCTCTTTGGAATGTGTGCCCATTTGCCCACCTAGGCGGCAAAAAAGTGTCCCACATGTGGTATCGTCGTACTCAGGAGAAGTTGGGGAATGTGTTTTGGGGTGTCATTTTACATATACCCATGCTGGGTGAGAGAAATATATTGGCAAAAGACAACTTTTCCCATTTTTTTATACAAAGTTGGCATTTGACCAAGATATTTATCTCACCCAACATGGGTATATGTAAAATGACACCCCAAAACACATTCCCCAACTTCTCCTGAGTACAGCGATACTACATGTGTGACACTTTTTTGCAGCCTAGATGCGCAAAGGGGCCCAAATTCCTTTTAGGAGGGCATTTTTAGACATTTGGATTCCAGACTTCTTCTCACGCATTAGGGCACCTAAAAAGCCAGGGCAGTATAAATACCCCACATGTGACCCCATTTTGGAAAGAAGACATCCCAAGGTATTCAATGAGGGGCATGGCGAGTTCATAGAAATTTTTTTTTTGGGCACAAGTTAGCGGAAATTGATTTTTTTTTTTCTCACAAAGTCTCCCTTTCCGCTAACTTGGGACAAAAATTTAAATCTTTCATGGACACAATATGCCCCTCACGGAATACCTTGGGGTGTCTTCTTTCTGAAATGGGGTCACATTGGGGTATTTATACTGCCCTGGAATTTTAGGGGCCCTAAAGCGTGAGAAGAAGTCTGGAATATAAATGTCTAAAAAAGTTACGCATTTGGATTCCGTGAGGGGTATGGTGAGTTCATGTGAGATTTTATTTTTTGACACAAGTTAGTGGAATATGAGACTTTGTAAGAAAAAACGAAAAAAAAAATTCCGCTAACTTGGGCCAAAAAAATTTCTGAATGGAGCCTTACAGGGGGGTGATCAATGACAGGGGGGTGATCACCCATATAGACTCCCTGATCACCCCCTGTCATTGATCACCCCCCTGTCATTGATCACCTCCCTGTAAGGCTCCATTCAGACTTCCGTATGCGTTTTGCGGATCCGATCCATGTATCCGTGGATCCGTAAAAAGTCATACGGATCTCTGAATGGAGCCTTACAGGGGGGTGATCAATGACAGGGGGGTGATCAATGACAGGGAAGTGATCAGGGAGTCTATATGCGTGATCACCCCCTTGTCATTGATCACCTCCCTGTAAGGCTCCATTCAGACTTCCGTATGCGTTTTGCGGATCCGATCCATGTATCCGTGGATCCGTAAAAAGTCTTACGGACCTCTGAATGGAGCCTTACAGGGGGGTGATCAATGACAGGGGGTGATCAATGACAGGGAAGTGATCAGGAAGTCTATATGCGTGATCACCCCCTTGTCATTGATCACCCCCCTGTAAGGCTCCATTCAGACGTCCGTATGTGTTTTGCGGATCCGATCCATGTATAAGTGGATTCATAAAAATCATACGGACGTCTGAATGGAGCCTTACAGGGGGGTGATCAATGACAGGGAAGTGATCAGGAAGTCTATATGCGTGATCACCCCCTTGTCATTGATCACCCCCTTGTAAGGCTCCATTCAGACGTCCGTATGTGTTTTGCGGATCCGATCCATGTATCAGTGGATCCGTAAAAATCATACGGACGTCTGAATGGAGCCTTACAGGGGGGTGATCAATGACAGGGAAGTGATCAGGAAGTCTATATGCGTGATCACCCCCTTGTCATTGATCACCCCCTTGTAAGGCTCCATTCAGGCGTCCGTATGTGTTTTGCGGATCCGATCCATGTATCAGTGGATCCGTAAAAATCATACGGACGTCTGAATGGCGCCTTACAGGGGGGTGATCAATGACAGGGGGGTGATCAATGACAGGGAAGTGATCAGGAAGTCTATATGCGTGATCACCCCCTTGTCATTGATCACCCCCCTGTAAGGCTCCATTCAGACGTCCATATGCGTTTTGCGGATCCGATCCATGTATCCGCGGATCCGTAAAAATCATACGCACCTCTGAATGGAGCCTTACAGGGGGGTGATCAATGACAGGGCGGTGATCAATGACAGGGGGGTGATCAGGGAGTCTATATGGGGTGATCAGGGGTGATCAGTGGTTCATAAAGGGTTAATGAGTGACGGGGGGGGGGGTGGTGGTGTAGTGTAGTGGTGTTTGGTGCTACTTTACTGAGCTGCCTGTGTCCTCTGGTGGTCGATCCAAACAAAAGGGACCACCAGAGGACCAGGTAGCAGGTATATTATCAAAACAGCGTCTAATATACCTGTTAGGGGTTAAAAAAATCACATCTCCAGCCTGCCAGCGAGCGATCGCCGCTGGCAGGCTGGAGATCCACTCGCTTACCTTCCGTTCCTGTGTGCGCGCGTTCACAGGAAATCACGGCTCTTGCGAGATGACGCATATATGCGTGACTCTGCGCAGAGCTGCCACCTCCGGACCGCAGATCTGCGTTAGGCGGTCCGGAGGTGGTTAATATGGGAGCATTTATTATTCCAGTGAATGCATTCAAGCATGCCAACCAATACCATCCAGTTTGCACCCCTTGGGGGGGGGGGGGGGGGAGTCTTGATGTTGACCATCTTCATCTTTTGCTTGTTTTACTTCTTCCAAATCATCCTTTAAAGTCTCCATGTCCTTGAAAAGTCAGCAAGATGCAGAGAGAGGAGGAGCTGAATGTTCATGATGACATATTCTCATCGATATTAGATGATGTGGAAAAGAAGAGAGAGCAGATGGCAGAAGAAGGGCTCCCACCTGTAGGGCAGGAGAGCATTGGTGTTTGAAAAGTGGGTATGCCAGAGCTATTGTGCCCCCACCTAACCAGCCAAACCCCATACCAGCAACATACCAGCAACAGCACCTGTTTAAATGTCCATTAAATGTGCGACACAGCCATCAATAATAAAGAAGGACTATACGGTGCAGTCTATACTATTAAATAAAAAGAAGCTTCAGGCTAATTGGCTGTCGGTTCTTCACCCCAGCATGGCTGCAACCCACCCACAACACGGCCACTCCATGTGGCCATACCCTAAGGCAGGGAGGCCTGGGTACACTTGATTTATTGCAATTTGTGACAAATTAATTCATAACAAATCAAACTTTTTGGCGAACTTCAGCAAAGTTGTCAATGCTACCAGCAATGTGGGAACATGGCACCTTCTCCCATGTGCAGCGGGCGTCATGGTCGGCAAGTCTCTGCTGTTTCAAACAGCAAAGACCTGCGGCTAATTATTGTGACCGTCAATAATGCTGATCGCGGTAAATTAAGGCTTTAGATTCCGTGATCAAGTGAGATCACAGCATCTAAATGCGCAAAAACCCAGAAGCACGTGCTTCCGGGCTTCCTACCGACACCCTCTGTGGCCAATGAGAGCATTGGTAGTTGCGCTGAACACTATCGCTGACAAGGGTTTTTTTGGCCACCAGGTAAGAAATTAGCAATTTTCAGTCCAAACCCATTTTAAAAATCCTTGATATTACAAAATTAAAATAAAAAAATATATAGAAATAATAAAAAAATATAAAAGTTTAAATCGCCCCCCCTTTCCGTATGATTAAAAAATAAATACCTAAAGAACAATAAATATAAACATCATGGTTATCACCGTGACCGAAAACTCCCATACTATTAAAATATAAAAAAATTCCAATACGGCAAATGGCGCAACGGAAAAAAAAAGGTCAAAATGGCCAATTTTCAATTTTTTCATTGCTTCTCTTATCCAAAAAACTTAATACAATGTGATCAAAAAGTCCCACACACTCCAAAATGATATCAATAAAAACTACAGATTGTCCCCCCCCCAAAAAAAAAGCCCCTAAACAGTTATGGGGGTCAGAAAGTTTAAATGTATTTTTTCACTATTTAGACTAAAAGGCAAAAAAATGAAGGGCATGGGTCAAAAAACGGTGGAGAAATCGTCAATTTTTTTCCAATTCCACCCCATTTGGAATTTTTTTTACCGCTTCCCACTACATTTTATGCAAAAAATAAGCCCTCATACGGCTATGTGAACAGAAATATAAAATAGTTATAGGGAAGAAAAAGAAAAATGAAAAAATGAAAATAAAAATAAAACTCCGGTAGTGAAAAAGGGTTATTCTAATTTTTCAAAACTTTTCTCATCACTACTTACAGACCCAAGCTTGAGCATTGAAACACTGAGTGTGGAAATAGAAATTAGTTGTTCCCAGTGTAACATCTGGTGGAAGTGTAACTAAAATGGGAAGGCTATAATAGGAATACCTATGGGTAGACCAAAGAACATGTCAAAGTGTCAGGATAGAGAAATCAAAGCAATACACTTGAAAAAATAAATTTCACGTCATGATAAATGAACAAATGGACATAAACAGGAGTCATTGTTTGTGACAGAACTGTAAGAAATTTTTTGAATGAACTGGACTTAATGGCTATAAAAGCAGAATGAAAACAATCACTGACACATAAACAGAAGAAAAGAAGGTTAAGATAAGCAATCATTGAGTGTATGGAAGTGATATTCAGTGATGAATCCCCAGGTTGCTTTGGAATAGGATATGATGCAAGAACTTGTTTCTGGTGCCATTCTAATAAAACATCAAGATGACTGAATGGAGAAAACAAATTTCCCCAGCTATTTATATGAGGTCGCATGTTAGGTAAAGGTCCAAGGGAAATAGCAATCATTATGTCAACTGCACAGGTGTACGTACAATAAAAAATGTTGCATACTTTTCTCATCGCATCCATAGAAAATATTTTTCAACATAACATTTTTCAACAAAATGTGTTTTGTTAAGGCAAGGTACATCAGTTCAATGGCATGGCCAGTAAAGAGTTGGGATTTCAGTCCAGTTGAAAAGTTACTAATAGCTAGGGGGAGCTATATGTTTAATTGATAGCTTGATCACCAGTATTTTAAACTTTTTATATAAAGGGAGTGAAGATGGTGATTTATATTTAAAACTTAACTTTTATTTGATTGTTATGTAGAATATGGTCCCTAGATGTTCTCTTGAGAAAAGAAAACTAAGTGTATGATGACACCAGGGATACAAAAATGTGCACGGCCGTACCTTTGATACAATAGAGTATGTGCGCGGCGGCACTTTATAAAAACCGATGGTCCTACTATGCAGGCCAGGATCCTCCGGTCACCGTGGATGTTCAGTGAACGATATGACTGAAAAGAAGAGCAATTATACCTGGACTGGGGATATTAGTTAATTGGGGGCACCTAGACAGCCCTAGGATATAGGTGCTGACTCGTCCCTAGCATCCTAACACGGAGCACCCGTTCTAATAAGAACGACCCCATCCGGAACCTTGCCCTTATTGCTACTTGGCCCTATTGTGCCCTAGTGTAGCTAATCCCCCGTCCAGGTATAATTGCTCTTCTTTTCAGTCATATCGTTCACTGAACATCCACGGTGACCGGAGGATCCTGGCCTGCATGGTAGGACCATAGGTTTTTATAAAGTGCCGCCGGGCACATACTCTATTGTATCAAAGGTACGGCCGTGCACATTTTTGTATCCCTGGTGTTATCATACACTTTGTTTGTTTTTCTCAAGAGAACATCTAGGGACCATATTCTACATAACAATCAAATAAAAGTTAAGTTTTAAATATAAATCACCATCTTCACTCCCTTTATATAAAAAACTGTTGAAAAGTTAGTCACAATTAAAGAAATTAACAGCAGAGCTGGGTGTGCTGGGGTAGCTGTGTATAGATGTAGTAGAGCTGGGGCAGCTGTTATGTGTATAGATGTAGCAGAGCTGGATGTGCTGGGGTAGCTGTTATGTGTATAGATGTAGAAGAGCTGGGTGTGCTGGGGTAGCTGTTATGTGTATAGATGTAGCAGTGCTGAGTGTGCTGGGGCAGGTGTCATGTGTATGGATGTACACTGGCTATTAAAGCTATGACAGAGTCTACAGTAGAAGTCTCATATTTTTTCAGGCAGCTTCTATGCAGCACTTGTAGCCTAGTGGGTAAGTGTGTTGCCTCTAATGTGGAAGGTCATTGGTTTGAGTCCCAGCAGAAACGTTTCTGAAATACACAAGCATTGACTCCATATATGGACATACAGGAAGAGTCTACATCGCATCGCTGACATGGAGGTAAGTAGAAGTGTTTTTGTTTTTTTTATACCGGACTGTTACTGCCACATGGGGGGAGCGGGAGACACTTGATACTGGCACATGGGGGAAGGGGGGTTGGCACCTGATACTGGCACATGGGGGGTGGCACTTGATACTGGCACATGGGAGGGGGGAGATGACACTATGATACTGACATGGGGGGGTGGAAAGGAGAGAGGCACTTGATACTGGCACATTGGGGGATGGCACTATGATACTGGCACATGGGGGGGTGGGAAGGAGAGAGGCACTTGATACTGGCACATTGGGGGGGGAGATGGCACTATGATACTGGGACATGGGGAGGTGGTGGGAAGGAGAGAGGCACTTGATACTGGCACATTGGGGGGGGTGGCACTATGATACTGGCACATAGGGGGGAAGGAGAGAGGCACTTAATACTGGGACATGGGGGAGATGGCATTATGATACTGGAACATGGGGAGGTGGGTGGGAAGGAGAGAGGCACTTGATACTGGCACATTGGGGGGGGAGATGGCACTATGATACTGGCACATGGGGAGGTGGTGGGAAGGAGAGAGGCACTTGATACTGGCACATTGGGGGGGTGGCACTATGATACTGGCACATAGGGGGGAAGGAGAGAGGCACTTAATACTGGGACATGGGGGGAGATGGCATTATGATACTGGCACATGGGGAGGTGGGTGGGAAGGAGAGAGGCACTTGATACTGGCATATTGGGGGGGGGAGATGGCACTATGATACTGGCACATGGGGAGGGAGGAGAGAGGCACTTAATATTGGCACATTGGGGGGGGAGATGGCACTATGATACTGGGACATAGGGGGGGAGGAGAGAGGCAGTTGGTACTGGCACATGGGGGGGTTGGCACTTGATACTGGCACATGATAGGGGCATCTATGGGGACACTTACTGGCACATTATTGGGGGGCATTATGGGGGTCCATTTTTACTGGCACATTATTGGGGGGCACTATGGGGGCATCTACTGAGGCCACAAAGAAGGGGTATTTTATATGGAAGGGCTCTGTGTGGTTCTAGTATTATCAGGGGGTTTATCTGTTTCTGCAGTATAGTATTGGGGAGCACAGTGGCACAGTATTGGGGGTGGTAGGATGATTTGTCCAAAAGATGCGAGACTGATGGAAAAATAGTAAACTAAGATTTTTTTTGTCAAACGAAAAATGCCTGAAAACTGGTGGTCTGTTCTGAAGGTCTGAAAGGAGAAGAAGATGAGGAAAGGAACATCTACATCAAAGGAGACGTCACTGGATGTAAGAGGTATGTGTGCTGTATTACCCTGGATGTAAGAGGTATGGGGCGCTGTATTACCCTGTATTTCCAATTTTTTTTGAATCCGAATACTTTGTTGAAAAAGTAAGGACTTTTTTCATAGTAAAAATAATTTTTTCATATTAAAAAACGAATATTGAGTTTGGATCTCTTTGTTTATTACACCGTTCACACAATTCTTATGTACAGGATTCGTAGGATTCGAGATTTTCGAGAACCTTTTCGGATTCGGATTCTAAAAAAATTGGATTCGTCCCACCGCTAGTTATGAGCCTCCTATTTGATAATTACTGCATGGGCGATTATCTTTCAGCTGGCAATAAGTTATTGAACCCCAACTGGTGCAATGAGTTGCTTCTCATTTCTTAAACAACCGTGTCAAAAGACACATCTCATGGTCATGTAAAAGATGATAGTCTGTATGAGAAGGGTCAAATCATTGCAGGGCTCCAGATGGCGACCAAAATGGTCGCCAATGCGACTTAGAATTTACAAATGGCGACAAGACTTTTTAGTCTTGTCGCCATTTGCAACTAGACCCGCCACCGCAGCTCTGCAGTTGAATACAGTGGCGGGGCACAGGAGATGATAGTTCTCTGCCCCGCCGCCGGATCCGCCGATCTGGATGTGACTGAAAGCATTTGCGAGGCGCATCCGGATGCGGATCCGTCTCACAAATGCATTGCAAGAACAAATCCATCTCTCCGCTTGTCATGCGGCTTGAATGCTGGAGGCGGCACTAATACATTTCTATTGGAGAAAAATGCTGGATCCGGCATTCAGGCAAGTCTTCTGTTTTTTTGCCGGAGATAAAATCGTAGCATGCCTGATTAGTCAAAACGACTGAACTGAAGACATCCTGATGCATCCTGAACGGATTACTCTCCATTCAGAATGCACGGGGATATGCCTCATCAGTTATTTTCCGGTATAGAGCCCCTGTGACGGAACTCTATGCCGGAAATGAAAAACGCTAGTATGAAAGTACCCTAAAATATTAAGTTTAAATTCCCCCTTTCCCAATTCTACATATAAAATATGTAAACAATAAATAAAAAAACATATTACATAGCGCTGCATCCGAAAAGTCCAAACTATTAAATTATTTAAAAATATCTGGGGGGGGTCAGCCCGCACAACCTTGTATGCAGGTGCTCATTGCTATGGCGAAATATTTAAAAATATCTCCTATGCGGTGAGCGCCATAACAGAAATAAATAAAAACCATGCAAATCGTCATTTTTTTGTAACCTTGTCACCCCAAAAAATAGGATAGGACTGTTCTATTATGGGCCGAACGTTTCATAAAATGCAAAATGCACGCAGCTTTTTTTTTTTTTTTTTTGTGTGGTATTGAGTATCACAATACTTTTTTATGGTGACGAAAGCAAATCAAAATTTTGGTATTGAAACAACCCTACGCCGATCTGATTGGCGTAGCGTTGTCACGATACCAAAATTTTGATTCGGTTTCGATTTGGCAACAATTTTTTTTTATTTGGATCCTAAATTTTTCAGTTCAGGAGCCAATGGCTACTAGGTTTTTTTTTTAGTCTGGAGCACTGCTTTGGCATGCAACAAGCAGAGAAAACATATAAGGAGATTGCAGAAACTACTAAAATTGGGTTAAGAACTGTCCAACGCATTATTAAAAACTGGAAGGATAGGAGGGACCCATCGTATTTGAGGAAGAAATGTGGCGGAAAAAAATCCTGATCCTGAATGATCGTGATCGGCGATCACTTAAACGTTTGGTGAAATCAAATAGAAGAACAACAACAGTAGAACTCAGGGCTATGTTTAATAGTGAAAGTAAGAGCATTTCCACATGCACAATGCAAAGGGAACTCAAGTGATTGGGACTGAACAGCTGTGTAGCCGTAAGAAAACCACTAATCAGTGAGGCAAACCAGAAAAAAAGGCTTCAATTTGCTAGGGAGCATAAAGATTAGACTCTGGAGCAATGGAAGAAGGTAATTTGGTCTGAGTCCAGACTTACCCTATTCCATAGTGATAGGTGCATCAGGGTAAGTAGAGAGGCAAGATCTTGGTGAAAAATTAACGCAACACTGAATGGAAATAAATCTTCTGACATTTTGGACAGGCAGTATGGGATCACTCGTTTGGCAAGCCTCTCCATGGTGGGAGGAAGGATAATCAGAGAGAGTATTCGGTTGACCAGACTCTTGGCTACAGAGACTGAACTTGGTGGAAGAGAGGGGGGTGCTTAACTGACTGGAAGCATTATCTTCAGCAATCCAACAAACCAACTGTTCGCACTGATCCACCCAGCTAAGTTGGACATGAAGCTGGGTACAGTGGATGTTTTATTTTTTATTTTATTTTTCTGGTGCACTGGCAGCAGGCACAGTTTGATTGCACCCAGGGCCACGGCCTCTGCGTGCACCATCAGCATCAAACCCTCTTCCACGTCCCTTAGTGATCGCCTTCTTCATTTTAATTATTTTGTCACTAGATGTGGCGCAGATTGTTTTACAGTCCTCTAAAGAAACAGTTTTCTGTTGCAGATATTAGGATTTTGCTCTAAAGACACTGTTTTCTGATGCAGGACAGTATACAAATGTAGCAGGGGTAACACACAAACTGTTAACTCAAATTTCTTAACTCATCTCTTTTTCTTGAAATAAACGCCATTGAAAAGCAATTGCTTAACGCATTTAGTAGATAACGCGTCTCATAAAGCATGTGTTTTAACCCTGCTACATCCGTATGTCACAGAAACACACAGAATATAAACACTAGATTATGCCCAGATATTTTGGATTTTGCTCTAAAGAAACAATTCTCTGATGCAGGACTTTATACGTCACAGAAACACCCAGAATATGGACACTATTTTAGGCCCAGATTATTGGAATCTGCGGTACAGACACTGTTTTCTGATGTAGTTTATATTTTTTTATATATATATATATATATATATATATATATGTCACAGAGACACACAGAATATGGACACTAAATTACGGCCAGATTTTTGGATTTTGCTTTAAAGAAACAGTTTTCTGATGCAGGGCAGTATACGTCACAGAGACACACAGAATATGGACACTAGATTAGGCCCAGATATTAGGATTTTGCTATAAAGACACTGTTTTCTGATGCAGGACAGTATATGTCACAGAAATACACAGAATATGGACACTAGATTATGCCCAGATTTTTGGTATCTGCGGTACAGACACTGTTTTCTGATGTAGTTTATATTTATATTTATATTTTTCCTATATTTGGCCCTGACAGCCACAAAATGTATTGAAGCACAGATCACTGATTGCACAGTTGACAGCAAAAATGTGGATAGATTATGGGGGAAAAATATAGTGTTTTCTGTATTCTAATTTTTTCCCTATATCTAGCCCTGACAACCACACAATGTATTAAAGCGCAGATCACACAATTCACGGACTGCACCGCTGCCAGCAAAAATTTGTATAGATTATGGTGAAAAAAATAGTGTTTTCTGTATTATAATTTTTTTCCTTATATCTGGCCCTGATAACCACACAAGGTATTGTAGCGCAGATTTGACAACTTACGGATGACACCGTTTACAGCAAAAATGTGAATAGATTAGGGGGAAAAATTATGTTTTCTTTATTCAAATGTTTTCCCTATATCTGGCCCTGACAACCACACAAGGTATTGCAGCGCAGGTCTGACAACTCACGGATGACACAGTTTACAGCAAATATGTGGATAGATTATGGGGAAAAAAATAGTGTTTTCTGTATTCAAATTTTTTCCTTATATCGGACAGTCTTAATTTCTATTTTTTTAAAGGTTCAAGCCGAATCAGAAGAGGGAAAGCGGACTAAATGGAATAGAGATCTGGAGGACTATAAAAGGGGCTTGAATTACACATTGCATAAGGAAAATGCGAACAATCTGAACTCTAGGGATAATAAAAAGAAAAAAAAAAACACATATATCTTCATCCAGTGATAATGTTTTTTTAGGGGACAGTTCACACCCACAGAGAAAAGAAAACACCGAACCAGACGTGGCGGCCATAGACTTCGACGATCCAGGAAAATTGCGCAACAACAAAGTACGTGTTCCAGCCAACAAGTCACGGACAGCCAAGAAGAAATGATCGTGGTTAATCTCTCATCTAAAGTACTTGCCACATCACAAGTAAGTGTCCTTAGTAAGGGACTTTCTTTTTGTCCGAATGCACATATCAACTAGATTGTGTTGGAGTTTGATATATTGTATTTTTTTCATATTATTAAATTAAAAACATGGTTCAAGGACAAGGTACATGTAGATGCACCCCGATTGAGTTTACATTAGGAATGGTCAATTTATCCACAAAAAGTAATTTTAATCCGATTGTGAAAGAGACTGCAATAGAAGCTTTTACAACTGCTGTGAAATCAGACATTGATCTTATTCTGATACTGGCTTTGAGCATCCCACTCTCACCTAGGTTGAAGTAGAAGCTTTGGTGCAATAAAAAATTTACTCCACTATAATTGTGAAGCCAACTGACAAAGGTGGCGCTGTTGTTGTCATGGACGCATACTAATATGTAGCTGAGGTGTTAAGACAACTCAGTGACACCAATGTCTATGGCATCCTTGATTCCGATCCTAAATTTGAAATAGGGAGAGTGATTAAACAGAGTCTAATTGAAGCATTGGTGGCAGGTGTTATTGATAATGACCTCATGGAATATCTCATAGTGACGCATCCAGTCACTCCAGTTCTATGTGTATTACCCTTATTGATCCTCCTGGACACCCCATTGTTTTGGGTTCAGAGTCTATGTTCAGTCACTCTGCCATTTTTTGGGAAAAAATATTTACGCAGTTATGCAATTGGGGGTATTTCTCATATATACGTGACACCTCAGATTTTTTAACAAATTTAGCGGATGTTGATGTATCACAGATAAAAATGTTGACTTTGGCATCATTTGATGTGACTTCGTTATATACATCTATTGATCACGACAAAGGCATTTCTGCAGTGACACAAATGTTACATTTGTCTTCTCTCTCCAGTCCAGCCTGTGATTTCATTGTGGATCTTTTGAAAATAGTTTTGAGATGTAATTACTTTTTGTTTCAGGATACGTTCTACACACAAAAATGGGGTGTGACCATCGGGTCTAATATGGCCCCAACTTAGGCTAATATATATATGAAAGCTTTTCAGGAAGACGTCGTCTATCAGTCTCACCACTTCAAGCATGTTTTGAGGTGGTGGAGATATATAGACGACGTCTTCCTCATTTGGATTGGAAATGAGTCAATTATTTGATTTTCATAAAGCTTTGAACAGTGTTGATAATACCCTACAATTTAATTTGTTTATTCCACCACGGAATTACAATCTTTAGATACTAAGGTACACACTGAACTGTACACAAAACCCACTGATAAAAATAAGATTCTTACTAATAGCAGTTGTCATCCTAGAAAGATGATCAAACACCTCCCGTACTCACAAATGTTAAGGGCTAGACGTGTAGAATCATAGCCCAGTAGATTTGAGACCACATTGAACACAACGGTTAATAAAATTGTACAATGGAGATATCCACGTAGACTGTTAGAGGAACACAGAGAAGTTTGCAAATTGGATAGAAAAAACACACTTATTAATCAGAGATCTATATGTAGGTCGACCAGGCTTCTGTTTATTTCCACTTACATGGAAGCAAGTATTGCCATTATTAGCATCGTTAGACGACATTGGCATATTCTTGGAGGTTGTATTAAGAAGGTACCAGAATTTAGATCTCCCCCATTATTTTCTTACTGTAGATCAAAGAGTCTATGGGATGAATTGGTCAGAGCTGATATGGACCCAGAAGAAACATCAAGCAGACTACATTCACACAACCAGGGCTTGGTTGTTTTCTTTGCCTCAGTTGTGTGAATTGTCGATATATTTGTAAAGGCAAAACTTTCATACATCCAGGTACGGGGTTTCATACCCTATCCACTTTCACCTCACTTGTGACACTGATTATTTATATACGTTTTATCATGTCCATGTAGCACATTATATGTTGGTGAAACCTCTACTGATTTCAAAACTCATTTGGATAATCATCGTAATATGATTAGAAAAAAACGACTAGACTTACCTCTGTCTAATTATTTCACTGAATTGAAACACTTCGAGAGGAATTTGGTCTGGATTCTGTTATTGCCAATCCATGTGTGAAAATGATGTCTCATGCTCCCTGAACCACTCTTTCACAATTTAAGCCTGATGATATCTGGCATTGTCATCTTTGAATATGCCTGTGCCATCAGGGAAGAAAAAATCCATTGATGGAATAACCTGGTCATTCAGTATGTTCAGGTAGTCAGCTGACCTCATTCTTGGAGCACACACTGTTGTTGAACCTAGACCTGACCAACTGCAGCAACCCCAGATCATAGCAGTGCCCCCACAGGCTTGTACAGTAGGCAATAGGCATGATGGGTGCATCACTTCATCTGCCTCTCTTCTTACCCTGATGCACGCATCACTCTGGAACAGGGTAAATCTGGACTCATCAGACCACATGACCTTCTTCCATTGCTCCAGAGTCCAATCTTTATGCTCCCTAGCAAATTGAAGTTGGTTTGCCTCATTGATTATAGTGTTGAGGGGCAAATATTCGAATTGTGAATTTTAATTGCGAATATCGCTACTTCGAGAATTTGTGAATATTTAGAATATAGTGCTATATATTCGTATTCACAAAATATTCTAATAGCGAATTTAAGAAATAAATGAAAATAATGGAGATAACGAATTCTCGAATTTGTGAATATATGACGAATATTCACCAAAATATTTGTGGAATATTGTGAATTCAAATATTGCCCCTGTCGCTCATCACTGACTGATTAGTGCTTTTCTTACGGCTACACAGCTGTTCAGTCCCAATCCCTTGAGTTCTCTTCGCATTGTGTGTGTGGAAATGCTCTTACTTTCACTATTAAACATAGCCCTGAATTCTACTGTTGTTTTTCTTCGATTTGATTTCACCAAATGTTTAAGTGATCGCCGATCACGATCATTCAGGATTTTTTTTTGCCACATTTCTTCCTCTAATACGATGGGTCCCCACTATCCTTCCAGTTTTTAATAATGTGTTGGACAGTTCTTAACCCAATTTTAGTAGTTTCTGCAATCTCCTTAGATGTTTTCTCTGCTTGATGCATTCCAATGATTTGACCCTTCTCAAACAGACTAACATCTTTTCCACAACCACAAGATGTGTCTTTCAACATGGTTGTTTAAGAAATGAGAAGCAACTCATTGCATCAGTAGTGGTTGAATAACTTCTTCCCAGCTGAAATATAATCACCCATGCAGTAAATATCCAATAGGAGGCTCATACCTATTTGCTTAGTTAATTCCAGGTGGCGACTTTTTTTGGGGACAGGCAGTGTGTGTGCATATATATATATATATATATATATATATATATATTAAAAAAATGAAACAAATGGCAGCACCGGGAAAAACTGTATGGGTGCTAGGTCCAGGGATGTAGCTGCTTACCCCATATAATAAGGATGAAAGACTGACAGCACTCCAAGTAAAAGTAGTGGTGTTTATTCACCCATGTGGATGGCAACGTTTCAGCTCATACAAGAGCCTTGAAAAAGACTCTTGTATGAGCTGAAACGTTGCCATCCACATGGGTGAATAAACACCGCTACTTTTACTTGGAGTGCTGTCAGTCTTTCATCTATATATATATATATATATATATATATATATGATATAAAAAGTCTACACACCCCTGTTAAAATTTCAGGTTTCTGTGATGTAAAAAAATAAGACAAACATAAACCATTTCAGAACTTTTTCCACCTTTTTAATGTGTGCTATAAACTGTTCAACTCAATTGAAAAACAAACTGAAATCTTTTAGGTAGAGGGAAGAAAAAATATAAAAAAAATATATGGTTGCATAACCCTTAAACTAATACTTTGTTGAAGCACCTTTTGATTTTAATACAGTACTCAGTCTTTTTTGGTATGAGTCTATCAGCATGGCACATTTTGACTTGGCAAGATTTGCCCACTCTTCTTTGCAAAAACACTCCAAATCTGTCAGATTGCGACTGCATCTCCTGTGCACAGCCCTCTTCAGATCACCCCACAGATTTTTCAATCGGATTCAGGTCTGGGCTCTGGCTGGGCCATTCAAAAACTTTAAACTTCTTCTGGTGAAGCCATTCCTTTGTTGATTTGGATGTATGCTTTGGGTCGTTGTCATGCTGAAAGATGAAGTTCCTCTTCATGTTCAGCTTTCTAGCATAAGCCTGAAGGTTTTGAGCCAATATTGACTGGTATTTGGAACTGTTTATAATTCCCTCTAGCTTAACTAAGGCTCCAGTTCCAGCTGAAGAAAAACAGCCCCAAAGCATGATGCTGCCACCACCATGCTTCAATGTGGGTATGGTGTTCTTTTAGTGATGTGTAGTGTTGTTTTTGCGCCAAACATATTTTTGGGAATTATGGCCAAAAAGTTCAACCTTGATTTCATCAGACCATAACGCCTTTTCCCACATGCTTTTGGGAGACTTCAGATGTGTTTTTGCACAATGTAGCCTGGCTTGGATGTTTTTCTTCGTAAGAAAAGGATTTTGTCTTGCCACTCTACCCCATAGCCCAGACATTTATGGAATACGGGAGATTGTTGTCACATGTACCACATAGCCAGTACTTGCCAGATATCCCTGCAGTTCCTTTAATGTTGCTGTAGGCCTCTTGGTAGCCTCCCAGATCAGTTTTCTTCTCGTCTTTTCATCAATTTTGGAGGGACGTCCAGTTCTTGGTAATGTTACTGTTGTGCCATATTTTCTCCACTTGATGACTGTGTTCCATGGTATATCTAATGCCTTGGAAATTCTTTTGTACCCTTCTCCTGACTGTTACCTTTTAACAATGAGATCCCTCTGATGCTTTGGAAGCTCTCTTTGGACCATGGCTTTTGCTGTGGGATGCGACTAAGAAAATTTCAGGAAAGACCAACTAGAGCAGCTGAACTTTATTTGGGGTTAATCAGAGACACTTTAAATGATGTATGCTGACTCCTATTTAACATGATTTTGAATGTGATTGCTTAGTTCTGAACATAGTTAAATCCTCAGTTATAAGAGGGTGTACATACTTATGCAACCACATTATTTTAGTTTTTGTTTTTATCATCCCTTCACCTAAAAGATTTCAGTTTGTTTTTCAAACACATTAAAGGTGGAAAAAGTTCTGAAATGATTTATCTTTGTCTAATTTTTTTACAGCACATAAACCTGACATTTTAACAGGGGTGTGTAGACTTTTTATATCCACTGTGTATATATACAGTCCTGATCAAAAGTTTAAGACCATTCGAAAAATGGCAAAAAATCATATTTTACATTGTTGGATCTTAACAAGGTTCCAAGTAGAGCTTCAACATGCAACAAGAAGAAATGAGAGGGAGACCAAAATTTTTTTGAGCATTCAATTAATTGAAAGTAACGATTAAACTGAAACAGGCGGTTTTTCAGCTGATCCAAATTTTAGGGCCACATGCCTTTAAAAGGCCAAATCTGTGCAAAGATGTGGATTCATTGTCATTTTCTGTCAGGAAGTGACATATTGTGATGGCAAAGGCAAAAAAACTCCCTTTTTGAACGTGGTCGGGTTGTTGAGCTGCATAAGCCGGGTCTCTCACAGCGCGCCATCGCTGCTGAGGTGGGACGCAGTAAGTAATTTGGAATTTCTTAAATGATCCTGAGGGTTATGGAACAAAAAAGTCAAGTGGAAGACCCCAAAAAATTTCATCAGCACTGAGCAGGAGGATCCAATTGGCTGTCCCTCAAGACAATGGATGATCCTCGACCCAAATAAAGGCCCTTACTGGTGCTGACTGCAGCCCTATAACCATCAGACGGCATCTAAAACTGAAGGGCTTCAAAAACAAAAAAACGTCTTCAAAGACCTCTTCTCCTTGAACGCCACAGAACTCCTCGTTTGGACTTTGCAAGAGAGCACCAAACATGGGACATTCAAAGGTGGAAGAAAGTTTTATTCTCTGATGAGAAAAAATGTAACCTTGATGATCCTGATGGTTTCCAACGTTACTGGCATGACAAGCAGATCCCACCTGAGATGTTTTCTACGCGCCACAGTGGAGGGGGCACCACTGTGGTCTGGGGTGCATTTTCCTTCAGTGGAACAATGGAGCTCCAGGAAGTGCAGGGGCATCAAACTGGCTATGTCCAGATGTTGCAGAGAGCATTCCTCTTGACTGAGGGCCCTCGTCTGTGTGGTAACGACTGGGTTTTTAGACAGGATAACACTACAATAGACCATGCCCACAGGACAAGGGACTTCTTCTAGGAGAATAACATCACTCTTTTGGCCCATCTTGTGTGTTCCCCTGATCTACAGGGTGGGCCATTTATATGGATACACCTTAATAAAATGGGAATGGTTGGTGATATTGACTTCCTGTTTGTGGCACATTATTATATGTGAGAGGGTAAACTTTTCAAGATGGGTGGTGACCATGGCGGCCATTTTGAATCCAACTTTTGTTTTTTCAATAGGAAGAGGGTCATGTGACACATCAAACTTATTGGGAATTTCACAAGAAAAACAATGGTGTGCTTGGTTTTAACGTAACGTTATTCTTTCATGAGTTATTTACAAGTTTCTGACCACTTATAAAATGTGTTCAATGTGCTGCCCATTGTGTTGGATTGTCAATGCAACCCTCTTCTCCCACTCTTCACATACTGATAGCAACACCGCAGGAATTGCGGATACTGGAAACTACGGATACTGGAAGCCTGTGCTAGCAACACCGCAGGAGAAATGATAGCACAGGCTTCCAGTATCCGTAGTTTCAGGTGCTGCACATCTCGTATCTTCACAGCATAGACAATTGCCTTCAGATACGAGAAGTGCAGCACCTGAAACTACGGATACTGGAAGCCTGTGCTAACATTTCTCCTGCGGTGTTGCTAGCACAGGCTTCCAGTATCCGTAGTTTCAGGTGCTGCACATCTCGTATCTGAAGGCAATTGTCTATGCTGTGAAGATACGAGATGTGCAGCACCTGAAACTACGGATACTGGAAGCCTGTGCTAGCATTTCTCCTGCGGTGTTGCTAGCACAGGCTTCCAGTATCCATAGTTTTAGGTGCTGCACATCTCGTATCTGAAGGCAATTGTCTATGCTGTGAAGATACGAGATGTGCAGCACCTGAAACTACGGATACTGGAAGCCTGTGCCAGCATTTCTCCTGCGGTGTTGCTATCAGTGTGTGAAGAGTGGGAGAAGAGGGTTGCATTGACAATCCAACACAATGGGCAGCACATTGAACACATTTTATAAGTGGTCAGAAACTTGTAACTAACTCATGAAAGAATAAAGTTACGTTAAAACCAAGCACACCATTGTTTTTCTTGTGAAACTCCCAATAAAATTGATGTGTCACATGACCCTCTTCCTATTGAGAAAACAAAAGTTGGATTCAAAATGGCCAACTTCAAAATGTCCGCCATGGTCACCACCCATCTTGAAAAGTTTCCCCCCTCGCATATACTAATGTGCCACAAACAGGAAGTTAATATCACCAACCATTCCCATTTTATTAAGGTGTATCCATATAAATGGCCCACCCTGTAAATCCAATTGATAACCTTTGGGGATGGATGGCAAGGGAAGTTTACAAAAATGAACAACAGTTCCAGAGAGTAGATGGCCTTCGTGCGGCCGTCTTCACCACTTGGAGAAATGTTCTCACTCACCTCATGGAAACGCTTGCATCAAGCATGCCGAAACAAATTTTTGAAGTGATAAACAATAACAGCGGAGCTACTCATTACTGAGTTCATGTTTGGAAGTTGGATTTCTGTTTTTTTGGAGGTGTGGTCCTAAACTTTTGATCAGCTGAAAAACAGCCTGTTTCAGTTTATTCGTTGTTTTCATTAAATTGAATGCTCAAAAATGTTTTGTCTCACTCCCATTTCTTCTTGTTGCATGTTGAAGCTCTACTTGGAACCTTGTTAAGATCCAGCCATGCTAAATATGATTTTTTTGCCATTTTTCAAATGGTCTTAAAGAGGACCTTTCACCGATCCTGACATTGTGAACTAAGTGTACAGGCATGGAGAGCGGCACCCGGGGATCTCGCTGCACTTATTATTATCCCTGGGCGCCGCTCCGTTCTCCCGCTATGCCCTCCGGTATCGTCGTCACTAAGTTACAAGGGCAGACTCAGCCTACCATATCTTAGTGACTGAAATCTCCACCTACCATAACTTAGTGACCGAAGATACCGGAGGGCATATCGGGAGAACGGAGCTGCGCCCTGGGATAATAGTAAGTGCAGTGAGATCCCCGGGCGCCGCTCTCCATGTCTGTATACTTAGTTCACAGTGTCAGGATCAGTGAAAGGTCCTTAAACGTTTGATCTGGACTGTAGCTTGAGGAAGGCTCTAGCACTGTGCCGAAACATTGCACCGCATGGGTGATTAAAGGAGTTCTTATTTTTTCATGATACATTGGAGAGCTGTTAATTTTTCTGGAATATTACGGTATATATATATATATATATATATTTTCTTTTTTTTTGTATACATGCCTACATCTAGACTTAGTTTACATATAACATACAGTATATACAATGCCCTTTGTGAAAGGTATTTCAAAAATTCAGAGTGATAAAAGAAAAGAACAAAATATACAAAAGTATATTGAAATATAAAGGTACCAGTATTGATGGTTACATTGGGGGACTTCCCAATGCTCCAAAGCATTTGCCCTTGGGAACGGTTCATCAGGGGACAATTATTCCAGGGGAGATCACCATAGATAAATGGCCAATCAAACCTAAAAAGAAAAAAAGATAAAATAAATAACACCTCCATTCATTTGTGAAAATTCAAAGATAGTTAAAGAAACTCTCTTGAAATGATGAATGTTAAATGGATATTCTTCAAAGATAGCCTTGGAGCTATCAGTCCAGATGATCTAGATTGCGGTATATATCCTAATATTCAAACCTATATAGGTTCATACAAGAAAGGAACATAGTAATAATAAACACTTACAAGAGAGATCAAGATAATAACTTGGACTCTGCAGTGAGTGGTATTCAAACCATGGTAGCAGTCTTCATTAAGTAGATAAAGAAAAATAACTAATAAAAGAAAAGGAAATGGATGTGATAGTGAAAACATACATCTTTTAAAGATTGCAAAGTGACTTAGATAAGGTGCTAGTAACAAGCAGAATAATATATATGGGGTAGAGGATATGATGGCATGCACCTCTTAGTCGGTCCCTGCAGCTGATGTAAAAATAAATATTAGGGTCTATCAAATTTTAATAGCCCTGAATACATAGGAAGCATAGCCCATACAGTATATATAAATGTACTCATTCAAATGCACCGTACATAGACAGATGGCTGGATGATATGCTGGCTAAGATATGACTGAGAGCTAAGATAGGAGGCTCTATTAAGCAAAGTAGGTGGCTCACAGATAAAAGATTATAAAATTTGATTGCACTTTCAGAGGAGATCACCACCTGGATATCAGTGTATGCTCCAATTAAAACCTGCATCATAAAATACTCATAGAAAAAGGAACTCAGTGATCCATCAAGGAGCCAAAAAACTGAGGAGGAGGAGAAAGGTACATACTTCCTAAAAGGATGGAAAAGACAGGTCAAGCTGCAGGCATGGCCCTGGTAAGATGACCATCCCAAATCTCGTGAGACTAGGCGGGCAAATGCTGGCTACGTCACAGTATTAGTGACACCCTGATTTTGGTTGATGATAACTAGGAATGTTGAAAGTAATTTTGAAAGTTGCGCATTTAGAGATATGGATAGTGGGTGGGTGGCTGGGTATTTCCGCTTGCGTTCAAATGCCTAGGGTAAGGACAATTGGACGCTGTGCTGGGACAGGGAAGTGGATGTATTTGCTGATGGTGCATGCGAAAGCCCAGGTGCAGGGCGAGGGGCATCCAGACCTGCACCTTTGACAGGGGATTGGCCAGCAGTGCGTAACACAGGGGAAGAGGAGGCAGTGGGGTGTCCGGCAGACCCAGATTGTGGACCCAGGCGTTCGGCTCACTGAATAGGTGCTTGGATGCCATGTGGCGTATCATGCTGGTGGTGGTGAAACATCCGAAGTCGATTCGCATAAAACTTTGTTCTAATACTGTACGGAGCAGGAACAGTATTGGCTCCGATGAGCCATAGTTATTGCTTTGCAAAGTCTCGCAAGACTTTGCGCAATAACTTCATGAATTAATTTGTGCTGTAAAAAAACCTTTCCCGAACTCGGGTTCGGTTTCCAAGGGAAATGTTTTTTTTACAGTACCAATTAATTTATGACGTTATTGCGCAAAGCCTTGCGAGACTTCGCAAAGCAATAACTTTGGCTCATCGGAGCCAATACTGCTTCTGCTCCGTACAGTATTAGAACAAAGTTTTATGCGAATCGACATTGGATGTTTCACCACCACCAGCATGATACGCCACATGGCATCCAAGCACCTATTCAGTGAGCCGAACGCCTGGGTCCACAATCTGGGTCTGCCGGACACCCCACTGCCTCCTCTTACCCTGTGTTACGCACTGCTGGCCAATCCCCTGTCAAAGGTGCAGGTCTTGATGCCCCTCGCCCTGCACCTGGGCTTTCGCATGCACCATCAGCAAATACATCCACTTCCCTGTCCCAGCACAGCGTCCAATTGTCCTTACCCTAGGCATTTGAACGCAAGCGGAAATACCCAGCCACCCACCCACTATCCATATCTCTAAATGCGCAACTTTCAAAATTACTGGCCCTTGAAATGCTGCCAAATAGGCTTGTGGAGACTGAGGCCTTCCGCAGCCTGATGTCGGCGGCCGTCCCTCGGTACGCGGTCCCCAGCCGCCATTATTTTTGACAGTGTGCCGTGCCCGCCTTACAACAACATGTGTCCCAGAACATCACCCGTCCCCTGACCAATACAGTTACTGGAAAGGTCCACTTCACCACGGACACATGGACGAGTGCTGGTGGCCAGGAACGCTACATTTACCTGACCGCACACTGGGTGAATGTTGTAGAGGCCGGGAGTGAGTCGTACCCTGGAATCGCATAGGTGCTACCCACTCCCAGGATTGCGGGACCTATGTCCATCAGGGTCTCGGCCAGCAGCCATATGTACTCATTATTTTATCCTATAATAATTTTACACTCAGCATGCTTACTACACCACTAGATGCATGCTTTAAGGCAGGCATGCTCAACCTACGACCCTCAAGCTGTTGCAAAACTACAACTCCCAGCATGCTGACAGTATTAAACAATGAAATCATATACAGTGACATTATATACAGTGTATAAAACGGATGGAATAGCTGCCGGCCCTGGTTGAGAGAGCGATCTTTACTAGCCACAGGAATGGGGGCGGCATGAAAGGAAGGGGTCGCAAAAAAATTACTGTGGGATGGAGCCCCATTCAAAAATTTGCTGCCGGGCCCAGTCATTTCTAGCTTACCAAGTGATGCAGCCCACAAAAGCAAGTTGTACGGAGGCGCAGCCCCCCAGGATGGGTCTCCTAGACAACTGTTAGCGTCTTACAGTTCAAAACAGCACAATATAAATGTATTGTGCTGCATTGAAACAGGGATCAGACCATGTAATGCTGAAGTTTCAGAAGGGGACAAATAATAAAGTGAAAAAAAACTTTAAAAAAAGAAATAAAAGTTTTAAAAAAAAAGCGTCCTTTTACCAAAATAAAGTAAAAAAAATGTAAAAAATAGGGAAAAAAAGAAAAGTAGACATATTAGGTATAGCCGCGTTCGTATCGACCAGCTCTAGTAAAATATCACATGATCTAACACCTCAGATGAACACCGTCAAAAAAATAAAATAAAAACTTCTAAAAAAGCCATTTTTTGTCACCTTGCATCACTTAAAGTGCAACACCAAACGATCAAAAAGGCGTATGCCCCCTAAAATAGTACCAATCTAACCGTCACCTCATCCTACAACAAAATGAGCCCCTACATAAGACAATCGCCCAAAAAATAAAAAAAATTATAGCTCAGAATATGGATGCAATAAAACATCTTTTTTTTTGTTTTAAAAATGTTGTTATTGTGTAAAACTTAAGTAAATAAAAAAAGTATACATATTAGGTATCGCCACATCCGTAAGAACCTTCTCTCTAAAAATATCCCATGACCTAACCCCTCAGGTGAACACCGTAGAAAAAATTAAATAAAAACGGTGTAATAAAAGCAATTTTTTGTCACCTTATATGACAAAAAGTGTAATAGCAAGCGATCAAAAAGTCGTATGCACTCCAAAATAGTGCCAATCAAACCATCATCTCATCCCGCAAAAATGGTACCCCACCTAAGATAATTGGCCAAAAATTGAGGCTCTCAGAAAATGGAGACACTAAAACATGATTATTTTTTTTGTTTCATAAATGATATTATTGTGTAAAACTTACATGAATAAAAAAGCAGACATATTAGGTATCGCCACGTCCGTAATTACCTACTCTATAAAAATGCCACATGACCTAACCCCTCAGGTGAACAATAATAAAACTGTGTAAAAAAAGCTATTTTTTGTCACCTTACATCACAAAAAGTGTAATAGCGAGCGATCAAAAAGGCATACGCACCCCAAAATAGTGCCAATCAAACCATCACCTCATCCCTAAAAAAATTAGCCCTACCCAAGACAGTTGTCCAAAAAATAAATAAAACTACGGCTTTCAGAATGTGGAGACACTAAAAAATCTATTTGGTATTGTCACGTCCGTGACAACCTGCTCTATAAAAATACCACATAATCTAACCTATTAGATTAATGTTGTGAATAACAAAAAATTTAAATTGTGCCAAAACAGCTATTTCTTGTTACCTTGCCTCACAAAAAGTGTAATATAGAGCAACACAAATTATGTACCATAAAATAGTACCAACAAAACTACCACCTTATCCCGTAGTTTCCAAAAGGTGGTCACTGTTTTGGAAGTTTCTACTCTAGGGGTGCATCGGGGGGGCTTCAAATGGGACATGGTGTCAAAAAACTAGTCCAGCAGAATCTGCCTTCCAAAAACCGTAATGGCGTTCCTTTCCTTCTGCGCCCTGCCGTGTGCCCGTACAGAAGTTTACGACCACATATGGGGTGTTTCTGTAACATACATAATCAGGGCCATAAATATTGAGTTTTGTTTGGCTGTTAACCCTTCCTTTGTAACCGGAAAAAAATTATTCAAATGGAAAATCTGCCAAAAAAGTGAAATTCTGAAATTTCATCTCTATTTTCCATTAATTCTTAAAGGGTTAACAGAGTTTGTAAAAACATTTTTGTATAACATTTTGTATTTTTCAAAATTTTTGGTAAATTTGGATTTTTTTTAGAAACCAAAATTAATTTTTGGGACTCAATTTTACCACTGTCATGAAGTACAATATGTGATGAGAAAACAGTCTCAGAGTGGCCTGAATAAGTAAAAGTGTTTTAAAGTTATCACCACATAAATTGACACATGTTAGATTTGCAAAAAAAATGGCCTGGTCCTTAAGGTGAAATATGGCAGGGTCCTTAAGAGGTTAAGAAACTTTAAAGTATCAACACAGATGTGAGTGGAGACAACACTATTAGTAGCATCAGCATCCCACTTCTGTGTCTACCCATATGCTCGCTGCTCACAATTAAGGCTGATGCTTTGCATGTGGAAGAGGTGGAAATGGGGGAAGACATTACACAGGATGATAGCCAGACCACCCTCAGTTAGTCTTCTTAATGAAAATTGGATGATAATAATGAGGAGGAGGAGGAGGAGCAGGGGACGGTTGCCTCCGCTACAGAGGGTAGTGTCACAAGGAGGGAAAATTTTGGAAGATGGTGAAGGAGTACGTACAGTAGCAGACTGTGTCAGCATCCTCAATGATCCCTGTGTGCCTTACAACTATTGGGTGTCCAAGCTGGACACATGGCACGAACTGGCGCTCTATGCCTTGGAGGTGCTGGCCTCCCCTGTCTCAAGCATTTTGTCAGAGCGGGTATTTAGTGCTGCTGGGGGCATAGTAACTGATAAGGCCATCCGCCTGTCAACTGAAAATGTTGACAGATTGGCTCCTTTAAAAATAAACAAGGCCTGGATTGCCCCTGACTCCTCTACTTCTTGTCATGGAACCGTGAACCAGACGTACAACAAGAGATAAGTGGAAATAAGAAGGCTTTATTGAAAATCAAGCTGTAAGGCAAAAGTCCAAACGGATGGCTAAACCGAAGCAGGGTCTTGCGAAGCCAGAGGTCAGGAACCAGAAGGGTAGTCAGACGAAGCCTGGATCAGGAACCAGCAGGGTAGTCAGACGAAGCCTGGATCAGGAACCAGCAGGGTAGTCAGACGGAGCCTGGATCAGGAACCAGCAGGGTAGTCAGACGAAGCCAGGATCAGGAACCAGAAGCAGCAGCAGTCTTAGAAGCATGTGAACACAGGAGGACCAAGCAAGGAACTGAAGCCACAGACCTCCTATATATATGAGCTAGGCATCCAGCTCCTCCCAGTGGGAAGGAGAAGCCGCAGGGTGGGAGGCTACAAGAAACCCAGAAACCAAGATGGCCGCCAGCACATGTCAAACGAAGGAGAACAGCAAGAAGGTAAGACCATGACAGTACCTCCCCCTCAAGGGCCCCTCCTCCGCGGAGTAAAGAACGGTTTCTGAGGGAAGAGTGCGTGGAAGGCTCGGAGCAAGGCAGGAGCATGGACATCTGCGGAGGGAACCCAGGAACGCTCCTCTGGACCATAACCACGCCAATGGACCAAAAACTGCACCCGACCGCGGACCAGGCGTGAGTCCAGGATATTGCTCACCTCATACTCCTCACGATTGCCCACTTGGACTGGACGAGGCCGAGGAACCGAGGAAGTGAAACGATTACACACTAGTGGCTTCAACAGGGAGACATGAAACACGTTGGAGATCCGCATGCCAGGAGGAAGCGCAAGGGCATAGGCTACCGGGTTTACCCTGCGAAGCACTCGGAAGGGACCAACAAAGCGAGGCGCCAGCTTGGGAGTGGGCACTCGAAGGTTGAGGTTGCGGGTGGACAACCATACGCGGTCTCCGACCTGGTAGGAAGGAGCGGGCGCTCGTCTGCGATCAGCCTGGAGTCTCTGGCGCTGCGCAGAGACCTCAAGGGACCTCTGGATCTGTACCCAAGAAGCACGTAGGACGAAAGGTGATCCTCCACAGCCGGAATATCCTGGGGAGAGAATACCTCCGGTAACACGGCAGGTTGGAACCCATAATTGGCCATGAAGGGAGACGTCCCAGAGGAAGAGTTCACCGCCGTGTTCCTGGCAAACTCAGCCCAAGGCAGGAGGTCAACCCAATTGTCTTGGTGATCGGAGACATAGCAACGAAGGAATTGCTCCAAGGCCTGATTGGATCGTTCTGCGGCCCCATTGGACTGAGGGTGGTAGGCCGAGGAGAAAGAGAGATGAATCCCCAACTGGGAGCAAAAGGCGCGCCAGAACCTGGACACAAACTGACTCCCCCGATCCGACACAATCTCCTTGGGCAAACCGTGCAACCGGAAGACCTCCCTGGCAAAAATCGAGGCCAACTCTTGTGCAGAGGGTAACTTCTTGAGAGGAACACAGTGGCACATTTTGGAAAACCGATCCACAATCATGAGAATGACCGTATGGCCTCGGGATGCAGGGAGGTCCACAATGAAATCCATCCCCAGGTGTGACCATGGACGCTCCCCGGTGGCTATGGGTTGCAAAAGGCCCAACGGAAGGTGCCGAGGGGACTTACTCTGGGCACAAACGGAGCATGCCGCTACATATGCGGCGATGTCGGAACGTAGAGAAGGCCACCAGAACAGACGTGAAACAGCCCAGGACAGCTGATTCTTTCCAGGATGCCCCGCGGCCTTGGAGTTATGGTAGGTTCGCAACAACCGAGTGCGCAACTCCTCAGGCACAAAACATCTGCCGTTGGGTCTCCCAGAGGGAGCACCAGATTGAGCCGCCAAAATCTGCTCACTCAGGGGAGAGGTCAGGCTGGTGCGAATAGCGGCCAGGATTTGATTCGGAGGTATGACCGAAGTCGGAATCGACTCCTCCCCGGACAGCTCGGAGTACTGCCGTGATAAGGCATCCGCTCTGATGTTCTTGGAACCGGGTAGGTAGGAGACCACGTAATTAAAACGTGACAAGAACAGAGCCCATCTGGCCTGACGTGGTGTCAATCTCTTGGCCTCAGAGACGTAGGTCAGATTCTTGTGGTCCGTCAGGATGAGAACCGGAACCACCGAGCCCTCGAGCAAGTGCCTCCATTCTTTAAGGGCCTGCACGATGGCCAATAACTCCCTGTCACCAATCTGATAGTTGCACTCCGCGGAAGACAGTTTCCGGGAGTAAAACCCACAAGGAAGCAGAGGACCCTCTGGTGTTCTACGCTGAGACAGAAGGGAGCCTACTCCCGTCTCAGACGCGTCCACCTCGAGGACAAAAGGCAACCCAGGGTTGGGATGCGACAGAATCGGAGCCGACACAAAGGCGGACTTTAGAGCCTCAAAAGCTCGGATGGCCTCGAGCGGCCAGACCTGGGGATTACTGCCCTTCCTGGTCAGATCCGTGAGAGGCTTGGCTAGCATGGAAAAGTCCCTGATGAACTTCCGATAATAATTGGCGAAGCCCAAAAAGCGCTGCAGGGCACGAAGACCACTGGGCTGGGGCCACTGTAAGACAGCCAAAACCTTCTCAGGATCCATGGAGAACCCCTCAGCGGAAATGATGTAACCTAAGAAGGTTACCTGGGATCGGTGAAATTCGCATTTCTCAAGCTTACCGAACAGCTTGTTCTCTCGTAACCGTTGCAACACTCGTCTGACATCCAGAATGTGGGCCTCCATGGATTTAGAATATACCAAGATGTCATCCAAATAGACCACCACACACTGCTGCAACAGGTCACGGAAAACATTGTTGATGAATTCCTGGAAAACTGCGGGCGCATTGCACAACCCAAAGGGCATAACCAAGGATTCATAATGACCGGTCCTGGTGTTAAACGCGGTCTTCCACTCATCGCCCGCCCTGATCCTTACCAGGTTATATGCCGCCCTCAGGTCGAGTTTGGTAAAGACCGTGGCCCCTTTGAGGCGATCGAACAGCTCGGAAATCAAGGGTATCGGGTAAGCGTTCTTGATCGTGATGCGATTGAGACCCCTGTAATCGATGCAAGGCCTCAACTCACCGCCCTTCTTTTTCACAAAGAAAAATCCAGCCCCTGCCGGGGACGAGGATTTGCGAATGTGTCCGCGTGAAAGCGCCTCCCTCACGTACTCCTCCATGGCCTCATTCTCCGCTACCGACAGTGGATAGACTTTGCCACGAGGAGGAACGGCACCAGATTGTAACTCTATGGCACAATCGTATGGGCGGTGCGGAGGTAGGGCAACCGCACGCACCTTATCGAATACATCCCGGTACTCCTCGTATTCAGGAGGCAACAGGGAGTCCGAGGAAGTACACAGCAACTTGACAGGCCCATGAATGCAACTAGCCCCACACTGCGGTGACCACGAGAGGATCTCGGCCGATCTCCAATCGAAAGTCTGATTATGCTTCTGGAGCCAGGGGTACCCCAAGACCACCGAGTAGTGTGGAGACGAAATAACCTGGAGACAGACCGACTCTCTGTGAACGGCACCAATGGCCATCCCCACTGGAAGGGTCTCCTGAGTCACGTGTGGCGGCAGAAGGGGTCTGCCGTCTATCGCCTCAAGAGCCAGCAGGGAACCTCGAGGCTGCAGAGGAATGGAATTGGCGGCAGCGAACACACTATCAATGAACAAACCACCAGCACCAGAGTCCACCAACGCCTGGGTCGTCACCGAGCCCCCGACCCAGGAGAGGACAACAGTAATCAGTGGTTTGTCAACACGGGAAACCGGGGACGAGGAGACTCCACCCAAGATCTGCCCCCGACAGGATCTCAGGTGCGAGCGTTTCCCGGACGATTCGGGCATGCCAACCGAAAATGCCCACCGAGACCACAGTACATGCATCGGCCCTCGCGTCTCCGGAGTACCCTCTCCCCCTCGGACAGGCGAGCAAACCCCAGCTGCATGGGTTCACCCCCAGACAAGTCATCCCCAGGAGGCGTGGGAGGAGAGGGAGACACGGGTGGGACAGCAAACGTAGGCGCCAATCTGTTAGAAGACCTCTGCAGGCTCTCCTTAAAGGAAGGTCTCTCCCTGAGTCTGGTGTCAATCAAAATCAGGAAAGAAATAAGGGACTCGAGCTCCACTGGTAGGTCCTTAGCTGCAACCTCATCCTTCAAGGCATCCGAGAGACCATGAGAGAAAGCAGCGACCAGAGCCTCATTATTCCAGCCCACCTCTGCTGCCAGGGTACGAAACTCAATGGCGTATTCAGCTACGGATCGTGAACCCTGTCTGATGGACATAAGGAGCTTCGCAGCAGAGGCAGCACGAGCCGGCACATCGAATACCTTCCGAAGAGAAGCAACAAAACCGGAAAACTCGGCAACCACCGGATTGTTGTTCTCCCATAAAGGGCTGGCCCAGGCCAAGGCCTTGTCCGAGAGCAGCGAGATCAAGAAGCCCACCTTTGATCTCTCAGTAGGAAAAGCATGTGGCAGCAACTCGAAATAAATGCCCACCTGGTTAAGGAAACCTTGGCACTGAGTTGGCTCTCCCCCAAAGCGCTGTGGAAGGGGGGCAGAACCGGTCATACCCCGAAACACCGCAGGCGCAGCAACAGGTGTCGGGGTAGACTCTGGCGCAACAACCGGAGCGGCAGTAGGAGCGGGCCCAGGAGCGACAACCGACCCATCGGCAACGGAAGCTAAATGAGCCGTGCGTTCAAGCAGGGTTTGCAACGCCACAGCGAACCGACCCAACAGGTGATCCTGCTGATCAAGTCTGGCAACCAGCGTAGGTAGCGAGGGTGGCCCTGTACTGTCAGAATTCATGGCTTGGTCCTAATGTCATGGAACCATGAACCAGACGTACAACAAGAGATAAGTGGAAATAAGAAGGCTTTATTGAAAATCAAGCTGTAAGGCAAAAGTCCAAACGGATGGCTAAACCGAAGCAGGGTCTTGCGAAGCCAGAGGTCAGGAACCAGAAGGGTAGTCAGACGAAGCCTGGATCAGGAACCAGCAGGGTAGTCAGACGAAGCCTGGATCAGGAACCAGCAGGGTAGTCAGACGGAGCCTGGATCAGGAACCAGCAGGGTAGTCAGACGAAGCCAGGATCAGGAACCAGAAGCAGCAGCAGTCTTAGAAGCATGTGAACACAGGAAGACCAAGCAAGGAACTGAAGCCACAGACCTCCTATATATATGAGCTAGGCATCCAGCTCCTCCCAGTGGGAAGGAGAAGCCGCAGGGTGGGAGGCTACAAGAAACCCAGAAACCAAGATGGCCGCCAGCACATGTCAAACGAAGGAGAACAGCAAGAAGGTAAGACCATGACACTTCTCCAAAGAAAAGTGACTGAACATAAAGGCACTTAAATGTGTTTTTTTTTTTATAATATACTGAATACACTGTATTCCCATGCACCCCTTCCACCACAAAAAAGGGTATATGGTTCAATCTTACTTTTCTCTTCCTTCTCCCCCTCTTCCATCATATCAACATGCCTATTAGTCTGTCTTTGCTTTTAATGTTGGATGGATTCAGCTTACCTACAGGCCCTTGTATATAATGTTTTAGAGGGTCAGCTCACCAGCAGGCCCTCACCTACAATCTTTTAGAGGGCCAGCTCATCTGCAGGCCCTCGCATATAATGTTTTTCAAGGATCAGCTCACAAGCAGGCCCTCACCTACAATCTTTTAGAGGGTCAGCTCACCTGCAGGCCCTCACATATAATGTTTTAGAGGCTCAGCTCACCCTTAGGCCCTCACATATAATGATTTAGAGGGTCAGCTCACCAGGAGGCCCTCACCTATATTTAGAGGGTCAGCTCATCTGCAGGCCCTCTACCATAATGTTTTACAGGGTCAGCTCACCAGCAGGCACTCGCCTATAATTTTTTCAATGGTTAGCTAAGCAGCAGGCACTCGCCCATAATTTTTTCAATGGTTAGCTCAGCAGCAGGCATTCACCCATAAATTTTTCAATGCTCATATGGGCAGCAGGTACTCGCCCCTATTGTTTTAGAGAGTCAGCTCTGCAGCAGACTCCTACCCCTAATGTCTTAAATGGTCAGGTCAGCAGCAGGCCCTTTCTCCTAATGTTTTTGAGGGTCACCAGCAGCCCATCAATCATAATTTTTCAAGGGTGTATGATGCACTCCTTTATGTGTAATAAAGGTTGTATTGGAGTGCCGGTTCCTTGTAGTTTTCAGAAGCCCTTTTACTTAGTGCAAAGGATTTATGAGTGTAGAAGTCCCACTACCAGAACAATTGTACCGCAATGTGAATGAGGCTCTCCATTATGTGATATCCAAGTTGTATCAGAGTGCCTCTTCCTTGTAATTTTTGGCAGCACTTGCTAGTAAATATACAGGAAAGAATGTTTCCTAACAATTTTTCCTCTAAAATCGATTTTATCTTCGGTTTTGTGCTTATTATTGTCAGTCTGCAAAAGTGGCGTACTACTCGGACAACATCATTCCCAGCAGTGACCTGGGAGCCCAAGATGCATCCAGACAGGGCTGGTGCAAGGATTTTTGCCACCCTAGGCAAGAGGTAATTTTGCCGCCCCTTGACTCCGCCCATTGACCCCGCCCTCTTTTTCGGCCACCTATCGCCACCACATACAGTGCCATTATGTAATTTGCCCCCACTAAGTAATACTGCCCCCACATACAGTGCCCTCCATTATGTAATTTGCCCCCACATACAGTAATATTGCCCCCACATACAGTGCCCTCCATTATGTAATTTGCCCCCCCAGTGCCCCCACATACAGTAATATTGCCCTCACATACAGTAATATTGCCCCCACATACAGTAATACTGCACCTGCCCCCACATACAGTAATACTGTCCCCACATACAGTAATACTGCCCCCACATACAGTAATTCTGTCCATACTGTCCCCCACATACAGTAATACTGTCCCCCACATACATTAATACTGTCCCCCACACACAGTAATACTGTCCCCCACACACAGTAATACTGTCCCCACACACAGTAATACTGTCCCCACATACAGTAATACTGTCCCCACATACAGTAATACTGTCCCCACATACAGTAATACTGCCCCCACATACAGTAATACTGCCCCCCAGTGCCCCCACATACAGTAATATTGCCCCCAATACTGAACTGCCCCCACAGACAGTGCACAGAGTCAGACTCCATTATGTAATTTGAAATTGCCGCCAAAAAAAAAAAACACCCCCACCCCCGTACATACTTGTGTCGCTCGATGTATGCCGGCGGCGGCAAAGGAACAGCCGAACAGGAGGAGGAGTCAAGAAGCCGGGCGGCGCAGGTCATTATTGCAGAGCAGGCGCAGCAGTCAGATGATGTCAGACATGGATCACAGGTAGGGGGCGTGGCGCGGGCGGCGGCTAGTAGGAAATTAGATGGATCTCACAAGTAGGGGGCGTGGCATGGCGGCGGCGGCGGCTAATAGAACTCGGGATTCGGACTCCAGAGCGCCGGCGCCCCCAGGCAGAGTGCGCTCTATGCGGTTGCCAACTCTGCTTATGGGTGGCGCCGGCCCTGCATCCAGACATCCTCCCCATGCTATTTCCGAACCATTTTGGTGGTGTATCCATCAATTTCAGACTTTTTCCTCTGAACCAGACCCACTCCCCTCTTCAGAGCAGGGGGTGCATGGTTTAATGCTCGGGTTCTTCCTCTGACTTCCATTGTGCTCGGGTGCTCCGTAGAGCACCCGAGCATCCCGAGGTGTTTGACCCGAACACCTGAGCACTTTGGTGCTCGATCAACACTAGTCAAGGCCATTTACAATGGGAGAACAGTTTGCATACAGAATTCTCCTTTTCCTCATAATAAATTAACTTTGCTTCCAGGTTTTATGCTTCAGATGTGCTCAACAATCTGCTTTTTTAAACAAATTGATGTTTAGATTGCTATTTTCTCAGCGGGTAATAGAAGTTATAAAAGTAAATGATTTTCTTAATTATGGCTACACACGATGATTGTTTTCAGAATAAGTATTACATTTTTACATCAGATGCAAGTGTCCATTAATAACTTTGAACAAATATCAGTGGATTGATATGGAACGCAATTGTAGCTTTAAAATAGATTTTTTATTATTTTAACCCACGCTTAAAGCCTATGGCCACCATTGGGGGCATTTTTAAAAATTATTTATTTTTCCATTCTACTTAATTTGTCTAAAAATATATATTTTTTTATTGGTCTTTATGAACCCCTTCTAGCAAAGACCAGTTTAGACCAAATGTCGAAGTCCCATTTTTCAAACCTGACACTTTTTACTTAAGATTGTTTTCTCATGACACATTGTACTTCATGTTAGTGGTGAATTTGAGCTGATATTTTTAACTTTTATGTATAAAAAAATCCCAAATTTACAGAAAATTTGCAATTTTTTAAATTACATTTTTTTGCTTTTAAGAGCTTTTTATTATTATTATTATTATTATTATTATTATTATTGGTTAATAAAGCACCATTCATTCCATGGCGCTGTACATATAATAAGGGGTATACATACAGAATACAGACAATTGCACAAGACGAGTTACAAACTGGTACAGAAGGAGAAGGGCCCTGCCCGTAAGGGTTTACAATCTGCAAGGTATGGAGGAAGAGCACAGTTGGTAAAGATAAAGCTGGTAAAGCTCATGCACACAAATGTATTTTCTTTCCGTATCCGTTCCATTTTATTTTGCGGACCGTATGTTGAACCATTCATTTCAATGGGTTTGAAAAAAAACTGAATTTACTCTGTGTGCATTCCGTTTCCGTATGTACGTTCCGCAAAAAAATAAAGCATGTCCTATTATTGTCCACATTATGGACAAGGTTAGGACTGCTCCATCAGGGGCCAGCTGTTCTGTTCCACAAAATACGTAATGCACATGGACGTCATCCGTATTTTTTGCGGATCCGTGTTTTGCGGACCGCAAAATATATGCGGTCATGTGCATGAGCCCTAAGACAAATATTGATTCCTTGCAAAATAGTTATAAATTGACATTCACCATATGTCTACTTTATGTTGGAGTTATTTTGTAAATGTCATTTTATATTTTAGGACGTTGGAAGGCTTGGGATTTTGAAAGCAATTTTTGAAATTTTCAAGAATATTTTCTAAACCGTTTTTAAGGCCCAATTTAGTTCTGAGGTGACTTGCATTTTCGTTTTGCAGTCCCTGCCTTCCCAGAGCCATAACTTTTTTCATTTTTCCATTCACATAGCCGTATGAGGGCTTGTTTTGTGCAGAAAAAGTTGTACTTTCCAATGCCACCATTTATTATTGCATACGATGTAGTGGAAAGCAGGAAAAAAAAATCCAAACGGGGTGGAACTGGGAAAAAAAGTTATTCTGCCAGTTTTATGTTTGTTTGTTTTTTATTTATTTACGACGTTCGTTGTGCGATGAAACTGAACAGTTACTTTCATTCTACAGGTCAGTACAAATCCGGCTATGTATAGATTTTCTTGTGTTTTAATACTAATAAAATAATAAAAACCTTGGCAAAATCAGTTTTATTTTTTCATCTCCATATTCTGACTTCCTATAACTTTTTGTAGTTATGTGTGTGGCGCTGTATGAGCGCAAATTTTTTGTAGGGTGATCTGTACTTTTTATTGATACAATTTTTGGGTGTCTAGGACTTTTTATTCACTTTTTATTAAATTTTTTTGTGGGAAATGAAGCAACCAAAACGGTGAATCGCCCATTTGAATTTTTTTTTCTCCATTTCTCCCTTTGGGGAAGATATTTTTATATTTTTTAAGTATGGGCGTTTTCATATGTTTTAATACCCATGATGTGTATTTTTTATACATTTTTTTATAAATTTTTTATTCTAGAAAAGGAAGGTGATTTTATTTTTTATATTTTTTTATTTAAAAAAAAATTCTTTACACTTTTTTACAGTTCCACAAGGTACTATAAAAAGCAATCATGCTGCAGGCAGGGTATCCATAGGAAACACTATACAGCAGCCTTCTGTCATTCTCTATGACTGCTGCATACAAGTTCCACCACGTTGGGGAGCAAGACCACACTTCCGGTAATGTACGCCCTCAGATGCTGTGGTCAGGTTTGACAAAGGCTATCACTAAGCCGAAACGTTGCATCTGGAATTAAAACTCACCTGTTTGGACGAGCTGTGTCCATTTTTTTATTTTTTGTCAAGGCTTGACAAAGGCTATCACTAAGCCGAAACGTTGCATCTGGAATTAAAACTCACCTGTTTGGACGTGCTGTCTCCATTTTTTTATTTTTTGTCAAGGCTTGACAAAGGCTATCACTAAGCCGAAACGTTGCATCTGGAATTAAAACTCACCTGTTTGGACGTGCTGTCTCCATTTTTTTATTTTTTGTCAAGGCTTGACAAAGGCTATCACTAAGCCGAAACGTTGCATCTGGAATTAAAACTCACCTGTTTGGACGTGCTGTCTCCATTTTTTTTTTTTTGTCAAGGCTTGACAAAGGCTATCACTAAGCCGAAACGTTGCATCTGGAATTAAAACTCACCTGTTTGGACGTGCTGTCTCCATTTTTTTTTTTTTTGTCAAGGCTTGACAAAGGCTATCACTAAGCCGAAACGTTGCATCTGGAATTAAAACTCACCTGTTTGGACGTGCTGTCTCCATTTTTTTATTTTTTGTCAAGGCTTGACAAAGGCTATCACTAAGCCGAAACGTTGCATCTGGAATTAAAACTCACCTGTTTGGACGTGCTGTCTCCATTTTTTTATTTTTTGTCAAGGCTTGACAAAGGCTATCACTAAGCCGAAACGTTGCATCTGGAATTAAAACTCACCTGTTTGGACGTGCTGTCTCCATTTTTTTTTAATGCCAGACGCAGATATTTAACACTACAGATACCATGGTCAAACCTGACCACAGCATCTGAGGGCGTACATTACCGGAAGTGTGCTCTTGCTCCCCAATGTGGCGGAACTTGTATGCAGCAGCCCCTGTCATAGAGAATGACAGAAGGCTGCTGTATAGTGTTTCCTATGGAGACCCTGCCTGTAGCATGATTGCTTTTTATAGTACCTTGTGGAACTTTTTGGACGTGCTGTCTCAATTTTTTTATTTTTTGGACATCTACAA
Source organism: Bufo gargarizans (assembly GCF_014858855.1). Lineage (NCBI taxonomy): Eukaryota > Metazoa > Chordata > Amphibia > Anura > Bufonidae > Bufo > Bufo gargarizans. The sequence continues at coordinate 208,622,660 of NC_058081.1, read as the reverse complement.
GTTGTTAATATTGGGGGGCCTTTTACCACCTCCCTTGGAGACGAGCACCCGCAGCATTTTTTCTTAGGAGTGCTGTCCACCCGTGTTTTTTCTAATGAACTGTGGGTGTCTGCTGTATGAAAAAACTTCAGAAAACCCCTTTAAGTTTGCTGTCCACTATAAGTCCATTTCCATGTCAGTGTTAGGCCTCTTTCACACAGCCGTAGTGCTCCCATGGCTGTATTGTGGGACGCATACGGCGGTTCCGCAATACACAGGGCACTGGCCATGTGCATTCCACATCATGGATGCGGACCCATTCACTTGAATGGACCCGTAAATGCGGAGATGCGGTGTGGTGAGGAACATGGGGGTTCCAATCCATGCTTCTGTTCTGTAAAAAAAATAGAATTTGTTATATCTTTTTGTGGAACGGACAGATCACGGACCCATTCAAGTTAATGGGTCCGCATGAATGTTGACCGTGCATTGGAGACTGCAAATTGCGTTTTGTACGCTCGTGAGAAAAATCGGCATGTTTGGTACCCAGACCCGAACCTGAACTTCTTCACAGAAGTTCAGGTTTGGGTTAGGTGTTCTATAGATTTTATTATTTTCCCTTATAACAGTAGACGAGGCGAATTTAATTTTTAGTTTTATTTTTAACCCCTCCATCCCTAATATACTTAGCATTCTGTATTAAGAATGCTATTATTTTCCCTTATAACCATGTTATAAGCAAAAATAATAAAGATCGGGTCCCCATCCCGATTATCTCCTAGCAACCATGCATGAAAATCCCACCGCATCCGCACTTGCTTGCGGATGATAGCGATTTTCACGCAGCCTTATTAACTTATATGGGGCCTGTGTTCCATGAAAAACACACAATATAGAGCTTGCTGCGATTTTCATGCAACGCACAAGTGATGCGTGAAAATCACCGCTCATGTGCACAGCCCCATTGAAGTGAATTGATCCAGATTCAGTGCGGGTGCAATGCGTCCACCTTACGTATTGCACCCACGTGGAATCCTCGCCCGTGTGAAAAGGGCCTTACATTTGTCAGTGTTAAACTTCATTTGCCTCTTACATGTACCATGGTTAGCACTCCCTCTGTTAACTCAAATTTCTTAACTCATTTCATTATCTTGAGACAAAAGCCATTGAAAAGCAATTGAAGGTGTTTGCTTAGATTAGATAACCAAACTCAGAAATATCAGAAAAAAGGAGTGCTAACCGTGTTGTAGCTATCTGCCCAAGCCTCCAATCTATCCAGATCCCTCTGTAGTAGTATACTGTCCTCTTCCGTGTTAATTACTTTACACAGTTTAGTGTCATCTGCAAAAATTTATATTTTACTGTGCAAACCTTCTACAAGATCATGTTACTAATTTTACATAAACCAGAATGTGTTCAGTAAAGTCTATTAGAAACTTGTTCTTTCTTTTAATTTACAAAAAGACTCCCATTTTTGTCTGAAACAAGAATTCAATAATCCCTTTTAATCACTAGACTTCCCTCTAGGTGCCAAACATAATAAATAATTGTAGGAATTTTTTCCCATTACTCCTGTTAATCCAGGTGCACCAGTACAAAAGCTGCCCCCAGAGATCCCTCTAGTGATGTTGAATGCTTTTAAATCACATAATCTTTCAGACTGTAGTTTTCCTTTATAAAAGTCTTTTGATCTTTGGTCTCCTATTATGACTGCATTACTTTGAAAAAGTAAGATGTCATCCATTATAGTATATTTGTCACACTGAATGGATTCTGAGACTTAAACAAAATGTAATATGAGATAAGAGGAGTCTGTGTGAGCATGTGCACCAGTTCCTATTTAATTGTACTCACTTAATTGCACTGCAGTGAATGACACTGGTTAGGCACAAGATTGCAGAGCTCGATTTCACCTATAGCAGTACATTGTCCAAGTCCTAACACTGGCTTTTGGTACTCAGATACCACCAGGAGTTAGAGGAGGGCTGAATTACACAATTATCAGCCGCAAGAACAAAATAAGACGCATGTGTCAGCACAACAAAGAACAAAACCTCACTGGTAGATGGTGGTAACTGAATACTAAAGGTCATGGAAGAATGAGATGGTCCAGCAATGGAGTGGGTGGCAGGTGTATGGTATATAGGTAGGTAGCCAATGAAAGACAATGAAGAGAAACTGAGCAATTCTAAACTGGACCTATCAGAATGCAAGTCAGGAAATCAGCCAGGACAATACAACAGCACAGCAACAAAAACATCCTAAACAATGCAACAGATGTTTTGCTGCATTTTTATTTTTCCATTAACAATTAGCCACATCAGTTTTGGGGACAATTTGCATTTAAGGGTAAAAATGTATGTGTGACTGAAAAAAAAACCTGAACTAATTTTAGGGTTTTTACATTGTTTACTGTTTACTGTCACCTAGAGCAATACTCTGATACCCATAGTTTTTTTTTCTGCCTATAGATCTGTGTGAAAGATCATCTTTTGTAGGCTGAGCTGTAGCCTTTATTGAAAGAGTTCAGTGGACACCTGGATGTTCCGGTTCGACGGGTTCGGCCGAACTTTACAAAAAAGTCAATGGGGACCCGAACTTTTGAGCACTAAAATGGCTGTAAAAAAGTCATGGAAAGGGCTAGAGGCGGTGGATGTGGCGGTGTAGGTGGAAACGGTGGTGGAGGATGAGGAGGTAGCCTACACTGCTTTTTGTTTTTTGTTTAAAATAGGGTACACCCCAAAATATTAGGAAATATAACCTGTGATAACCCCCTCCAGCCGTGCTAAACCTCAAAGGCATAATGGGCAAGCTCAGGTCATGTACCCAATTTGGAGACCCAGAAGTTGAAGGGGGCAGACCCATCAGTCAGTAGGTGTAGGCGTGTGCACACATACTGCCCCACCATGTTGCACGTCCCCGTGATATTCACGATCCAATTGGATATCTTCTCTATCAACTTTCGATTTTTTTTTCTGCGCCTACCATGTTGATCACGGTTATCGGCAAATCAGGGTTCCACGCTGGATGGAGCGTAAGAAAGGGATACTACAACCACAGGAGGTCAATGGATGAAATTCAATGTGATTGAGCAGAAATGTGGGACAAAGTATTGAAGCAGAGGCTTCTAAGTTAAGGAGGGGGCACGCAGCAATTACCCACTCCTGACTCGGGGAGGTAGTGATGATAAATAACAATACAGGACTCTTAAGTTGACCTGTTATTGGAATGATTATTAAAAAATTATAGGGAATGTCACTGGGGTATTTTGGATTTGGAAACGTTAGACAGGAGAGGCCCTGCTGCCGCTTTGTTGACTCTACATAACTTCTGCCTGATCGCACGTCCCCGTGATGTCCACGATCCATTTGGATATCTTCTCTATCAACTTTCGATGTTCTTTTCTGCGCCTACCATGTTGATCACGGTTATCGGCGAATCAGGGTTCCACGCTGGAGAGGGAGAGTGAGAAAGAGATACCATATACAAGGGAGGACAATGGATGAAATTAAATGTTGATTGAGCAGAAAAGTGGGACAAATTATTGAAGCTTACAAGTAAAGGAGGTGGCGTGCGTTAAATTAAAGAAGAATTTTTGAAATTTAATTCCCTGTCACCTATGCAGAGCAGGGCTTTGTATACGGCAAAATTGGTAAAATGTCACCTGACAATGTAACAAATGATTTTTTGAAATTTATGTCCCTGTCACCTATGCAGAGCAGGGGTGTAATCATGGCTAGAGTTGAGCGGACACCTGGATGTTCGGGTTTGACGGGTTCGGCCGAACTTTAGAAAAAAATTCGAGTTCGGCACCCGAACTTGACCCGAACATGACCCTGGGACCCGAACTTTTGAGCACTAAAATGGCTGTAAAGTGCTCTGCAAACAAATGTGGATAGGGAAATCACTTTAAATAACATAAAATAGGTTAAAAAAATATATAAAAATCTTGATCTAGGAGGACGAGGTCCATATGGAGTAGGGGGTGGAAGCGGCGGTGGAGGAGGAGGTAGCCTACACTGCTTTTTGGTTTTAAATATAACCTGTGATAACCCCCTTCAGTCATGCTAAACACACGTTCAGATACGTGGAGACCCAGAAGTTGCAGGGGCTGACACCTGTCAGTCAGTTTGTGTAGGCATGTGCACACTTACTGCCCCGCCATGTCGCATGTCCCCGTGATGTTCACAATCCAATTTGATATCTGCTCTATCAACTTTCGATGTTCTTTTATGCGACTACCCAGGGCCGGCTCTTTCATAAGGCAGCCCAAGTGGCTGCTTGAGGGCGCAGAGAAGGGGGGGCGGCGGAAAACAATTAACTTGCTAACTTACATTTACCCTGCTGAAACTGTGTGCCGAGCAGCCCGGTCGTCCCCCCGCCCTCACTGTCTCAGTCACAGAGTGGCATGCAGTCAGTTGAGGCACTCTGAGCTACGAGACCCTGGTGTATTTAAATCTCATTTAGCATGTCTTTCAGATTTGAACTTGTAGAGAGCTTTATTTCCACTGGGGGTACAATAGGGGGCTTTATTTCTACTGTGGACTCTGTGAGGGCATTATTAATACTGGAGGGCTCTACTACTAATGGGGGCACTCTTGTGGAGCACTATCACTGTTGGGGGCACTGTAGGGGTCAGTATTACTAATGAGGGCATTCTAGAAGGGAATTAATATTGGTGGGACTATGAAAAGCACTATTACTATGGAGGCACTATTATTTTTTCAGGATAGTATTTGGGGGTATTGGCAGCGGGATAACACTGTGGGGACTCCAAGTTGGGGGATGATGATAGAAAAGTGAGGAAGCCAAGATGTCTGTGTGTCACACTCTCCAGAGACGAGGCGCGGCTGAAAGAAGCTGCCCAGACTCAATGGAGAAGATGATGACAGGGAAGATTTACATCAGAGGAGACGTCACCTGGGAGGCACTGGATGTGAGAGGTATGGGGTGCTGTATAGTGAGTACAGTAAAATGCAGGGTGAGGGGCGACTTAGAGAATTGGGCCATATGCATTGGGGCTTGGGCCCCGGATCTTTTGAGACCCTAGCAACGCCTCTGATACTTAACAGTGTACTAACAAGGTAGACTACATGCAGTGTGTACAAAGATATAGTGTATACAACAGTGTACTGATATTTGAGATGCAAGGTAAAATAGATGCAGTGTGTGCAGAGATATAGTATATATAACAATGTACTGATATGTGAGATGCAAAGTATAATAGATGCAGTGAGTACAGATATGTAGTATACACAGCAGTGTACTGATATGTGAGGTATGGGGTATAATAGATGCAGTGTGTACAGATATATATATATATATATAAAAATATATATTATATATAGCAGTGTACTGATATGTGAGGTACAAGGTATAATAGATGCAGTGTGTTAAGATATTTAACATATGCAGCTGTGGACTGATATGTGAGGTACGATGTAGAATAGATACAGTGTGTTAAGATATAGACTATATAAAGCAGTGTACTGATATGTGAGGTACGAGGTATAATACATGCAGTGTGTACAGGTATATAGTATATACAGCAGTGTACTGATATGTAAGGTATGAGGTATAATTTGTGCAGTGTGTATAGATATATAGTATATACAGAAATGTACAGATATGTGAGTTATAATATATGCAATGTGTTAAGATATATAGTATATGCAGCTGTGGACTGATATGTGAAGTACAAGCTGTAATTCATACCTCATACCTCACATATGAGTACACTGCTGTATATACTGGCCAGGAAGGGGTAGTGGGAGGGGCTATGAATGGGGAATGGGGGCCCAAATTAGATTCTTGCTTTGGGGCCCAGTGATTTCAATGTACGTCTCTGCTGAGTGACACTGAATGCATAGCTATAACTAAATGTAGATTTCACAGCGTTAACAAACACACCGTGCTGTTGGATGTTATTCTTTTTCATATTTCAAAGCTTCCAAAAATTGTCCTTTATCAGGGACAGATAGTGTTTAAACATACTTGGTGTTATAGGATAAAAAAAAAAAAAAAAAAAGCACCAGTGGCTTATTGGGGGACCAAGTGTCCAGAAATTATGCCTTAATGAGGTCAGAATGCCTGCCCATATGACACTCACAGGTGTTGATTGTGTAAGAAGGTACAAGGAATCCTTGTGGATGATAGGTACATGTCAACGAGGTTCCTGGCCTCGGTGGTGTAAGAGAAGGTTTTTATGTGTCAGCAGCAGTTGCTGTTTGACATCTTAATACTTAGTATGGCTGTATAGCTGATACGGGACGGCTCTTACTGGGAGTATTCAAAGTGCTGGGTGGGTAACTACTCCCCATGTTCCAGGCCGGGTTTTGCCAGGCCTAAAACCAGCCAGCACTGCCATGTGAGGAGGATTACCTCAGTCTGACAGTAGAGCTCAGGAGGTGTGTGTGCTGGGATCTGAGGCTTGTGCCGTGCTAGAGGTCTAAGACCCGTCTGTAAGGGAAACGGGCCCCCTAAAAGCCTGCTATGGACTGCTGGAAGCAGTACTGCCAACAAGGTGATTTTTGGTATGTGGACTTTCCATTGTGTGTGAACTAACACCAAGACTGTGAAGTGAAGTGAAGTTTTTGCTTTATGTGTGAATAAACAAGGAAGTTTGAGTTAAGAACTGGTAATTTGCCTCTTTACTGCGTCCGCACACCCTGTCTACCAGAGCGAATCCCCACAATTGTCAGAAGAAAAAGGGGCTCATTGTGAATGAGCTGGTAAAAATTCTCCCTTTTTACTGGGAGCAGCAGAAGTACAGTGTGTATGTGTAAAGGGTAGGTTATTAGAGGCACGTGGCCACAATAGTAGCGGCAGCAGTAGCTGCATAGCATGGAACTTGCAGAGCAGTAGATTAGCTGTCTATGGGTGGTACTAGTAGTAGTGGTGGTAGTGGTATTAGTGGCAGATGCGTAGCGTTATAAGTGGTGGCAGTAGGGGATTAGCAGTCAGGAGCAGCAACTGAGATGGTGGCAGCAGCAGCAGCCACATGATACATGTTGGCAGGTAGGCAGTGGCATGAATGTGGCAGAAGCATAACAGGGGCAGCCGTACAGAACATGATGGTAGGGAGGCCGTGACATTGGCATGATGGTGGCAGTGACATGATGGAGGCAGCAGCATCAGTATGGAACATTATGGTAAGCAGACTGCAGCAGTGGCATGATGGCAGCAGCTGCATGATGGAGGCAGCAGCAGCATTACCATGCCCCTGCGGCACTAAAAACCTTCTCTAAGATTACTCTGGAGGCTGGGCAAGAAAGAACAAAGAGAGAGTGCTGTGCCAGTTCGGGCCACTGTTCCAGTTTGTCTGCCCAGAAATCCAAGGGGTCAGGGAACAGACAGGACAGAATGTAAGTAGTACCAAATAATACAGAACCAATCAAAGTGTATGAAAGACAATTTTATTGATACATATAAGAATTCATACATATAAGAACTAATGTGAAAAATGTCCATCTGTCACAGGGCGCCAAAGGTGCACTCGGTCACCCATCAGCCGCAGACCTGCTGCTTAGCTTCGGGAGCGAGGATCTATGTTTGGCTTCGTTCCCAGGGCGGCTTTGCTAACTGGGAAGCTCCCTGTTCCTAGGTCTACATTGAGCGCCGAGCTGATCACTCGGTGCTCGACTTGTCTGTCTGTCGGTCATGTGGCGCTGGCCACGTCACATGACCCTCTGACCCCAATATAAATACAGGCAGCTTGCTGGCCACAGGTTGCCTGTTAATTCTAGGTTCCTGGCTATTTGTTGGCCTACTGAATACTACCTGATCCTGTTCCCTGACGATCCTTTGCCTGCTCCTCCTGTACTGCGCGTCTCTACTGGTATCCTGACCCCGCCTTCCACCTGATGATTCTTTGCGGACTCCTGTTGTACTTTGTTTCTCTCCTGGTATTTGACCTCGGCTTTTCCTGACTATTCTCTGCTCATTCCTTAGTACTGTGTAGCTTGCCTTGTGGATCTAAATCAATTCTGAAGAGGGTGTTTATGGATTATTGGATTTTAGATAGAAGGCCGGTGAGTGTTTAAATTATTTTTAAATTGTACAAATAATTGCTACTATAAGTATCTGTGTTGTGGCTCTTTTATTATAAATTTTTACCTTAGGAGATGGTGCAGGTTTTCAAGTTTTAATTTTGTAGTGTAACCTTAGTACCTGCCAATTTGCTTGCATTATTAGGCTACTTTCACACTTGCGTTCGGGGGTTTCGCTTGTGAGTTCTGTTTGAAGGCTCTCACAAGCGGCCCCCGAACGGATCCGTACAGCCTCAATGCATTCTGAGTGGATGCGGATCCGCTCAGAATGCATCAGTATGGCTCCGTTTCGCCTCCGATCCGCTCAGCAGGTGGCCACACGAACGCAGCTTGCAGCGTTTTGGTGTCCGCCTGGCCGTGCGGAGCCAAACAGAGCCGTCCTGACTTACAATGCAAGTCAATGGGGACGGATCCGTTTGACGTTGACACAATATAGTGCAATTGCAAACAGATCCGTCCCCCATTGACTGACTTTCAATGTAAAGTCAGGAGTCCCTATTAATATACCATCGGATCTGAGTTTTCTCCAATCCGATGGTATATTTTTACTTGAAGTGTCCCCATCACCATGGGAATGCCCCTATGTTAGAATATACCATCGGATTTGAGTTAGATTGTGAAAACTCATATCCGACAGTATATTCTAACACAGAGGCGTTCCCATGGTGATGGAGACGCTTCAAGTTAGAAGATACTAAGAACTGTGTACATGACTGCCCCCTGCTGCCTGGCACCACCCAATCTCTTACAGGGTGCTGTGATATGCACAATTAACCCCTCAGGTGCTGCCAGGCAGCAGGGACCAGACCCCCCTCCCTCCCCAGTATTAAATTCATTGGTGGCCAGTGCAGCCCCCCCTCCCTCCCTCCCCAGTATTAAATTCATTGGTAGCCAGTGCGACATCCCCTCTCCACCCCCTAATTAAAATCGCCCCCCTCCCCCACCATTGGTGGCAGCGGAGAGTTCCGATCGGAGTCCCAGTTTAATCTCTGGGGCTCCGATCGATTACCATGGCAGCCAGGATGCAACTGCAGTCCTGGCTGCCATGGTTACTTAGCAATTTTAGAAGCATTATACTTACCTGCGTGTCTTGGGTGATTTTAATAAGTGGGGGGAGAGGGGAGGCTGCACTGGCCACCAATGAATTTAATGAAGGGAGGGGGGTCTGGCCACTGCTGCCTGGCAGCACCTGATCTCTTACAGGGGGCTATGATACGCACAATTAACCCCTCAGGAGGGGTTAATTGTGCTGATCACAGCCCCCTGTAAGAGATCGGTTGCTGCCAGGCAGCAGGGCGCAGTCATGTACACGGTTCTTAGTATATTCTAACTTGAAGCGTCCCCATCACCATGGGAACGCCTCTGTGTTAGAATATACTGTCGGATCTGAGTTTTCACGATGTAAAAACTCAGATCTGAAAAACCTGTTATGCAGACGGATCCGTTCTGAATGGATGCAAGCGTTTGCATTATAGGTGCGGATCCATCTGTGCAGATACCAGACGGATCTGCACCGAACACAAGTGTGAAAGTAGCCTTATATAATCTATATCAGGGCATTTCAGATATGTTTTTATTAGTATGAAAGTAAGAAACAAAGGAAACGGAGCTCATGATACCAAAAAATAGTATATAATTTATTGAAGCATGATAAAATGACATGGGTAAAACACATAAATAAATGATGCCATAAACGAGATTAGAGGCGGAGGACAGAAAAAAGAAGAGACGCCACCCTGGGGGCACAAGTACATGGATCCAGAAGACACGGTACAAAAAAACGTAAGGTACATGAACATCAAATAAGGAGTCAATGCTCAAAGTCATGTACAGTGTGCAGCTGATATACAGTACCTGGTGAGCCACCTGTCAAACGCTAGAACACCTCTGTATGTGTAATATAATCTAGTCATTGGTGTGCAGACAGCCTGTGCAATATAGAGTTGTACTGCAGACCAATGAAACAAAAAGGATGACAGTAATAATAATGGCCAGAGGGAAACAGCAGGAGACAGGAACTCACCAAAAATAGGAGCCGTGTGCCAGAACGACCAGGGTGGCGCTACCCCAACGCGCGTTTCGGCGTACCTTCGTCAGGGGGTAGCGCCGTCACTGTGAATTGAGCATAAAAAGGTTCCCACAGCCAATCGGAGAGCCAGTACTCACTTGTCCCCAGGTGTGTATGAGTACCGGCGCGCGCAAACCCGATCAATACCGAGTCCAGCCACCCCACGGCCGGCGTCCCGTCGGCACGCCCACATCACGTGATGAAATCACATGATCGGGCGGTTCCGACGTCAGGACGCACGGGCGTGAGGCGCCGGAGGCGGCCCTGGGTGACGCGCGCACACATCACACTAGGGGAGAGGAGTCAGAAGATCACCATGGAGACATAAGCGCAACGAAGAACGAGTGTTACAGTACCAGAAGTACGTCCATATACATGAGTGTAATACACTTTGCAAAAGACCACATAGTGCATAAAACAAATAGCAAATGAAAACATACCCTTATATTATGAGAGCATATATGTATATATCATATCATGCATACCGTAAACCCAAAGTTGGGTAAAATGGATAAAGAAAAGAAAGAAATCAGAGCGAGGGGAAATGTGTGTACATGATTGAAGCCACCAAAATACAATTTAAACACAGTATAGAGAATCACAATAATCAATAACATAATTACAACAAGATGAGAGAAATTTATAGAAAGCAGTAGTATGAGTATGAATGAATAAATAAATAAATAATTATATCAGATAAGTATACATGCAATAAGCGTATTCATACATAGTCATAAGGAATGCTGGTAATAATACTGAAAAGTAAAAAATGAATAAATGAAAAAAATGAAAAAATTCAGAAATACAGAAATGAAAAAATGAATGGAATAATGGTAGGAAAAGAATCCAGGACTAGACACACAATGAACGAAATATATATGTGCATAAAAGAATAGTGAGGTGAAGAAATGACGAGGGGATGACGAATCCCTCAATAAATACATAAAACGCCAATTCATATAATGGTGAAAAAATTAAATATATATATACATGCACATGGATATATATACACATATATATATGTACATATATATATGTGCATACGTGTACACTTGGTGAGTAATGCGTGCTGTAATGTGTATATACGACATTTTTTATATGCGTGAAAAGTTAAATGCTGCAATATATATTTACAGCGTTGATACTTAGAATCATAAAGTGCAAAGTGCGGAACAATGGAAAAGGGTATAAGAGAAAGAACAAGGGGGGGGGGGGAGAGAACACAGGGGGAGGGGGGGGAGAAGAAGGGGAAAGTTCATGTGCACTAAAGGTCATATACACTGTATATACAAAAAATGTGCACTAATAATGTACACAACAATTGCGCATCCGTTGAGTCGAAATATGTGGAAAGAAGTCCCTTCATGATGAATCAAGAGAAGGAAGAAGCATAGCTCAGAGTCCCAAAAAAATAATGAAGGCTGGGGGAAAAAATAAAATGAAGAAAAATAGAATTAGAATAAACTATATAAACAATCTGTTAAAATAAATACGGATAGAGATCCACAGTTGTGGATCCAGTGACTACAGAAAGGAAGAAAAACCCAAATTCTCATTGAGACCCTTTGGACGAAGAGTCCCAAGGGTCCAAATCCAGCGGCTCTCTTTTTGAGCCAGCCGTTTGGATGTATTACCTGCACGTAGGTCAACTTGTATACAGTCGATACCCCTGACTTTTAGACCTCTAGGATTACAGGAGTGGAATTCCCTGAAGTGTCTTGGAATTGGTTTAAGAGTCTCAACCTCCTTTGTATCCTGCGCTTTAAGAATATCCCTCATCAACGCTGTAAATATATATTGCAGCATTTAACTTTTCACTCATATAAAAAATGTCGTATATACACATTACAGCACGCATTACTCACCAAGTGTACACGTATGCACATATATATATATATATATATATATATATATATATATATATATGTGTGTGTGTATATATATATCCATGTGCATGTATATATATATTTAATTAATTTTTCACCATTATATGAATTGTCGTTTTATGTATTTATTGAGGGATTCGTCATCCCCTCGTCATTTCGTCATTTCTTCACCTCACTATTCTTTTATGCACATATATATTTCGTTCATTGTGTGTCTAGTCCTGGATTCTTTTCCTACCATTATTCCATTCATTTTTTCATTTCTTTATTTCTGAATTTTTTCATTTTTTTCATTTATTCATTTTTTACTTTTCAGTATTATTACCAGCATTCCTTATGACTATGTATGAATACGCTTATTGCATGTATACTTATCTGATATAATTATTTATTTATTTATTCATTCATACTCATACTACTGCTTTCTATAAATTTCTCTCATCTTGTTGTAATTATGTTATTGATTATTGTGATTCTCTATACTGTGTTTAAATTGTATTTTGGTGGCTTCAATCATGTACACACATTTCCCCTCGCTCTGATTTCTTTCTTTTCTTTATCCATTTTACCCAACTTTGGGTTTACGGTATGCATGATATGATATATACATATATGCTCTCATAATATAAGGGTATGTTTTCATTTGCTATTTGTTTTATGCACTATGTGGTCTTTTGCAAAGTGTATTACACTCATGTATATGGACGTACTTCTGGTACTGTAACACTCGTTCTTCGTTGCGCTTATGTCTCCATGGTGATCTTCTGACTCCTCTCCCCTAGTGTGATGTGTGCGCGCGTCACCCAGGGCCGCCTCCGGCGCCTCACGCCCGTGCGTCCTGACGTCGGAACCGCCCGATCATGTGATTTCATCACGTGATGTGGGCGTGCCGACGGGACGCCGGCCGTGGGGTGGCTGGACTCGGTATTGATCGGGTTTGCGCGCGCCGGTACTCATACACACCTGGGGACAAGTGAGTACTGGCTCTCCGATTGGCTGTGGGAACCTTTTTATGCTCAATTCACAGTGACGGCGCTACCCCCTGACGAAGGTACGCCGAAACGCGCGTTGGGGTAGCGCCACCCTGGTCGTTCTGGCACACGGCTCCTATTTTTGGTGAGTTCCTGTCTCCTGCTGTTTCCCTCTGGCCATTATTATTACTGTCATCCTTCTTTTTGTTTCATTGGTCTGCAGTACAACTCTATATTGCACAGGCTGTCTGCACACCAATGACTAGATTATATTACACATACAGAGGTGTTCTAGCGTTTGACAGGTGGCTCACCAGGTACTGTATATCAGCTGCACACTGTACATGACTTTGAGCATTGACTCCTTATTTGATGTTCATGTACCTTACGTTTTTTTGTACCGTGTCTTCTGGATCCGTGTACTTGTGCCCCCAGGGTGGCGTCTCTTCTTTTTTCTGTCCTCCGCCTCTAATCTCGTTTATGGCATCATTTATTTATGTGTTTTACCCATGTCATTTTATCATGCTTCAATAAATTATATACTATTTTTTGGTATCATGAGCTCCGTTTCCTTTGTTTCTGTCTATAGCTCGGGAGCTTTTTGCCGAGTTTCATTTTTGAGTGTCCCCATTGGGGGTGTATTGGGTGAACACTGTGTTCTTGCCCCTCCCCTTTTCTTAGGGACACCCTGGGTTTACCCTTTGTTTCCTAGTATGAAAGTAAGTAGCTACAAAGGACTTAAAGAAGTGATGCAGGGAGGATTGGGGATTGGTCAAACTTTTGTGAAAATATATATATTTTTCAGCTACTTGATTTAATGTTTTTTATTTTTTTTATTTCTTTAGTCTTGTGCATATTTGTATTACACCCCTATATTTTTCACCTATATTTCATCCCTGTATTTATAAGACTTCCAGACTCTAAATAAGTATGTATATATATATATATGTGTGTGTGTGTATATATATATATATATATATATATATGTGTGTATATATATGTGTGTGTGTATGTGTATATATATATATATATATATATATATATATATATATATATATATATATATATATATATATATATATATATATATATATATATATTTATATTGAGGCCTAGGGCATTGAGAAGGAGGATGGCACCTCACAGAGCAAATGAATGATTCATGTTTATTCTTAGTGCTGCTTCTCATGTCTTTTCATCACTAACTTTTTTTTTTCTGTAGCTACAAGTCCGGAGATATATCCCTTACTCTGCTTAGGTACAACTAATGCAACAGTAATCTCTTCAGGAAGGCAGTGGCAAGGTTAAATCCCCTGACATAGTGCTTGAGGTAACAAAGGTAAGTGATAAGAAGACATCAGAGTAGTCAGATAAGGAGAAAGGTGAAAACAGTATATGCCCCTAATCCCGTAGTTTCCAAAATGGGGTATTTTTGGGGAGTTTCTACTCTAGGGTTGCATCAGGGGGTCTTCAGATGTGACATGGCAGTTTAAAATTATACCAGTGACATCTGCTTTCCAAAACCATATGTCGTTCCTTTCCTTCTGCACAACGCCGTGTGCCCATACAGCAGTTTACAACAACATATGGGATGTTTCTGTAAACTACAGAATCGGGCAATAAATTATATGGTTTCTATTATATAAGCCTCACAAAGTGACTTCAGACCTGAACTGGTCCTTAAAAAGTGGATTTGCTTCTAAACTTCTAAGCCTTCTAACGTCACCAAAAAATAAAATGGCATTCACAAAATAATCCAAACATGAAGTAGACATATGGGGTATTTAAAGTAATAAGTATTTTTGGAGTTATTACTATATATTATAAAAGTAGAGAAATTGAAATTTGCTATTTCTTCCACATTTTTGGGTAAATTTTAGTATCTTTTTATAAATAAATAAAAATTTTTTTTTTTTTACTCAGTTTTACCACTGTCAGGAAGTACAATATGTGACGAGAAAACAATCTCAGAATGGCCTGGATAAGTAAAAGTGTTTTAAAGTTATCACCACATCAAGTGACATATGTCAGATTTGCTAAAAATGGCCTGGTCCTTAAGGTGAAAAATGGATGGGTCCTTTAAGGTGTTAAAAGTGTATTTAATGTATTTTTGATGGAAACGGGTATAAAAGAAAAAGGGAACTCATAGGTCCCAGGTATAAGATAAGTGCTCTAGTGACAAAATAGTCAGGACAATGTAATATATATTTTTTATACTGTATGTTTAAGTGTCTGCACCTGCTCCTGAGGAAGGGGAATATTGTCCCCGAAACAGGTTGAGACTAGGGATGAGCGAACCCGAACTGTATAGTTCGTACCGAATCTTGGGGTGTCCGTGACACTGACCCGAACCCGGACATTTTCGTAAAAGTCTGGGTTCGGTGTTCGTCGCTTTCTTGGCGCTTTTTGAAAGGCTGCAAAGCAGCCAATCAACAAGCGTCATACTACTTGCCCCAAGAGGCCGTCACAGCCATGCCTACTATTGGCATGGCTGTGATTGGCCAGAGCACCATGTGACCCAGCCTCTATTTAAGCTGGAGTCACATAGCGCCGCCCGTCACTCTGCTCTGATCAGCATAGGGAGAGGTTGCAGCTGCCACGTTAGGGCGAGATTAGGCAGTGATTAACACCTCCAAAGGACTTCATTCAGAGATCGATCTGCAGCTGTGGATGATTGAACTGCTGCTATTGAATTGCTCACTGTTTTTAGGCTGCCCAGAGCGTTTTTCAGTCACTTTATTCTGGGGTGATCGGCGGCCATTTTGTGTCTTGTGGTGTGCCAGCACAAGCTGCCACCAAGTGCATTTAACCCTCAATGGTGTGGTTGTTTTTTGGCTAAATCCTACATCAGGGTCAAGCTGTCACACCAAGTGCATTTAACCAGCAATAGTGTGGTTATTTTTTGGCCATATCCCAGTCTAATTCTGTCAGTAAACCTATACCTGTCACCCAGCGCCTAAATACTAGGCCTCAAATTTATATCCAGCTAAATCTGTCGTTACTGCTGTACTGTTGTGGCTGGTCAAGTTATTTAGTGTCCGTCAAAGCACAGTTTTTGTTCTGGGTTGAAATACAATTCCCAATTTAGCAATTTCCTAATTTAGTGGTTTCTGCTGTATCAGAGCTATTTTAAATCTATCCCTAAAAGGGTATATAAGATTCAAGGTGCACATAGGGTCATTCTGAATAACTTCACACACACACGCTACTGTGCATTTCCAAGTCGAATTCTGTCAGTAAACCTATACCTGTCACCCAGTGCCTAAATACTAGGCCTCAAATTTATATTCAGCTAAATCTGTGGTTACTGCTGTGCCTGTATTAGTGTAATACGGTACCTAAATAGATAGCCAGATAGTGTTAGGTGTCTGTAAAAAAGGCCTGAATTTGAATTCAATACATTGGGCCAAATAATATTTTTGTTGTTGTGGTGAACGATAACAATGAGGAAAACGTAAAAAATAAGGGATGTGGACATGGTCGTGGTGGTGTTAGTGGACCCTCTGGTGCTGGGAGAGGACGTGGCCGTTCTGCCACAGCCACACGTCCTAGTGTACCAACTACCTCAGGTCCCAGTAGCCGCCAGAATTTACAGCGATATATGGTGGGGCCCAATGCCGTTCTAAGGATGGTAAGGCCTGAGCATGTACAGGCATTAGTCAATTGGGTGGCCGACAGTGGATCCAGCACGTTCACATTATCTCCCACCCAGTCTTCTGCAGAAAGCGCACAGATGGCGCCTGAAAACCAAGACCATCAGTCTGTCACATCACCCCCATGCATACCAGGGAAACTGTCTGAGCCTCAAGTTATGCAGCAGTCTCTTATGCTGTTTGAAGACTCCGCTGGCAGGGTTTCCCAAGGGCATCCACCTAGCCCTTCCCCAGCTGTGGAAGACATAGAATGCACTGACGCACAACCACTTATGTTTCCTGATGATGAGGACATGGGAATACCACCTCAGCACGTCTCTGATGAAGACGAAACACAGGTGCCAACTGCTGCGTCCTTCTGCAGTGTGCAGACTAAACAGGAGGTCAGGGAGGAAGACTGGGTGGAAGACTATGCAGGGGACGATGAGGTCCTAGACCCCACATGGAATGAAGGTCGTGCCACTGACTTTCACTGTTCGGAGGAAGAGGCAGTGGTGAGACCGAGCCAACAGCGTAGCAAAAGAGAGAGCAGTGGGCAAAAGCAGAACACCCGCCGCCAAGAGACTCCGCCTGCTACTGACCGCCGCCATCTGGGACCGAGCATCCCAAAGGCAGCTTCAAGGAGTTCCCTGGCATGGCACTTCTTCAAACAATGTGCTGACGACAAGACCCGAGTGGTTTGCACACTGTGCCATCAGAGCCTGAAGCGAGGCATTAACGTTCTGAACCTTAGCACAACCTGCATGACCAGGCACCTGCATGCAAAGCATGAACTGCAGTGGAGTAAACACCTTAAAAACAAGGGAGTCACTCAGGCTCCCCCTGCTACCTCTTCTGCTGCTGCCGCCTCGGCCTCTTCTGCTGCTGCCACCTCGGCCTCTTCCTCCACCTCTGGAGGAACGTTGGCACCTGCCGCCCAGCAAACAGGGGATGTACCACCAACACCACCACCTCCGTCACCAAGCATCTCAACCATGTCACACGGCAGCGTTCAGCTCTCCATCTCACAAACATTTCATCCAGTCAGCCACACACCTTCACCACCAACTTCAGCACAGCCCGGGGTAAACGTCAGCAGACCATTCTGAAACTCATATGTTTGGGGGACAGGCCCCACACCGCACAGGTGTTGTGGCGTGGTATAGAACAACAGACGACGAGTGGTTGCTGCCAGTGAGCCTCAAGCCCGGCCTGGTGGTGTGCGATAATGGGCGAAATCTCGTTGCAGCTCTGGGACTAGCCGGTTTGACGCACATCCCTTGCCTGGCGCATGTGCTGAATTTGGTGGTGCAGAAGTTCATTCACAACTACCCCGACATGTCAGAGCTGCTGCATAAAGTGCGGGCCGTCTGTTCGCGCTTCCGGCGTTCACATCCTGCCGCTGCTCGCCTGTCTGCGCTACAGCGTAACTTCGGCCTTCCCGCTCACCGCCTCATATGCGACGTGCACACCAGGTGGAACTCCACCTTGCACATGCTGGACAGACTGTACGAGCAGCAGCAGGCCATAGTGGAGTTTCAGCTGCAGCACGCATGGGTCAGTCGCACTGCGGAACAGCACCACTTCACCACCAATGACTGGGCCTCCATGCGAGACCTGTGTGCCCTGTTGCGCTGTTTCGAGTACTCCACCAACATGGCCAGTGGCGATGACGCCGTTATCAGCGTTACAATACCACTTCTATGTCTCCTTGAGAAAACACTTAGGGCGATGATGGAAGAGGAGGTGGCCCAGGAGGAGGAGGAGTAGGAAGAGGGGTCATTTTTAGCACTTTCAGGCCAGTCTCTTCGAAGTGACTAAGAGGGAGGTTTTTTGCAACAGCAGAGGCCAGGTGCAAATGTGGCCAGCCAGGGCCCAGTACTGGAGGACGAGGAGGAGGTAGAGGAGGATGAGGATGAAGCATGGTCACAGCGGGGTGGCACCCAACGCAGCTCGGGCCCATCACTGGTGCGTGGCTGGGAGGAAAGGCAGGACGATGACGATACGCCTCCCACAGAGGACAGCTTGTCCTTACCCCTGGGCAGCCTGGCACACATGAGCGACTACATGCTGCAGTGCCTGCGCAACGACAGCAGAGTTGCTCACATTTTAACGTGTGCGGACTACTGGGTTGCCACCCTGCTGGATCCACGGTACAAAGACAATGTGCCCACCTTACTTCCTGCACTGGAGCGTGATAGGAAGATGCGCGAGTACAAGCGCACGTTGGTAGACGCGCTACTGAGAGCATTCTCAAATGTCACAGGGGAACAAGTGGAAGCCCAAGGCCAAGGCAGAGGAGGAGCAAGAGGCCGCCAAGGCAGCTGTGTCACGGCCAGCTCCTCTGAGGGCAGGGTTAGCATGGCAGAGATGTGGAAAAGTTTTGTCAACACGCCACAGCTAACTGGACCACCACCTGATACGCAACGTGTTAGCAGGAGGCAACATTTCACTAACATGGTGGAACAGTACGTGTGCACACCCCTCCACGTACTGACTGATGGTTCGGCCCCATTCAACTTCTGGGTCTCTAAATTGTCCACGTGGCCAGAGCTAGCCTTTTATGCCTTGGAGGTGCTGGCCTGCCCGGCGGCCAGCGTTTTGTCTGAACGTGTATTCAGCACGGCAGGGGGCGTCATTACAGACCAACGCAGCCGCTTATCTACAGCCAATGTGGACAAGCTGACGTTCATAAAAATGAACCAGGCATGGATACCACAGGACCTGTAACTACCTCCCCTTAACCATATATTATTGTACTCCAGGGCACTTCCTCATTCAATCCTATTTTTATTTTCATTTTACCATTATATTGCGAGGCTACCCAAAGTTGAATGAACCTCTCCTCTGTCTGGGTGCCAGGGCCTAAATATGACAATGGACTGTTGCAGTGGTGGCTGACGTGAAGCCTGATTCTCTGCTATGACATGCAGACTGATTCTCTGCTGACATGAAGACAGATTCTCTGTTACCGGACCTCTCTCCTCTGCCTGGGTGCCTGGGCCTAAATATCTGAGAATGGACTGTTCCAGTGGTGGGTGCCGTGAAGCCAGATTCTCTGCTATGGGACCTCTCTCCAATTGATATTGGTTAATTTTTATTTATTTTATTTTTATTCATTTCCCTATCCACATATGTTTGCAGGGGATTTACCTACATGTTGCTGCCTTTTGCAGCCCTCTAGCCCTTTCCTGGGCTGTTTTACAGCCTTTTTAGTGCCGAAAAGTTAGGGTCCCCATTGACTTCAATGGGGTTCGGGTTCGGGACGAAGTTCGGATCGGATTCGGATCCCGAACCCGAACATTTCCGGGAAGTTCGGCCGAACTTCTCGAACCCGAACATCCAGGTGTCCGCTCAACTCTAGTTGAGACATATATTTATTGATGTAAAGGGATTGATAAGAAGCCTCCAGAAGTTTTCTGCCTTCAATCCTTGACACCTCTACATGCGATCCTGGCCAGGGGGGTTCAAAGTCACAGGTGTCTTGAGCTTTATCCTGCTGGTTAACCCCCAGCGAAGTGAGTGCATACGGACTTTACCTTTTATTTATTTTATCCTTTTAAGTGACTAATTTTATTTACATTACTAGTTATTGATCCTTGGTTCTCTGTTTTTACATTGTCCTGACTCTATTTTGTCACTAGAGGACCTATCTATCTTATACCTGGGAAGTTCCCTTTTTCTTTTATACCTGTTTCCACCAAACTACTTTTAAATACGCTTTTAAGCTATGTATCTAATATACTATACCTAAGACTAAGGGTGTGGCGCTAATCACCTTTTTCTTTTTTTTTTTTTTTTTTACGGACATTCACCGTCAGACTAGTTATATTGCCTTGCCATATGGCGTTTTTTGTCGCATCTTCAAACCACTGACATCTATCTAGGTGTTTTAATGCACCAAAGACTCTTATTTTAGCTGCCTTCTCTGACTCAATTCTTTGTAATTTTCAGTCCCCACCACCCCACTTCTTTTGGTGCCCATATCTTTTTCATCCCCTCTGCATTTTCACGATCCCTTAGGATTTGAATAACTTCCCTCTTTTCTTTTTGTTTTACACTGTCAATATACCTAGCAACAGTTAGCAATCTTGTCATAGAGGGCTGAATAGGTTCTACCTGGGCTGTTAGGTGCAGAATATCGGTGTTCCTGTTAACCTTTTTTGCTAAAGTAATTGAATTCTGCTTCAGTTGTTTGTTTGTAGGGCAACTACTGTGCTCCCACCAGCCTGGATTACTAGGTAGTAATCGATTCTGCCTTGTTTTTTTTTATATGCAGGGCGTCTACTGCATTCCCACCAGCCTGAATTGCTGGGTAGTGATATGATTCTGCCTCCGTTGTTTGTATGTAGGGCACCTACTGTGTTCCCACTAGTCGTTGTTGGAGCCATGTAGACTGCTGCTAAAATGATAATTCAAAGCTCCCCCTTCTACAGTAAAGTACTATGGGCACACCAAGGATAGCTAACCTAGGGTAATTAGCTTATAGCTAGTGGCAACTGGGGAGCCTTTCCAGCCCTGAGAGCCATTCTAGCCCTGGGAGTTCTTGCTCCTGGGTTCTTAAGCTCTCAGATTCCCTGATCACATTTGACAATGGCGTTTGAGTGGTTATATGCCTATGATCAGCGTTATCGACAATCTCAGACATTAACCCCAGGTGCTCGCAAGCAGGCGCCATCTTTAAAGACCAAGGCAATTCCAAAAAAGACACAGTACTGCTACATACACTGAATACATGTGCAAAGTCTATAAATATATAATAACATAATTAAAAAAATGTACAATCATTTTAGTCAGTTTTTGAAACAATAGGTATTAAAAAGTGCATTTGATCCCTAAGTGATATAATGTACCAGTTCACCTGCCATCCATGTACACGTGAAACACTGTGGGCCAGAATTATCATTAGCTAAAGTCAAATTTATGGCGTAAAAAAGTCGCATATTTTTGCGCAATCGGTAAAACTGCGCAAAAATTTGCAACCTTTTCTGCTTCTGCGCTATGCTCGCCAGTTTTTTTTTAAGTGGTGGGAAAGTGGGCATTCTCTTATGTAAATCAATCTCTAGACAGATTTACTATTGCAACAATTTTAAAAAGCAGCAAAAAGTTGCGCAATTTCACTCCAGTTTGGATCATGCTTATGTTGGGAACGTTATATATATGTCCTGCACTTATAACACTGACATCAAACAGACTCTTTTTACCTTTTTTTTTTTTTTTTTTTTTCTTTTCACCTTTAAAAATGTTAAATGTAAAAATGTTCATCAAAATAAATTGTTTTTATAATTTTACTAGAATTAATAATGTTTTATTAATGAATATTTGGTTAAATATATCGTAAAGTATAACATGTATTTTTATTTTTTTTATTTGTTGTTGTTTTTTTTACCACTTCACATCTGGGCCATTTGCCCCCTTCCTGACCAGGCCTAATTTTGCAAATCTGACATCTCACTTTTTGTGGCAATAACTTTGGAACGCTTTCACTTATCCAAGCCATTCAGAGATTGTTTTCTTGTGACACATTGAACTTCATGATAGTCATAAATTTGAGTCAATATATTTCACCTTTATTTATGAAAAAATCCCAAATTTACCAAAAATTTAGAAAAATTCAGTTTTCGAAATTTCAATTTCTCTTATTTTAAAACAAAGTGATACCTTATAAAATATTTATTACTTATTATTCCCCATATGCCTACTTTATGTTGGCATCATTTTGGAAATGTCATTTTATTTTATTAGGACGTTAGAAGGCTTAGAATTTTAGAAGAAATTTTAGGGGTTAGGTCATGTGACATTTTTATAAAGCAGATCGTTCCGGATGTGGCGATACCTAATATGTATACTTTTTCTTATTTATTTAAGTTTTACACAATATTAGCATTTTTGAAACAAAAACATTGTTTTAATGTGTCCATGTTCTGAGATAGATAGATATATATATATATATATATATATATATATATATATATATATATATTAATAACACACAAATAATTAAATGTTACCATGTTTTTATTGAACACACCATGTAAACATTCACAGTGCGGGTGGAAAAAGTATGTAAACTTCTAGACTAATGACATTTCCAAGAGCTAATTGGAGTGAGGTGTCAGCTAACCGGAGTCCAATCAATGAGATGAGATTGGAGGTGTTGGTTACAGCTGCCATGCCCTATAAAAAAAAACACACCAGTTCTGGGTTTGCTATTCACAAGAAGCATTGCCTGATGTGAATGATGCCTTGCACAAAAGAGCTCTCAGAAGACCTACGATTAAGAATTGTTGAGTTGCAAAAAGCTGGAAAGGGTTATAAAAGTATCCCTAAAAGCCTTGCTGTTTATCAGTCCATGGTAAGACAAATTGTCTATAAATGGAGAAAGTTCAGCACTGCTGCTACTCTCCCTAGGAGTGGCCGTCCTGTAAAGATGACTGCAAGAGCACAGCGCAAACTGCTCAATGAGGTAAAGAAGAATAGAGTGTCAGCTAAATTCTCTGGCATATGCTAACATCCCTGTTAGCGAATCTGATATGTAAAACACTAAACAAGAATGGATTTCATGGGAGGATACCACAGAGGAAGCCACTGCTGTCCAAAAAAAACATTGCTGCATATTTACATTTTGCCAAGAGCACCTGGATGTTCCACAGCAGTACTGGCAAAAATATTCTGTGGACAGATAAAACCAAAGTTGAGTTGTTTGGAAGAAACACACAACACTATGTGTGGAGAAAAAAAGGCACTGCACACCAACATCAAAACCTCATCCCAACTGTGAAGTATGGTAGTGGGGGCATCATGGTTTGGGGCTGCTTTGCTGCGTCAGGGCCTGGACGGATTACTATCATCGAAGGAAAAATGAATTCCCAAGTTTATCAAGACATTTTGCAGGAGAGCTTAAGGCCATCTGTCCACCAGCTGAAGCTCAACAGAAGATGGGTGTTGCAACAGGACAACAACCCAAAGCATAGAAGTAAATCAACAACAGAATGGCTTAAACAGAAGAAAATACGCCTTCTGGAGTGGTCCAGTCAGAGTCCTGACCTCAACCCGATTGAGATGCTGTGACATGACCTCAAGAAAGCGATTCACACCAGACATCCCAAGAATATTGCTGAACTGAAACAGTTTTGTAAAGAGGAATGGTCAAGAATTACTTCTGACCGTTGTGCACGTCTGATCTGCAACTACAAGAAACGTTTGGTTGAAGTAATTGCGGCCAAAGGAGGTTCAACCAGTTATTAAATCCAAGGGTTCACATACTTTTTCCACCTGCACTGTGAATGTTTACATGGTGTGTTCGATAAAAACATGGTAACATTTAATTCTTTGTGTGTTAATAGTTTAAGCAGACTGTGATAGTCTATTGTGACTTAGATGAAGATCAGATCACATTTTATGACTAATTTGTGCAGAAATCCATATAATTCCAAAGGGTTCACATACTTTTTATTGCCACTGTGTGTGTGTGTGTGTGTGTGTATATATATATATATATATATATATATATATATATATATATATATATATATTTTTATTTATTTATTTTTCTTATGTAGGGGCTCATTTTTTTGTGGGATGAGGTGATGGTTGTATTGGTACCATTTTGTAGGACATATGCCTTTTTGATCACTTGGTGTTGCACTTTTGGCAGTTTTTTATTTATTTATGGTGTTCACCCGAGGGGTTAGGTCATGTGATATTTTTATAGAGCTGGTTTTTACGGATGTGGCGATACCTAATATGTATACCAGACATCCTCAAACTGCGGCCCTCCAGCTGTTGTAAAACTACAACTCCCACAATGCCCTGCTGTAGGCTGATACCTGTAGGCTGTTCAGGCATGCTGGGAGTTGTAGTTTTGCAACAGCTGGAGGGCCACAGTTTGAGGATGCCTGATGTATACTTTTTTATTTATTTCACTTTAACACAATAATAGCACTTTTGAAACAAAAAGATGATGTTTTAATGTGTCCATGTTCTGAGAGCTTTATTTTATTTATTTTTTGAGCGATTTTCTTATGTAGTGAGTTATTTTTTGCGGAATTAGGTGATGTTTTTATTGGTACCATTTTGTGGGACATACGCCTTTTTGATAACTTGGTGTTGCACTTTTTATAATGTAAGGTGACAAAAATTGCTTTTTTTTACAACGTTTTTGTTTTAATTTTTCTTTATGGTGTTCACCCGTGAGGTTAGACCAGTGATAGGCAAACTGCGGCTCTCCAGCTGTTGCAGAACTACCACTCCCAGCATGCAAAGACTGCCTACAGCAGGGGATGGTGGGAGTTGTAGTTTTGCAACAGCTGGAGAGCTGGTTAGACCATGTGATTATTATATATATTTTTTTTTAATATAGAGCTGATTGTTACGAATGTGGCGATAAATAATATGTATACTTTTTTTACATTTATTTCACTTTAACACAATAATAGCATTTTTGAAACAAAACAATTATGTTTTAATGTGTCCATGTTCAGAGGGCTATAGTGTGTGTGTGTGTGTGTGTGTGTGTGTGTGTGTTCTTTTTTTATTTTTTTTTTATTTTTTTATGGTGTTTATCGGTCTGCGTGGATCATGTGATATATTTATAGAGCCAACTGTCATGTCTATTTTATTTTTTATAATAAAAAAAGTAATTCCTTGGGGAATTTTTTTTTTTTTTTACATGTGAAATTTTTTTTTTTTTTTTTTTTTTATATATATTTTATTTTACACTTTTCATCCCCGATAAGGTCATACAAGACCTCTGCGGGACATTTAACTTAACTTTTTTTTTTTTTTTGCCTTCTCTAAGTTGCCCTGCTGTCACTGACAGAGTGCAACCCGATCTGCAGCTGCACGATTAGCGTGCAGCTGCGATCTCTGAATGGACGTTCCAGACCGACAGCCCAAGGATGTCAGATAATCTTAGGCAGTAGTATATTTATAATAGGGAAAAAGGGGAGGAAAATAGGGTGAAATTAACAAATAACGTGCAAGTAACAACAAAAGTAGCAATAGATGGTATTTTGTATACCATCTAAAGCATAAATATAAAAACCATTTAGTCAAGTGTCCCAGATTTTCCTGAATCTCTGAGCTCCATTCAATCTGTAGGCTGACATAACCTCGTACCAACAATTATCATTTAGGTTACAAATTGATTCAACCAAAGTAGTAAATTTTGTTTTCAGTGTATTTTGAACAGTAAAAATATGAATTCTTAATGACAGAAGGAAGGTTTCTAAGCTTTCCCAATATTTCTAGACCATTGATCATTCCCAATAAATATAATCTATCCGTATACAGTATTTATATACAAAAGAAGCAAGAATCGGCGCGCAGCTCGTATCAGTGAACAAACTTCAGCAGAAAGTATATATGTTTATAGTTTTTATAATATGTCTGAATCGGATGAAGGGGCGCATCTGGCCCTGAAAAGTGTAATTCCCTACCAATAAAACAATGAACTTATACTTGCATACAATCTACTGAAGTTTTTTCACCTAAAGTATGTATACAAGCAGCATGAAGGTTCTTGCTTCCTCTTTACTGATACTATACAGTTGGCCCAGCCTAGTTCACTGATTCTCCACCATACTATTTTGAATGTTGTGTTAAAGCTCCAACTAGTTCTTGCATGTTTGGTTTCAACTCTGAAACAGTAATGGATTTGAAAATGTCTCTGAAGTTTGTTTCCTGAAAAGAGCCTATGGCAACCAACTTTTCTTTCATAAATGCTTCAGATATTGCATGGATAGAGATGTGAATACAGTATTTCTAGGTATTTTCTCTATCGTGTTGCAAATAAATCTGTATATGGTCTAACATCCTGAATCTTAGCTGATTAAGTAGTGAGAGCCTTTGCTATGAGACTCTTCATATTTTCAATACAGGCTTTGGAATCAATGTAGTCCCTTTGCCTGTTTCCCGTGTATAAACCATGCTGCACCCTTCTGTTACTCAAGACAGGTTGTGGGATACTGATAGGGGACCTTCCATTTGCATTGCCTTACTTCTTTCCTAGGACACTTTGCCTGGTTATTTTTTATTAAACAAAACTTGTTATATAATCTAGCCACTAGTGTTGAGTGAATTGAAGCCTCCAAAGAGGAATTCAATCCGAAGTTTAGGAAATATTCAATTAGTTGGCTGCTGCACGTGTTACAAAGTAAAAGTAAGAAGCCCAGGAATGTGATATTACCCATAACATGCAACCAGCCAATCAGCAGATGGCCATGCCTTGTCATGTCACAGCCCTAAAAAAGCCTTATCCCTTGTGGTTTCCACCATTTCACTGTGATCTTTGCTTAGGGAAAACCGTGAGAAGCGCTTATGCACTAAGGACAGTGTTGCAGAAAGCTTTTAATTGTAGAATATTGGAAAGGGAGAGTGCAGGGACAGTGAAGGGAGATCATAGGGGGAGTTTTTAGACACCGTATGGAGAGCATAGTGAGATTAAAAGGAGACTGCAGGGAGAGTGCAGGTTGAGTGTAATTGTTGTGGGCATCTTGTTGAACTACTGCCACAATCCCATTTAATTTGTTAGTTTATATATAGAATTACTAAACCTCAGTATTAAAGGGCCGTTTAATATATCACTGTCTGCATCTTGTACTACTGGGACATTCACTGTTAATCTCTTAGTTTTATATGTAGAATTACTTTGCCTCAGTATTAACCACTTCAACCCCGCTAGCTGAAACCCCCTTCATGACCAGAGCACTTTTTACACTTCGGCACTACACTACTTTCACCGTTTATTGCCCGGTCATGCAACTTACCACCCAAATAAATTTTACCTCCTTTTCTTCTCACTAATATAGCTTTCATTTGGTGGTATTTTATTGCTGCTGACATTTTTACTTTTTTTGTTATTAATCAAAATGTAACAATTTTTTTGCAAAAAATGACATTTTTCACTTTCAGCTGTAAAATTTTGCAAAAAAAACGACATCCATATATAAATTTTTCACCAAATTTATTGTTCTACATGTCTTCGATAAAAAAAAAATGTTTGGGCAAAAAAAAATGGTTTGGGTAAAAGTTATAGCGTTTACACACTATGGTACAAAAATGTGAATTTCCGCTTTTTGAAGCAGCTCTGACTTTCTGAGCACCTGTCATGATTCCTGAGGTTCTACAATGCCCAAACAGTAGAAAAACCCCACAAATGACCCGATTTCGGAAAGTAGACACCCTAAGGTATTCGCTGATGGGCATAGTGAGTTCATAGAACTTTTTATTTTTTGTCACAAGTTAGCGGAAAATGATGATGATTTTTATTTTTTTATTTTTTCTTACAAAGTCTCATATTCCACTAACTTGCGACAAAAAAAAAAAATTCTAGGAACTCACCATGCCCCTCACAGAATACCTTGGGGTGTCTTCTTTCCAAAATGGGGTCACTTGTGGCGTAGTTATACTGCCCTGGCAATTTAGGGGCCCATATGTGTGAGAAGTACTTTGCAATCAAAATGTGTAAAAAATGACCGGTGAAATCCGAAAGGTGCACTTTGGAATATGTGCCCCTTTGCCCACCTTGGCTGCAAAAAAGTGTGACACATCTGGTATCGCCGTACTCGGGAGAAGTTGGGGAATGTGTTTTGGGGTGTCATTTTACATATACCCATGCTGGGTGAGAGAAATATCTTGGCAAAAGACAACTTTTCCCTTTTTTTTTTTTTTTTTATACAAAGTTGGCATTTGACCAAGATATTTTTCTCACCCAGCATGGTTATATGTAAAATGACACCCCAAAAAACATTCCCCAACTTCTCCTGAGTACGGCGATACCAGATGTGTGACACTTTTTTGCAGCCTAGATGCGCAAAGGTGCCCAAATTCCTTTTAGGAGGGCATTTTTAGACATTTGGATCCCAGACTTCTTCTCACGCTTTCGGGCCCCTAAAAAGCCAGGGCAGTATAAATACCCCACATGTGACCCCACTTTGGAAAGAAGACACCCCAAGGTATCCAATGAGGGGCCTGGCAAGTTCATAGAAATTTTTTTTTTTGCATAAGTTAGCAGAAATAGATTTTTTTTTTTTTTTTTTTATTTTTTTTATTTTTTTTCTCACAAAGTCTCACTTTCCGCTAACTTAGGACAAAAATTTAAATCTTTCATGGACTCAATATGCCCCTCAGCAAATACCTTGGGGTGTCTTCTTTCCAAAATGGGGTCAGTTGTGGGGTGTTTGTACTGCCCTGGCATTTAAGGGTCTCCGCAATCATTACATGTATGGCCAGCATTAGGAGTTTCTGCTATTCTCCTTATATTGAGCATACAGGTAATGAGATTTTTTTTTCCGTTCAGCCTCTGGGCTGAAAGAAAAAAATGAACGGCACAGATTTCTTCATTCGCATCGATCAATGTGGATGAAAAAATCTCTGCCAAAAAAATAAAATGGAGGGGAGTCGATCCCTATGCTAATAGTGTACCTGTGAGTGGTACTTCCGGAAACACTCTCCAAAGCATAGGGCAGGGTGGTCAGGACAGTCAGGACAGAAATAGCGGGTGTCACGCCTTATTCCACTCCTGCTACAGACACGACATCTTTTTCGGGGTGACGGTTGGGTTGAGGTACCAGGAACGACATTGGGGAAATGTCGCTCGTGTAGACGGCTAACTACACTGGTGGATGGGGCCACGGAACCTCCTGGGTACAGGAGGTTCTCGATGATCTCTTCCTGAAATTTGAGGAAGGATCCAGTTCTCCCAGCCTTACTGTAGAGAACAAAACTATTATACAGAGCCAATTGAATTAAATATACAGACACCTTCTTATACCAGCGTCTGGTTCTGCAGGAAACTAAATACGAAGACAACATCTGGTCATTGAAGTCCACCCCTCCCATGAGCAAATTATAGTCGTTGACTGAGAGGGGCTTTTCAATGACACGGGTTGCTCGCTCAATTTGTATTGTCGTGTCTGCGTGAATGGAGGAGAGCATGTAAACGTCACGCTTGTCTCTCCATTTTACCGCGAGCAGTTCTTCGTTACACAGTGCGGCCCTCTGCCCCCTTGCAAGACGGGTGGTAACGAGCCGTTGGGGGAAGCCCGCGCGACTAGTTCGCGCAGTACCACAGGCGCCAATCCGTTCTAGAAACAAATGCCTAAAGAGGGCCACACTTGTGTAAAAATTGTCCACATAAAGATGGTACCCCTTGCCGAATAAGGGTGACACCAAGTCCCAGACTGTCTTCCCACTGCTCCCCAGGTAGTCAGGGCAACCGACCGGCTCCAGGATCTGATCTTTTCCCTCATAGATCCGAAATTTGTGGGTATAGCCTGTGGCCCTTTCACAGAGCTTATACAATTTGACCCCATACCGGGCGCGCTTGCTTGGGATGTATTGTTTGAAGCCAAGGCGCCCGGTAAAATGTATCAGGGACTCGTCTACGCAGATGTTTTGCTCTGGGGTATACAAATCTGCAAATTTTAGGTTGAAATGGTCTATGAGGGGCCGAATTTTGTGGAGCCGGTCAAAAGCAGGGTGGCCTCTGGGACGGGAGGCGGTGTTATCACTAAAGTGCAGGAAACGCAGGATGGCCTCAAAACGTGCCCTGGACATAGCAGCAGAGAACATGGGCATGTGATGAATTGGGTTCGTGGACCAATATGACCGCAATTCATGCTTTTTAGTTAGACCCATGTTGAGGAGGAGGCCCAGAAAAGTTTTAATTTCGGAAACTTGGACTGGTTTCCACCGGAAAGGCTGGGCATAAAAGCTTCCCGGGTTAGCGGTGATAAATTGTGTGGCATACCTGTTTGTTTCGGCCACAACTATGTCTAAGAGCTCCGCAGTCAAGAACAGCTCAAAAAATCCCAGGGCCGAACCGATCTGAGCTGTCTCAACCCGAACTCCAGACTGGGCAGTGAAAGGGTAAACTACAGGTGCGGCTGAAGTTGGGGACTGCCAATCAGGGTTTGCCAGCACCTCAGGGATTCTAGGGGCTCTACGGGCACGTCTTTGCGGTGGCTGCGACGGGGTCACTACTGCACGTGCCACCGTACCAGCTTCAACTGCCCTTCTGGTGCTCGCTACTTCACCAGGTTGTACGGCAGTGCTGGTACTAGGTCCAGGAAGGGCTGGGCTGCTGGTGTATGCCTCACCACGTAATCCGACAGCACCAGCCCCACTCTGCTGCTCTTGAAGCGGATCCTGCGCAACCTGTGGTCTAGCGACACGGGGCCGGGTACGCCTGGTGCTATCAGGGACCTCAGCCTCCTCGTCCGAACTTTGGGTCAGAGAGCCACTGCTTTCTACAGGTTCGTATTCTGACCCGCTGGATTCATCAGATGAGGGTTCCCACTCCTCATCCGACTGGGTCAGAAGCCTGTAGGCCTCTTCAGAGGAATACCCCCTGTTTGACATTTTGGGCAACTAAATTTAGGGGTATTCCCTGAGACTACCCAAGAAAAAAAAAGCTAGCCTGTCTTACAAAGGGGAGGCTAGCGAAGTACCGGAGGCCGCTGCAGTTAATAAAAAATATCAAAGCTGATTTTTTTTATCGCCGCAGTGCGTGTAAAGTGATTGTGCAGTGATCAAAAAAAAATTATTTTTTGTCACTGCGGTGGGGCGGGCGTGGGTGAACGCACGTGTGGGCGACCGATCAGGCCTGATCGGGCAAACACTGCGTTTTGGGTGGAGGGCGAACTAAAATGACACTAATACAATTCTAGATCTGACGTGATCAGTTTTGATCACTTCCAGATACTATAAAAGTACAAATGCTGATTAGTGATACGTTAATCAGCGAATAACGGACTGCGGTACGGTAGGCTGGGCGCTAACTGATCGCTAACTACCTAACCAAGGGGCCTAAACTATACCTAAAACCTAACGGTCAATACCAGTGGAAAAAGTGACAGTTTGCACTGATCACTTTTTTCCTTTCACTAGTGATTGACAAAGGGGTGATCAAAGGGTTAATTGGGGTTCAGGGGGGTGATCTGGGGCTAAGAGTGTAGTGTTGGTGTACTCACTGTGTAGCCTGCTCCTCTTCTGGATCCAACCGACGAAAAGAACCAGCAGAGGAGCAGGCAGCCATATAACAGATCATATTTACAAATATGATCTGTTATCTGGCTCTCTGATTGGATTTTTTGAAAATCATCAGCTTGCCAGCCGCGATCATTGGCTGGCAAGCTGATGACGAAATGGTCCTCTACGAAATGCCGGCCCGAACTGCGCATGCGCGGGCCGCATAGCGCGTCATCTCGTGTCTCGCGAGATGACGCGTATATGCGTCATTGTGCGCAGCGCTGCCGCCTCCGGACCGCACATCTGCGTTAGGCGGTCCGGAGGCGGTTAAAGATCGGTCCAATCTGCATCTTGTTAAACTGCTGGCACATTCGCAGATAATCTGTTAGTTTATACATAGAACTACTGTGCCTCTGTATTAAAGGGCGGTCTACTAAATCGCTGTCTGTATCTTGTTGAACTGCTTGCACATTCAGAGTTATTCTCTTAGTGTGTGTGTGCATATATATATATATATATATATATATATATATATATATATATAGAATTAGTGTGCCTCAGTTTTAAAAGGCAGTCTACTTTATTGCTGTCTGCTTGTTGTTTAACTGCTGGCACATTCCTGGTTAATCTTAGTTTATATATAGACTAACTATGCCTCAGTATTAAAGGGCAGTCTAATATATCGCCGTCTGTATCTTGTTCAACTGATGACAGTTGTAATCTCCGTTAATTTCGTAGTTTATACAGTATATATAATTACTGTACCTTAGTATTATAGGGCGGTCTAATATATCACCGTCTGTATCTTGTGGAACCAGTTAATCTCTTAGTTTATATATAGAATTGCCGTCCCTCAGTATTAAAGGGTGGTCTAACATATCATGCATGCATCTTGTTCAACTGCTGCGACTTTCATATTTAATCTGTTACATTACTGGTACAGTTACTGTACACTATCGACAACAGACAGTTGCCTTAGCCCTCCAAAGGAACTGCTGCATCTCCCACTGGCCCACACATCCTCTCCACAGTCAGGGCTCTTTAACATCAGCAGAAAAAAGCTGTTCCTTCCTATTGACTTCACCTTTGGCTCCTGATGCTCTTCCTCCTTCCTCTCGATACTTATTTCAAAAGCAATCGATCACCAAGGTGATTGCAAAACAACAGTATGCATGCCCTCATCAAATGGTGCAGACGTTTACTGTGCACCTGGCCAAGTTACTGGTACTACAGTTCCTCCCTTTCCATGTAGTGGACTATAGAAGCAGTATGTAGTACAATATGGAAATCATTATTTTATGCACCCCTTGGGGGGGGAAGCATGTTTTAATGATGACCATCCTCATTCTTTGCTAGCTTTACTTTTTCAATCCTTCAAAGTCTCCATGTCCTAAAAGAGTCTGAAAAATGCAGAGAGAGGAGGAGCTGGATGTTCTTGATGATATATCATCAGTATTAGAAGATGTGGAAAAGGAGGAAAAGTAGATGGCAGAAGAAGGGTTCTTGAGCCTTTAGGGCAGGAGAGTGGTTGAGGTTGCAAAAGATGGTTTGCAAATAAGGAGTGGGATGGGGGGCATGGTGTATATGTGTGTGGGGGCTTTCTTCTTGTTTCGCTTCGGGAATAGAGATGGCGTGGCGGTTTGCCCGGCGGTCATTTTGTGGCGAAATTTGCTCGTTCGCCAAACAGGTGTACATATGGCCATGTCTGCCGGCGCCATATTCTTTGCACTGTGCAGAACTTTGACCCATGACACATCCATCAGGTGGGACAGAACATAGAAAGTATATTATAGTAACATAGTATATAAGGCCAAAAAAAGACATTTGTCCATCCAGTTTGGCCTGTTATCCTGCAAGTTGATCCAGAGGAAGACAAAAAAAAAATGGGAGGTAGAAGCCAATTTTCCCCCCAAAAAATTCTTCCCAACTCCATTCAGGAAATCAGATAACTCCCTGGATCAACAACCCCTCTCTAGTAGCTATAGCCTGTAATATAATTACACTCCAGAAATACAGCCAAGCCCAGCTTTAACTATTTTAGTGAACATACCATCACCATCTCCTCAGGCAGAGAGTTCCATAGTCTCACTGCTCTTACCGGAAAGAATCTTTTTCTATGTTTGTGTACAAACCTTCTTTCCTCGAGGCGCAGAGAAAGTCCCTTTGTCACAGTCACAGTCCTGGGGATAAATAGATGATGGGAGAGATCTCTGTACTGACCCCTGATATATTTATACATAGTAATTAGATCTCCCCTCAGGCATCTTTTTTTCTAAAGTTATTAACCCTAATTTTGATAATCTTTCAGGGTACTGTAGTTCCCTCATTCTCGTAATTACTTTAGTTGCCTTCCTCTGAACCCTCTCCAGCTGTGCTATGACTGCCTTGTTCACAGGAGACCAGAACTGTACACAGTACTTCATCTGTGGTCTGACCAGTAATTTGTAAACTGGTTGGAATATGTTCTCATCACGGGAATCTATGCCCCTTTTGATGCAACCCATTATCTTATTAGCGTTGGCAGCAGCAGCCTGACACTACTTTTCACAGCTTAGTTTGCTGTTCACTAAAATTCCTAGGTCCTTTTCCATGTCAGTGTTACCCAGTGTTTTACCATTTAGTATGTACGGGTGACTTGTATTATTCCTACCCATGTGCATAACCTTACATTTGTCAGTGTTAAACCTCATCTGCCATTTGTATTATGCAGCAGTTGTGTGCGGTTATGCTGAGATACAGTAGCTAGAAAGAGGAACAAACGCTATTGGAATAAGTACTTGCAACTGGTGTGATATACCTGTTTCCCAAACAAAAAAAACTGATAGAGGGGTGTGATATACCTATAATATACCTTCTAACATAGAAAGTATATTATAGTGCATTTGCATTGTGCTGCAGTTGTGTATGGTTCTGCTGAGATGCCACAGCTATATAGAGGGACAAACACTATTTGAATAACGAATTGCAACTGTTGTGATATACCTGTTGCCCCCCCAAAAACTGATTAAGGGGTGCGATATACCTGCTTCCACAAAATACTGATTGAGGTATGTGATACACCGGCTTCCATAAATTTTGATTGAGGGGTGTGATATACCAGCTTCCAGCAAATACATATTATTGGGTTCTATATACCTGTTTCCACAAAATACTGATAGAGGGGATTGATATACCGACTTCCACAAAATATTGATTGAGGTGTGCGATACACCAGCTTCCACAAAATATTGATTATGGGATTTGATTTACCTGATTCCAGCAAATACTCATTAATGGGTTCTATATACCTGTTTCCACAACATACTGATAGAGAGGATTGAAATACCAGCTTCCACCAAATATTGATTGAGTCCTGCAATATACCAGCTTCCACCAAATATTGATTAAGGGGTTTGATTTACCAGCTTCCAGCAAATACTCATTATTGGGTTCTATATACCTGTTTCCACTAAATACTGATAGAGAGGCTTCATATACCGGCTTCCACAAAATATTGATTGAGGCCTGCGATATACCTGCTTCCACAAATAATGCTCTTCTCTATAGGGATTTTGTCACAGGGTCATTTTGAAAATGACAGGCAGAGGAAGAGGTAGGCCATTCCGCAAGGGTGGTAGGGGCCGGGGAGGTGCACCAGGCAGGAGCCTAAGTGGGAAGTTGGAGAAGGTGCGTGCCAACTCACGCAACCTTCTGCTTTTGTACCCTTTTCATCCTTTGTATCAGCACCCTCACTCTCTGCTGTGTGCACCCCCAAAGACACCACCAATACCATAGCCCCTCCACTCGAGCCAGAGGAATTATTTTCCCATCCATTCCCAGACTTTACCGATGCACAGCCATTCTTGACTTCGGATGCGGAAGAGGAGGTAGCAACGGCAACCACCCAGCGGTCTGACGACAGTACCCAGATCAGCCCAAGGAGGGTGTTCTCCGGAGTTGCTGCCTACTCCGAGATCTCTAATGTCAGTGGTGGTGAAGGTGACTATTATGACAGTGTGGGCTTTTTGTAACGTCTCAGCTGCTGACAATAGTGTTGCCATCTGCAGCCTGTGCTGTCAATGCATAGGTCACGGTAAGCCCAACACTCACCTGGGAAGCCAGGTGCCTTCTTAAGGCGGTCGTTCCTATCACCGAGCCCAGTGGGAACAATGCCATTGGAACCCACAAAGCAACACTCCCAGTGCTCCACGTTCTGCCTCTTCTCCTTCTCCTCTCTCCTCCCATTTTTCCTCCACTCCACCTTCCACCGTGCCATCGTTGTGTTCATCTGTCATAAGGCAGGCTTCCTGGCCCAAATATTCGAGCGTAAAAAGATAACGTTGGCCCGCCAACTACTGCCATATAAACTGATGGACTCTGAGGTTTTTATAAAATTTGTGGACATTGGCACACTGCAATGGAAGGTCCCCGGAAGGAAATATTTGTCCCAGAAGGGCATCCCAGATATATATATTTACTTGCCACTGAACGTGGCCATATATCTCTGGCACACAGTGTTGGTGCCAAGATACATCTGACCACAGACACGTGGTCTAGCAAACACGGACAGGGACGGTAAATAACTTTTACTGCCCACTGGGTGAACCTTTTGACGGCTGTCAAGCATGCAACCCTCTCCTCCTCCTCCTCCTCCGCCTCCATCCTCTGTCTCCTTCTTGGCTGACTCCTCCTTTTCCACTTCTACCGCATCTCCCGCTGCACCCCCCAGCTCCCCAGAACCTATTCTACTTGCCAGGTGAGACGTTGCCATTCTGTGCTGCTGCTGTTGTGCCTGGTAGCCAAGAGCTACACTGGTCCTGAACTAATTTCAGCTCTGCGGTCACAGGCCAATCAGGCCGTAAAATCTCTGGCCATTTTTGAAGATCTTACACAGCCATGGCTCATCTTGCTGATGTTCAGCGGCGACACCACTTGCCTGTCAGATGTCTGATTTGTGACAGCCCGACTAGCTGGAACTCCACCTTGCATATGCTTGATAGGCTGCTCCAGCATCAACGTGCCGTTAACAACTACCTGCACAAACTCTGCAGCAGGACAGGTTCTGGGGAGCTTGGTTTCTTTTCACCTCGTCAGTGGCTGCTCATCCGTGACGCATGCAGACTTCTGCGGCCATTTGATGAGATCACCAAACTGGTCAGTCGCAGCCAGGATGCTGTGGGTTTTTGCTCTGATAGACAGGCTAGCGGACGCAGTATAGTGGCAATTACAAAGTCTTTAACTTAAACAGTTTGGTGTTTATTCACACATAAGGAAAAACAAAATGACCGTTCGCCGTCTTGGTGTTTGTTCACACCATGCAATGTCCATAGAACAAAATCTTAACCCGATTAGCAGTTTTCCATCTGCAGTCCACAGCAGGCTTTAGGGGCCTGTTTCCCAGCATGCGGCTCTCAGCCCTTTAGCATGGCACAAATTTGCAGGTCCCAAATCAGACTCCCCAGCTTCTCTAACAGATGGAGGAAAAACCACACCCAGCTGAGACTGCTGGCTAGGTTTTTTAAAGACCCGGCCTGGAGCTTGGGGAGCAGCAACCCACCCAGCACATTGCTACTCCCAGTAAGAGCCGGCCCGGATCTGCTTTACAGCCATACTAACAACAAAATTGTGTCAGTCAGCACTAGCTACCACTGACATTTAAAACTACAGACTCTTACCTAACCAAGGCCAGGAATCTCGGTGACACATACCTTCCATCAATGATGGCCCCTTGCAACTTTCTACATACCTCCCCCTTTGTTCAACCTTGAGGGGGTGAACACCCGCCAGACAGTGTACCTGGGACAGGGCATCTGCGTTTCCCTGTAACCTGCCTCCTCTATGCTGCACGGAAAACTTGAAGTTTTGTAAAGCTAAGAGCCATCTGGTTACCCGAGCATTCCTATCTTTGGCCTGGCTCATCCACTTGAGAGGGGAGTGGCTGTTCACTAGACGGAACTTTCTCCCCAACAGATAATAGTGAAGAGACTCGAGTGTCCACTTGATGGCCAGGGACTCTCTCCCCACTATACTGTACCTAGTCTCGGCTGGGGTAAGTTTGCGGCTCAGGAAAACAACAGGATGTTCCTCCCCATTGATTTCCTGTGAGTACAGCTCCGAGGACTACTTCCGAGGCATCGGTCTGTACCACAAACTCCCTCCTTGAAGGCAGGCATCACCAATACCGGGGACCCACATAGGGCAGACTTCAAAGTGTAGAAAGCCTTTTCTGCCTGCTCATTACACTGAACTGTCACTGATTTGCGTCCCCTCAAAAGGCCCGTCAATGGTGCGGCGACTGTAGCAAAATTGGGGACAAACCTTATATAGTACCCCACCATACCCAGGAACGACTTTACTTGCCGAGTAGTGACAGGTCGGGGCCAGTTCCTAATTGCCTCAACTTTGTTCACCTGAGGTTTAATAATTCCGTGCCCAGTTACATACCCCAGGTACTTGGTCTCTTCTACTCCTATTGCACACTTTTTTGGGTTAGCGGTTAAGCCAACTTTCCTAAGGGAGTCCACTACAGCCTGTAGTTTAGGTAGTTGACTTTCCCAGTCGGTGCTGTGGATAACAATATCATCCAGGTACTCCGAAGCGTATTGACGATGTGGACGGAGTATAATGTCCATTAGCCTTTGAAACGTGGTGGGAGCGCCATTTAGAACAAAGGGTAGTATCTTGTACTGATACAGCCCCTCTGGAGTGATGAAAGCCATTTTTTCCTTGGCAGCCTCTGTCAAGGTTACCTGCCAGTACCCTTTGGTGAGGTCCAACACAGAAAAATACCGGGCTTGGCCCGCTGACATTTAAAACTACCAGCTCTTACGCCAGGAATCTGGGTGACACATACCTTCCATCAATGGCGGCCCCTTGCACCTTCCTACAGTGCCATTAGTGACATCGTACCTTGCGCCGGCTTTCTGGAGCGTGCATTGCGTTGTGTCATTGATCAAGCCGTCGAGGAGCAGGAAGATGAGGAAGTCACAATGCTGAATGAATTCCCAGGGGGGCTACTCCATCTGAGACAAGTCAGCAGGAGTCTGAAGAGGAGTCAGAGGAAGATGGTGCCTGGGAGGAGGAGGAGCAAGAAGAGCAGGCTTTAATCTTTTCTGGGGTCCCTGGTGTTGTAGTTGCTGGGGGGAGGAGACTGAGGATGACATTCTCCTGGGCGATGAGCAGGAGCCAGGGCGCTCAACCGCTTCCAATTTACTGCAAATGTGGTCCTCCAGTGTTTGAAGAGGGACCCCCGTATAAAAAGCATAAAGGGCAAGGGATTTTGTTAACCATGTTTTTATTCCAACTTTACATTTTTAGTTCTTTTAAACATACACTGCGTGCAGAATTATTAGGCAAATTAGTATTTTGACCACATCATCCTCTTTATGCATGTTGTCTTACTCCAAGCTGTATAGGCTCGAAAGCCTACTACCAATTAAGCATATTAGGTGATGTGCATCTCTGTAATGAGAAGGGGTGTAGTCTAATGACATCAACACCCTATATCAGGTGTGCATAATTATTAGGCAACTTCCTTTCCTTTGGCAAAATGGGTCAATAGAAGGACTTGACAGGCTCAGAAAAGTCAAAAATAGTGAGATATCTTGCAGAGGGATGCAGCACTCTTAAAATTGCAAAGCTTCTGAAGCGTTATCATCGAACAATCAAGCGTTTCATTCAAAATAGTCAACAGGGTCGCAAGATGCGTGTGGAAAAACCAAGGCGCAAAATAACTGCCCATGAACTGAGAAAAGTCAAGCGTGCAGCTGCCAAGATGCCACTTGCCACCAGTTTGGCCATATTTCAGAGCTGCAATACTCAGAGACATGGCCAAGGTAAGAAAGGCTGAAAAACGACCACCACTGAACAAGACACACAAGCTGAAACGTCAAGACTGGGCCAAGAAATATCTCAAGACTGATTTTTCTAAGGTTTTATGGACTGATGAAATGAGAGTGAGTCTTGATGGGCCCGTGGCTGGATTGGTAAAGGGCAGAGAGCTCCAGTCCGACTCAGATGCCAGCAAGGTGGAGGTGGAGTACTGGTTTGGGCTGGTATCATCAAAGATGAGCTTGTGGGGCCTTTTTGGGTTGAGGATGGAGTCAAGCTCAACTCCCAGTCCTACTGCCAGTTTCTGGAAGACACCTTCTTCAAGCAGTGGTACAGGAAGAAGTCTGCATCCTTCAAGAAAAACATGATTTTCATGCAGGACAATGCTCCATCACACGCGTCCAAGTACTCCACAGCGTGGCTGGCAAGAAAGGGTATAAAA
This sequence comes from Bufo gargarizans, assembly GCF_014858855.1. Taxonomy (NCBI): domain Eukaryota; kingdom Metazoa; phylum Chordata; class Amphibia; order Anura; family Bufonidae; genus Bufo; species Bufo gargarizans. Next base: position 208,582,852 of record NC_058081.1, on the reverse strand, counting down.
GAAGAAAATCTAATGACATGGCCTCCTTGTTCACCTGATCTGAACCCCATTGAGAACCTGTGGTCCATCATCAAATGTGAGATTTACAAGGAGGGAAAACAGTACACCTCTCTGAACAGTGTCTGGGAGGCTGTGGTTGCTGCTGCACGCAATGTTGATGGTGAACAGATCAAAACACTGACAGAATCCATGGATGGCAGGCTTTTGAGTGTCCTTGCAAAGAAAGGTGGCTATATTGGTCACTGATTTGTTTTTGTTTTGTTTTTGAATGTCAGAAATGTATATTTGTGAATGTTGAGATGTTATATTGGTTTCACTGGTAAAAATAAATAATTGAAATGGGTATATATTAGTTTTTTGTTAAGTTGCCTAATAATTATGCGCAGTAATAGTCACCTGCACACACATATATCCCCCTAAAATAGCTAAAACTAAAAACAAACTAAAAACTACTTCCAAAAATATTCAGCTTTGATATTAATGAGTTTTTTGGGTTCATTGAGAACATGGTGGTTGTTCAATAATAAAATTAATCCTCAAAAATACAATTTGCCTAATAATTCTGCACTCCCTGTATGTATTTGACATGTATTTGTACTGGCCTGCAGTAAAATTGTTATCCAATGCCCGTCTAATATACCTCCAGACACAAAATCACTTGATGTTTTCTGTCCAGTGAATGCCTAATGTTTGGGGCCTGTACTCCAATGGCCTGCATTAAAATTGATATCCAATGACCGTCTAATATACCTCCAGCCACATATTCACTAGTTTTTTTCTTTATGTTCAATGAATAATTTTTGTGGCCTATACTCCACTGGCCTGTATTAACATTGATATCCAATGACCGTCTAATATACCTCCAGCCACACATTCACTTGATCTTTTCTGTACGGTGAATGCATAATTTTTGGGGCCTGTAATCGAACTGGCCAACAGTAAAATTGTTATACGGTGACCGCCTAATGTACCTCCAGCCACATTATCAATTGTTCTTTTCTGTACAGTGAATGAATCATTTTTGGGGCCTGTACTCCACTGGCCTGAAGTAAAATTGTTATCCATTCGCCGTCTAATATACCTCCAGCCACATAATGACTTTATGTTTTTTTGTCCGGTAATGTTTGGGGCCTGTACTCCCGTGGTCTAAAATAAAAATTTTCTAGGCTCCAGCAGGGTACATTTTTTACAGTTTCCCTTTTAAGATGCATAAAAATGTCCCCTGACTAAAATACATATTTTTTGTGGGAATTTTTGCCATTGAGTCCCCTCTGGTATGTCTGTCCATATTTTGGGACTAATTTTGCACATCTAGTAAGTATTTGGTGGCTGCAAATATGACCTGAAGGATTTTCAGGTTCGCCTTCCATTAAAGTGAATAGGGCCCTGCCACGAACTTGTGGTTCGCGAACATTTGATCACGTTTGCGAATCGTCCCGGCCAATGTTCGTTTATCACTATTCGGCAATGCCCCATGAGCATTTTTCTGCCCTCTTTTAACAGTTTGTTGGATCCAACTGCCAGTCACCTGCTAAACCTTGAGTTACTCTTCGTACCTATGTAGTTTCAGGATACAAGGGTTAAAGGTAAGTATAACTTTGATTATTGGGTAAAATGTATATAGTGGTCAACTATTGGCCCCATGTGGCCCCGTTATGTAATTCTCATATAAAAGGAGATTGTAGGGCAGAACCGCAATAATTAGCCTATTGTACAACACACCTAACCAGCCAAACCTGATACCAGCAACAGCCCCTGTTTGGCTGACATATTATATGGCAGCTACTAGTTTTCAGGCTAGGGATTCAAGTCTACAGTGTTAAAAAATTTCTGTTCTTTCAGTAGTTTTCCATTTGACAGAAAAGAACCATTTACATTTTTAGGAGCACATTTATTAAGACCAGTGTTTTACATGCTGGTCTTAATAAAGCCCCATCACTGGCGGTGGATCGCCAAAGTTATGAAGAAGCACATTCCTTGTCTTATGCACCTAATAATCTATTAGGGTGAATAGCATCTTGATACGCTCCCTGTTGAGCTGTGCAGAGTGCAACAGGGAGGTTACCATGGCCCATTTTACGGCTGGTTGTCTGCAATATAATATAGCTGGGAACCACCGCATATGGAGCGGGCTTAATGCAGCAGCCCACTCCATACATTCCCTCAGCCACTGTAAAGTATAGGTACACCTGATTTATTATGATTTGTGATTAATTCGTAACAAATCAAATTTATTGACGAAGTTCGGTGAATCAACCAAATCAAACTTATCAAAACTTTCCTCATCACTACTAGCCACTAATCTGCAAAATGACACAAGATGTGGCAATTTGTGGCTTCCACCCTGCTCTTTCATTGGACAATCCATATTTTTAAGCATGGTTAAAAATCATTGTTTACCAGAGGCAGATCGTGGTGTCTAATCACGATCTGCTGCTGGCAAACAATGATTCTGTATGAGGATGAGCAATGGCATTGGTGATCTCTTGATAAAAGATGGTCAGTCAGAAGAGGCAGTGATGCCTCCCTGAATACTGCTCAAGGAAATCAACAAGAGAAAAATATGGGGGGGCAGTATACTCAATAAAACTTGACTTTTAATAGCGTATAGGAGATAAAATTAAGACGCCTCCTATGACGTCATCAATAGGCGTCTGACCAGCGATTACAAGCCGATTAGGAGGCGTACTGAATGGCCCTTTATAAGGCATCATTAGGGCTTGCTATACAGGTACAGTGTTCCAGTCTGGGCCACCCCTTGCTGGGCTTTTTAGACCCCGTCCCTTGGAAACACTTTATAGGGTGGACTAGGACAAGTAGGGAAGCAGTAGGGCCAGTGGGTTACACATACCAACACCGTCTTGCTGGCTTTGCCACATATGTATTTGTCCAGTCCATCGTATACATTTTTGATTGTTTTGTAACTGTTCATGCTCTGTCACCTTAATAGGTCAAGGGCACACACGTCTTACTCGTCGTACGTTAGTAGGGGCCGTTTTTTATCTCCTATATGCTATTAAAAGTCAAGTTTTATTGAGTATACTGCCCCCCATATTTTTCTCCCATTAGTGATCTCTCCTCCACATACTATGGAAGAGATTGCTGCATGTAATAGCAATGGTCTCCTTCACTAGCGAGCAGGCGACTGCCAGGAAGGAATGCTTCCCTCTCAACAATCATCAGCTGCATCGTTAAATGTAATACAGCCGTAAGACAAGCCAGTCTAAAGATGTGACATCCTTATGACAGTGGCTCATATGTATAATGATGAATCTTACTAGATGTATTAGTCAGTTTCATGTAACTTTACACATAATAGTTAGTTTACTTTGCACAAATATTTTGCACCAAAATTTTGCCATTTGCTGTCACATTTTAAGCCATGTTCCTTCCGACTAAACCATTTCTTTTCCACTAAACCACACTCCTTCTCTAGTGAGGCTAAAAATTTCTAAAATGCATCATAAATCTGGTACCAGGAACCTGTACCAGTTTCTTGATGCAAAGGGCATCACAATTCTGATGTATTTAGATTATGAAATTTCCTCCATTGCTTCTAGAGATTCACAATATTTTCACCCCCAATAGAAGCACTATGCATTATAAAACATTTTCTAAAATTACAGAAATATGGAGTCATACTGGATAAAAATAATTAGCTGTAAATCCTTAAAAGAGAAACTTAGTATCATGTCAAAATGTATTATAAAAGAGGATAAAAAGTTGTGATAACAGTGGTTAGACTGAACATATGTATACAAAGGGAAAACTTGTAAGAGAATTTGAAATGAAAACTGAATAAATAAAGGGTCCAGATGGTATTCATCACATCACATTAAATAATGAGACTGTGATTTTAACACCTTTAACCAAGCTGTTGTTTTTTTTGCTGGTAACGTAAATCAAACACATAATTCTAATTTAAGAAAACTAATGTAATAAATACTAGAATAGCAAAGAATTATAGGGAGAATATGTGTATATTTTAACGAGACGGGAGATAGTTTAGTTCCTGATATTCTGTGTATGGTAGTTTATTGTTTCATGGCCAAAATTACAACCCATGAAAAATAATTCAAAACATACTGTAGATACGATTAAAGACATCGTCTGTCCTAGAAGCCAATAACATCAATGGTCATTACATGAGGCCATTTAAAAATAAAATAAAAACTTACCTGTCTATGTCATACTGACAGTGATTTGCTCTAGTACAGTACATGCGATTACTGAGGCATGCGATTGTCCACAGCAATCACGGGACCAAGCCATTTCAGCATCAGCAGGGACTGGGAGTGGCCAGTAACAGGATGAGATTTTGTCAATTATATGTCAATGATGGATTTAAGGCTGGGTTCACATCTGCATTATTATTTACATTGTCCTGTTCCAATATAGGAACAGAAAAATGAAGATCATGTACTAGAGCTGTAACATGATGGACAATAATGATACTAGAGAGCTCCTTTTGACTATAATGTGTCCATCTGGTTTCTGGCATGGTAGTCGTCATTTTACTAGACAAAATAGTGCTGCATACTATGGTAATTTGACAGATTACTGTACCTAATGGAGTCCCCAATCCAGAGGTGAACACAGCCATATTGACATTTCGATTAGACCCATCCCTCAACATTTTTGTGAATCAGTTAGTTATTAAGGTACACAACCTTCAAGGGGAAGTTCCAAAATATTAACCTATCCACTATCCATAGGATAAAGCATAGGCATCTGATTGGTAGGGGTCCAAACCCCTGCCAATCACAGGAAGCATGTGTATTACTATTTCATTCACAATGCCAGACAGGGGATTATGAAATGATGAGGTACCAAAGGAGAAACCTAACATAACTCAGTTTCATTTAGAATTTCAATATCCACTGAACAATTTTGACTTTAAAACAAGATCTTTGTGTTGTTGTACCAGCCACTCTTAAAGAGGAACTTTCACTTGTCCTGACATAAAAATATTAGTACCTGGCAGTAGTGGACAAACATCGGCCTGGATGATTCGAGAACACGAACGCACGTTCACGATCGAATGTTCGCGGACCGCGTGTTCGCGGTGGGCCCCATTTACTCTAATGGCAGGGGAATCTGAAAAACCTTCAGGTCATATTTGGAGCCAGTAAACACTTACTAGAAGTACAAAAATACGGCGCTGTATGGCATCAGTCTGAGGCATCTGTTAAAGCATACATTTTAGGTATCCATTAAATGGAGGGCAAAAATAGGATGTGAACCCAGCCCTAGTGTCAGAATAAGCACCAGTTCACATCGGAGCAACGTGGCGGAGATGGGAGCCGCCATGTACTGATAGAGCGCTACCTGGTCTTAGTGGTCAGGGATGAGGAATGTGTTTCCCAAGGATCATTTTCTAGTGGGAAATACAGGGCACAGTATAATACATTAGAATGTATATAACATGATATTACCCCTACCCCCGAATAATAATACAACTAGGTGGTCATTTATTATATAGAAATACTTCTATGTTAGACTTATTTCTGACACAGATTGTGGTGCAAAGGTCCTTAGCACCGCAATCTGCATATTTACCCCGCTCATTCCAGGTCTAAAAAAAGGATGGCGTGGGCAGGGAAAGGGATATAGTTATGGCCATCCAGTTATTGGATACCACTGCATTACATTCACTGGATAACACCTCTGTACAGTGACTGGATAACACCACCATACCATAACCGGATAAAAGGGTATAAGAGGGCACAGTACAGGGAATGACCAGGGGCACTGCACAGGGTGTGGTAAGAGGACCCAATGCAGGGTATAAGGGGGCACAGTACGGGGTAGGGGACACAGTCACATTACTCTGTGACATTAGAAGGTTCTTATGGTGAATGCGGTTCATACGCCACAATGTGAGGCGGAGGAGTGAGACAAGGGTGTGATTATGTGGCTAGAGATACAAAATGTAACTGTTGGCCAGTACAGGCCCCAAAAATTAGGCAATAGGCATTCATCTGACAGCAAAGAACTTTGATTCTGTGGCTGGAGGTACATTAGGCGGTCACAGGATAAATATGTAACTGTCGGCCAGTACAGGCACCCAAAATTAGCCAATAGGCATTCACCTGATAGCACAGAACTTTGGATTCTGTGGCTGGAGGTACATTGGGCGGTCACAGGATAAAATGTAACTGTCGGCCAGTACAGGCTCTAAAAAGGAGGCAATAGGCATTCACCTGATAGCACAGAACTTTGGATTCTGTGGCTGGAGGTACATTAGGCGGTCACAGGATAAATATGTAACTGTCGGCCAGTACAGGCTTTAAAAATTAGGCATTCACCTGACATAAAAGGCCTTTTATGCTGCTGTATATACATAAGGCAAGGACCATTCTTTGTTCTGTGTGGTGGCGGATGTGTGGGCTGGCATGAGGAAATTCTATCAAAGGGGGTCATCACGGGTGTTGAATTCCTCCAAGATCCATGCCTCATTCATTTTTAAAAATGTGAGGTAATCCACACTGTTGTGAGCTAGACGAGTGCGCTTATCTGTCACGATCCCCCCTGCTGCGCTAAACGTCCTTTCGGACAGGACATTCGATGAGGGGCAAGCCAAAAGTTCCATGGCAAATTGTGCCAGCTCTGGCCACAGGTCAAGCCTGCACACCCAGCAGTCATAGGGTTCCTCGCTTCTCAGAGCTTCCACATCTGCCCTTAACCCGATGTAGTCGGACACCTGTCGGTCTAGGCGTTCCCTGAGGCTGGGCGGTAGCAATGGAAAAGGAGGAGTAAGCCGAGGAGGAGATGGAGGATGGAGTGGGAGGAGGAGAAGATGATGCAGGCCTGCATGCAATCCGTGTCCTTAACACCAAAGCCACACAGGAGCCACAATTTACATGCTTGACGGCCGTCAGAAGGTTCACCCAGTAGGCAGTAAAAGTTATGTACCTTCCCTGCCCGTGTTTTCTAGACCACGTGTCTGTGGTCAGATGTATCTTGGCACCGACACTGTGTGCCAGAGATCTATTCACTTGCAGCTGAACGTGGCCATATATCTCTGGGATGCCCTTCTCAGAGAAATATTTCCTTCCGGGGACCTTACATTGTGGTGTGCCAATGGCCACAAATTTTCTAAAGGCCTCTGAGTCCACCAGTTTATATGGCAGTAGTTGGCTGGCTAGCAGTTCCGACAAGCCACAGATCAGTCGGCTTATCCAGCGTCATTTTATGATCGAACATTTGGGCCACGTAAGCCTGCCTTATGCCAGATGAACGCAACAATGGCACAGTGGAAGGTGGAGTGGAGGACATATGGGAGGAGAGAAGAGAAAGAGAAGAGGCAGGACGTGGAGAACAGAGAGTGTGGCTTTGTGGGTTCTGGCAGCATTGCTCCCACTGGGCTCGGTGAAGGGAGGCCAGGTGTCTTCAGGCAGTCGTACCTAGGTGAGTGTTGGACTTATCGCGACTTATGCGCTAACTGCACAGGCTGCAGATGGCAACACTATTGTCAGCAGCTGACATTAAAAAAAGCCCACACTGCGGAGCCATGTGCCAGTGTCCTCGAAGCACCAGAAGTGACTGTGTATGGTGGATAGCTAGCTCCAGGATTTGGGGGTGCACACATCTAAGAGTGAGGAGGGTGCATATACAGAGGATGAGGAGGGTGCAAAAGCGGAAGGGTGAGTGAGCCAATCAACCAACTCTGGTGCGTCCTTTGAAGTAATCGCACGTCCCTAGAGAAGAGCAGTATTTGTGGAAGCAGGTATATTGCAGGCTTCAATCAATATTTGGGGGAAGCAGGTATATCTAAGGCCTTAATCATTTGTTTTGTGTGTGTGTGTGGGGGGGGGGCAACTGGTATATCACACCTATTGCAATTAGTTGTTTCAATAGCGTTTGTCCCTCTTTATAGCTGCGGTATTACAGCATAACCGCACACAAGTGCTGCACAGTTCAAATGCACTATATAGAAAGTATATTACAGGTATTTCACGCCCCTGCCTCAATCAGTTTTTTTTGGTGGTCTAAAGGTATATCCCGCCCATTGCAATTAGTTGTTCCAATAGCTTTTGTCCCTCTACATAGCTTCAGTATTGCAGCAGAACCGCACACAACAGCTGCACAGTTCAAATGCATTATATAAAAAGTATATTATAGGTAGGTATATCACACCCCTGCCTCAATTTTTTTTGGGGGGCAACTGGTATATCACATCCATTGCAATTATATATTCCAATAGTTGCGTTATCGCAGCAGAACTGCACACAACTGCTGCACAGTGAAAATTATATGTTAGAAAGTAAATTATAACTATATCACACCCCTCTGTATATCACATCTATTGATAGCACACCTATACCAGTCTTTAAAAATACTTTTATAGCGCTATTAGCTATGTTTGGAGTCCCTAACAGCATGTCCCTGCTCCACAAAGCAACCTCTCCCTACACTGACAAATCACAGAATGTAAAATGGCTGCCAGATCGGGTTCTGTTATAGGGTGGGGGTGTGTCCTTGTGCTGAAACGTCTCAATTGGCTGTCCTGTCCCACCTGATGGATGTGTCATGGATAAAAGTTCAGCGCAATGCAAAAGAATATGGAGCGCGTCATGTTCGGTGGATCGCGAATGCTCAAAGTTCGAAGCGAACCGACTGCCAGGCGAACCACAAGGCCATCACTAATAATCATGTGAAGAATTCTTAACCAGAATTCTACAAAGTGGGCTCTTTTCCCATTTATAATACAGCCATAGCTGTGATGCTATAAAATAGCCCATGAAGCAGGGAAGATGTAATCCTCCCTGCTCCATCGGCTTATGAAAATGCTCCAATTCAAGCCTTACTCGCTTTTTCTCCCTGAGTAGATCATTAGTGATTCTCTCTAACAGTTTGAACAATTTGTCATCAATCCACACTGGGGAGTACCTGAGGATATACAGTAGTTGGGGCAAAATCACCATTTTCACTAGGGATATTCGGTTGGCTCTGGATAAGGGGAATCGGAGCCATGTCTTTATTTTAGATCTCAATTTGGATATCAATGGGATCAAATTAAGCTGTAAAAAATCTTCAGTCTTAGAAGAAATAGTAATACCTAAATATTCAAATGAATCAGAGATCCTCAAATTACTAAACAACTCCTCCTCAGTACGAGGTTCTAATATATCTTAAGGGCAAAAGAATAGTTTTAGACCAATTAATGTCAAGACCCGAAACTACATCAAAAGAGTTAACAACTCAAATAACCCTCAAGAGTTTAGTATTGGTATGTTGTATGTAAAATAAGACATCATCGGCCTATAGAGAAATACGATCTTCTGTTCCCAAAGTTCCAAACCCTTAAATCCCAGGATCCTACCTGACCCTAAAAGTAAGGAGCTTGATATAAATATCAAATAACAATGAAGAGAGTGGACATCTCTCCAAAGAGATACACCTTGCAAGCATCTTATTAATACTTAGCCTCGCCTTAGGGGATTTGTACAAAAGTGTAACCATATTTTTGAACTTAATACCAAATCCCATCTTCTCTAATACCCTCCAAAGGAATCTCCACCACACCCTGTCAAAGGCCTTGGAAGCATTCAAGGACAGGATGCAGCGAGAGACTCCCTAGGAGGACTGAATATTGGCAAAACTCGGTGCAAATTATAATGAGCACCCTTATTAGGAATAAACCCATTTTGATCAGGATGTATAATAGATGAAACAACTTTAGACAACCTAGTAGCAAGAAAAAAGCTTAACATCTGTGTTTAGTAAAGAGGTTGGCCTATATGAACCCATATATAAAGGATCTTTGCCTTTTTTTTAGTAATAATACTATAACCGCCTCAGTCATGGATTCTTGAAGACTACCATCCTTTATTGCCTCAGTAAATACCCTCAGGAGATGGGAAGAACAACCTCCCTATATTTGCGATTAAAATTCAAATGGGAATCCATCAGAACCCGGAGAGGAGTTTCCCGTACAAATCTGTCTCCATAGAAACCCTATCCTTTTCTGGATCAATAACACAGTTGAAGTCCCCAGTCACAATGACAGGGCATTCAGGCCACAGGTCCATAAAAGTTAGTAAGCAATTAAGTACATAAAGGGAAAAAGGGGGAGGAATATAAATAAAAGCCAGCATGCATAGTTTCCCAAATAAGTTTCCATAAAGAAAAACAAATCTCCCCTGCTTGTCGGTGGAGGAGGCCCAGTAGACAAAGTCAATCCCTTTATGAATTAATACTGTTACTCCTCTTGAATAGCTAGTAAAAGCAGAATGGTAAGTCTGTAAAGCCCATCCCCCGCCGAGTCAAGAAATGTCTCCCTCAGTAAAGTGGGTCTCCAGTAAACTAACAATCCCTGGAAGATGTCTCCGAACCCGATCAGACTGTCTTTTTAATTTATCACCTAGACCCCAAACATTCAATCAGTGCAAAGAAAAAAAAATTAACAATTCCTACCTCTTTCCCCCCACAACGTGGGAGATGCATCACAACCCACCCCACCTCAACTCACCAACTCTTAATCCGCCACCATCTTAGGTCAGATTTCTCAACTGAGACCACCTCTTCTCGTTTATCACCCCACCCACCACAATGCAAAAACAGAAGAAAAAAAGGATCAGGTGTTATTCTGATCTAGTCAATCTACCACAAGGTCAGGAGTATCAAAAAAATAAGTCCTGCTATTAAAAATAATCCGCAGTTTAGCCGGATAGACAAATAAATATTAGATGTTTTTTTTTCACTGAGTCGTTTCTTAACCTCGGTATAACTACATCTCTTTTCTTGAATGTCCTTAAAAAAATCAGGGAAAAAAAGGGTATTGTATAGAATAAGGGGACACTCCCTAGCCCTTCTCAAAATCATGTCCCTGTCACGTGAAACAAGAATCTTCACCAGAAGTGTCCACGGGTGCCTTCCAGGAGTTAGTTTACCTCCTGAAACCCGATGGGCCCTTTCAACAAAAAGTAATGGAAAAAAATGCTCCATTCCAAACCTCTCAAATATTTAATTCTGTATCATATCAGCAGGGTTATCTCCTTCCATGCCCTCCGGCAGGCTCAAAATTTTGACATTACATCCCCGAGACCTGTCTTCCAAATCAACCGTCTTTTTTTTAAAGATGTTACTCTCAGACAGTGATGGCCAGTTCGCATTGTTCGCCCGTGAACACATGCGGGCTGCCATCTTTTTTCACAAGTCCGGCGAGGCACAGGTAAGCCCTTACCTGTGCCTGTGCTGCGAGCCGGTGTGAAATAAATGTGGTCATTGGGAGCAGGCAGTTCCGCAAACAGCCGCCGGGGGGCCTTCATCAGGCTCGGAACTGCCTGCTCCCGCTGACCACATTTGTTTCAGACCGGCTTTGTTCGCCAAGACCTCCATTTTTTTTTTTTTTTCTATAGTAGTTACTCTATCCCGTATTTTAGAGACATCAACTCTTATCAGGACCACATCTGTCTGAATTGCCCCAAGTTGAATTGAGATCTTTTAACTCTCAGGCTTTTTTAACTGCACCCAAGATTTCATTCAATGGTGAAGATTTGTAGTTACAACATTTGGGGACTTCAAGAATTGTTTAATTTTGGCCGATTCTGCTAGTTTATGACCTGCTTTAGCAGATGTATACTCAGCAGAGCGCCTAAATTGCTTAGAGGCCTTTTTTTTTTTCTCTTCCTCCTCCCCTTTTTCCTCCCCTCCCCTCTTTACCTTGTTATATTGGTTACCAAAGGGGAAAATACCACAAAAAAATCTAATCAAAAAGTTACTGCAGTAAAGAAAGAAAAAAAATGGGGAAAAAAACGAATAAGTTCATCCAAATAATTCATTCAGAGTAGGACCAGTTCCAATCCAGCAATATATTCAGAGGGGTAACAAAAACAGACCTTTGTTATAATAAAACAGACATAGAGGAGTGGAGGAAACAGAAGGGAGTATGGATCAAACAGACAAACCAGGGAGGATACAGAGAAACGTCACCTCATACCTCAATCCTGGGAAAGGCAGGAGACGGAGGAACATGGAGCGGAGAGGCGGAGATAAGCAGGTGGGAACCGAGTGTGGCGAAACCAACCTCGCCACGGTATTTTGGAGGGGGCTGTTTACCAGCCTCCTGCCCTGGGATTATGGTCCCTTAAGTTATTGGGTCTTAAGGCACTTGGGACTGAGCCCTCTGTCCCTGGATTGCATCCTCTGCCTTACTTGCTTGGATGAAGCACATGGTGAGAACAATAGATAGCGGCCATTTTAGCTCACAGAGCACTGCTTGACCCTCAACACGGAGCCTTGTCTCGTTATTGGGGGGATTCCCTGTATGCTGTTGGAGACTGATTGCCAGGAGTGTAAGCTGACTGATACGCTTTTCCTGTTCGTCGACTGACAGCTATTTGTGAGGTTCCAGTTTGGAGTGCTATTTTGTATCCAGTTCGGGAGGTTGGTGTTCTGCAGTAGCTGTGCCTGTCTCTCGGAAAGGGGCATATCGTCTAAACGGATTTTAACCCCTTGTCTGCAGAAACGGTCTGTTACATTGGTGGCAAGCAGTGGGATCGTTCCTACAGCCAGAAGGACAGCTACAGGAGACACCATTTCTTTGGATTCTACAATTTAAGGGCAACGCATGTCCCAGTACAGCGACCCTAAAAGCACCAGGATGGAACCAGCAGTGTTATACGAGGAGGAGGACCTGGATGGCCGGGATGCATTAAGGAAAGGCATCTGGTACCAGGCCCTGGATGATGTGCAATACCAGCGAGGTGAGAGTCTCCCCAGTGAAGAGCAGCGGTTGCAGAAGCAAGTGGCCCTGCGGATGTCCTTCCTGGGAGAGCAGCCCCTGGAGGAATGGGTGAAGGAACTAGAGCACCGGGTATGGCAGGAGCTATGGCTGGAGGATGCCTACCAGGCGCTTTGGTGGTATGTGGCACAGTTTATACCCTGGACAGCTGAGCATGACAAGCCAGAGGGAGAGGAGTTTGATGGTCCTGGCTTGTTATGGGAGTCCTTTGCAGAGCCTGACTTCGGGAGCCCTGCACAGTCCAGACTTCAGGACATTTTCTATGAGAGGGAGGCTAGGCATGAGTGGGATGACCCCATGAGGTAGAGCAAGACCTGACTCACCTAGCAACCCTGGAGTGGGAACTGGAGCAGGACTACCGAGATCTCTTCCACTCCATTGGGAAGGCTCAGCAGGACAGCAAGAAGTCAGACCCAGGTACAGAGCCCTTCAGCTGGGAGGATATTGTTGATGTTTACTGGGAAGAACCCCAGGTGGCCGGTGGAGATGGGACCGAGGTCTCTCCACCGGTCCTGCAGGGAATTGGGAGCCTAGTCTCCATTCCCCAGCGGCAGGCTGAGTTACAGGGGGCAGAGGTAGTCGTTCCTGCCCCCCCAGCAGCAGCATGATTTTTGGGGAATTGGGAGCCGAGTCTCCATTCCCCAGCGGCAGGCGGAGTTACAGGGGGTAGAGACAGTCGGTCCTGTCCACCAGCGGCAGAGTGTCCTACAGGGAATAGAGAGCCCAGTCTCCTTTCCCCAGCAGCAGGACACTGTATTGGGAGCGGAGGCGGTCGGTCACCCTCCCCAGCGGCTGGAAGTATGTATGGGAGAGGAGCTCGTTACCCCCTCTCCCCAGCGGCAGCTTAACGCACCAGGGGGAGACAGTAAGCCCCACAACAGTGCAGATGGGACCGTGGTCTCTGCACTTACAGCACAGGGGGTAGGGACAGTTGTTCCTGCCCCCCAGCAACCGGGCTGTTTAGCCAAAGGGGAGACAGTCGGTTTCCCCCTCCAACAACCAGACTCCAACCAGGCTTCTTCTTCCATGGTAGCGCTGGTACCAGGGCAGAGTCCCGCTGATCCCTGCCCACAAAGCAACCTCCACCCCAAGCCAGGGAGCAACTCAGAGACCGGGAGTAGTAGCAGCTACCAATATAACCTTGGTGGATTCCCTGGACAGAGACAGCCTACTAAATTCAACAGGTCCAGTATTGGGTTGTGGGTGGGCTGCCAGACTAACTCAGGTACCGACCGGCGTGAGGTCAGGTATCTGGTTAGTCTTCCCTGGGGGGGGAGATGTGTGGCGAAACCAACCTCGCCACTGTATTTTGGAGGGGGCTGTTTACCAGCCTCCTGCCCTGGGATTATGGTCCCTTAAGTTATTGGGTCTTAAGGCACTTGGGACTGAGCCCTCTGTCCCTGGATTGCATCCTCTGCCTTACTTGCTTGGATGAAGCACATGGTGAGAACAATAGATAGCGGCCATTTTAGCTCACAGACCACTGTTTGACCCTCAACACGGAGCCTTGTCTCGTCATTGGGGGGATTCCCTGTATGCTGTTGGAGACTGATTGCCAGGAGTGTAGGCTGACTGATACGCTTTTCCTGTTCGTCTGCTGACAGCTACTTGCGAGGTTCCAGTTTGGAGTGCTATTTTGTATCCAGTTCGGGAGGTTGGTGTTCTGCAGTAGCTGTGCCTGTCTCTCAGAAAGGGGCATATCGCCTAAACGGATCTTAACCCCTTGACTGCTGAAACGGTCCGTTACACCGAGGACTAGAGACGGGCAGACGGGCAGTCACTGCACAAAGAACTGAGAAATTGAGAAGGTCCGGATGTGAGTCCAGGTTGAGCAGCGGCGAGGCCCTCGGGTCATTCAGGGTGGCAGATGGATTACACGGAGTTTGGTGGAGTGGGAGGGAGGCGCAACTTGGCGTGTCTACTTCATCGAGTCCACCCAATTGGAGGCCCTTATTTTTTTCCACTTATACACTCCACAAACAGCTTTAGAATATATAAATGCACCGCTGAATAGCAAATATATTTTTCTTTTTTCCACTTACACAATACACAAAAGACTTTAGAACATATAACTGCACTGCTGAACAGCAAATAGGCCCTTATTTTTTTCCACTTATACATGACACAAAAGGCTTTAGAGTATATAACTGCACCGCTAAACGGCAAATGTATTTTTCTTTTTTCCTCTTATACACTCCACAAAAGCTTTAGAACATCTCATATAACTGCACCGCTGAGCGGCAAATATATTTATCTTTTTTCCACTTGCACACCCCACAAAAAGCTTTAGGACATATAACTGCACCGCTGAACGACAAATACATTTTTTTTGTGCCACTAATACACGCCAAAAAGGGCTGTAATTTTTTGCACTTCACCACACAAAGGCTAACAAGCCCTTTTTTTACTCCTCACTAATACAAGCCCAAAAATGGGATATTACAGAGAGAATCAAGAGCACTCCCGCGCTCCCATACAAAAAACCCACTAACCTCCAGTTAGAGGTCCGCTGCACAGTGTATATAATGGGCTTTGCTCCTGCCGCCCAGGGTACAGAATTGATAGAATGTAGTTACCTTACGGTATAAACTTACACTGGCGCTGGTAGGCAGAAACAGATTGAGTACAGTGGCTAGATAAATGTTCCGCTATAATAGAGAATAAGTATCAATTGACGATACGATTTAAATAATCACTGCGGTGGTAGTTACCTTTTCTTTATATGTGAGCTGGAAAAACGATCTAGGTCCTTTGGATGCTTACACAGTTCCCGTTCCTGTGTGCAGGGAAGTGTGGAGAAAACTTCACTGCTCACCTACCAGCATTCACACTGCTCCGGCCGGTAGCTGTGTGGTGCGAGGAAGCAGACTGCAGATTTGGCGTCCAGGATCTTCTGTGCGTGTGACGTCACCGCAAAATACTACTGGCGCTCCCAGAGATCAAAGTTCATCCGACGCGTTTCTGAGCCGTCGGGCTCCTTCATCAGGGATGGTCTAACCCTTCAATTGATACTTATTCTCTATTATAGCGGAACATTTATCTAGCCACTGTACTCAATCTGTTATATTTCTACCTACCAGCGCCAGTGTAAGTTTATACCGTAAGGTAACTACATTCTAACAAGCCCAAAAATGCTTTAGAATATAAAAGTGCTTCGCACAAGGGTGTATAAATATTTATTTGTAATAAACCCTGTTAATGGCTGTATCAAACAGCACTTGCCCCCCCAATAGCAAGAACGGTTTGCTGGAATTACAGAACTGTATAATGGCAATTTAGATCTGCAGTCAGTGCAGCAAGGTGTAATAGGATTGTTCCTATTACCCAGGCTGTGACCTCCCCTACTGAACCCTGTTCTACATATATGCTGTGAAATGATTCCTCCCTATCCTTTCCCTACACCATGAATAATCTTTCCCTGAACTTTTAAATCGTAACTCTGGTTGTGCCACCCTCACATATTCACTGCGGTTATACACATTTATTTCATAATGAAACAAGCAACAGTTTGGGAAAAAGGTTGTATATAATAAATTGACAGGAGGACCGGTCTTCGGGCTCATGCATAAAACCGAATATGCTAGTTATGGTCTATCTTGAGGATAGGCCATCACTTAGAAAAGGCTTTGGCGACCCCTTTAAATTTTTATTTAACAGCCTCCTTGCAGTTTGCCACAAAAACCACCCCCTGAACGCTATTAATATCTTTAGTCTACCTAAAGGTAACTAATAGTGTTGATCTAGCACCAAAGTGCTCGGGTGCTCAATGAGAACACTTTGGGATGCTCGGGTGCTCTGATGGAAGTCAATGCACCCCCATTAAACCAGGCACCCCCTGCTCTGAAGAGGGGCGGGTGTCTGGTTCATAGTATAAGGTCATAAATTGATGGAAACAACACTGAAGTGGTTCGGGAACAGCATGGGGAGGATGTCTGGATGCATCTTGGACTTCCAGGTTGCTGCTGGGAACAATGTTGTTCGAGTAGTACGCCACTATTACAGACTGATAATAATACGCACAAAACCGAAGATAAAATCGATTTTAGAGGAAAAATTGTTAGGAAACAATTTTTCCTGTATATTTACTTGTATATAAAGTGCAAGTGCGGCCAAAAATTACAAGGAAGAGGCACTCCATTACAACCTGAATATCGCATAAAGGAGGGCCTCACTCACATTGTGGTACAATTGTTCAGGTAGTGGGACTCCTACACTCATAAAGCCTATGCCCTAAGTGAAAGGGCTGCCAAAAATTAAGAGGAACCGACACGCCAATACACCCTTTATTACACATAAAGGAGGGCATCATACACACCCTTGAAAAATTATGATTGATGGCCGACTGGTGACCGTCTAAAACATTAGGGGTGAGGGTCTGCTGTTGACACTCTAAAAAATTAGGGGCGAGGGCCTGCTGTTGATCTGACCATCTAAAACTTTAGGGGTGAGGACCTGCTGCTGAGCTGACCGTCTAAAACATTTGGGGTGAGTGCCTGCTGTTGATCTGACCCTCTATTACATTAGGGGCGAGGGCCTGCTGCTGATCTGATGATCTAAAACATAAGGGGTGAGGGTGTGCTGCTGAGCTGACCCTCTAAAACATTAGGAGTGAGGGCAGCCTAATAAGCATGTTGATATGATGGAGGATGAAAAAAGGAAGATTGAACCATATACCCTTTTTTTGTTGTGGAAGGGGTGCATGGGAATACAGTGTATTCAATACACCATAAAAGCCACATTTGAAGTGCCTTTATGTTCAGCCGCTTTCCTCTGGTGGAGTAGAGTTATTATGCCCCCAGCAGCACTAAATACCTGCTCTGACAAAATGCTGATGGCAGGGTAGGCCAGCACCTCCAAGGCGTAAAGTGCCAGTTCGTGCCACGTGTCCAGCTTGGACACCTGCCGCCAGCCAGTAGCACAGGTGCAACACGTGAGATGCACGGTGGACCGATGAGGGGCCAAATTATAACACACAGTTCATCAGTTTACTCACGGTTAGCAGAAAGCCTCCCTGGGCTATTAGCACAGTGTTGAGGTGGACAGCACGAAATCCTCCGGGGCACGCTCTGTGGTAGGGAAGCATCAGCCAAGATGGTGGTTGAGTTGCCCTTGATGTTAGGGGTGCTTAGGGTGCTTGTTGTGGCTGAGTCCCTTGATGGTTTTTGTCGTGATGCCAGTACAGTTAATGGTGGTACAACCATTAGAGTAATAATGAGGTAGACAGAGGTAAGATGCAACTCACAACTTTTACTGTGGATGACTTTGGTTGCAGCAGTACAAAAATACAGTCTCTTGATGTTTAACAGAGTTGATTCTGCAAATACACTGTTTCTAGGCTTTTTAGGCTTGTCTTGGAGCTGTGGGTAAGGTGTACCTTGTTCCTATTGATGTGCTCAGTCCTATTCCTTCCCTTTTCCCTACAAGCTGAACATTGGGACAGGCAAACTCATCTGTCTCTCAGAAGTATGTTGTGGCTGCCAGAAGCTATAAATCCTCCACCATGCGCAAAGGTGTCTTAGGAAGCTTGTTTCCATTCCAGGGAGGCAAACTCTCTCCTAGTCAGGGATGCAAGTGTATTGTCTGGCCACAGAAGGAAAACGCTCTTCTGCGCCGGACTATACACCTGACTAATCTGTGCCATGGAGTCTTCACTCTACATTTTCTCCCACTAATCTAATCTGATCTCCTCAGATCTGCATCCATTATTAACCCTAAACTCCACTAAACTCATCTCCTCCTCAACTGACTAACTAGGCCTGACCTAGGTATATATAGAACCTAAGTTATATCCCCATCTAGTGGTGGGATGTATAAATTACACCTTATATGCCTGGTAACAGGGATTTTGCAGATACCATTAATACTAATTCATACAATACCGCACAATACAACTGTTAAGATAAAAAGTGCTTTTAAGCAGTGTCCACACACACACATAGTGGGATGCTGCACACCAAATAGTTGTAAGGCACAAAGGGATCACTGAAGACGCTGACACGGTCGGCTACGTACACATTTACCATCTTCGAAAATGTTTCCCTCCTTTTTGACACTAGGTAGCCCATCAGGGTGATGGTGCTGGCGGGGTGTCATGAAACTGTCCCAGGCCTTGGAGAGTGTTGCACTGCATCTGTTGGAACTACTGTGTGTTCCACCTCGTCTCTCCTCTTTGGCTGCCCAAGGAACTACGGACTCTGCCGCCAGCATAGTCAGCTGGAAATTATTGGAGCCATTTTTCCACAAGGGCATTCTGGTATTGCACCATTTTGCTAGTCCTCTCCACCACAGGAATTAGAGATGAGAAATTCTTTTTGGGGTTGGGAAGGGTGAACAACCAGTAATTGGTGTTGGCAAAAATGCGTATAACTCGATGGTCACGGGAAAGGCAAAATAAGAAAAGTCCGAACAGACAAGACTTCGCTGTCGTCATCAGGAGGATGACTATCAATCTCCTCATCCTCTACCTCCTCTTTGGCCTATCCACGCTGAACAGATGGCATAAACCTCATATGGGTACTACCCTCTGTATCAGAGGAAACCGTCTCCTGCTCCTCCTCCTCCTCCTCCTACTCCTCCTCCTCCTCATCATCGTCCAGTTTGCGCTGAGAAGACGAACAGAGAGTGGTCTGGCTATCTCCCTGTGTACTGTCTTCCCCCATTTCCACCTCTTCCACATGCAAAGCATCTGCCTTCATTGTGAACAGCGAGCATTTCAGTAAACAAAGAAGTGGGATGCCGTTCACCATCTGTGTTGATTCCTCAAAGTTGCGTAAAACCTCAGAGGTCAGACATCCATGCCCACTTGTCACTTGTGAAGAACGGAAGCTGACTGGAAAGGCGACAACCATGTTGCAACTGGTATTTCACTACTGCCCTCTGCTGCTCACACAGCCTACTAATGAAGGTGGTAGCAGAAATTCTGATGGAAGAAGGGCCCTCAATCCTTGGCGTCAGTAGCACCTGTGCCATCCCAGGGTACGACTCGCTCCCGGTCTCCACAACGTTAACCCAGTGTGCCCTAGGGGAAATGTAGCGTCCCTGGCAAAAAGCACTTGTCCTTGTTTTAGTCGTAAAAAGGACCTTTCCAACAACTGTGTTGGTCAGAGCATGGGTTATGTTACGGGACACATGGTGTAAGGCGGGGACAGCACACCGGGAAAAATAGTGGCGGCTGGGGACTGAGTAACGAGGGACAGCCACCTCCGTCATGTCCAGATTGCTGGCAGATGTGGGAACTTATCAAATACTTAAGAATCCCTTTTTGGAGTTTCAAGCAAAATTAGAACAATTGCTGACCAAGGGTTTTAGGGATGGGATTATTAATAAGGAGTTTGAATTTTTGAATAAAACATTTCCAGTAACCTCTGTCATATATTTTCTGCCAAAGATCCACAAAAGTCAGACCAATCCGCCGGGTAGGCCAATTGTGTCTGGTAATAATTCACTCACTAGTCGTTTGGGAGAATATGTTGATTTATTTTTTTTTGTCCCTTTAATGCCGTCTTTTCTGAAGGACTCCGGTAGTGTCCTGGATTTTGTCATTTAGAATTTGACAGTTGTCCTGCAAATGTATGGTTGGCCACTATTGATGTGGCTTCATTATACACTGTGATTCCTAAAGAATTGGGGCTTAAAGCTATTGAGCAAGCAATGAATAATGATCCCCTAATGACAGTACAGCAAGAGAGTTTTATTCTTGATTGTGTGGATTTTTGTTTGAGTTAAAAGTATTTTTGGTATAAGGAGAAAACCTATCTGCAACAGACTGGTACAGCGATGAGGGTGAAATTCGCCCCCAGTTTCGCTAATACATTCATGGGGTTCTGGGAAAGTGTGACCATCAAGCCTATACTGAATAAAATCACAGAAGTTGGAGAGTTAATAGTTTGGAAGAGATTCATCGACAATTGTTTGGTTCTATGGAAGAAGGAGAAGCAGGGCTTGCTAGAATTCAACCAGTGGAATTTATCCTTTACCAGCACAGTTAGTGACATCTTCATAATTTTTTTTCGGATATGACACTTTTTGTTGAAAATAATCAGCTTAAAACGAAAACTTTCTTTAAAGAAACAGATGTTAGCGGTTATATAGATAGCTGTCACTACACACAGTGGTTAAAGAATATCCCTAAAGGGCAAATAAAGAGGGTTTTTCCGAATTGTACTAAAGTGGAGGATTTTAGGATACAAAATGAGATCATTAAGGAGTGATTTATGGAAAAAGGATATCAGGTAGAGGAATTAGCCCAATGTAGTAGGGTGGTTGAGGAGTAGAAAAGAGGAAAAGGAGAAAAGGTGAAGATTGAGAGATTTTCGCTTCTCCTTTTTAACCCAATTCAATATGCAAGCAGGCTTGATTAAGAATGTGATTAGGAAGAACTGGTCCACTTTGAAAAATGATCCCGTGCTTGGTAAAGATATTCCACCGCAACCTGTTGTGAGTTTTAAAAAGGCTCCCTGTCTTCGTACTAAACTAGTGCATAGCTTCAATAATCAAGAGAAAATAATAAAAAAAGGGAATAAGTTTAGCTGGTGTGGGCTTTGTTTGCCATGTAGATATCGGAAAAGGGAAAATGGATGCTCAATCTGTTCACTCAAATGAAAAAAATATAGATATGAAGGTTAAAGGGCAGATCATCTGTGAGAGTGTAGGAGTTGTTTACCTGTTGGAGTGCCCGTGTGGCCTCCAATACGTGGGACGTACCCTAAGGAAGCTTAAAATAAGAATTCAGGAGCATGTGAGGAACATAAGGAAGGGACTTGAAACACACAGTGTTTCGATGCAGTTTAAAACGGCGCATCAAAAATTCCAAGTGCCCTTTTTTTTGGGGGTGGAACAGGTTAAACCTTATTGGCGTGGAGGGGATGGAGTCAAACAGATAAACAAGCGGGAGGTTGAATGGATATACAGAATGGGAACACTGCAGCCAAGAGGTTTAAATGGAGGAGGGCGGTCCAAGGAATGTGTAACTTGTAATTGGTCAGGATGGACATCAGATGCGTGTGGTCTAGGATTGGTTTAGAAGTGTTTGTATTTATATGTGGGAGATATGAAGTTAATGTGAAATGTCCTTGTTTTTGTGTATTTGAAACTTTTATGTATTTGACATATTACTGAGGAATATGTATTTATACTGCTGGATGTTTTAATATTGAATTTTAATGTTGCCTTACATTGATTTATCCTTTGAATTTTAATGTTGTAATGAATTGGATCGTGATTGAGTGGAGAGGTGGATGCGGACCAACCTGATCCCTTATAAGACCGCCCTGGAAAGGGCGGGATGAATACCCCTGTCGGGTGATTGATCCTTTTGTATACTGCTTGTTTTTATCTGTGTATTGTGAGTATAAGAAACCCTGTTTTACTCCAATTCATGTGACTGTATTTCACAATTGGATGCTTCCTTGGTGTCCCATAGAAGCCTGAAGGGAGAGGAGGAAAGGCTTCATTTGGCCTGTATGCTTTCCCATGTCTGCGATTATCTGACTGGTTTAGAGTGTGGAATCTCTGCTAATCCTGAGGCAGCGCGGTCCAACAAAAATAAACGTACTTCTGTCAGGCTGCAGAAAGCCTCTGTGTCCACAAGCCTAAATGGCAACATATCCAGGGCCAGCAATTTGGAATGGTGCGCATTTAGTGCTATAGCATGTTGGTGGGTGGCTGGGTATTTGCGCTTTCATTCAAAGGCCTGGGGTATGGACATCTGTACGCTGCACTGGGACACAGAAGTGGATGTGCTAGATGATGGTGCATTTGACTGTCCAGGTGCAGGGCGGGAGGCATCCGGGCCTGCGTCTTGGACAGAGGATTGGCCAGAAAGTAACACAGGGACACAGGGGAAGAGATGGCAGTGGTGTGACCTGCAAACATTGTTGTGGACCCAGACGTTCAGCCCACCTATTAGGGTGCTTTGATCCCATGTGGCGGATCATGCTGGTGGTGGTGAGGTTGCTAGTGTTCACGCCCCTGCTCATTTTGGTACAGCACAGGTTGCAAATTACAATTCTTTTATCGTCCGCACTTTTCTCAAAAAAGCGCCATACTGCGGAACACCTACCCCTTGGCAAGAGAGATTTCCACAAGGGGGTGCTCCAGGGTACAGTTGCGGAACTGTTTAGTGTGTCACACCTTCTGCCTTTTGCCACCCCGCTGCCTCTTCCAGCCTGTTGCGGTGCTGCGTATGCCTCCCCCTTTGTACTTCTGTCCTCGCTTGGCTTGCCACCATCCAAGGTTGGGTTAGTGACTTCATCGTCCACCACCTCCTCTTTCACTTCCTCACTTTGGTCATCCTCCTGACTTGTTGACCAAACAAGAACCTCACTTATTGACAACTGTGTCTCATCCTCATCATCAACCTCTTGAGACTCTAATTGAGGTTGCCTTATTGGCAACTGTGTCTCATCATCAGTGATGGCCAGTTTGCTGTGTTCGCCCACGAACACATGCGGGCAGCCATCTTAACTCGCAAGTTCAGCGAGGCACGGATAAGCCCTTACCTTTGCCTGCGTTGCAAGCTGGTCTGAAACAAATGTGGTCACCGGGGCAGGCAGTTCAGAGAATAGCCCGATGAAGGCCCCTGGCGGATGTTCTCGGAACTGCCTGCTCCTAGTGACCGCATTTGTTCCAGACCGGCTCACGGCATAGGCACAGGTAAGGGCTTAAATAAAACTATTGTGAGGGGCAGTAACTAAGTAAAATAGCACTTTTAATTGTATTAAGGATAAAAATGCCCCTACAGACAAACAAACATGTAAGAAAAGGTAATATAGAAACCCGTGTGGTAAAAAAAAATATATATAAAACCACAAACGCTATGATAAGACCATCAGGTGGAAAGCGTAGCCACACAGTGCATAGCGCAAAGTAGAGTGCTCAGCTAGGTACCTACAGAAGGAATCCCATGAGAAGCTGGAATGTCACCGTGGGCAATGGTAATGGACTAGCAAATGATATGTATCAAGTCATGGAAGTAGGGGGTAATGGTATGTTGTATACACTGACCCTAACAGGTCCCTACTTGTCCTAGTCCACCCTACTAATGTATCCTTGGAACAGAGTCCAAAAAACACCCGCAAGGGGTGGACCTGACTGGAACTCTGGTCCTACGCACCATGATGGGAGGAAGGAGGATCAGGGTAAGGATTCTGTTGACCAAACTCTTGGCTACTGAGACTGGACTTTGTGGAAGACAGGGTGCTGCTTAACCGACTGGAAGCATCAGCTGCAATCCAACTGACCTGGTCACACTGGTGTGACTTCTAGAGTGGTGTCCTGTGCCACCCTGAAAACTGGGACATAAAGCTAGGTATCATGAATGAGTGTGCTTCTTGTGCCCTGGCAGCAGATGCGCCCAGGGCCACGGCCTCTGCGTGCACCATCAGCAGAACAGCCACTTCCCTGTCCTTTACTGCTCGCCTTGAGCATATTAAATGGTATATATGCTTGCAAGTTTGTCACACGTACAGTAGCACAGGTTTTGTAAGTGTATGCGCAAATAAATTAAACTGAATGTCACACATATATAGGATGCTCAAACGTTCTACAGGAGATGTAGCGCAGGTAATGTTGCTGTCACCAGCGGTGAAAAAATAAAACTGAATGCCACAGATATTTAGGATGTGCAAACGTTATACAGGAGATGTAGCGCAGGTAATGTCTCTGTCAGCAGTGGTCAAACAATTGCGCTGAATGTCACGGATATTTAGGATGCGCAAATATAGCACAACAGATGTAACAGAGGTTGTGTCACTGTCAGCAGCTGCCAAACAATTGCGCGCAATTTAGCGCAGGTTGCGCTAATATATATTGCAGCCCGATAAAACAATAGTATTTAAAGGGACTCCTGTCCCTACTCTATCTGTCCCGTCTACTGAAGGTCTCCCTGACTACAACTGAGCCGAGCCACGTGTCATCAGGTGCTATATAGACTTGAGCACACTCGGTGTTTGGCCGAACACTGCGATGTGCCGAGCATCGTGATGCTTGAGTCAAAATGGTGTTTGGACGAGCATGCTCGCCCAACACTAGTAACTATTCCTTTGTATAAACATGAAGGGTCAGGATTGCTGCTCAACCTTAGCTTTCATTGCCTCTGCTCGGCTTTTAGAGAGTATGAACAAAACCCATATACTTTCTAAGATCTATACTCCGCAAGCTGGAAAAGCTGAACAGAGATGATGAAAGCTCATGGGGCAGAGAGCGCTGAGAAGCTCTTCTGCCCTTTATACTTTTTTCCAAAGGTTTAGTTACCCTTTAACTTGAATTTCTCATTTATTATGTAATAAATATGACTTCAGAAGTGCTCCATATCTGTCACTCATCTACAGTCTGTAATTGATGCAGAATTGATATATACCCATCCATTTTTAAATATGAAAATCAAATATGATTGATATTGCTACATTTAATTGTGATTCAGAAATTCTAATTACAGCATCCGAGAGATGAAGAATACCACATTGCCTGGTTCCTGGATACAGTTTAATTTGCACTTTTGAAACAGCAATATATATATTTTTCAAGATATTAGCACATTTGTCATGTATTTGTAGACAGGAATTGTACAGGTGTAAAAAAGGAATTCTGGATTTAATAACTTTCTGGTTATGCCTGGGAATGTAAAGTGAAAAAACAAAATGAATCAAAGCTTTGAACCGGATGATTTATATATTCTGATTACTATCCTAAAAAAAATCCATAATCCAGTGAATGGTTGGTTACATCTGTTCATGCATAAATAGAATCACCACCATTCTGACGGATAAGGAACAGAAAGCAGTGCAATGATGCAATCAAGTTTAGAAGCCATGCAACTAGATAGAGGACATAACTTACTTTTTTTTTTTACTTTTAATGTATTTTAAGTTCTAGCCCAGGACTTTGCACAGGGTTAGTTAAAGGGTGTTGTTAGGCTTTACCTTAACTGTTGTCTAGCCCTGGATCTAAATTTCCTTGTCAAAAGCATGACACGTGTTCAGCTCAGTCTTAGTCAGGGAGAGCTGGAGAGCAAAAGGGAGAGATAGTGTAGGGAGTGAAATAGGAATATTTTAGCTTTTATACCAGTTATAGACCCAAAAGTCCTTTTAAGGACTATTGTGTGTGGCAGCAATATATATTTTTAGCACAACCTGCACTAATTGCTAAAACTTGTTAGAGACCCAAAATTCCTTTTAAGGACTATAGTTGTATCTGGCACCAATTTATATTTTTAGCGCAATCTGCGCTTAATAGCTTGCAATTGTTTGGCCGCTGCAGACAGCGACATTATCTGCGCTACATCTCCTGTGTAACGTGTGCACAGTGTCACAGGGCACCGGCTATCCTGCGCCACCGGCACCCTGTTCTGACACGGAGGCACGTCCTGGTGCCAAGCGGGCAGCCGCTCGGCATCCTGGTTGCTGGGGTAACGGGGCAGAGCGCGCCCAGCCGCACGCTTCACCTCTGTGCAGCCGGCGTCCCCCGTTCCCATGGTGATGGACAGGGGGCTGGGCACTGGGCACTCGGCTGCAGTCATGGTGGGAGGTCATGTGGCGCTGGCCCCTGCCATTCAGTATATAAACAGGCAACCTCCTGGCCACAGGTTGCCTATGATTAAGTGTCTTGTTTCTCCCTGTGTAGACTCTACCCCTGTGTAGGAACCCCAGCCTTGCCAGCCACCCTCTTGGCCTAGCTTGGTCTTTTTCTATTTTGCTGCTCCGCCCGCTATTCCATCTCTGTCCTCTGTCTCTCCGCACTTATTGAGGTCAGTGACCGCCACCCAGTTGCACTCTGTTACCTAGGACGGGCAAGTGCAAGTAGGTAGGGATAGAGGCGTGGGTGGCAGACAGTGGGTGCACCTACTCCCTTCCTATCCAGCGGCGTGACAGAATCACAGGCCCTAACAAAATATAATAATGGAATCGCACTCACCAGATCTTGAGGTCATCCGGTATGCAACAGCCTACCTGGAGTCCAAGGTTCATCAGGGCTCCTACATGATAAATCCAAGAAAAGAAGATGGAGGCAGCATGACCGGTATAAAAAGTCCCTTTAATGGGAACCGCCAAGTGAACAAGCGTGCAACAAGTTGTGACGTTTCGGCTGATCCACAGCCTTTATCAAACACAATGTGAAATCTAAAAGTACCCGTTTAAATACATTAAAACACACCCACTCACACAGGAGTGGCCAATGGCATAGTGAATAAGGTGCTGATGTCATCAAGGATGTGTCCTCTAGTGCTCCTACTACGTGTCTCAATCTACATCAATCATAGGTATCAGATCCATTGCCACACATGCCTTCAAGGCACACATGTTCCTCGGCGTTCCCAGGCTGCCGGTGCGCATGTCAGGAAAGAAGGGGTTACGTCACTACCTGACTCACCCGAGATCAGCTGATCGCGAGCGACTCCGCCCAAACAATCTCGCGTCATCATCCCTCTCCTGTCATGTGCACCGTTGCCACGGACGCATCTGAGCCGGCCCGCCCACCTCCGAGTAATACAAGCGATCGCCTCACACTCCCACGTCCCCAGCGTTAGCGGTCAGATCCTGTATCGTGCTGTGCGGTAGTCAAGACTCACCGGCCTACTCTTCACATCCTCTGGCACAATCGGGGGATGTCCGCTGAGGTGCAGGCGGAGGCTCCCAACCTCCATGACTCCAGCCGAAACCCGGCCTAGGTGACGTCATAGCCCCGCCCCTCTAACGTTCGACCAACCCCGTGTTGCCAGAGACGCAACCAGGATCTAGCACCGCCCCCCGCGGCGACGTACGGTGGGAGGCACCTACACTCACATCAGGGGTGCAAGCGGGACCATGCCCTATAATCTATACTGTGCCGTGATCGAATGTGGGTTGGGAACAAGTGAGACTGTGCATTAATCAAAAATCAAAGTACAATTAAAAAACACTATACAGTGAACCAGTTCAAAGGTCACTCAGAATCATTACACATTTGTCACTGAGAAATCTACGTTCATTCCAAATGGTTGAAGGGCTCTCATCTCAAAGATCCACTTAAGCTCCTTTTTACGTAGAATCCGATCCTTATCCCCCCCCCCCACGTCTCAGAGGGCCGACAGAATCAATGATTCTAAACCGGAGTTGGTTGACCGAGTGTCCACGCTCCAGAAAATGTTTCGCCACCGGCTTATCAATTTGGGCCCTGCGAATATTGCTCTTATGGGAGTTGATACGTTCCCTGGCTTCCATTGTGGTTTCCCCAATGTAAATGAGGCCACACGGGCACGTGATCATATATATCACGTCCCGTGATCTGCATGTAAAGAAGTTTTTAATCTTATAGGGCTTGCCACTATAAGACTGGTGCTCAGACTGGTGCTCAGAATCAGACTGGTGCTCAGAATCCTGCGGGAAAATCAATTGTCGGTCAAATTAGAGAAATGCGTATTTGGAGTACAGGAGATCCTGTATCTAGGGTATATTCTTTCTCCACACTCATTTAAAATGGATCCTTAGAAGGTTCAGGCGATTCAAGACTGGGTGAGACCATCCTCCCTAAAAGCATTACAATGCTTTTTAGAATTCTCTAATTACTATCGTAAGTTTATAAAAAAAAAATAAAAAAATCTGTAATCGCCAAACCTTTGACCGACCTAACCAAGAAGGGCGTAGATCTTGTCAACTGGTCGCCTGAGGCTCTCAAAGCTTTTGAGACTCTCAAGATGTGTTTTCAGAATGCCACAGTCTTGATTCAGGCGGGTCCGGAGGAACCATTTGTAGTAGAGGTTGACACATCTGAATGTGGGGGATATCCTTTCTCAGGGATCTCCCAACCTCACAAATTTAAGACCCTGCGTGTTCTTTTCATGTAACTTCTCTCCCACAGAGAGGAATTATGACATTGGGAACCGCAAACTATTGGCCATCAAATGTGCGATTGAGGAGTGGAGACATTTTTTAGAAGGGGCCAAACATTGTGTCACAGTGCTTAATGACCATAAGAATTTAGTGTTCCTTGAAGCCGCTCAACGCCTTAATCCTAGGCAAGCCAGGAGGGCCCTGTATTTCACACGTTTTAATTTCTCTATTACTTTCAGGCCAGAAAGTAAGAATGTCAAGGCGGACACCTTGTCCCGAAGCTTTTGTGCCTTCCAGCCTCGTGACACCCCTCCTGAACCCATCCTGCCAACTAATATCATTTTGGCATCAGTATCTGCAGACCTCTTTTCTGAAATAGCTTCAGCACAACATCTTGACCCTACACGGGCACCCTCAGATAAGTTATTTATGCCTGGGCACTTCCGTCTCCGGCTTTTGGGTAAGTGCCATGACTGTTTTAAGCGGCCATCCCGGTATCGATGCCACTAAGGAACTCGTGTATAGATCTTTCTGGTGGCCCACATTATCTAGAGATGTCCGTTCTTATGTGTCTGCTTGTGAGGTACAGTATGTGCCAGATATAAAACTCAGAGAACACATCTTGCTGGTGAATTACAACCCCTACCCATTCCATGCAGGCCATGGTCACATATTTCCATGGATTTTATTACTGACTTGCCAACCTCTAAGGGGAAGTCAGTGGTTTGGGTAGTGGTTGACCAATTTAGTAAAATGGTGCACTTCGTCCCTCTGATTAAGCTCTCTAATGCCAAGACTCTAGCATCTTTGTTTATTGACCACATTGTACCCTTGCATGGAGTTCCCGAAAATATTGTATCTGACAGGGGTATTCAGTTTGTTTCCAAGTTTTGGAAAGCCTTTTGTCAAAGATGCAAAATTTCATTGTCCTTTTCATCAGCCTTCCATCCTGAGACCAATGGGCAGACGGAACGGTTAAATCAGACGGTTGAACAATTTCTGAGATGTTATGTGTCCGACAATCGGCACCAGTGGGTGAGATACCTTCCGTTGGCGGGGTTTGCCATCAACAATTGGGTGAACTCGTCCACGGGGGTGTCTCCGTTTTTCTGTAACCTGGGCTTCCACCCTTGTTTTAGTTCCAGTCCTTCACTGTCCTCACTCAACCCGGAGGCAGACAGTTTAACGTCAGAACTGTGCACAGTCTGGGCCCAGGTTCAAACAAACCTGGAAAAGGCCAGGAGGTTCAGAAGGAGCAAGCTGATAAGAGATGCTCCAAGAGGGTTGATTTTGAGGTCAGTGACAAGAGATGTCGCGAACATAAAATTTTCTGTTCGTGAACGGCGAATGCGAATGGGCAAATGTTCGCGAATGGGCGAACCGCTATAAACTTCAATAGGCAGGCGAATTTTAAAACCCACAGGGACTCTTTCTGGCCACAATAGTGATGGAAAAGTTGTTTCAAGGGGACTAACACCTGGACTGTGGCATGCCGGAGGGGGATCCAGCAAAACTCCCATGGAAAATTACTTAGTTGACGCAGAGTCGGGTTTTAATCCATAAAGGGCATAAATCACCTAACATTCCTAAATTGTTTGGAATAACGTGCTTTAAAACATCAGGTATGATGTTGTATCAATCAGGTAGTGTAAGGGTTATGCCCGCTTCAGTGACAGACCAAGCTCCCCGTTTAACGTACCACAAACAGTCCATTTGCACAACCGCAAACTCCCCATTTACACAAGGTTGGATAACAAGCTAGCCATGTCCTGTTCCTTGTCTTCACTGACGTCATTGAAAGTCTCTTCCTCCACCCAGCCATGAACAACACCAAGGGTCCCCGAAAGGTGACAACAAGCCCCCTGGGATGTCTGCTGTGGTTGGTCTTTCACCTCCTTAAAGCCACCTTCCTCCTCCTGACTCTTCTTCTTCAGACTCCTCTCTCTGCGTTGCCGCAGGTCCTGCAATCGACGACGACAAGGCTGCTTCTGGTGGTGATGGTGACCACAACTCTTCCTCTTCATGATCATCTACAGTCTGATCCAGCACTCTTCGCAGGGCACGCTCCAGAAAAAACGCATATGGGATGAGGTTGATGATGTTGCCTTGGGTTTGACTGACCAGGTTGGCCAAAAAATACCCAGCTCCGCAGAGGCTGTCCTCTTTTTCTTTCTTTTTTTTTTATTAAAAAAACTCTGTTCTTACCAGTTTAATCTGTTTTGTCCCCTATCAGGGACTGGTGTATGGAATAGATTTTAGGAACCGGGAGATAGAAAAAGGTGGTTGGTTGGTCCTCTTACTTCCAATTTGGGGCACTGCGCGTGCGCCGTGCAATGTACTGTGGCACCCTATATGAGTGGTGTGTTAAGTAGTAGTATTCCTATCAGGGGACGTGTATCGAATAGATTTTAGAATACCGCAAAGAGTTGTCAATAGTTGACACACTCATGACATCAATTTTATTCCTCTATGCGTCAATCTTGGTGTAGTGATGACTGTGCTCGTGCGCACGTTTGGGAGATTGCAGGCAATGGCGGTTTTTCAAAGCCTAGGGTCGTGCTGAGGTAGTTCAGTGACATTTAAGTGACCCAGAAAACAATGATTCTGCAGTGTGGGCCCATTGTTGGCATAGTAGGCTTTAATGTTTTTTCTATGCAAAATTATCCAGCTGATCGCTTTTGGTCTGTTCACAATGAAGCAACGACCTTATCATCTAGAGGTGATCGCTTCATTGTGATACTTAAGCCCCTTCGCCACAACAAGGTAACGATCACGAAGGGGAATTGACACATGTATGTGCCTTTTTTTTTTTTTTTTTTTTTTTTTTTTTTTTTTTACAGCCACAGTGCAGCACCAGAGGCCAGAAAAATTAGGCATGTACACATGCCTGAAAAATTAGGAGAAGTCACGCTAGTCATCCAGCATGCAGAGATAAAATACAGCAGCATGTGGACCATTTTATAGCACAAGGCATCTCATAAGGCCTTTTTTAGTCAAATACATCCCCCACTGTCAGTCTCTTCGGGATCCATGCCTCATTCAACTTAATAAAGGTGAGGTAATCTAGACTTTTTTGACCTAGGCGACTTCACTTCCCAGTGACAATACCTCCTGCTGCGCTGAAGGTTCTTTCTGACAGGACACTTGAAGCGGGGCAGGCCAGAAGTTCTATCGCAAATTGAGATAGCTCAGGCCACAGGTGAAGCCTGCACATCCAGTAGTCAAGGGGTTCATCGCTCCTCAGAGTGTCGATATGTGCAGTTAAGGCGAGGTAGTCTGCTACCTGTCGGTCGAGTCATTCTCTAAAGGGTGGACCCCGAAGGGCTGTGGCGATGCGTAGCTCTGCATGTCCTCCATCAACAACACGTCTGTAAAGCGTCCTGTCCTTGCCGGCGTGGTAGGAGGAAGATTAGTTTCACCTCTTCCCCTGTTAGATTCCCGTTGTGCTGTGACATAACCCAAGGCTTTTTCTGGTGGTGATGGTGACCACAACTCTTCCTCTTCACGCTCATCTACGGTCTGATCCAGCACTCTTCGCAGGGCACGCTCCAGGAAGAAAAAAAATGGGATGATGTCGCTGATGGTGCCTTCGGTGCGACTGACTAGGTTTGTCACCTCCTCAAAAGGACTCATGAGCCTACAGGCATTGCGCATGAGCATCCAGTAACATGGCAAAAAAATACCCAGCTCTGCAGAGGCTGTCCTAGCACCCTGGTCATACAAATACTCATTGACGGCTTTTTCTTGTTGGAGCAGGCGGTCGAACATTAGGAGTGTTGAATTCCAACGTGTCGGGCTGTCGCAAATCAAGCGCCTCACTGGCATGTTTCGCCGCTGAATATCTGAAAAGTGCGCCATGGCCATGTAGGAATGCCTGAAATGGCCACACACCTTCCTGGCCAGCTTGAGGACGTCCTGTAAGCCTGGGTACTTATGCACAAAGCGTTGTACGATCAGATTCAACACATGTGCCATGCACGGCACATTTGTCAACTTGCCCAAATTCAATGCCGCCAACAAATTGCTTCCGTTGTCATACAGCACTTTGCCGATCTCCCAGTTGGTACGGGGTCAGCCATGATCCACCTGTGCGTTCAGGGCAGACAGGAGTACTGGTCCAGTGTGACTCTCTGCTTTCAGGCAAATCAACCCCAAGACAGCGTGACACTGTCGTATCCAGAATGTGGAATAGCCCCTGGGGAGCTGTGGGGGTGCAGTTGATGTGGAGCAAGACGCAGCAGCAGAAGAGGACTCAGCTGAGGAGGTTAGTGAAGAGGATAGAGTAGGAGGAGTAGTGGAGGTGACAGTAGGCCTGCCTGCAAGTCTTGGCGGTGTCACCAACTCCGCTGCAGAGCCACGCATTCCATGCTTGGCAGCCGTCAGTAGGTTTACCCAATGCGCAGTGTACGTGATATACCTGCCCTGACCAGCTTGTATGGTAAAAGCTGGCGGGCTAAGAGTTCCAACAAGCCAGCTGTCAGACGCCGGGCAAGGGGGTAACTCTGTCATTGGCTTCTTACTCTCAAACATTTCCATGACAGACACCTGACTTTGGGCAGATGAGCACAAACTGCTGAAGGTGAGAGGCGAAGTGGCGGATGCTTAAGAGGGGGCAAGGAGGACAGCAGTGGTTGACGTGGCTGAAGATGCTGGACCAGGAGGAGGATGGTGGCTTTGAGTTTGTGTGCTGCTTGTACTCGTCATCATGTGTTGATCCCATAGGCGTTTGTGATGTGAGATCATGTGCCTTCGCAAAGCAGTTGTACCTAGGTAGGTGTTGGACTTCCCACGACTCAGTTTCTTTTGGCACAGGTTGCAAATGGCATCGCTGTTATCAGAGGCAGACACACATACACAAAAAAAAAATGCCACACTGCTGAGCTTTGCAATGATGGCATTCTGGTGGTGGCAACAGCATGCGTTGATTGGTGTGCTGTCTGGCTGACCCCAGGTGCCGATACATGCTGTCTGACTGTGCTACTATTTCCTTGTGACGACTTCCCCCTGCTTCCAACTCGTCGCCTCCTCCTCTCTGTCTCCCCATCTGAACTTTCCCTCTGTTCCTCTTCTCTTCGAGCGGGCACCTACGTGACGTCCACGGACACATTGTCATCATCAACTGCCTCACTTGTATCTGACAACTCGGCAAAGGAAGCAGCAGCGGGTACAACATCATCATCACACCGTATGTCCATGTGTGTAATACTGCCTGACTGAGACATATCCCTGTTATCTACATCCTCTGGCAATAATGGTTGTGCATCACTCATTTCTTCCAACTGATGTGTAAATAACTCCTCTGACAGATCAAGTGAAGCGGCTGTGGTGCTAGTGTTGGTGGTGGCGGCAGGCGGGTGAGTGGTAACTTGAGAGATGCCCGAAGCTGAGCTGGAGGAGGATGGTGCATCAAGGTTCCGAGCGGAAGCTGTAGAAGATTGGGTGTCCTGTGTAAGCCAGTCAACTATGTCCTCAGAACTTTTCGAGTTCAGGGTACGTGGCCTCTGAACACTGGGCATTATTCTAGGGCAAAAGGAAATCGCAGCACCACGACGGTCCCTGCGGGTGGCCTGCCTCTGTCATTTTTTCTTAGATAAGTGGCACTATGCGTGCAAGGTACTGTGCCACCCGATATAAGTGGTGGGCAGTGGGCACAGTACAGTCTGTGGGCCTGACACTCACTGGCAGGAAACTGCAGTTATATTACAGAGAAAAAAATGTATTACTTTTTTATCTGCAAGGTACTGTGCCACCAGATATGAGTGGTGAGCACTGGCAGTGGGTACAGTACAGTCTGTGGGCCTGACACACACTAGCAGGCAACTGCAATTATATTACAGAGAAAAAATGGTATTACTTTTTTATCTGCAAGGTACTGTGCCACCCGATATGAGTGGTGAACTCTGGCAGTGGGCACAGTACAGTCAGTGGGCTTGACACACACTGGCAGGCAACTGCAATATATAGATATAAAAAAAAGCAGACTGATGTACTAGCCCTAAAAAGGGCTTTTTGGGGTGCTGTCAGGATGCTGTTCTTACAGCAGATGAGTCTTTGAGGACTGGAGTGGACATAGAACACTGCCCTAGCTAACGATTTCCCTTTTAATTCAGCAGCAGAAGCAGCACTCTGCCTGCTCTAACTAACACTGCAGCTTCAGAATGAATCTAAGATGGATGCTGTCCTTGCTTTTTGATAGGAGGTGGGAGGGTATGCTGATTGGCTGGAATGTGTCTGCTGACTGTGAGGTACAGGATCAAGGTTTTCTCAATGATGACGTATAGGGGGTGGTCCGAACATCGCATATGTTCGCCCGCCGCGGCGAACGCGAACAAGCGATGTTCGCCGGGAACTGTTCGCCGGCGAATAGTTCGGGACATCTCTAGTGACAAGGTGTGGCTGTCTAACAAGAATTTATCCTTGAAAGGGGTGTCCAAAAAGTTTGAGCCGCGTTTTGTTGGACCCTACGAGATTATTGATATTATTATTCCCGTGTCTTTTTAGATTGAAACTACCTAACTCCCTTCGCATCCACAATGTATTTCACAAATCGCTGCTTAAGAGATACATTTTGCCAGTGGTTCCTTCACAAAGACCTCCTTCTCCGTGGCCAAGACGAATTTGTCATCTCCAAGATTATTGATGTCAGGAGGGTTCGGAACTCTTTACAGTATTTAGTCCATTGGAAGGGCTTCGGACCTGAGGAGAGGTCCTGGGTACCAGTGCATAGGATGCATGACACCAATTTGATTAAAAAATTCCACCGTGATCACCCGGAGAAGCCGCTCCCACGGTCCTTGGGTCCAGAGGCCCCTCGTGGAAGAAGGGGTACTGTCACAGGGTGCAGGCGACGTGCTTTGCCTCTCCTGTGCTGCCAGCACCCTAGTCGGACACGGAGGCAGGCATGCACTCTGCAACCTGCTGTGGCGCCGAGCGGGGAGCCGCTCGGCATCCTGTTTGCTGGGGTAGCGGGTAACATGATGGGCAGGGGGCTGAGCGCTGAGCTGGGCACTCGGCTGCAGTTATGGTGGGAGTTCACATGACCCCTGCCATACAGTATATAAGCAGGCAACCTGCTTGCCTGTGATTAAGCACAGGTTGCCTGTGATTAATTGTCTTAAAGGGTTTCTACCACTTTGAATTCACATAATTAGGTGTCAGACACTAGCGAGCCGCTAGTGTCTGCTCTGCCAAACTATCCTGCTATAATAGCTTTTGGGGCAGCCGTTTACCTAAAAAAAGAACTTATATTGATATGTTAATGACCCTCTAGGTGCTATGGGGGCGTCATTAGCACCTAGAGGATCGGTCTACCTTCTCAAGATGCCGCCGCCCAGCGCCTCCCTCCAGCCCGCCCATCTGCTTCAGAATGCGATCAAACGGACGACTTCACGCGCATGCGCCGTGCGCGGCTGTATTCGGCGCATGCGCAGTGAATGTCCGACCGCTTCCCTGCTCAGACATCTCCACTGCGCCTGCGCCGATGACGTCATAGCGCTCTATCGGCGCAGGCGCAGTGGAGATGTCTGAGCAGGGAAGCGGTCGGACATTCACTGCGCATGCGCCGAATACAGCCGCGCACGGCGCATGCGCGTGAAGTCGTCCGTTTGATCGCATTCTGAAGCAGATGGGCGGGCTGGAGGGAGGCGCTGGGCGGCGGCATCTTGAGAAGGTAGACCGATCCTCTAGGTGCTAATGACGCCCCCATAGCACCTAGAGGGTCATTAACATATCAATATAAGTTATTTTTTTAGGTAAACGGCTGCCCCAAAAGCTATTATAGCAGGATAGTTTGGCAGAGCAGACACTAGCGGCTCGCTAGTGTCTGACACCTAATTATGTGAATTCAAAGTGGTAGAAACCCTTTAAGGCTATTGCTATCTTGTTCCCTGCGCTAATCTGGATATTGAGCCGTGCCTGTTTTTTTACTTGCTACTGCCTGCTCCTAGTTCGTGACCTCTTAGCTTGACCTTCGGCTTGTGACCTGACCTGTCTTTGTCCACTCCTGTGTACTGACGCTACCTCCTGGTTGTTGAACCTTTGGCTTGCTTACGGACTCGTCTTGTTTCTCCCTGTGTAGACTCTACCCCTGTGTAGGAACCCCGGCCTTGCCAGCCGCCCTCTTTGCCTAGCTTGGTCTTTTTCAGTCTCACCGCTCCGCCCGCTATTCCATCTCTGTCCTCTCTCTCTCTCTCCGCACTTATTGAGGTCAGTGACTGCTGCCCAGTTGCGCTCCGTTAGCTAGGACGGGCAAGTGCAAGTAGGTAGGGACAGAGGCGTGGGTGGGAGACAGTGGGTGCACCTACTCCCTTCCTATCCGGCGGCGTGACACGCAGCCTAAAAATATCTATGACATCCAGTGTACTTCTTCCGCAGATGGTGTCCACTGCGGACAGTTACATTTCCTGTGCTACATCTCATGTATAACGTTTGCATATCCTATATATTAGTGACAGTGAATCAAATTTTTGGGTGGCAGCGACATTACCGGCGCTATACTTCCTGTTTAACGTGTGCCCATTCTAAATATCAGTGACATTTATTCAGTGTAATTTTTTATTAGGCAATGGTGACAGCCACATTACCTCCTGTTTAACGTGTGCGCATCCTAAAAATATCAGTGACATTCTGTGTATTTTATTTGCGCATACACTTACAAAACCTGCGCTACTGTATGTGCGACTTACTTGCAAGCATATGTACCATTTAATATGCGCAAGGCGAGCAGTAATGGACGGGGAAGTGTCCATGCTGCTGATGGTGCACGCAGAGGCTGTGGTCCTGGGCGCGGTGAAACTGTGCCTGCTGCCAGAGCACAAGAAACACACTCATCCACAATACCTAGCTTCATGTCCCAGTTTGCAGGGCAGAACAGGACACCACTCTCGAAGTCACAACAGTGCATCAAGGTGGTTAGATGGATTGCAGCAGATAATGCTTCCAGTCGGTTAAGCACCACCCTGTCTTCCACAATGTCTAGTCTCAGTAGCCAAGAGTCTGGTCAACAGAATCCTCTCGCTGATCCTCCTTCCTCCCACCATGGAGAGTCTTGGAAAACAAGTGATCCCACACTTGGATATTCCAAGGGGCTGTTTTCATCGCCATTCCTTAATTTCGGCCTCTCGCCAAGCCTGCTTGAAGAGGAAAATGAAGAGATCTTGTGCCATGATTCTCAAACACTGGAGCATTCATAGTCTGAAGAAGATGACGGTTGGGAACGGCAATTAATGTTTGAGGAAAGTGCGGACGATAAAAGAATTGTCATTTGCAACCTGTGCCGTACCAAAATGAGCAGGGGCGTGAACACTAGCAACTTCACTACCACCAGCATGATCCACCACATGGCATCAAAGCACCCTAATAGGTGGGATGAACCCCTGGGTCCACAATCAGTGTTGGCGGGGCACACTACTGCCTCCTCTTCCCCTGTGTTATGTGCTGGCCAATTTCCTGTCCAAGATGCAGGCCCGCATGCCTCCCGCCATGCACCTGGACCTTCGCAAGCACCATCATCTAGCACATCCACTTCTGTGTCCTAGCGCAGTGTACAGATGTCTATACCCAAGGCCTTTGAATGAAAGTGCAAATACCCAGCCACCCACCCACAGACCATAGCACTAAATATGCACCTTTCCAAATTGCTGGCCCTGGAAATGTTGCCATTTAGGCTTGTGGACACTGAGGCTTTCCTCAGCCTGATGGCGCAGCTGTCCCGTGGTACTCTGTCCCCAGCCGCCAATGTTTTTCCCGGTGTGCAGTCCCAGCCTTACAGCAGCATGCTTCTCGTAACATCACATGTGACCTGACTAACATAGTTATTGGGAAGGCCAACTTAATGACTGATATACGGACAAGTGCTTTTGGCCTGGGACATTTCACTGACGGTACACTGGGTGAACATTGTGGAGGCTGGGAGCGAGTCGTACCCTGGGATGGCACAGGTGCTATCAACGCCAAGGATTGCTGGCCCTACTTCCATCAGGGTTTCCGCTACCACCTACATTAGTGGCTGCAGCCCCCCATTCTCCTCCTCCACTTCCCCTTCTGAATTATCATCTTGCAGCACCAGTCAGCCATCAGTTAGTAGCTGGAAGCAGAGTAGCACTGCAGTGTGAAAGCAGCAACAGGCCGTGCTTAAACTGATCTGCTTAGGTGACAAACAGCACACCGCCGCAGAGCTGTGGCAGTGGATAAGGGACCAGAATGAGCTTTGGCTCTGGCCACTCAACCTACTACAAGGCATGGTTGTGTCTGATAATGGCCGTAACTTGATGGCGACTTTGGGGCTCGTTAAGCTCCCACACATCCCATGCCTAGCCCACGTCTTCAACTTAGTGGTTCAGCGGTTTCTCAAAACCTACCCCAATTTGCCTGAGCTACTGGTGAAGGTGCTCCACATGTGTGCCCATTTCTGCAAGTCATCGACAGGTTCCGCCCGTCTTACAACGCTGCAGTAGCGCTTGCAATTGCCAGCTCACCGTCTGTTGTGCGACGTGATCACGCGCTGGAATTCGACGTTCCACATGTTGGCCAGGCTGTGTGAGCAGCAGAGGGCAGTAGTGGAATACCAGCTGCAACATGGTCGTCGCCTTTCCAGTCAGCTTCTGCTCTTTAAGAGCAACGAGGGGGCATTGATGTCTGACCTCTGTGAGGTTTTACTCGCAACTTTGAGCAATCAACACAGATGGTGAGCTGCGATAACGCTATTATCAGAGTAACCAGTCCACTTCTATGTCTACTCAAACCCTCGCTCACAATTAAGGCAGACGCTTTGCATGTGAAAGAGGTGGAAATGGGGGAAGCCAATGCACAGGGTTATAACCAGACCACTCTCAGTTTGTCTTCTCAGCGTGAATTGGAGGAGGAGGAGGAGCAGGAGACGGTTGCCTCTGCTACAGAGGGTACTACACATGGAAGTTTTATTTCATCTGTTCAGCGTGGATAAGCCAAAGAGGAGGAAGAGGATGAGGAGATTGAGTCATCCTCATGATGAGGACAGCAAAGTCTTGTCTGTTGGGACTCTGGCACACATGGCTGACTTTATGTTAGACTGCCTTTCCGATGACCCTCGCGTTGTACGCATTTTGGCCAACATGGATTACTGGTTGTTCACCCTTCTCGACCCCCACTACAAAGAGAACTTCTCATCTCTCATTCCTGTGGTGGAGAGGATGAGCAAAATAGTGCAATACCAGAAGGATCTTGTGGAAAAATGGCTCCAAAAATTTCCAGCTGACTACGCTGGGTGCAGAGTCCGTAGTTCCTTGGCCAACTGAGGAAGGGAGATAAGAGGAACACACAGCAGTTCCAACAGAGGCAGGGCAACACTCTCCAAGGCTTGGGACAGTTTTAGGACACCCCGCCAGCGCCCTTAACCTGATGCGTGGCCTAGTGTCACGAGGAGGGAAAAATTTTGGAGGATAATGGAGTACGTAGCAGACCGTGTCAGCATCCTCAGTGATACCTGTGTGTCTTACAACTATTGGGTGTCCAAGCTGTACACGTGGCACAAACTGGCGCTCTATTTTTTGGAGGTGCTGTCCTGCCCTGCCACCAGCGTTTTGTCAGAGCGTGTATTTAGTGCTGCTGGGGCATTATAACTGATAAGCGCATCCGCCTGTCAACTGAAAATACTGACCAGTTGACTCAAATGAACAATGCCTGGATTGCCCCTGACTTCTCTACTCCACCAGATGAAAGCGGCTTAACATAAAGGCACTCTAAATGTGGCTTTAATGATGTATTGAATACACTGTATTTCCATGCACCCCTTCCACCACTAAAAAGGGTATATGGTTCAATCTGCCTTTTCTCGTCCTCTTCCTCCACCATCATATCAACATGCTTTTTAGGCTGCCCTCACCCATAATGTTTAGAGGGTCACCAGCAGGCCCTCAACCATAATGTTTTAGATTAATGGAAAAGGCAGGTCTCACCTCTTCCTCTGCTAGACGAGCAAGGATACCGCACCTGGTTGCAGTTGAACAAATATTGAAAGAGAAAACATCCAGCTCCACGTCTAAGCAGGAAACCCTTTTTATTGATACGGTTAAAAATCTTCATACAAGATAGTTTCGTCAACGTGTTTCAGACCATATGAAAATTTGGGTCCTTCCTCATGACAAATGGAATGACCAAAATTGTCATGGTCTGAAACACGTTGACGAAACTATCCTGTATGAAGATTTTTAACCGCATCAATAAAAAGTGTTTCCTGCTTAGACATGGAGCTGGATGTTTTCTCTTCCAATAATGTTTTAGAGGGTCAGCACAGCAGCAGACCCTCACCCCTACATTTTTAGATGGTCAGTTCAGCAGCAGGCCCTCGCCCCCAAAAATTTTTGAGGGTGCGCTCGGCAGCAGGCCCTGGGTGACAATTTTTTTTAGATTGTCAGCTTGGCAGCAGGTCCTCTCCCCTAATGTTTTAGATGGTCAGCTCAGTAGCAGACCCTCACCCCTAATGTTTTAGATGATCAGATCAGCAGGCGGCCCTCGGCCCTAATGTTTTAGAGGGTGACCAGCAAGCCCTTGCTCCTAATGTTTTTGAGGGTCACCAGCAGGCCATCAATCATAATTTTTCAGGGGTGTGTATGATGCTTTCCTTTGTGTAAGAAAGTGTGTATTGGAGTGCCGGATCCTTGTAATTTTTGGCAGCCCTTTCCCTTAGTGCATAGGCTTTGAGTGTAGGAGTCCCACTACCTGAGCAATTGTGCCACAATATGAATGAGGCCCTCCTTTATGTGATATACAGGTTGTATTGGAGTGCCTCTTCCTTGTAATTTTTGGCAGCTCTTGCACTTTATATACAAGGAGATATACAGGGAAAATTGTTTCCTAATAATTTTTCCTCTAAAATCGATTTTATCTTTGGTTTTGTGCTTATTATTGTCAGGCGTACTACTCGGACAACATTGTTCCCAGCAGCGACCTGGGAGCCCAAGATGCATCCAGACATCCTCCCCATGCTGTTCCCAAACCATTTCAGTGAGTGTTTCCATCAATTTCTGACCTGTTACGATGAACCAGACACACTCCCCTCTTCAGGGCAGGGGGTGCCTGGTTTAATGCTCGGTTTCTCCCATTGACTTTCATTGTGCTCGGGTGCTCAGCAATAATCTAACATTTACGTCTAGCCATTAATACACAATATTGGGCATACCTGGCTGCTACTTCGCACATTATGATGGATACTTCTGTCCTAATGATCTTATGAGTATTGTCCAGAGTACACATGTGATAGCAGTTGGAGCATAGCTATAATTCACAGCAACTACGGGTATTGTAGAGAACTTCAGGTTTTTTTTAACCTTTAAGGACTCATTCACGTCAGTGAATCATGGACATGTGCTGTCTATGTTCTACCCCGATGACGGCACACATCGATTTTTTTTTTTTAATGTTTTTATTTACACTCATGGTCAGTGAAAAACAATAGAAGCATGCACTACTTTGTCCCTTGATGCAGAATCTGCAGACCAAACACAGCCGTTGAAATTTGTACATTCATGAAAACAAGTGATGGAACATGGATGGTATGGATTGGATGGTAGTGGTTTTCATTGACCATTAGTAAGAAAAGCTATTTCCACCTGGCTTTGAACTTGAAATATGGATGACACATAGAGGGCAAGCAACAGACACATGGACTAACAATGGTCCCTTTACAAACATCTTCACAAATGAAACACTGAACATCTTCTCACAGACTTTAGAAAAAAATGTGGGAATAAGGATTTAGATACCACAGTCAATAGCAACCAAGGTATTTAAGGTGTTGAAAAAAGAGAAGAAGCACTCTCTGTCAGCACATTGGCGCTCCCAAGGCATGACTGCACTAACAATAGCCCCACAGGTCTGCTGTCATAGGCATCTGTCTATAAGGCCACACCATAACTATGACCTAATATATTTCCTGTCAGTGTAGCACTGATTGTCCATAATTCTCTGGTTGTGGAATACTAACTATTCAAAAGCATTATACAAGTGAGTAAACTGTCTATGAATAAGGCACAAAGCTTAAATGTGTAAGATAATTATGTGGTATTCTGTGAATGATTATTAGTTTACTCTGGATCCAACAAAAGTGGGTGTTTAATGATTCGCCCAGAGCTGTGTCTGGTAGGCTTACCCTTATACATAAAATATTGTATTGTAAGTTATACCTCTTTCCAGCTGTGCCAAACCCTTTTTTTTTTAAAAGCTGTGCTCCCTTGGCTAGCAAGGTACAATTACTTTTTCTAAAACTAAATGCACCAAATAGTGCAAATGTGCGCAAAATTGCAACACACTTTGGTGCAATATAAGAAAAGGTCTGGGTACATTCTCATTAATAAATATGGGCCAATATACTTTTATTATGCTAAGGTACTGAAATGGAAAAATACATGGAAATACATTTTTGGTATCACAATATTTATAACTATCTGGAGAATAAATGTAACATGGAATTTTTACTGTATGCTAAACAGTGAAAAAGAAAAAAAAAACGAGGTGAGGTTGCTGTGGTTTTTTTTTTTTTGTTTTTTTTTGCATTTCCTAAAAAAATAGAAGCTGTGTGTATCAAAATATAAATTGTATGCATGTACCAAGAATGGTGCCATTGAAAAATACAACTTATCCTACAGGATGCCCCCATATAGCTACATTGGAAAAAATAAAAGTTCTGGTTCTTGGAATATGATGATGAAAATATTTTAAACCATATAAGACTCAACTGCCTATAAGATGCACCTAAGTTTTAGAGGAGGAAAATAAGAAAAAATATATATTTTTCATCAGACCTCAGAGTGCTCAATCTTAATCTGACCTCAGCTCAGACCCCCAATGTTAATAAAACCTTAGCATAAACCCCTAATTAGAACCCCAATGTTAATCAAACCCCAAATCAGTACCCAAATGTTAATTAGACCTCAGCTCAGGCTATCAATGTTAATTAGACCTCACATCAGACAAATAAAAATAAACAAATCAACTAACCTCTCCTGCACCGGATGCCACTGCCACTTAGTAGATTTAGTGCTCTTCCTGCCGTGTTGTGACCCAACGTTGCACAGCATAAGGTCACAGTGTGTGGTGCTGGCAGAATAAGCCAAGGAAGCAGGGAGTATAGCACGCACTAGGAGCACTGTACTAAACACTCCTCGGTCCTACTGTACTAATATTGTAACATATAGTAACATAGTTTGTAAGGCTGAAAAAAGACATTTGTCCATCCAGTTCATCCTGTTATCCTGCAAGTTGATCCAGAGGAAGACAAAAAAACAAAAAAAAAGGCCGAAGCCAATTATTCTCACTTTAGGGGGAAAAATTCCTTCCTGACTTTAATCAGGCAATTAGAATAACTCCCTGGATCAACGACCCATCTCTAGTAACTATAACCTGTAATATTATTACACTCCAGAAATACATCCAGGCCCCTCTTTGTCATGCCCTGCTCAGGTTATGTGCGGAGGTCTGCCAGGTTAGCAGCATGTGTTTTTTTTTTGTTTTAGGTTTGGAGTTGAGCTGTATCTGCCTTCCTTCAGGTGCACTGGGTGGGGTCGTTTGTGTGAGTTTAAATTACGCCCCTTCCCAGTGTCCTGTGTGGGTTATAGCTTCTATCTTGCTCTGAGGAAAGGTGGATTTGCTGTACCTGCTCTACTACAAGATAAGTTGGTTTTGGTTTCCTTTTTGTGTTCTGTCTAGGCTGTTAGAGAGACACCTGCCTC
Source organism: Bufo gargarizans (assembly GCF_014858855.1). Classification (NCBI taxonomy): domain Eukaryota; kingdom Metazoa; phylum Chordata; class Amphibia; order Anura; family Bufonidae; genus Bufo; species Bufo gargarizans. The sequence goes on along the minus strand of NC_058081.1, from coordinate 208,538,594 downwards.
CTCCAGGACCTAAGGAAGCAGGCTGCCTCTTTCCCCCTTTCCACCATCTTAGGGACTTTAGGGAATCTGCAGCCTTGGGTATGGGGGCACATAAATTCTTACCTTTTAGGGTCTGAACGTGGGCACAGAAGTCCAGGGAGAGCTGGTAGGGAATTGTCAGGAGGTGAACCTTTATTTTGTCTACTTGGAAGTTTTGAGGCCATTAATTGGCAACAGTCTAATAGTATCAAAAATTTTATGTGTGAATATATATATATAATCTGTGTGCATGAGAGAGAAAGAAAGAGAGAGAGATCTATATATGTCTATCTATAATATATTCAGCTCCAATGTTTTCTTAAGTCAGAGGTGCTGATTTGGTGCTCACCTAAACTAAATCTTATTTAATGAGAAATAGTATAAAAACACTCCTGTGGTCATCACTGTAGAAAAACAAAGGGCATTATAGTATGAAAATAATTACTAAAGAAGTAATTTCTGAGAACAGTCATGTTTAGAAATGGGATGAAGTATTGGAGTGTGAATCAAGGGAAAAGTGTATTGAAGGTGTAATTTGTCATACTCACTTCTGGTTATAGTGATGCTCTCTGGAGATCTTTAAATGGTCTGAGAAATTAAGAAGCACTGTATTTTTAAAGAAACAGTGTTTCTGACATAAAAGCTTGTGAGAATATAAATGGTAAGGTATGTATGATATTAATACCACAATTATTATTGTAAAGTAATGGAAACCTACATTTTTTATTTACAACTTTGAAGTGTGGCTGTTTAATGAAATTTCAAAATAAAGATATTTAAGAATGAAATGCAAGACAAGTGTAACAATTATCTTTTTCTTATAAGTAGTTGAAGATTAGTGGGACAATTATTAAGAATGAATGTTTGTATGAATTCTTGTACCCTATAATTGGGGGATTGTGAAGTAATGTAACAGGGCACAGTCAAGTCACATTATTATGACCACCACCTATTATCCAGACTAGCCACTAAGTGCAGCACAAACAGCAGAAAAATGGGCTGGGATTGACTCAATAAGATCCTGGTATCTTGTGAGGTATCTGGAGCCATACTGACTACAATGCATCCCACAGCTGCTTGAGGGTGTGTGAGGGAAGATCCATAGAGTGAACACGACAATCACGGTTCTCAATTTGGTCCAAGTCTGGGGAATTAGGGGGCTAGTATAGTATGTGGAAGTCTTGGTCATGCTCTTCCAAACAATGTCAGACATTGCATTGTCTTGCTGGAAGATTCTATCCGCCCTAGGGAAGACAATCCGCATGAATGGGTGTACCTAATCTGTAACGATGGATTCATACCTAAATCAGTTGAGGTTCCACATGGATGGATGGGCCCAGATGATGCCATCAAAATATTCTTCAGACCATAACCTTGCCACGACCAGCTTGTGTTCTTCCAGCAATGGTTGCTTGTTGGCTGTTCTCTAACATTTCTCACCTGATATGCCAATGTCCATCTGTTTGGTAAAGCAGAATATGTGACTCATTGGAGAAGGCAACCAATTGTCAATTAGTGGAGATCTGATTCCAAAAGAGTAGTGGAAATTTACACCTTTTCTACTTATGCAAGTTCATTAGCAGAGGTGCTGTGACCATCTGCTTGGGAGCCCCATAGGCAGTAGGATTAGCTGAACTGTTTTAGCTTCCTTTTTCCTTACGAAGTGTCAAGAAAACCCCACCATGCTCTTCGGCAGATAGTCAAGAGAGTGTTCCTGTTGACGACTTGTATGAGAGCGCTCAGAACAGGCATAGCCATGTTGGTGGTGTTAGTAGTAGTGGCCCCTGTAGCCGCACTATTGGCATTGGGGACAGCAACAGTGGCAGTCGGGGAAGAGAAGAGAAGGGGAGGGAAGCAAAAAAAAAAAAAAAAAAAACACAGATATACCACAGTCTGATAGAAGCGAAAGGGAGGGTGAGGACTCCGATGATAATTGTATGCTGGACAGGACCTGGGAGCCAGATCAGGGTACTGAGGAGGAGGGAACATCAGAGTAGGAGGGTGATGGTGGCAGCAATAAAGAGCAGATGCCACGTATCTCGCAAAGAACAGCCAAGGCCACGTCTGCTTCGGGATCTGGTGATGCCACTGATGGAGTAGTAGGGTTAGGGCCAAAACATGCCAGAGCTGAGCCCAGGTCAGCTGCCTCTACCTCTACTTGAGTATCTCCCATCTGGCAGTTTTTCTCCACGCCATCAGAAGACAAAAGCATTACCTTGTGCAAGCTGTGCAAGAGAAAAATATAACATGGGCAAGCAAACAGAAACATAGGCACCACAGCTCTATTAAACCACAGGAAGCAGCATCACTTCATCCCATGGGCAAACGGAGGTGGCAGCCAGTCATCTAGGCAAGAGTTACCTCCTTCTTTCGGTCCAGCTTGTGGCAACCAGGCCGCATCCACTAGCAGTACAGTGTATTTCGCATCATCATTATACCTTTTAGCTTCTTCTGCTCAGACCCCTCCTCCTCCGTTCCATCGTAAAACACGATAATGAAATGCATGGCCAGGGAACAACGCTACGCACCCAGCAATCTGACAGTGCACAAGCATAATTCCCACCTAGCCAAGTTGCTGGTGGCGCAATTGCTACCGTACCATTTTAGTTGAGTCTACTGCCTTTAAGGAACTAATGGAATGCGCTTAACCTCACTGGAAGATTCCTAGCCAGCATTATTTCTCCCAAAAAGCCATCTCTGCCTTGTATTCTCACATGTCAGACAGCATGTGCCGCTCCCTGTGATTCTTGTTGTGCGTCAAGGTTCATGCAACGGGGACACCAGGAGCAGCTCTTACATGCAGGGACAGTACATATCTTTCACGGCCCACTGGGTCAATGAATCCAGGTTCTTTTGACCCAGGTCTTTTTGTGGAAGCCAGGCTCATATCCAGCAAGCTCACATCCCTCTTATGGCTCCTAGGCCATAATCAACGTCCTGGTAGGACCAAAACATTAGCCTTACCTATACTAATGTAACTGGATGTGTAAACAAAAAATCCCCAAAAATTGCATCTGAATTCAGTACCATGGTACTTTCTCGAGTATACTGGGACTACTAGCCCATCACTGAGCACCAGAATACACAAATGAAAATTGTAGAGCGCCAACGATTATCTCCTTTGTTGTGCTTTGTATTGCAGCACATACCCATTTGATAGAAAAGGACTGAGATGCAAATAGGACATGTGCCCAATGAACATGATATTGGCCTAGAAAGCCTGTTAAAACAGATGATCAGCGGGGGGTGCTGGGAGTCAAACACTTACTGATTAGATTTTGATAACCTATGCTGAGGATAGGAATTCAATATTGAAATCCTGGAAACCCCCTTTAAAATAAAGTGGGCTTAATGGAAGTGGGTGCAAATTATAGCTGAAATCTATGACAGCTCATAGTGTGATGGCCAGGTTTGCGGTGGCCCCAATGCTACATTTGCGGTGGCCCCCCGGAACAGCATCACCACGTGTTGCTGCTCTCCGGCAGCGATGGGAAGGCATGGCGCGTGGGTCTTCAGTAAACCAGTGAGCATCTTTACTGGAGGAATACAGGGCAGAACAGTACATGCGAGGCATAGGGCTGGGTTCTTCAGTCTCCTCCCTGGCAGAAGAAGGGTTTGATGTTGAGGAAACGCCTGAGCTAGCTGTCCATCCCTCTCGCTCTCTTTTTCTCTCTATCTCTCTCTCTCTCTCTCTCTCTCTCTCTCTCAGAAGGCTGGTATCTTGGCCAAAGGCTGGTGATCCAGGGTCTGTGGCAGAGTATCCCCATCTCAATGTCTTCTTCTGGTCAATCGTTGGCTGGCAGTGTCACAATCAGTGTGGTGGGGAAACTCCACATTGAACACAGTTGGGAAGGGGAACAGTAACTGGGCCTGGAAACTAGGGAAGAAACAGGTCACCTCCTAGACAACCCTAATCCGTGCCCTGACTACCTATCAATATTCCTACCTTCAAGGTCAATTCATATTGATATGCACGATACCTAGGGCCTGATTTTCCTATAATGCCCTGGAATAGGTTTAGGACCAGAGACAACCCATTCCTCCCCAGCTGGACAAATGGAAGTCTTTGTCTCAGGCCAAGATACAACAACAGGGAATATAACAAATACAAACAAACGCAACACTTAACTTCTGTAGAGGAAGAACGGGAACACCAGAGACGACCTCACAACAGCTTAGCCAAACCCAAATTAAGCTATCTACCGCATAGTCAGAAGGGTAGGTTCAGACTTTAAAGGGTAAAAGTGATGACCACTGAGCAATAGCTGAGAAAAGGGAAGTGGTAATTAACCCTATCAACACTGGATCAAGATAAATCAAGGAGGCTGTTAGATTCTGCCATGCTTAGCCAATCTTCTTGATTTCCTGACATCAGTCACCTGAGGGACCATGACAGGCAGAGTCTCTTCTTCTAAGCACTGTTCCCTAACTGCAGAACACCCTGGACCCTGACTGCTTTCCTTATATACATTTTCTGGCCAAACTAGAACCTTTGTGGGAGGGGTGGAGTGGAGAAACTCAGCACAAATAAATACAATGTTCCAATTCCCGTCTCTTATAGACTTGCATTAGAGCTTCAGTGATACTCAATGGCAAAGACACTTTTTTTTTTTGAAATACTATGATAACAGAGCTAAACCAGACATGGCTGTTTGGTTTTGGTGGTAAGCAACATCTGGCTTTCTCCTTCCAAAACATGCTCTTCTTTAAACCCTATTAAACCTTATGGTAGTTATGGAAAATTACTAGCTTCTAATTATTAGTAAGAAAGTCCCAAAAGTCTCTCTGTGCTCATTAACCCTTTCCACAGTACAAATGAACAGGATATATAGCACATTCACAGTATTAAACAGTATTTGTCAATGCAAGTTAACCCTTTAAAGTGAAATAAGGTAAGGAGTTGATGACTTTGCATAGGGGAAACAGGGGCAAATGTTCACAAATGTCCAGGCTTCAAAGTACCCCTGCTCCAGGATACTACAATAGCTGGTACAAATTTCAGTTTCTGGTGCAGACAGACCAAATATACACCAAATTTCTTAAGAATTCTAAACTTCTTAATAAATTTAGCACCAGCACTCTTCTGATAAAGACTAGTGTAAAAAACACCAGTCTTAATACATTTCCTTATCTCATAAACCTCAGCTAATTGCGAATGTTAATATAAATTAACTTAAATTAATGGAGAATTATATATAGGGGTATACAGGTACAGAATAGATAATTTTGTTAAAATGTTATGTACATTAATACATGTACACTGCAATTAGGATTTTACTCCATCTGTACTATTGATTTTAAATTTCCATGATAGGCAGAGTGGATTGAGGAATGGATTTGACTCATATAAAAAAGAGCAAAGACTGATGATATTCCTGAGGAGCTGCACATGGGGTTGCCCAGCTAATATCTACCAAAAGGAAGTCTCTAGAGAGTTTAGAGATTGAAGGAGAAATATTAATTGAAATTAAAGGAAAAATAATTGAAAATTCATGATATGTATAAAAAGGCAGCTGTAGGGATAGTAATTTCCCCACTACTGCCATTCAGAAATGATCATAAGACTACTACATATATGGAGGTAGCAGAGGCAGTGGTAATGCTGAATCATCATGCTGCGGTATTATCTCCACACTCTCTTACATTATACAGACACTGTAAATGCCACCTGTATTCAGTTGATGGCACTCAGAGGGTAGTAGTGATTTCCCTTCAGCTGCTCTGTTCTATTAAGTGAATTGCTCCCGCTCATGATATTATGAATCTATGCACAGCCATGCGCTATTTGCTTCTGTAATTTTACTTTAGAAGTTGCTCTACTCTTGCTCATAAAGGGAGCAGTTTGGTTAATAGACATATAAAGGAATTACTTATAATGTGAATAGGTTCATAAAGTATGTATGGTTTCTACAGGTGCAGTATTACTGCCCTGCCTTTATGCAGCATCTGGTAGGTAATAGAGCATAAGAACCTTAAGTGTAAAGTGATCACATATCTGCATCTGCTAACAATACTTCTCAGGCATTTTATTAAATCATTAATTGCAACTGTATGATATTTTTAATCATTACTTTAAATCTCCAGTCTACCACCAATGTAAGAGCCATATAAATTAGACTGGTGTTGGTCACCTGTCCATCCCTATAACTAGAGATTAGTGAATTTTTCAATAATTCGGTTCGCTGAATGTTTTTGGAAAAACATCCGAATAAAATTGTGGCGAATTACGTTAAACGGCTGTAGAAAGAGGTTAAAAATTGTAGTTAGGTGAGTGATGACAGCCGGGGAGAGGGACTGGAGGAGGTGTGATGGAATAGGATCACTGCTACAGGTTGTGGATCGAGAAGAAGAGAGAAGCCTGGAGACTTCTTCCTCTGTTATAGGATCAAAAGAGGAGAGAGAGCATTTGGAGGGAGGAGGATTGAAATTATTTGGGGGCTATTTCCTTCCTGATACTTCCAATCTGGTCTCTGAAGTAAGTGGCCATGCCATCAGCGCAGAGGTCAGTGACAGGTTCTGGAACTTTAGGGCTTAGAAGGGAATGAAAAGTGTCAAAGAGTCGTTTTGGGTTATTTGAGAGTGAGGAGATGAGAGAGGTAAAGTACTTTTGTTTGGCAATGTTGAGAGCCGAATTATGTTTTGAGCATACATTTATAATGGAGGAAGTCTGCTGATATTCATGTTTTTCTCCATAAGCGTTATGCACATCTGGAGCAGCGCTGTAGAAAACGTGTTTCAGGTGTGTGCCAGTTTTTCTGTGTTCTTTGCAGAGAGGGACGGATTGATATTGGATCAACTTCATCTAGGGTGGTTTCGAGGGTCTGGTTGTAATGATTGGCAGCCAAGTCTGCACAGGGGAGGGAAGTGATTAGGGGAGGGGTAATTGTTTGGTGTTAATAAGTTGCTGGGAGTTAATGGTGTGTAGGATTCTGTAAGTGTGAAAAGTAGGATTGCTATGAGAAAAGTGAGAGGTCTTTATGTTAATTGAAAGAAGACTGTAGTCAGAAAGTGGGAAGGATAAGTTACAAAAGTTTGAGACTGAGCAATGACGGAAGAAGACTATATCAAGTATATTGCCCTGTTCATGCGTGGCAGAGGAAGTCAGTTGTGATAGTCCAAGAGAGGAGGTAAAAGAAAGAAAGTGAGTGGCTGCTGGGGAGATAGGATCATCAATGGGTATATTAAAATCACCCATAATAAGAGTTTGTGATTCAGAAGATAGGAAGTGAGGGAGCCAAGCTTCAAAGTGATCCAGAAATTGGTGGGGGGAGCTTGGGGGACGATAGACAACTGCAACTCTCAAGGGACATGGATAAAAGAGTCTAATGGTGTGAACCTCAAAAGAGGGGAATGTGAGAGTGGTATGCCTACTCCTTCACTGTGCCTGTCATTAGGGATGAGCGAACTCGAACTGTATAGTTCGGGTTCGTACCGAATTTTGGGGTGTCCGTGACACGGACCCGAACCCGGACATTTTCGTAAAAGTCCGGGTTCGGGTTCGGTGTTCGTCGCTTTCTTCGCGCTTTTGTGACGCTTTCTTGGCGCTTTTTGAAAGGCTGCAAAGCAGCCAATCAACAAGCGTCATACTACTTGCCCCAAGAGGCCATCACAGCCATGCCTACTATTGGCATGGCTGTGATTGGCCAGAGCACCATGTGACCCAGCCTCTATTTAAGCTGGAGTCACATAGCGCCGCCCGTCACTCTGCTCTGATTAGCGTAGGGAGAGGTTGCGGCTGCGACAGTAGGGCGAGATTAGGCAGATTAACTCCTCCAAAGGACTTGATTAACTGATCGATCTGCAGCTGTGGATCATTGAGCTGCTGATCCTCAATTGCTCACTGTTTTTAGGCTGCCCAGACCGTTTGTCAGTCACATTTTTCTGGGGTGATCGGCGGCCATTTTGTGTCTTGTGGTGCGCCAGCACAAGCTGCGACCAAGTGCATTTAACCCTCAATGGTGTGGTTGTTTTTTGGCTAAAGCCTACATCAGGGTGAAGCTGTCACACCAAGTGCATTTAACCAGCAATAGTCTGTTTATTTTTTGGCCATATACTACATCAGGGGCAAGCTGCGCCTGTCACCAAGTGCATTTAACCCTCAATGGTGCGTTTGTTTTTTGGCTAAAGCCTACATCAGGGTGAAGCTGTCACACCAAGTGCATTTAACCAGCAATAGTCTGTTTATTTTTTGGCCATATACTACATCAGGGGCAAGCTGCGCCCGTCACCAAGTGCATTTAACCCTCAGTAGTGTGGTTGGTCAAGCTATCACACCAAGTGCATTTAACCAGCAATAGTCTGTTCATTTTTTGGCCATATACTAAATCAGGGGCAAGCTGCGCCCGTCACCAAGTGCATTTAACCAGCAATAGTCTGTTCATTTTTTGGCCATATACTACATCAGGGGCAAGCTGCGCCCGTCACCAAGTGCATTTAACCCTCAGTAGTGTGGTTGGTCAAGCTGTGACACCAAGTGCATTTAACCAGCAATAGTCTGTTCATTTTTTGGCCATATACTACATCAGGGGCAAGCTGCGCCCATCACCAAGTGCATTTAACCAGCAATAGTGTGGTTATTTTTTGGCCATATCCCAGTCTAATTCTGTCACTAAATCCATACCGGTCACCCAGCGCCTAAATACTAGGACTCAAATTTATATCCCGCTAAATCTCTCGTTACCGCTGTCCTGTTGTGGCTGGGAAAGTTATTTAGTGTCCGTCAAAGCACATTTTTTGTTCTGGGTTGAAATACAATTCCCAATTTAGCAATTTAAAAATTTAGTGGTTTCTGCTGTATCAGAGCTATTTGAAATCTATCCCTAAAAGGGTATATAATATTCAAGGTGCACATAGGGTCATTCAGAATAACTTCACACACCCGCTACTGTGCATTTCCAAGTCTAATTCTGTCACTAAACCCATACCTGTCACCCAGCGCCTAAATACTAGGCCTCAAATTCATATCCAGCTAAATCTGTCGTTAGTGCTGTAGCTGGGCGAGTTATTTAGTGTCCGTTCAAGCACATTTCTTGTTCTGGGTTGAAATACAATTCCCAATTTAGCAATTTCATAATTTAGTGGTTTCTGCTATATCAGAGCTATTTGAAATCTATCCCTAAAAGGGTAGATCATATTGAAGGTGCACATAGGGACATTCAGAATAACTTCACACACCCGCTACTGTGCATTTCCAAGTCTAATTCTGTCACTAAACCCATACCTGTCACCCAGCGCCTAAATACTAGGCCTCAAATTTATATCCAGCTAAATCTGTCCTTAGTGCTGTAGCTGGGCGAGTTATTTAGTGTCCGTTCAAGCACATTTCTTGTTCTGGGTTGAAATACAATTCCCAATTTAGCAATTTCATAATTTAGTGGTTTCTGCTATATCAGAGCTATTTGAAATCTATCCCTAAAAGGGTAGATCATATTGAAGGTGCACATAGGGACATTCAGAATAACTTCACACACCCGCTACTGTGCATTTCCAAGTCTAATTCTGTCACTAAACCCATACCTGTCACCCAGCGCCTAAATACTAGGCCTCAAATTTATATCCAGCTAAATCTGTCCTTAGTGCTGTAGCTGGGCGAGTTATTTAGTGTCCGTTCAAGCACATTTCTTGTTCTGGGTTGAAATACAATTCCCAATTTAGCAATTTCATAATTTAGTGGTTTCTGCTATATCAGAGCTATTTGAAATCTATCCCTAAAAGGGTATATAATATTCAAGGTGCACATTGGGTCATTCAGAATAACTTCACACACACCCGCTACTGTGTATTTCCAAGTCTAATTCTGTCACTAAACCCATACCTGTCACCCAGCGCCTAAATACTAGGCCTCAAATTTATATCCTGCTAAATCTCTCGTTACCGCTGTCCTGTTGTGGCTGGGAAAGTTATTTAGTGTCCGTCAAAGCACATTTTTTGTTCTGGGTTGAAATACAATTCCCAATTTAGCAATTTCATAATTTAGTGGTTTCTGCTATATCAGAGCTATTTGAAATCTATCCCTAAAAGGGTATATAATATTCAAGGTGCACATTGGGTCATTCAGAATAACTTCACACACACACGCTTCTGTGCATTTCCAAGTCTAATTCTGTCACTAAATCCATACCGGTCACCCAGCGCCTAAATACTAGGCCTCAAATTTATATCCCGCTGAATTTGAATACAATACATTGGGCCAAATAATATATTTGTTGTTGTGGTGAACCATAACAATGAGAAAAACATCTAGTAAGGGACGCGGACGTGGACATGGTCGTGGTGGTGTTAGTGGACCCTCTGGTGCTGGGAGAGGACGTGGCCGTTCTGCCACATCCACACGTTCTAGTGTACCAACTACCTCAGGTCCCAGTAGCCGCCAGAATTTACAGCGATATATGGTGGGGCCCAATGCCGTTCTAAGGATGGTAAGGCCTGAGCAGGTACAGGCATTAGTCAATTGGGTGGCCGACAGTGGATCCAGCACGTTCACATTATCTCCCACCCAGTCTTCTGCAGAAAGCGCACAGATGGCGCCTGAAAACCAACCCCATCAGTCTGTCACATCACCCCCATGCATACCAGGGAAACTGTCTCAGCCTCAAGTTATGCAGCAGTCTCTTATGCTGTTTGAAGACTCCGCTGGCAGGGTTTCCCAAGGGCATCCACCTAGCCCTTCCCCAGCGGTGAAAGACATAGAATGCACTGACGCACAACCACTTATGTTTCCTGATGATGAGGACATGGGAATACCACCTCAGCATGTCTCTGATGATGACGAAACACAGGTGCCAACTGCTGCGTCTTTCTGCAGTGTGCAGACTGAACAGGAGGTCAGGGATCAAGACTGGGTGGAAGACGATGCAGGGGACGATGAGGTCCTAGACCCCACATGGAATGAAGGTCGTGCCACTGACTTTCACAGTTCGGAGGAAGAGGCAGTGGTGAGACCGAGCCAACAGCGTAGCAAAAGAGGGAGCAGTGGGCAAAAGCAGAACACCCGCCGCCAAGAGACTCCGCCTGCTACTGACCGCCGCCATCTGGGACCGAGCACCCCAAAGGCAGCTTCAAGGAGTTCCCTGGCATGGCACTTCTTCAAACAATGTGCTGACGACAAGACCCGAGTGGTTTGCACGCTGTGCCATCAGAGCCTGAAGCGAGGCATTAACGTTCTGAACCTGAGCACAACCTGCATGACCAGGCACCTGCATGCAAAGCATGAACTGCAGTGGAGTAAACACCTTAAAACCAAGGAAGTCACTCAGGCTCCCCCTGCTACCTCTTCTGCTGCTGCCGCCTCGGCCTATTCTGCTGCTGCCGCCTCGGCCTCTTCCTCCGCCTCTGGAGGAACGTTGGCACCTGCCGCCCAGCAAACAGGGGATGTACCACCAACACCACCACCACCACCTCCGTCACCAAGCGTCTCAACCATGTCACACGCCAGCGTTCAGCTCTCCATCTCACAAACATTTGATAGAAAGCGTAAATTCCCACCTAGCCACCCTCGATCCCTGGCCCTGAATGCCAGCATTTCTAAACTACTGGCCTATGAAATGCTGTCATTTAGGCTGGTGGACACAGACAGCTTCAAACAGCTCATGTCGCTTGCTGTCCCACAGTATGTTGTTCCCAGCCGGCACTACTTCTCCAAGAGAGCCGTGCCTTCCCTGCACAACCAAGTATCCGATAAAATCAAGTGTGCACTGCGCAACGCCATCTGTAGCAAGGTCCACCTAACCACAGATACGTGGACCAGTAAGCACGGCCAGGGACGCTATATCTCCCTAACTGCACACTGGGTAAATGTAGTGGCAGCTGGGCCCCAGGCGGAGAGCTGTTTGGCGCACGTCCTTCCGCCGCCAAGGATCGCAGGGCAACATTCTTTGCCTCCTGTTGCCACCTCCTCCTTCTCGGCTTCCTCCTCCTCTTCTTCCACCTGCTCATCCAGTCAGCCACACACCTTCACCACCAACTTCAGCACAGCCCGGGGTAAACGTCAGCAGGCCATTCTGAAACTCATATGTTTGGGGGACAGGCCCCACACCGCACAGGAGTTGTGGCGGGGTATTGAACAACAGACCGACGAGTGGTTGCTGCCGGTGAGCCTCAAGCCCGGCCTGGTGGTGTGTGATAATGGGCGAAATCTCGTTGCAGCTCTGGGACTAGCCAATTTGACGCACATCCCTTGCTTGGCGCATGTGCTGAATTTGGTGGTGCAGAAGTTCATTCACAACTACCCCGACATGTCAGAGCTGCTGCATAAAGTGCGGGCCGTCTGTTCGCGCTTCCGGCGTTCACATCCTGCTGCTGCTCGCCTGTCTGCGCTACAGCGTAACTTCGGCCTTCCCGCTCACCGCCTCATATGCGACGTGCCCACCAGGTGGAACTCCACCTTGCACATGCTGGACAGACTGTGCGAGCAGCAGCAGGCCATAGTGGAGTTTCAGCTGCAGCACGCACGGGTCAGTCGCACTACAGAACAGCACCACTTCACCACCAATGACTGGGCCTCCATGCGAGACCTGTGTGCCCTGTTGCGCTGTTTCGAGTACTCCACCAACATGGCCAGTGGCGATGACACCGTTATCAGCGTTACAATACCACTTCTATGTCTCCTTGAGAAAACACTTAGGGCGATGATGGAAGAGGAGGTGGCCCAGGAGGAGGAGGAGGAGGAGGAAGAGGGGTCATTTTTAGCACTTTCAGGCCAGTCTCTTCGAAGTGACTCAGAGGGAGGTTTTTGGCAACAGCAGAGGCCAGGTACAAATGTGGCCAGCCAGGGCCCACTACTGGAGGACGAGGAGGACGAGGATGAGGAGGAGGTGGAGGAGGATGAGGATGAAGCATGGTCACAGCGGGGTGGCACCCAACGCAGCTCGGGTCCATCACTGGTGCGTGGCTGGGGGGAAAGGCAGGACGATGACGATACGCCTCCCACAGAGGACAGCTTGTCCTTACCCCTGGGCAGCCTGGCACACATGAGCGACTACATGCTGCAGTGCCTGCGCAACGACAGCAGAGTTGCCCACATTTTAACCTGTGCGGACTACTGGGTTGCCACCCTGCTGGATCCACGCTACAAAGACAATGTGCCCACCTTACTTCCTGCACTGGAGCGTGATAGGAAGATGCGCGAGTACAAGCGCACGTTGGTAGACGCGCTACTGAGAGCATTCCCAAATGTCACAGGGGAACAAGTGGAAGCCCAAGGCCAAGGCAGAGGAGGAGCAAGAGGTCGCCAAGGCAGCTGTGTCACGGCCAGCTCCTCTGAGGGCAGGGTTAGCATGGCAGAGATGTGGAAAACTTTTGTCAACACGCCACAGCTAACTGCACCACCACCTGATACGCAACGTGTTAGCAGGAGGCAACATTTCACTAACATGGTGGAACAGTACGTGTGCACACCCCTCCACGTACTGACTGATGGTTCGGCCCCATTCAACTTCTGGGTCTCTAAATTGTCCACGTGGCCAGAGCTAGCCTTTTATGCCTTGGAGGTGCTGGCCTGCCCGGCAGCCAGCGTTTTGTCTGAACGTGTATTCAGCACGGCAGGGGGCGTCATTACAGACAAACGCAGCCGCCTGTCTACAGCCAATGTGGACAAGCTGACGTTCATAAAAATGAACCAGGCATGGATCCCACAGGACCTGTCCGTCCCTTGTCCAGATTAGACATTAACTACCTCCCCATAACCATATATTATTGGACTCCAGGGCACTTCCTCATTCAATCCTATTTTTATTTTCATTTTACCATTATATTGCGAGGCTACCCAAAGTTGAATGAACCTCTCCTCTGCCTGTGTGCTAGGCCTAAATATATGCCAATGGACTGTTGCAGTGGTGGCTGACATGAAGCCTGATTCTCTGCTATGACATGCAGACTAATTCTCTGCTGACATGAAGCCAGATTGTCTGTTACGGGACCTCTCTCCTCTGCCTGGGTGCTGGGCCTAAATTTATGACAATGGACTGTTGCAGTGGTGGCTGACGTGAAGCCTGATTCTCTGCTATGACATGCAGACTGATTCTCTGCTGACATGAAGCCAGATTGTCTGTTACGGGACCTCTCTGCTCTGCCTGTGTGCTAGGCCTAAATATATGCCAATGGACTGTTGCAGTGGTGGGTGACGTGAAGCCTCATTCTCTGCTATGACATGCAGACTGATTCTCTGCTGACATGAAGCCAGATCGTCTGTTACGGGACCTCTCTGCTCTGCCTGTGTGCTAGGCCTAAATATATGCCAATGGACTGTTGCAGTGGTGGGTGACGTGAAGCCTCATTCTCTGCTATGACATGCAGACTGATTCTCTGCTGTCATGAAGCCAGATTGTCTGTTACGGGACCTCTCTGCTCTGCCTGTGTGCTAGGCCTAAATATATGCCAATGGACTGTTGCAGTGGTGGGTGACGTGAAGCCTCATTCTCTGCTATGACATGCAGACTGATTCTCTGCTGACATGAAGCCAGATTGTCTGTTACGGGACCTCTCTCCTCTGCCTGTGTGCTAGGCCTAAATATATGCCAATGGACTGTTGCAGTGGTGGCTGACGTGAATCCTCATTCTCTGCTATGACATGCAGACTGATTCTCTGCTGACATGAAGCCAGATCGTCTGTTACGGGACCTCTCTCCTCTGCCTGTGTGCTAGGCCTAAATATATGCCAATGGACTGTTGCAGTGGTGGCTGACGTGAAGCCTCATTCTCTGCTATGACATGCAGACTAATTCTCTGCTGACATGAAGCCAGATTGTCTGTTACGGGACCTCTCTCCTCTGCCTGGGTGCTGGGCCTAAATTTATGACAATGGACTGTTGCAGTGGTGGCTGACGTGAAGCCTGATTCTCTGCTATGACATGCAGACTGATTCTCTGCTGACATGAAGCCAGATCCTCTGTTACGGGACCTCTCTCCTCTGCCTGGGTGCTGGGCCTAAATTTATGACAATGGACTGTTGCAGTGGTGGCTGACGTGAAGCCTGATTCTCTGCTATGACATGCAGACTGATTCTCTGCTGTCATGAAGCCAGATTGTCTGTTACGGGACCTCTCTGCTCTGCCTGTGTGCTAGGCCTAAATATATGCCAATGGACTGTTGCAGTGGTGGGTGACGTGAAGCCTCATTCTCTGCTATGACATGCAGACTGATTCTCTGCTGACATGAAGCCAGATTGTCTGTTACGGGACCTCCCTCCTCTGCCTGGGTGCTGGGCCTAAATATATGCCAATGGACTGTTGCAGTGGTGGCTGACGTGAAGCCTCATTCTCTGCTATGACATGCAGACTAATTCTCTGCTGACATGAAGACAGATTCTCTGTTACGGGACCTCCCTCCTCTGCCTGGGTGCTGGGCCTAAATATATGCCAATGGACTGTTGCAGTGGTGGCTGACGTGAAGCCTCATTCTCTGCTATGACATGCAGACTGATTCTCTGCTGACATGAAGCCAGATTCTCTGTTACGGGACCTCTCTCCTCTGCCTGTGTGTGTGCTGGGCCTAAATATATGCCAATGGACTGTTGCAGTGGTGGCTGACGTGAAGCCTCATTCTCTGCTATGACATGCAGACTGATTCTCTGCTGACATGAAGCCAGATTCTCTGTTACGGGACCTCTCTCCTCTGCCTGTGTGTGTGCTGGGCCTAAATATATGCCAATGGACTGTTGCAGTGGTGGCTGACGTGAAGCCTCATTCTCTGCTATGACATGCAGACTAATTCTCTGCTGACATGAAGACAGATTCTCTGTTACGGGACCTCTCTCCTCTGCCTGTGTGTGTGCTGGGCCTAAATATATGCCAATGGACTGTTGCAGTGGTGGCTGACGTGAAGCCTCATTCTCTGCTATGACATGCAGACTGATTCTCTGCTGACATGAAGCCAGATTCTCTGTTACGGGACCTCTCTCCTCTGCCTGTGTGTGTGCTGGGCCTAAATATATGCCAATGGACTGTTGCAGTGGTGGCTGACGTGAAGCCTCATTCTCTGCTATGACATGCAGACTGATTCTCTGCTGACATGAAGCCAGATTCTCTGTTACGGGACCTCTCTCCTCTGCCTGTGTGTGTGCTGGGCCTAAATATATGCCAATGGACTGTTGCAGTGGTGGCTGACGTGAAGCCTCATTCTCTGCTATGACATGCAGACTAATTCTCTGCTGACATGAAGACAGATTCTCTGTTACGGGACCTCCCTCCTCTGCCTGGGTGCTGGGCCTAAATATATGCCAATGGACTGTTGCAGTGGTGGCTGACGTGAAGCCTCATTCTCTGCTATGACATGCAGACTAATTCTCTGCTGACATGAAGACAGATTCTCTGTTACGGGACCTCTCTCCTCTGCCTGGGTGCCGGGGCCTAAATATCTGAGAATGGACTGTTCCAGTGGTTGGTGACGGGAAGCCAGATTCTCTGCTATGGAACCTCTCTCCAATTGATTTTGGTTAATTTTTATTTATTTAATTTTTATTTTAATTCATTTCCCTATCCACATTTGTTTGCAGGGGATTTACCTACATGTTGCTGCCTTTTGCAGCCCTCTAGCTCTTTCCTGGGCTGTTTTACAGCCTTTTTAGTGCCGAAAAGTTCGGGTCCCCATTGACTTCAATGGGGTTCGGGTTCGGGACGAAGTTCGGATCGGGTTCGGATCCCGAACCCGAACATTTCCGGGATGTTCGGCCGAACTTCTCGAACCCGAACATCCAGGTGTTCGCTCAACTCTACCTGTCATCAGGTCTGTGGGTATGGGAGAAGTTAAGTCCACCATAGGATAGGGCAGCAGGGGAAGCAGTGTCAGAGAGTTGAAGCCAGGTTTCTGTAAGGGCTAGAAAGTTCAGAGACTGCATACTGCCACGCTGTGTCTGGGTCTTCTGCCTCATCTTCCTCATCGCCTGTAGCTCCTCTGCCTGCACCTGTGTAGAAAAACCACCCATTTCACTACACATTGCTTGTGCTCCAATCTTCTCCTCCTCCTGCAGTTCGGCCCCCACAGGGCTCATGTGGCTGTGAGATCTAGTCATCACGTCTCCAGTACCCTGACCAGTCAGATTTACCAGCATCTGTTCCAGGACATGAAGCAGTGGAATGACATTGTTCATCCCGTAGTCCTGGCGACTGAAAAATAACAAGGCCTCCTCAAGAGGGCCTGAGCAAACGGCAGGTGTCACGCATGAGCTGCCAATGGCTGACATCAAAGTTACACAGGGGAGTACTCCTGTCTGCTTGGATCATCAGGAAATTGTTTATGGCCTTTCTCTGTTCGTTCAGTCAGTCGAACATATGGAGGGTGGAATTCCAACGGGTGGAAACGTCGCATATCAGCCTATGTTGGGGGATGTCGTTCTGCCACTGCAGCTCAAGGAGGGTGTGCTTTGCGGTGTATGAGTGGCTGAAGTGCATGCAAAGTTTCTTTGCCATTTATAGGATGTGCAAATAGGTGGAAGACTTCAGGAACAGCTTGACAACCAGATTGAACACGTGTGCCATGCAGGGCATATGGCTCAGCCCTCCTTGACACAGCGCCGACACCACGTTCTTCCTGTTGTCGGTCACCATGTTTCCGATCTGATTTTCAATTGTCGCGGAGAAAGCCAGGAACCATTTTCTTGCTGAAGGACATGAAACAGTTCCTCCCCTGTGTGACTCAGTTCGCCCAGGCAAACAAGGTGCAGAACAGCGTGACACCACCGTGCCCTGCACATGTGGTATTCTGGAGGGGCACTGTGAATTGTCCCTGTAGTGGAGGCTGAGGACACGATGGAGGATGCGGAAGCGGCATCACCTGGCCAAGTTGCTGGTGTGGCTGTGCAGGAACCATAAGCACACATTGGGCCGTAAAGGGCATGTATTGTACCTGACCGTAGTTACAGCTCCACGCGTCTGCACTGCAGTGCACTTTGGCAGACATCGACAGGTTCAAGGACTGGCCCACCTTCTGTTCTACATACGTGTGCAGGGCTGGTACTGCCTTTTTGGCAAAGAAATGACGGCTTGGGTCTCTCCACCTCAGCTCGGCAAAAAGCCATCTGTACTCTGAAAGGTGCAGAGTCCACCACTTGTAAAGGGAGGGACTGCAGCACCATCAACTTGGACAAGAGCATGTTTAGTTTCTGCTCTGTTGGATGAGTGCACGCATACTGTTGTCTCTTGGCAATCGCTTCGGTGATCGATTGCTGACAGAATGACTGACGAGGAGTAGGAGCATCAGGACCAGCAAATAATGGGAAGGACTTACAGCTACCTTCGGCTGAGGTGGTGGAGCCTTGACTGCCTGAAACTGGGTGCATGCCACTGGGTGATGGAGAGATTGCTGCGGCAGGCTGGACCACCACATCAGAGCCACGGTTCTCCCAGGCCACTTTATGGTGACACTGCATATGTTGATGCAGGGCAGTGGTACCAACATTGACACCCTGGCCACGCTTCACCTTCTGCCCACAGATTCTACAAATGGCCATGTTCACCTGCTCTGGCGGCTTAACAAAAATCTGCCACACTGCCGAGTAGGTGATTTTACCCCCGACACTATGCACTGACTGACTGATACTGCTGCTGCCCCCTTGAACCCCTGCACCACTACTTCCCAGGCAGGTAAGCTCCCATGAAGCATGTGGTCTACCTCGGACACGTTTGGCTACTGACCTTCCACTGCTGCCACCCTGCTGAATCCCGCCCACGATAGCGACTTGCTGGCTCATGGGCAAGCTGCCACCCTTTTCTCCCGATGATGATGAAGCCCCTTCGTCACCTGGCTGCCAAGTGTGATTAGCTACATCATCATTATCATCGAGTAGTGTCTGCACATCACTGATATCCTCCTCAACTGTCTCTGGGTCAAAAGCCTGATCTCTTGCAACACCAGCTCCCACGCCACTCTCCTCATACTTACTTGTCCACCTAGTGGAGGAAGCGGTGGATGTCTCCTCCAGATCTTGTCTGGGCAGTAGCTGTTGATTGCCCTCTAGTAGCTCTTTCTCACTGAAAAGTGGAGCAGAGCCGACTGCATATAATACTTCTCACGGTGAGGTAAATGAAAATGACAGAGGAAGTTTCAGGATAGGTGGGGGCACAGGGCAAGCTCCCAGATCATGCCAACTAAGCATTGTTTCAGGGGAACCGACCGACTCTTGGCTGGGGGTGTCTGATGTCACTTAGAACAAAGTGGATGATGGTCAAGACACAACCGCTACATGACACCAGGAGCTCAGGCCTCTTGCTGCGACCCCTGCCTCCATGCCTCAGGCCCTCTGTTGCTCCAGAAACATTTAGGCCTCTGCCACTCCCGTGTACAGGGTCTGGCACTTCTCTGTCTGACATACTGTTATATCAAATAACCAAATGTTAGATCAAATATATTTTTATTTCTCCACTAATACACGGAAAAATCTGCACCGCTGAAGGCCCTTATTGTTTTCAACTTTTATACAACACAGCCTTTTCAACAGATAAGTGCAACACAGAATGGCAAATATTTTTTTAATTTCGCCACTAATACATGGCAAGCAGTGCGGTAGAATATATCACTGCACAGCAGAACAGCAATTAGGCTGTAACTTTTTTCTACTTTTACACAACACTACAGGCTTTTCAACAGATAAGTGCAATGCAGGAACGTGAATATATTTTTATTTCGTCAAGAATACATGGCAAACAGGTCTGTAGAATATATCACTGCACAGCAGAACAGCAATTAGGCCCTAATTTTTTCGACTTTTACACAACAAAAAAAAAGGCTTTTCAACAGATAAGTGCAACGCTGGAAGGCAAATTTATTTTTTTCGCCACTAATACATAGCAAACAGGGTTTTAGAATATATCACTGCACAGCAGAACGGCAATTAGGCCGTCATTTTTTTCTACTTTTACACAACACAAAAGGCTTTTCAAAAGATAAGTGCAACGCAGAATGGTGAATATATTTTTATTTTGCCACTTATACATGGCAAAAAGGGCTTAACATATAACTGCACCACACAAGAGCAAATAAGACATACTGTTGAAATATTTATTTGTAATAAACCCTGTTAATGGCTGTATCAAACAGCACTTGCACCCCAATAACAAGAACGGTTTCCTGGAATTACAGAGCTGTATAATGGCAACTTGGATCCCCAGTCAGTGCAGGAATGTTCCTGTTACCCAGTCTGTAACTTCCCCTACTGAACCCTGTTCTACATAAATGCTGTGGAATGATTCCTCCCTATCCTTCCCCTGCACTTATAAATAGTTTTTTCACCACAATCTAGTTTTAATGCCTGTATGAAACAGCACTTGCACCCCAATAACAAGAATGGTTTGCTGGAATGACAGAGCTGTATAATGGCAATTTGGATTCAGAGTCAGTGCAACAAGGGGTAACAGGATTGTTCCTATTACACAGTCAACCTCCACTACTGGTAAATGACAGAATATAAGATGGCTGCCGCTATTTATAGGGCTGTGACATAACAGGGCTGGCTGGCTTCTGATTGGCTGCATGCATTATGGCTGATCCCGCCTTCTCAGAGTTCCTTTCTCCATGTCCTCACATTATGATTGAAAAATGTGATTCGTTACCACAAAGCGTGAGGAAATTTGCCTTCAGTGCAATCAAATTTTTTTGTTTGTTTATTGTGAAAGGCCGGAGCCTGTTGGAGGCTCCAATGTCTTTTACGGGTATATTCCAGTGTAGGCTGCAGGTGGCAGCACTACATTGGAATAAACTGATGGTGTCATTTATCAAACAGGTATAAAGTAGAACTTGCCGATAGCAACCAGTCAGATTTGCTTTCCAAAGAAACTGTCAAAAGTAAAAAGTGAAATCTGATTGGTTGCTATGGGCAACTAAGCCAGTTTCACTTTACACCAGTTTGATATGACAGATAGAAGAGGCAATTTGACGATTGCAAAAAGTAAAAAAAAGAAAAATATTTTAAAAATACAAATAAGATGAATAAAAATAATTTAAAATAAAACCCCTTTAGGGCTCTTTCACACTTGCGTTGTTCTGTTCCGGCATAGAGTTCCATTGTCGGTGCTCTATGCCGGAAGAATCCTGATCAGGATTATCCCCATGCATTCTGAATGGAGAGAAATCCATTCAGGATGCATCAGAATGTCTTCAGTTCCGGACCGGAACATTTTTTGGCCGGAGAAAATACCGCAGCATGCTGCGCTTTTTGCTCCGGCCAAAAATCCTGAACACTTGCCGCAAGGCCGGATCCGGAATTAATGCCCATTGAAAGGCATTAATCCGGATCCGGCCTTAAGCTAAACGTCGTTTTGGCGCATTACCGGATCCGACGTTTAGCTTTTTCTGAATGGTTACCATGGCTGCCAGGACGCTAAAGTCCTGTTTTCCATGGTAAAGTGTAGTGGGGAGCGGGAGAGCCGTATACTTACCGTCCGTGCTGCTCCCGGGGCGCTTCAGAGTGGCGTCAAGGAGCCCCACGCGCCTGGATGACGTGATCACATGGACACGTGATCCATGCGCATAAGGCTCTCTGACGTCATTCTGGAGAGCCCCGGGAGCTGCACGGCCAGTAAGTATACTGCTCCCCCCTACTACTATGGCAACCAGGACTTTAATAGCGTCCTGGCTGCCCTAGTAACACTGAACGCATTTTGAAGACTGGTCCGTCTTCAAATGCTTTCAGTTCACTTGCGTTTTTCCGGATCCGGCGTGTAATTCCGGCAAGTGGAGTACACGACGGATCCGGAAAACGCAAGTGTGAAAGAGCCTACACTGAATAAAAATAAACAATATAAAAATAAACATCATATCCTTTGCCACATCCAAAACTGCCCATACTATTAAAATGTCAAAATGTGTCTCCAATGCATCAAATTCCCATTTTTTTTGTCACTTCATATCCCCCCAAAAAATTGAACAAAAGTTATATGCACTCCAAAATGGTATCGGTAGAAACTACAGATCACCCCCAAAAACAAGCCCTCACACAGTTCCTTAGACTGGAGTTCACAATTATGGAGTTATGGAGGTCACAATATGAAAATAAAAAATATATTTCTTCATTATTTATTTATTTATTTGCTTCTTTATATATTTTTTGAGTATTAAAACACAAAAAAATTATATAAATGTGGAATTGCTGTAATTGTACTGATTCATATAATGAAGGGCATGGGTCAGTTTTGCGGCATAGGGAACGCATAAAAATATATATATGCAGCAATGGAAAAATAAAAATGTTATGGGTTTAGGAAGGCAGGGAGTGAAAAACAAAAGCTAACCCCCAAAGGGGTTAAAAAATATATTTTTAAAAAAGCATACATTATGCAATAAGTATACAGGAATTAAAATTATATGAAAAGAAACTTGAATTGTTTCTGAAAAAAAACAAAAAATGAAAAAAAAAAAACACATCGATGGCCCAACAAATAAGATTGCAAAATCATTTTTTTTTTTTTTTACTATTCTGAAAAACGCCTAAATTTGGGATATTTCAGATGCCGATGGCTGCACAACAGTTACTTGCATCGCTATTTGAAACTTCGCCCCCTCATGCCAGGTCTAAAATGATGTGCGTGGCATGTGCAGGGAAGGGGAGGGGCCAGAAGACCTATCTCATTCATGATTTTCTACGCCTGTTTCAGACTTAGAAAATGGTCTAAATGCAAGACAGCTAGGAAATTGTCTTACATTTAGAACTGGCTCTAGAAGCAGCAAGGTTATGGCGCCTCTTCATAACTTAGGCGGAACCACTGCCAGCTATGGGCCTTTATTAGGACCGGCATCTAAAACGCTGGTCTTAATAAATGTGCCCCATATTCTATAAACTAATGCTTTTGAAAATTGTCTAAACTCAGTTTGCTCCAAAAAACTGAAATTACCCTAGTCCTGAACAGGTTAGACTCCAGCCAGTGACCCTGCAGCTTTGATTTGCTCTCTTCCCCTTCCCTATGTTCTGGAACCCTACCGCTGTCTGTATATAATGCTACCCTTTCACCAGCAGAGGGCATTGCATGCCTCCAGTCTAAATGTACGTGAGCCTGAGTCAGGGAGAGCTGTAGGAGGAGAAGAGCCAAGGAAGCATTCTGAAGATTTGAGGGCACAAGTGGGAGGTTGCTGATGACGAGAAAACATCTTTTATGTATGGCAAGTTTTAGGCTATTGTCAAATGTGTGGAAATACTTTCAGAACTTCACTTCATCTCTTTTTTTTGTCACTAAACAATGCAGTTATTCATTATAGTACACAAATCCTGAAAAGATCTAGAAATTAAGTGTCCTTGTCTACTTCACCTTCCTTGGTATGACAAAAAAAATAATGGATGCACAATATATCAATATGAGTCAATGGATTTATCTACAATAGATTCTATAAAGTTATGTATAAAGATTAATTTCACAGAATATAGATAAAGTACTACTTAGAGGAAGCTAGGAAAATGCAATGTGTACTTCAAGTTATAAATATATTGTTAAATTAGCGGTTTGACTGGCAATGAACATTTTATTAATCTCATAAAATTACTAATAAAGAGAATAATCCAACAGAATGAGCCTATTATCTAGTACTGCAGGGCGCACATATATTTATAAGCTATTGCTCCTCTAACATTGTCTGCCAATTTCTTGCGCTGCATCAAAATGTAATACAGTACAGAACCAAATTTCTTACCTTTATTCCGAAGTTATGATCCAGATACAACTGCATCCTGTAAAAGCATTGAAGTGAGTTCAGCAAGCCATGTAACACCTTGTCTAGCATCCTAATGTCTGTTCGGTAACTTCAAATTAGTTAGGAACATTTGCAAAATTGCTGTTTATAGTGAACTAAATTTTAAGTATGGAATATTTTTGCCTTTGTAATACAAGAATACCTAAAAATTACAGCTCCAAATATTATGATCTGTGATAATGCTCTAGAAAAAAATAAATGTTATGGGTAGGCAGGGCTGCTGTCAGGCATTTCAGGCTCCATATAGGCAAGTATTGTGCCTCCGCCACTCGCACTCCTTAGGGACAGGACAAAGTAGACTCTTTTTGCAGGGCTCTTCTCTGCTGTAACTGATTAAAAATTTTAACATTTCTTCAATAATTCTAAATATCATATTCTTTTGCATTGCGCCAAACTTTGACCCATGACATATGCATCAGGTGGGAGAGGACAGCCAATTGAGACGCTTCAGCACATGGACACACCCCCACCCTATAACAGAACCCGATCTGGCAGCCATTTTACATTCTGTGTTTTGACAGTGTAAGGAGAAGTTGATTTGTGGAGCATGGAAACCAAACAGCTAATTGGGCCACAAAAGACCTTTTAAGAACTGGTATAGATGTGCTATCGATAGGTGTGATATACTGAGGGTTGTCATATACTTATAATATACTTTCTAACTCAGCTTCTTTCTCCCTTTTTTCCTATTTTCACAGACAAAATGACCCCCATAGCCTCATCAATACAGGTAGTATACCATCACATAAATATAGAGTCATTATTAATAGTTGCCTTTGTAGACCTCTATACATAGTATGTATTATAGAGCCAGTAGTATAATACAATTTATGTAGCATATGGAACATTATCCACGCCTTAAATAATCTCCACGATGCAGCGATTCTTAATATGTGCACTCTTCCAGCCTACAGCGCCTGCGCAGTGGGCCGCGAACTCCGGACCTTCTAAGTCCGACACTGCGAACCAGCACGCATGCGCGAGTGACGTAATTGCTCTTGCGATACCTCGGCAATGGCCGAGGGATGCCGGCGCAAGCGCAGACCTGCCCCAGCTCCCTATGTAAACTCGAAAACACCGCGGGCACAACGAGTCCTCCAGATGCCTCCGATCTCCCGCACTAAGGTTTGTTATCAGCGCTCTATACTACCACTATGCTTGATATTGCTACCATCTCATATTATGTGCGCACTGCCCACAGCTTTGACTGCTGCTCGCGCCTCCTACCAGAGACTCCTGTCCTCTATTACCTACAACTTTGACTCCATCTATTGCCTGTCATCTATCCTTGCTGCTTATTAGCAGCGATCATGGGAACAATGTAAATATGCTTTGATTCACCTCTTGCCCTAACCTATAATATATTTTTCCTCCATCTATTCAGCTGATACGATTGTACTATTTGAAAATGATTCTTTACTTATATAGTGTTAATATATTGTACCGGGATAATATATCGTATCAATATAACTGTGACTTTGACAAACTCTATTATTGTGGCAATCTTTACCATTATGAACAACTGTCTCTACCATAGTATAGTATACTATCTCCATAGGTTAGCCACTAGCCATATTCTGTGATCATATAAGTACCATTAACTATAGCCATAACATGGTAGCCTGTACTTATTGCATATTTTATGACTACTTCCCTATACACAGGTTGCACAATAACCTTAAGAGAAACATGAAGACAATGACCATGAAACTACCTAATATCCACGTTTTGCCAAGTGTCATCCAATTTGCCTTCTTATAATGCACCAATCTATATCCATGTGTTAGGCATCTATTTGAGTCATAATATGTTATGTTTTGTTTTGACTTTTTTTGTACTATATATTGTCCGTTTATGCTGTACTTATGATGTACTAACACGTGATGTACCCATCTTTAGGCCGTGATCAAGGTCCTAGTGGACCGAAACGTTGGCCACTTGCAAAAAGATCCTACTGGGGATGGACAATAAATAAATGCATTAACTTTGAATATCCAAACATTGAGTGCCATGGTTTCTATATATATTCTGCTTAAACTAATAACACACAAAGAATTAAATGTTACCATGTTTTTATTGAACACACCATGTAAACATTCACAGTGCAGGTGGAAAAAGTATGTGAATGCTTAGATTTAACAACTGGTTGAACCTCTTTTGGCAGCAATAACTTCAACCAAACGTTTCCTGTAGTTGCAGATCAGACGTGCACAACGGTCAGGAGTAATTCTTGACCATTCCTCTTTACAGAACTCTTTCAGTTCAGCAATATTCTTGGGATCTGTAAAGTTCGGGTTCATACCGAACTTCAGGATTTTTAGACCTCGGACCTGAAACATTTCCGTAAAAGTTTGGGTTCGGGTTCGGTGCTCGACACTTTCTTGGCACTTTTTTAAAGGCTGCAGAGCAGCCAATCAACAAGCAGTTAACTGTCTGATCTCAAAAGCCATCACAGCCATGGCTACTAATTGCATGGCTGTGATTGGCAAGAGCAGCATGTGACCCAGGCTCTATATAAGCTTGAGTCACGTAGTGCTGCACGTCACTCTGCTGTTACAAGTGTAGGGAGAGGATGCTGTTGGACTTGTGATTTCAGGGAGAGAATAGGAGAGAATCTAACTCAGCGATCTACAAAGTAATAGTTGTGTGGGTGCAGGGCACAATCGTTTTACCCAGCCCTGAGGCCATTGACCCCAAAAAAAAATTGCTTTTATAATTTTGTTAGGTGGGTGGCGGCAGCCATTTTATGCAAGCTCAGTGCACAAGCACTGCATCTGACCTTTTGGGAAATTGCAAATCACCATTTCTTTTTTTTGGGTAAACTACAACATCTTGATTAGTCAGTGTGCAATTTAAGGTAGAAATACACCCATCATTTTCTGTGGTTTGAAAAACACACAATTTTTTATTTTTTTTAAAACAGTATTTTCCAGATCTGCAAGTGTTAAATGCAAGTTAAATATATGCAGCTTTCATATTCTGTTACCAAAAAAACACTTTTTGGGCAATCTAAAACATGTGCAATTTAA
The DNA here is from genome assembly GCF_014858855.1 of Bufo gargarizans. Lineage (NCBI taxonomy): Eukaryota > Metazoa > Chordata > Amphibia > Anura > Bufonidae > Bufo > Bufo gargarizans. The sequence goes on along the minus strand of NC_058081.1, from coordinate 208,511,880 downwards.
GCTAGAAATACACCCATCATTTTCTAGGTTTTTGACAAAAAACACTATTTTTAGGCCTTGCAGCATCAGCATGTGTGAAATTACAGGCTTATATACTGCTGTCATATTCAGTTGTTAAACACTCTTAACCCCTTAGGGACACAGCCTTATTTCACCTTAAGGACCAGGCCATTTTTTTGCAAATCTGACCAGTGTCACTTTAAGTGCTGATAACTTTAAAACACTTTGACTTATCCAGGCCATTCTGAGAATGTTTTTTCGTCACATATTGTACTTCATGACACTGGTAAAATGAAGTTAAAAAAAATTAATTTTTTTGCATAATAAAATACCTAATTTACCCAAAATTTAGACAAATTTGCAAATTTCTAAGTTTCAGTTTCTCTACTTCTGTAATACATAGTAATACCCCCCAAAATTGTGATGGCTTAACATTCCCCACAAGGTAACCAAGAGGTAAGAAACAAATTGGATGATAAATAATTGTTCAGAGGGTATTTTATGGCTGATTTAAGACACGGGTCAAAACCGACCCGTTAACATCATGGATAGTAACAGAAAGCTAACAGAGGAGGGTTAAACCCTTTGAAATAGCGGCCCTCAAAAGTCTAAAGTCAAACACAAATATTATAATTTTAAATGCAGACAAAGGAGGTGGAGTTGTGATCCAAAACGGAGAGGAATACATCAAAGAAGCCCTCAATATACTATCTGATATACCTGCTTGAATGTCCATGTCATCTACAATATGTAGGCCGCACCACTCAAACCCTACGCAACAGATTTAATAAGCATAGGTCAAATATCAAAAATAAATTTATAAAACATAGCGTCTCCAGACACTCAACGGAACAGCACAAGGGTAATGCAGTCGGATTCTCTGACACCTATAGAACAGATCCCAATCCATCTCCAGAAAAACAGCCATTACATCAGACGCCGAGAGATGTACTGGATTTTTTTATTAAACAGCCTCAATCCCTATGGCCTTAACGAGGCATTTGAAATTAATCTATGAAGTCCAAGTATCCAACGTTAGATATATAACAAACAATATGTCCCATACAAATAATAATAAAAAAAAAAAAAAAAAAAAAAATATAGAATAATAAAAAACAAAAATAAAATAATGTACCAAAATATTATAATATATTATGTGCCCTCTGACTACCTTTTAATATACAAGAAAATAACTAGCATCAGGGAAATGATTTTATATCTATATTTATATCCCACTATATTGTATATTTTTATTATAAACAATTCTATTTTATATTCTTACCAATCATGAGTAGTTTTTATATTGATTTTTAGTTAAACAGTGCTATTGGATTTTTTTCATATTACCTATTAATTTTATATACACCCTATTTATCAATTATCTATTGATTATCTGATAATTATGTGATTACCCTTCATTCATTTTTTACCCCTCATTTATAATAATTATGATTTTAGTATGCACTCCAAGCATATGTAATATGCAGAGCTATCCTAAATCAATATACAGAGCTGTAACCCGGTCTATTGAATCCCCTTGATACACCAAGGGCAGAGCTCTTTCATATCACCAAATTGTGGCCTGAAACCAAAGCATTCCCGTTGTCCTGGCAAGGGACCATGTGACCGCAAGGTTGCGATCACATGGTCATGATGTCACAGACCGACACGCCCCCTGGCTGGCAGCCTCCTACAGACAGCAAAGTATTCACACATACAGAGACAGGAGCCCATGGTGATCGGCTTCTCTCCTTCTCCCCCTGCATTTCCATATGAGAGAGAGAGCCGATCACCAGAGGATGCGCATGTCTCCAGTCTGCAGTCCGATCATGTGACCTCCTGCAGTCACATGATGTATATGTGTTAAATACACAGAAATGTCTTTACTTGAAATAAATGTTTGATACTCGTTTTTTATTGAACTTACACAGAATTACATGGGATTACACCATAGTAAGATTTGTATAAACAAAACTGAGATTTGATTAGATTGAGTTTACCTGATGTCTGAAGTGACACCTGCAGGTAACTCCGCCCCTAGGGGGAGGGTCCCAGGTACCCGTTTTTGTTGTTTTTTTTTTTGTTGTTTTTTGTTATTCTGCACCTATAAATATTTTTCTGTTTATTGTAATACTATGAAACCTGATGAAATGGAAGTTTCACTCCCCGAAACGCGTTGTTTCCATTAAAGAAGAACTATCATACTTGTGAGACTGTTTCCATTTGTGGACTTGCGCCGAAGCAGAATTTCTCTCTTCTTGCAATTTTTTCTTTTGTGGGACTGGACATCCCATCAAAAAGCACTCGCAATCTGCGGCTGCAGTTCCGGAAGATAAGTCTCATCACTTTAAAGCCTTCAATAGAGTTGTGCCTAAATTTTGCACAACCAAAAAAGGTGAGCCTTCACAATTCCTATGATATTATCATTGTATCTGTATATACATACTACCCTATTGTGCGCCCCTTTTCTCTCCTATTTCTGTATTCCCCTCATTCATTGAGAGGAATTTAGATTTGTCCAACACACCAAAGATTTGCAAAATGTGGCTTGGTCCTTATGGTGAAAAGTAGCTTGGTCTTGAAGGGATTAAGTAACTTAAGCAGGGAGGAATCTTGACTTCAGATGAAAAAAAAGACAAATATTCTAAAAAACGAATATATTCGATATAGTGCTGAAATGTATATATTAGTTTTTAAGAATATTCGTAATATTCTAAAACAAGAATATATAGCAATATAGCGAATATTCAAAAACAAAAACAAATGTAGAGTAATTTAGCTAATATAGTGCTATAATGTTTTTTTTTAATAGTTGTAATTTTTTTCCAATCTGAACTTCAGATGAGAAAAAATTACAACTATTAGACAAAGAAGATTATAGCACTATATTAGCTAAATTGCTTTATATTAGTTTTTTTTCACTATATTGCTATTTTATTCTTGTCTTAGAATATTCCGAATATTCTAAAAAACTAATATATTCAATATAGTGCTATATATTTGTTTTTTAAAATATTCATAATTTTTCCATCTAAAGTCATGATTCCTTCCTGCTTAAGTTGCTTGTGGACCAATGACTCATTGGCCCACAAGCAGGAAGCAGGGAGGAATCATGTTTTTAGTAGTGATGAGCGGCAGGGGCAATATTAGAATTTGTGATACTTCGCTAATATTTGGGCAAATATTCACAATATATTCGCAAATTCTTTATCTCCATTCATTATTTTCTTGATTGCGAAAATCGGCAACTGAAAGATGTACTATACAAAATTCGCATTATTAAAATTCACATTACGAAAATTTGCAGTCAACACTACTCCTTGTCAAAGATACTGCAGCCTTCTCATTGGCCTGTGAAGGCGTCCGGTTGCCATGGTAACCACCACCTGCTGCCACAACAGAGCAGCGGGTGATGGGGAAGGAGGGGTGCCTCCTCCCTCTGTGATCCTGTAAAGAATATGGGGGTGAAACTGCACAGCAGCCCCCGATGGGAGAGGGAGGGAGCTCCCTCCCTGTTAACCCCTTCCATACAGCGGTCCCTACGGAACGGGGCATGGAAGGGGTTAAACGGCTGACATCACAGCAGAGATGTCAGCCGTTTCAAGCAGAGTGTCAGAAATGTTCTGACACTCTGCTAAAACTGCTCGGCCATCCTGGAAATGAGAGGGGGCGGGTGGGATGATTGTGTGCCCGCCCCCCGCACCACCCCCTGCACAGCCCGCTGACACATAACAATGAGGGTTGCAAGGGGGGGTTAAAAAAGAAAATATCTTTCCATTTGAAGTTTTTGAAACTTCCGAAAGCACTGCAAACCGCAGGTCTTAATTGACCTGCGGTTTGCAGTGATCGCTGATACTGGGGGGTCACAGGACCTCCCTCAGCATTGTCACAGAGTGCCTGCTGAATGATTTCAGCGATGATGCAGCGATTTGTTGCTAAATACCCCGGGGTCCAGGACGTCTTGCGGCAAGCCAGGAAAATCTCTGCCCATTTTAGAAGATCTTACAGAGCCATAGCTTGCCTTGCTGACGCTCAGCGGCGGCACGATCCAAATGACACCTTGATGATCATGAAGAAGTTTATGCCAAACTGTGCAGATCATACACAATGAACAAATGGATAGGTTAAAAAAATCATGCTGTAAGCAGCTAACAGAATACACGTGGCTGAGATGAAGGGTAAAAACAGAATGAAAAAGAGGGGGGGGGGAGACAATAGAGATGGCAGGAACTAGGGAAAGAGAGAAGGGACACACAGGATAAAAAGGCAAACAATGCAAATGTAACATGACACCGTGTAATATACCTCCAGCCACATAATCAATTGTTCTTTTCTGTATTGTGAATACCTAATGTTTGGGGCCTGTACTCCACTGGCCTGCAGTAAAATTGTTATCCACTGACCGCCTAATATACGGTAACTCCAGCCACATAATCACTTGTTCTTTTCTATCCGGTGAATGCCTAATGTTTGAAACCTGTACTCCACTGGCCTGTAGTAAAATTGTTATCCACTGACCGCCTAATATACCTCCAGCCACATAATCACTTGTAAAGTTGAGCGGACACCTGGATGTTTGGGTTCGGCCAAACTTCACAACAAATTTGGAGTTCGGAACCTGAATTTGACCCCAAACCCAAACCCCATTAAAGTCAATGGGGACCCGAACTTTGGAGCACTAAAATAGCTCTAAAAAAGTCATGGAGATGGCTAGAGGGCTGCTAGAGGGCATCAAAATGTGGTTAAGAGCATGGCAAGTGCTCTGCATACAAATTTGGATAGGGAAATGACTTAAAATAACATAAAATACATATAAATAAAAAATTATAATCTTGATCTAGGAGGACGAGGTCCATATGCAGTAGGAGGTTGAGGAGGCAGTGGATATGGTGTTGTAGGTGGAAGCAGCGGTGGAGGAGGAGGTAGCCAACACTGTTTTTTGGTTTTAATTATTTAAAAAAAATTGTTTCAATTCGGGTACACCCCAAAACATTGGGAAATATAACCTGTGACAACCCCCTCCAGCCGTGCTAAACAAACGTTCAGACAATACACTGGCTCCATTCTAATATACCTCAATTCACATAATCACTCGTTCTTTTCTGTCCAGTGAATGCATAATTTTTGGGGCCTATACTCCACTGGCCTACAGTGAGATTGTTATCCACTGACCGCCGAATATACCTCTAGCCACATAATCACTTGTTCTTTTCTGTCCTGTGAATGTCTAATGTTTGGGGCCTATACTCCACTGGCCTAAAGTAAAAAGTTTTATCCAGTGACCGCCTAATATACCTCCAGCCACATAATCACTTGTTCTTTTCTGTCAGGTGAATGCATGCAGCGAGCCGGTACCGCAGTGGGATGACTTGTGAGGTGGACAGTGTACCGAGGAATAATAACAGTTAGTTCTTTCATCACAGTTTTGATGCTCCCTGGACTGGGCTGTAGTTAGGGGAGAACAGCACCAAATTCTCTGGGGCATACTCTATTACAGGGGACACCGGCCAGTTGGTGATTGAGGTGCCCTTGATGGTGATTGGATTATCTGGGTGCTTGTGCGGCTGGGCCCCTGAATTAGGTAAATGTTGTGACGCCAGCACCAGGCCTACTTACAAGTAGGTGTCCTCTTTCTCTGGATCCTCCACAGGTACGGGCCAAAGGACTTGACCGTCAGGGGACAGGATCTGCACTCAGACACCCGTAGGCTCGATTATGTCAGCCAGGATCTCCTCCTGGGTGCAGATCCTCGATCGATCATAGCACAGCTTCTCTGGAACATGTGCAGGTACGTGGCAGCCATGTATTCCTGGTAAGCCACCCAAGCGAGCCTGTCATCCTCCTCGTACCTCTGAGAAACCAGGGCTAAACTCCCCGGTAATACCTGGGTACTTCGGACTGGGCCCTTTCCCTCACTTTGACGCTACTCCGGTTCTTCAGTCAGAGCTTCAGAGATGGACGTTCTCAGCTGAGTTATTCGAGTCGTTGAACCCCACGGGACGAGCTGCGTAGTTGCTCTGGTCCGTATGGGCTGCACTTCTCTTATCAGGTATGGGCGTATTGTCGGCCACGGATCTACCGGTTCATAGATAATCCCATTGCTTATCCCGGAAGGTGAGCTCGGAGTTCCGGTCGTCTGTACCATATTATCCATTGCGAGGCTTGCTGATGTCTCTCCCTCTGGGGCTGGTGGCACTTACAGCAATCTAACTCTCCATTTGGACCACTCATAAGGCGCCATGGGGTCATCACCTTCTTGGGTCAAAACAGGAGACGAAGGAAGATCTCCAAGGATGGAACCTCTATTTTCCTGCTCCACAATACAGAGCGGTTCCCTATGGGCAGGACCAACTTGCTTCTTAGCCATAATGTTGGTCTCTTCCTCTTGCATGTCTCTCTGTCTGTCCGGAAACAATAACTCCTCTAGCAGACTGATTCATTGATCATGCAGGCTCCACTTTTCCTCTTGCACGCCCCCTAGGTTCTGCAGTATAGAGGAGGCGGCGCTCATATTGTAATCCATGTTAATGAGGTGAAGGTGCAGCAGAAATTATTTTCCTCACTTTTTAAGCGGCGGCACTTAATTTTTACCGCCAAACAGGGCGTTTTGCAGAGTGATGGTGCCATAGATTAAGCAAGAAGGCCTCTGGCGGCCATTTTGGGTCAAAGGAAAAAGTAAATTCAGTCACAAGAAGCAGTTTTAGTGACACAAAAATCTGCGATTTCACCTTTCAAACTAGACAATTGGCACAGCACATTTGTGCACTTTTCAAGTAGTTTGAGCAGTTCTTTAGCCCAATAAAACAGTCAAGCAAATGGGGCCCATTCACATAAGGCACAGAGGATTTGTATCCTGTTTGTGACGCCAATTTATATGCAGCTAGTCGGTACCGCGGAGGGATTACTTGTGAGGTTGACGGCGTACCGTGGAATAATAACAGTTAGCTCTTTACTCACAGTTTTGACGCTCCCTGGGCCGGGCTGCAGTGAAGAGGAGAACAGCACCAAATTCTCTGGGGCACGCTCTATTACAAGGCACACCGGCCAGGTGGCAATTGAGGTGCCCTTGATGGTGATTGGATTATCGGGGTGCTTGTGCGGCTGGACTCCTGAATTAGGTAAATGTTGCGATGCCAGATCGGTGGTGCAAAATGATGAGAGTGGTTGTAGTATGGAGATGGAAGAATGAGACAGAGTTTGAATCCAACTAAGAACTTTACTGTACCGAGGATCTTGACAGAAATTTACATCCAGATATAAACAGTCTCATATAAATATATGGAGGTTGGATACTGTAAATCCAGGTAACAGGCTGTATCTGTTGCTATAAATCAGGCTATGGTAGGAGGTTGTGTACTCACAAGTATCTACTTGTAATAATAAACGGTGTCTACAAAGGTGCCTGAAAGCTTAGGAAAATGGCTATTGTCCTCTTTTGTCTTTATATAGAAAGTAATCTTCCACTGGGCACCCAGGAAGGGTGTACCGTAGAAGCAAGGTCCCACCTTTTGCCTATTTCTTGGCTTTAATAACTGTGATAAGTCTGGGCTACTCTGTACCGTGGAGCTCTAGAGAGCTGAGAGACGGGGGTCCTCTCCTTCCCCCTGCTCCTCACTTCTCCTTCTACTACATCTCACCAACTCTCGACAACCTCTAACTAGGCCTAAACTTAGGTATATATACTGTGTTGCTATCCCTATCTAGTGGTAGAATATGTGTAGTGCACCTAACAGCCTGTTAACAGGGATCTTTATACAAAAGTGCAAAACAACATGATAAAACATACATCCTAACAAGATTTGCAGTGCCCACGTATACAAGTGGGACGCTGCATGCATCATTTTTGAGGCCTATACTCCACTGGCCTGCAGTATAATTGTTATGCAGTGACCGTCTAATATACCTCCAGCCACATAATCACTTGCTCTTTTCTGTAGGTGAATGCCTAATTTTTGGGGCCCATACTCCCGTGGCCTAAAATAAAACATTTCTAGGCTCCAGCAGGGCACATTTTTTTACAGTTTCCCTTTAAGTCGCATAAAAATGGCCCCTGATTAAAGTACATATCTTTTGTGGGAATTTTTGCCAATGATTCCCCTCTGGTATGTTACTGTCCATGTTGTAGGACTATTTGTGCACTTCTAGTAAAAATTTGGTGGCTGCAAATATGACCTAAAGGTTTTTCAGATTCGCCTGCCAATAAAGTGAATGGGGCCCGGCCTGAACGCACGGTTCGCGAACATTTGATGTTCGTCAATCACTAGTGCTCACTTCAGCCATCTTAGTATATGAACTGTGTCCTGTGAATATTTTGCTTCTTGTGTCTGTATTGCAATGTGGATCACCGTGACACTCGTTGCTGTATAGTCTGGCTGCAGGCGCTCTTGCACACTGGCTGTGGTAGATGTTCCTGTGTATGCTGGTTGCTTATGTGGTGTGTGCTGGCTGAAGTCTTCTATTGTGTGTTAACTGTGTCCTGTGAATTGTGTGCTCCATGTGTCTACTTAGGGCGAATGCATCCCTGAGTTTGAATCTCAGGTGGTCAGGTGCCTTAATCACCTTGCTATATAGACCTGTGCGCAATTTGCCTGGTGGTTCAGTCTGGCTCCAGGAATGTTAAGTGCAGGGCACTTGCTCTCCTGACCAGAGTCTTAGTTTTTCTACCTTGACTTTTATGGTCAGTCTGGTTAGTCATCAATTTCTTCTGTCCTAGTCTTTTTGTGAAAGCCATGCCCCATGTTCCGCAAGGATTCCAGGCATGTGTGTATAATTCTGTTGAGTCCTTGTTTGTCTGTCAACGCCATGATTGCTTTTCCACATGGGTTCCAGGCATATTTGCATGTCTGTCTGTAAACGCCATGCTCCCTAATTCACATGGGTTCCAAGTTATGTATCCATGTTTCTATGTTGTGATGTCTTTATGTCCAGATCTGTCAGTGAACGCCATGCTCCCTTTTCTGCATGGGTTACAGGCATGTTTGCATATCTGTCTGTAAATGCCATGCTCCCTGAACTCTAATCTGCATGGGTTTTTGCATGCCTTATTAGTCAGAAAAGAAAGTCACAAGCATCCGCTTTCACAGGGGGATATCAAGACTGGCGGTCTTGATAATTGACCCCTATTGTTTCTACCATCCATTCAGATTGTTAAACTCTGCGTCTACAAAATTATAAAAAGGTTTGATGGGTTAAATGCTAATGATTTTATAGGATTTGAGAGTTTTCCATGAGAAAAAGTGTCATATCGTACTTTGCTCCCTAGAGCTATTCCAAAGAAAGCAAATACTGAGCTATTATCTCTCGATATATCTTTCCAAAAAGCCCACTGGGCCCTGTTTCAACGCCTAGGAAAGCAACATTTAGCAGAACAGGTGCTTGTCTCTATCTTCCAGTGTTATCGGTGTAAAAATTGTTCAAAGGAAGAAAAGTGATTCTTAATATCTTCCACTTTCCTCTGGTTACCTGAAGTGTACAAATTTGCCGTAAACACGAATCATTGATGCACGCTCCAACAGTGAGTCATAGGTCTGCCTTAAAGACAAAAAATCTTTATTGCAATTTTCTCCAATTTGCAGTACAAGAAAATCAAAACCATGTGCTTTACAGAGAAGCATTTTATAGTATCTGTTTTCATCTAGTTTTATGAAAAACTCTTTCTCTAGGGCACAATAGATTTTGCTATGTCTGCTATGGTCCTACAGAGTTTATTAAATGTCTTCTAGTTTAACCCCGCAGGAATACAAAATATCTCTTTAAGTCTTGATATGTTATAATTATTGATCTGCGGCATTGCAGGATAATTGAATAATCTAAACAATGTTTCAGAGGAAGAATTGCTTTTCTGAGGATTATTTTAAATTTTTATAAAGATCTATAGTTATATTATTTAATAGGTAATGATAATAAATGCAGTGACATATCATATACAGTTGCAAGAAAAAGTATGTGAACCCTTTGGAATAATATGGATTTCTGCACAAATTGGTGATAAAATGTGATCTGCTCTTCATCAAAGTCACAACAATAGACAATTACAGTCTGCTTAAACTAATAACACACAAAGAATTAAATGTTACCATGTTTTTATTGAACACACCATGTAAACGTTTACAGTGCAGGTGCAAAAAGTATATGAACCCCTAGACTAATGACTAGGGATGAGCGAACTCGAACTGTATAGTTCGGGTTCGTACCGAATTTTGGGGTGTCCGTGACACGGACCCGAACCCGGACATTTTCGTAAAAGTCCGGGTTCGGGTTCGGTGTTCGTCGCTTTCTTCGCGCTTTTGTGACGCTTTCTTGGCGCTTTTTGAAAGGCTGCAAAGCAGCCAATCAACAAGCGTCATACTACTTGCCCCAAGAGGCCATCACAGCCATGCCTACTATTGGCATGGCTGTGATTGGCCAGAGCACCATGTGACCCAGCCTCTATTTAAGCTGGAGTCACATAGCGCCGCCCGTCACTCTGCTCTGATTAGCGTAGGGAGAGGTTGCGGCTGCGACAGTAGGGCGAGATTAGGCAGATTAACTCCTCCAAAGGACTTGATTAACTGATCGATCTGCAGCTGTGGATCATTGAGCTGCTGATCCTCAATTGCTCACTGTTTTTAGGCTGCCCAGACCGTTTGTCAGTCACATTTTTCTGGGGTGATCGGCGGCCATTTTGTGTCTTGTGGTGCGCCAGCACAAGCTGCGACCAAGTGCATTTAACCCTCAATGGTGTGGTTGTTTTTTGGCTAAAGCCTACATCAGGGTGAAGCTGTCACACCAAGTGCATTTAACCAGCAATAGTCTGTTCATTTTTTGGCCATATACAAAATCAGGGGCAAGCTGCGCCTGTCACCAAGTGCATTTAACCCTCAATGGTGTGGTTGTTTTTTGGCTAAAGCCTACATCAGGGTGAAGCTGTCACACCAAGTGCATTTAACCAGCAATAGTCTGTTCATTTTTTGGCCATATACTAAATCAGGGGCAAGCTGCGCCTGTCACCAAGTGCATTTAACCCTCAATGGTGTGGTTGTTTTTTGGCTAAAGCCTACATCAGGGTGAAGCTGTCACACCAAGTGCATTTAACCAGCAATAGTCTGTTTATTTTTTGGCCATATCCCAGTCTAATTCTGTCACTAAATCCATACCGGTCACCCAGCGCCTAAATACTAGGCCTCAAATTTATATCCCGCTAAATCTGTCCTTAGTGCTGTAGCTGGGCGAGTTATTTAGTGTCCGTTCAAGCACATTTCTTGTTCTGGGTTGAAATACAATTCCCAATTTAGCAATTTCATAATTTAGTGGTTTCTGCTATATCAGAGCTATTTGAAATCTATCCCTAAAAGGGTATATAATATTCAAGGTGCACATTGGGTCATTCAGAATAACTTCACACACACCCGCTACTGTGTATTTCCAAGTCTAATTCTGGCACTAAACCCATACCTGTCACCCAGCGCCTAAATACTAGGCCTCAAATTTATATCCCGCTAAATCTGTCCCTAGTGCTGTAGCTGGGCGAGTTATTTAGTGTCCGTTCAAGCACATTTCTTGTTCTGGGTTGAAATACAATTCCCAATTTAGCAATTTCATAATTTAGTGGTTTCTGCTATATCAGAGCTATTTGAAATCTATCCCTAAAAGGGTATATAATATTCAAGGTGCACATAGGGTCATTCAGAATAACTTCACACACCCGCTACTGTGCATTTCCAAATCTAATTCTGTCACTAAACCCATACCTGTCACCCAGCGCCTAAATACTAGGCCTCAAATTTATATCCCGCTAAATCTGTCCTTAGTGCTGTAGCTGGGCGAGTTATTTAGTGTCCGTTCAAGCACATTTCTTGTTCTGGGTTGAAATACAATTCCCAATTTAGCAATTTCATAATTTAGTGGTTTCTGCTATATCAGAGCTATTTGAAATCTATCCCTAAAAGGGTATATAATATTCAAGGTGCACATTGGGTCATTCAGAATAACTTCACACACACCCGCTACTGTGTATTTCCAAGTCTAATTCTGGCACTAAACCCATACCTGTCACCCAGCGCCTAAATACTAGGCCTCAAATTTATATCCCGCTAAATCTGTCCCTAGTGCTGTAGCTGGGCGATTTATTTACTGTCCGTTCAAGCACATTTCTTGTTCTGGGTTGAAATACAATTCCCAATTTAGCAATTTCATAATTTAGTGGTTTCTGCTATATCAGAGCTATTTGAAATCTATCCCTAAAAGGGTATATAATATTCAAGGTGCACATAGGGTCATTCAGAATAACTTCACACACCCGCTACTGTGCATTTCCAAATCTAATTCTGTCACTAAACCCATACCTGTCACCCAGCGCCTAAATACTAGGCCTCAAATTTATATCCCGCTGAATTTGAATACAATACATTGGGCCAAATAATATATTTGTTGTTGTGGTGAACCATAACAATGAGAAAAACATCTAGTAAGGGACGCGGACGTGGACATGGTCGTGGTGGTGTTAGTGGACCCTCTGGTGCTGGGAGAGGACGTGGCCGTTCTGCCACATCCACACGTCCTAGTGTACCAACTACCTCAGGTCCCAGTAGCCGCCAGAATTTACAGCGATATATGGTGGGGCCCAATGCCGTTCTAAGGATGGTAAGGCCTGAGCAGGTACAGGCATTAGTCAATTGGGTGGCCGACAGTGGATCCAGCACGTTCACATTATCTCCCACCCAGTCTTCTGCAGAAAGCGCACAGATGGCGCCTGAAAACCAACCCCATCAGTCTGTCACATCACCCCCATGCATACCAGGGAAACTGTCTCAGCCTCAAGTTATGCAGCAGTCTCTTATGCTGTTTGAAGACTCCGCTGGCAGGGTTTCCCAAGGGCATCCACCTAGCCCTTCCCCAGCGGTGAAAGACATAGAATGCACTGACGCACAACCACTTATGTTTCCTGATGATGAGGACATGGGAATACCACCTCAGCATGTCTCTGATGATGACGAAACACAGGTGCCAACTGCTGCGTCTTTCTGCAGTGTGCAGACTGAACAGGAGGTCAGGGATCAAGACTGGGTGGAAGACGATGCAGGGGACGATGAGGTCCTAGACCCCACATGGAATGAAGGTCGTGCCACTGACTTTCACAGTTCGGAGGAAGAGGCAGTGGTGAGACCGAGCCAACAGCGTAGCAAAAGAGGGAGCAGTGGGCAAAAGCAGAACACCCGCCGCCAAGAGACTCCGCCTGCTACTGACCGCCGCCATCTGGGACCGAGCACCCCAAAGGCAGCTTCAAGGAGTTCCCTGGCATGGCACTTCTTCAAACAATGTGCTGACGACAAGACCCGAGTGGTTTGCACGCTGTGCCATCAGAGCCTGAAGCGAGGCATTAACGTTCTGAACCTGAGCACAACCTGCATGACCAGGCACCTGCATGCAAAGCATGAACTGCAGTGGAGTAAACACCTTAAAACCAAGGAAGTCACTCAGGCTCCCCCTGCTACCTCTTCTGCTGCTGCCGCCTCGGCCTATTCTGCTGCTGCCGCCTCGGCCTCTTCCTCCGCCTCTGGAGGAACGTTGGCACCTGCCGCCCAGCAAACAGGGGATGTACCACCAACACCACCACCACCACCTCCGTCACCAAGCGTCTCAACCATGTCACACGCCAGCGTTCAGCTCTCCATCTCACAAACATTTGATAGAAAGCGTAAATTCCCACCTAGCCACCCTCGATCCCTGGCCCTGAATGCCAGCATTTCTAAACTACTGGCCTATGAAATGCTGTCATTTAGGCTGGTGGACACAGACAGCTTCAAACAGCTCATGTCGCTTGCTGTCCCACAGTATGTTGTTCCCAGCCGGCACTACTTCTCCAAGAGAGCCGTGCCTTCCCTGCACAACCAAGTATCCGATAAAATCAAGTGTGCACTGCGCAACGCCATCTGTGGCAAGGTCCACCTAACCACAGATACGTGGACCAGTAAGCACGGCCAGGGACGCTATATCTCCCTAACTGCACACTGGGTAAATGTAGTGGCAGCTGGGCCCCAGGCGGAGAGCTGTTTGGCGCACGTCCTTCCGCCGCCAAGGGATCGCAGGGCAACATTCTTTGCCTCCTGTTGCCACCTCCTCCTTCTCGGCTTCCTCCTCCTCTTCTTCCACCTGCTCATCCAGTCAGCCACACACCTTCACCACCAACTTCAGCACAGCCCGGGGTAAACGTCAGCAGGCCATTCTGAAACTCATATGTTTGGGGGACAGGCCCCACACCGCACAGGAGTTGTGGCGGGGTATAGAACAACAGACCGACGAGTGGTTGCTGCCGGTGAGCCTCAAGCCCGGCCTGGTGGTGTGTGATAATGGGCGAAATCTCGTTGCAGCTCTGGGACTAGCCAATTTGACGCACATCCCTTGCTTGGCGCATGTGCTGAATTTGGTGGTGCAGAAGTTCATTCACAACTACCCCGACATGTCAGAGCTGCTGCATAAAGTGCGGGCCGTCTGTTCGCGCTTCCGGCGTTCACATCCTGCTGCTGCTCGCCTGTCTGCGCTACAGCGTAACTTCGGCCTTCCCGCTCACCGCCTCATATGCGACGTGCCCACCAGGTGGAACTCCACCTTGCACATGCTGGACAGACTGTGCGAGCAGCAGCAGGCCATAGTGGAGTTTCAGCTGCAGCACGCACGGGTCAGTCGCACTACAGAACAGCACCACTTCACCACCAATGACTGGGCCTCCATGCGAGACCTGTGTGCCCTGTTGCGCTGTTTCGAGTACTCCACCAACATGGCCAGTGGCGATGACACCGTTATCAGCGTTACAATACCACTTCTATGTCTCCTTGAGAAAACACTTAGGGCGATGATGGAAGAGGAGGTGGCCCAGGAGGAGGAGGAGGAGGAGGAGGAAGAGGGGTCATTTTTAGCACTTTCAGGCCAGTCTCTTCGAAGTGACTCAGAGGGAGGTTTTTGGCAACAGCAGAGGCCAGGTACAAATGTGGCCAGCCAGGGCCCACTACTGGAGGACGAGGAGGACGAGGATGAGGAGGAGGTGGAGGAGGATGAGGATGAAGCATGGTCACAGCGGGGTGGCACCCAACGCAGCTCGGGTCCATCACTGGTGCGTGGCTGGGGGGAAAGGCAGGATGATGACGATACGCCTCCCACAGAGGACAGCTTGTCCTTACCCCTGGGCAGCCTGGCACACATGAGCGACTACATGCTGCAGTGCCTGCGCAACGACAGCAGAGTTGCCCACATTTTAACCTGTGCGGACTACTGGGTTGCCACCCTGCTGGATCCACGCTACAAAGACAATGTGCCCACCTTACTTCCTGCACTGGAGCGTGATAGGAAGATGCGCGAGTACAAGCGCACGTTGGTAGACGCGCTACTGAGAGCATTCCCAAATGTCACAGGGGAACAAGTGGAAGCCCAAGGCCAAGGCAGAGGAGGAGCAAGAGGTCGCCAAGGCAGCTGTGTCACGGCCAGCTCCTCTGAGGGCAGGGTTAGCATGGCAGAGATGTGGAAAACTTTTGTCAACACGCCACAGCTAACTGCACCACCACCTGATACGCAACGTGTTAGCAGGAGGCAACATTTCACTAACATGGTGGAACAGTACGTGTGCACACCCCTCCACGTACTGACTGATGGTTCGGCCCCATTCAACTTCTGGGTCTCTAAATTGTCCACGTGGCCAGAGCTAGCCTTTTATGCCTTGGAGGTGCTGGCCTGCCCGGCAGCCAGCGTTTTGTCTGAACGTGTATTCAGCACGGCAGGGGGCGTCATTACAGACAAACGCAGCCGCCTGTCTACAGCCAATGTGGACAAGCTGACGTTCATAAAAATGAACCAGGCATGGATCCCACAGGACCTGTCCGTCCCTTGTCCAGATTAGACATTAACTACCTCCCCATAACCATATATTATTGGACTCCAGGGCACTTCCTCATTCAATCCTATTTTTATTTTCATTTTACCATTATATTGCGAGGCTACCCAAAGTTGAATGAACCTCTCCTCTGCCTGTGTGCTAGGCCTAAATATATGCCAATGGACTGTTGCAGTGGTGGCTGACGTGAAGCCTCATTCTCTGCTATGACATGCAGACTGATTCTCTGCTGACATGAAGACAGATTCTCTGTTACGGGACCTCCCTCCTCTGCCTGGGTGCTGGGCCTAAATATATGCCAATGGACTGTTGCAGTGGTGGCTGACATGAAGCCTGATTCTCTGCTATGACATGCAGACTAATTCTCTGCTGACATGAAGCCAGATTGTCTGTTACGGGACCTCTCTCCTCTGCCTGGGTGCTGGGCCTAAATTTATGACAATGGACTGTTGCAGTGGTGGCTGACGTGAAGCCTGATTCTCTGCTATGACATGCAGACTGATTCTCTGCTGACATGAAGCCAGATTGTCTGTTACGGGACCTCTCTGCTCTGCCTGTGTGCTAGGCCTAAATATATGCCAATGGACTGTTGCAGTGGTGGCTGACGTGAAGCCTCATTCTCTGCTATGACATGCAGACTGATTCTCTGCTGACATGAAGCCAGATTGTCTGTTACGGGACCTCTCTGCTCTGCCTGTGTGCTAGGCCTAAATATATGCCAATGGACTGTTGCAGTGGTGGGTGACGTGAAGCCTCATTCTCTGCTATGACATGCAGACTGATTCTCTGCTGACATGAAGCCAGATTCTCTGTTACGGGACCTCCCTCCTCTGCCTGGGTGCTGGGCCTAAATATATGCCAATGGACTGTTGCAGTGGTGGCTGACATGAAGCCTGATTCTCTGCTATGACATGCAGACTAATTCTCTGCTGACATGAAGCCAGATTGTCTGTTACGGGACCTCTCTCCTCTGCCTGGGTGCTGGGCCTAAATTTATGACAATGGACTGTTGCAGTGGTGGCTGACGTGAAGCCTGATTCTCTGCTATGACATGCAGACTGATTCTCTGCTGACATGAAGCCAGATTGTCTGTTACGGGACCTCTCTGCTCTGCCTGTGTGCTAGGCCTAAATATATGCCAATGGACTGTTGCAGTGGTGGCTGACGTGAAGCCTCATTCTCTGCTATGACATGCAGACTGATTCTCTGCTGACATGAAGCCAGATTGTCTGTTACGGGACCTCTCTCCTCTGCCTGTGTGTGTGCTGGGCCTAAATATATGCCAATGGACTGTTGCAGTGGTGGCTGACGTGAAGCCTCATTCTCTGCTATGACATGCAGACTAATTCTCTGCTGACATGAAGACAGATTCTCTGTTACGGGACCTCTCTCCTCTGCCTGGGTGCCGGGGCCTAAATATCTGAGAATGGACTGTTCCAGTGGTGGGTGACGGGAAGCCAGATTCTCTGCTATGGAACCTCTCTCCAATTGATTTTGGTTAATTTTTATTTATTTAATTTTTATTTTAATTCATTTCCCTATCCACATTTGTTTGCAGGGGATTTACCTACATGTTGCTGCCTTTTGCAGCCCTCTAGCTCTTTCCTGGGCTGTTTTACAGCCTTTTTAGTGCCGAAAAGTTCGGGTCCCCATTGACTTCAATGGGGTTCGGGTTCGGGACGAAGTTCGGATCGGGTTCGGATCCCGAACCCGAACATTTCCGGGATGTTCGGCCGAACTTCTCGAACCCGAACATCCAGGTGTTCGCTCAACTCTACTAATGACATCTCCAAGAGCTAATTGGAGTGAGGTGTCAGCCAACTGGAGTCCAGTCTATGAGATGAGATTGGAGGTGTTGGTTACAGCTGCCCTGCCCTATAAAAAACACACACCAGTTCTGGGTTTGCTTTTCACAAGAAGCTTTGCCTGATTTGAATGTTGTCTCGCACAAAAGAGCTCTCAGAAGACCTACGATTAAGAATTGTTGACTTGCAAAAAGATGGAAAGGGTTATAAAAGTATCTCCAAAAGCCTTGCTGTTCATCAGTCCACGGTAAGACAAATTGTCTATAAATGGAGAAAGTTCAGCACTGCTGCTACTCTCCCTAGGAGTGGCCTTCTGTAAAGATGACTGCAAGAGCACAACGCAGACTGCTCAATGAGTTGAAGAAGAATTCTAGAGTGTGAGCTAAAGACTTACAAAAGTCTCTGGCATATGTTAACATCCCTGTTAGCGAATCTACGATACGTAAAGCACTAAAAAAGATTGGATTTCATGGGAGGATACCACAGAGGAAGCCACTGCTGTCCAAAAAAAACATTGCTGCACGTTTACAGTTTACACAAGAGCACCTGGATGTTCCACAGCAGTACTGCCAAAATTTTCTGTGGACAGATGAAACCAAAGTTGAGTTGTTTGGAAGAAACACACAACACACCAACATCAAAACCTCATCCCAACTGTGAAGTATGGTGGTGGGGGCATTATGGTTTGGGGCTGCTTTTCTGCTTCAAGGCCTGGACGGATTGCTATCATCGAAGAAAATAATAATTCCCAAGTTTATCAAGACATTTTGCAGGAGAACTTATGGCCATCTGTCAGCCAGCTGAAGCTCAACAGAAGATGGGTGTTGCAACAGGACAACAACCCAAAGCATAGAAGTAAATCAACGACAGAATGGCTTAAACAGAAGAAAATACGCCTTATTGAGTGGCCCAGTCAGAGTCCTAACCTCAACCCGATTAAGATGCTGTGGCATGACCTCAAGAAAACGATTCACACCAGACATCCCAAGAATATTGCTGAACTGAAACAGTTCTGTAAAGAGGAATGGTCAAGAATTACTCCTGACCGTTGTGCACGTCTGATCTTCAACTACAGGAAACATTTGGCTGAAGTTATTGCTGCCAAAGGAGGTTCAACCAGTTATTAAATCCAAGGGTTCACATACTTTTTCCACCTGCACTGTGAATGTTTACATGGTGTGTTCAATAAAAACATGGTAACATTTAATTCTTTGTGTGTTATTTGTTTAGGCAGACTGTGATTGTCTATTGTTGTGACTTAATGAAGATCAGATCACATTTTATGACCAATTTGTGCATAAATTCATATCATTCCAAAGGGTTCATATAAAAAGTCTACACACCCCTGTTAAAATGTCAGGTTTCTGTGGCAAAGATAAATAATTTCATAACTTTTTCCACCTTTAATGTGACCTATAAACTGTACAAATCAATTGAAAAACAAACTGAAATCTTTTAGGTAGAGGGAAGAAAAAAATATAAAAATAAAATAATATGGTTGAATAAGTGTGCACACCCTTAAACTAATACTTTGTTGAAGCACCTTTTGATTTTATTACAGCACTCAGTCTTTTTGGGTATGAGTATATCAGCATGGCACATTTTGACTTGGCAAGATTTGCCCACTCTTCTTTGCAAAAACACTCCAAATCTGTCAGATTGTGACGGCATCTCCTGTGCACAGCCCTCTTCAGATCACCCCACAGATTTTCAATCAGATTCAGGTCTGGGCTCTGGCTGGGCCATTCCAAAACTTTAATCTCCTTCTGGTGAAGCCATTCCTTTGTTGATTTGGATGTATGCTTTGGGTCATTGTTATGCTGAAAGATGATGTTCCTCTTCATGTTCAGCTTTCTAGCAGAAGCCTGAAGGTTTTGTGCCAATGTTGACTGGTATTTGGAACTGTTCATAATTCCCTATAGCTTAACTAAGGCCCCAGTTCTAGCTGAAGAAAAACAGCCCCAAAGCATGATGCTGCCACCACCATGTTTCACTGTGGGTATGGTGTTCTTTTGGTGCTGTGCAGTGTTGTTTTTGCACCAAACATACCTTTCGGAATTATGACCAAAAAGTTTAACCTTGGTATCATCAGACCATAATACCTTTTCCCATATGCTTTTGGGAGACTTCAGATGTGTTTTTGCAAAATGTAGCCTGGCTTGAATGTTTTTCTTTGTAAGAAAAGGCTTTCGTCTTGCTACTCTACCCCATAGCCCAGACATATGAAGAATACAGGAGATTGTTGTCACATGTACTACACAGTCAGTACTTGCCAGATATTCCTGCAGCTCCTTTAATGTTGCTGTAGGCATCTTGGTAGCCTCCTAGACCAGTTTTCTTCTAGTCTTGTCATAAATTTTGGAGGGACGTCCAGTTCTTGGTAATGTCACTGTTGTGCCATATTTTCTCCACTTGATGATGACTGTCTTCACTGTGTTCCATGGAATATCTAATGCCTTGGAGATTCTTTTGTACCCTTCTCCTAACTGACATCTTTTAACATTGAGATCCCTCTGATGCTTTGGAAGCTCTCTGTGGACCATGGCTTTTGCTGTGGGATGCGACTAAGAAAATTTCAGGAAAGACCAACTAGAACAGCTGAACTTTATTTGGAGTTAATAAGAGGCACTTTAAATTATGGCAGGTGCATGCTGACTCCTATTTAACATCATTTTGAATGTGATTGCTTAATTCTGCACACAGCTACATCCCCAGTTATGCAACCACATTATTTTAGTTTTTTTGTTTTCTTCCCTCCACCTAAAAGATTTCAGTTTGTTTTTCCATTGAGTTTTTAGGTTACATTAATGGTGGAAAAAGTTCTGAAATAATTTATCTTTGACTCATTTTTTTTACATCACATAAACCTAAAATTTTAACAGGGGTGTGTAGACTTTTTATAGTCACTATATATATATATATATATATATATATATATATATATATATATACACTCACCTAAATAATTATTAGGAACACCATACTAATACGGTGTTGGACCCCCTTTTGCCTTCAGAACTGCCTTAATTCTACGTGGCATTGATTCAACAAGGTGCTGATGGCATTCTTTAGAAATGTTGGCCCATATTGATAGGATAGCATCTTGCAGTTGATGGAGATTTGAGGGATGCACATCCAGGGCACGAAGCTCCCGTTCCACCACATCCCAAAGATGCTCTATTGGGTTGAGATCTGGTGACTGTGGGGGCCAAATGAGTACAGTGAACTCATTGTCATGTTCAAGAAACCAATTTGAAATGATTCGAGCTTTGTGACATGGTGCATTATCCTGCTGGAAGTAGCCATCAGAGGATTGGTACATGGTGGTCATGAAGGGATGGACATGGTCAGAAACAATGTTCAGGTAGCCCGTGGCATTTAAACGATGGCCAATTGGCACTAAGGGGTCTAAAGTGTGGCCAGAAAACATCCCCCACACCATTACACCACCACCAGCCTGCACAGTGGTAACAAGGCATGATGGATACATGTTCTCATTCTGTTTACGCCAAATTCGGACTCTACCATTTGAATGTCTTAATAGAAATCGAGACTCATCGGGCAAATTGTAGCCTCTTTTTCCTACTTGTAGTGGAGATGAGTGGTACCCGGTGGGGTCTTCTGCTGTTGTAGCCCATCCGCCTCAAGGTTGTGCATGTTGTGGCTTCACAAATGCTTTGCTGCATACCTCGGTTGTAACGAGTGGTTATTTCAGTCAACGTTGCTCTTCTATCAGCTTGAATCAGTTGGCCCAATTCTCCTCTGACCTCTAGCATCAACAAGGCATTTTCACCCACAGGACTGCCGCATACTAGATGTTTTTCACGTTTCACACCATTCTTTGTAAACCCTAGAAATGGTTGTGAGTGAAAATCCCAGTAACTGAGCAGATTGTGAAATACTCTGACCGGCCCGTCTGGCACCAACAACCATGCCACGCTCAAAATTGCTTAAATCATCTTTCTTTCCCATTCTGACATTAAGTTTGGAGTTCAGGAGATTGTCTTGACCAGGACTGCAACCCTACATGCATTGAAGCAACTGCCATGTGATTGGTTGACTAGATAATCGCATAAATAGAACAGGTGTTCCTAATAATTCTTCAGGTGAGTGTATACAGTTATCCAGTTGACAGACTTTGAGAGGAGGTGTATGACTGGACTTAGAGACGAAAGATGATCATTTCGACAAATTGTCACATCTAGGCTGTTCTGACCTAGCTGTTAAAGAGATATAGGAAGCATTGATTACATGAGGGCACACAAAGAGGACAAGCTCCAGAAGACCCAGACAGACCACCATTAGACAGGTGGTCACTCCTGTCTCTGCCCAGACCATTTCCAAGCACTTAGCAGAGGGAAGTTTGGAGGCACGGCACTCAGTACATGTTCTGCCATTGTCAGATAGTAAGTTCCTTTGTTTGCAGTGGTGTCATGAACAAGAAACCTGGACAGCTAAGGAATGGAACTGTGTCACACCTTTAGTGACACATCAATGTTCTGTTTGAAATCACAATGGTCAGATTTGAGTATGTAGGCTTTGTGGTGAGTGCTTCAATCCTGCTGTTGCTGTGGAGTGACACATTGCCTCAACTGCTAGTGTGATGATCTGGGGAGCCATTGCATATGAAAGTCAGTCACCCCTAATAGTGATACAAGGGACAGTACGAGCTCAGTGATATGTGCAGCCACATGTATTGCCTCTTATGGCAGGGCTTCCAGCTGGCCTTTTTCAGCAGGATAGTGCTTGTCCATACACAGCAAGGGTTTCCCAGGCATTTCTCTGCCAGATTGCAACACTTCCTTAACCTGCCCGGTCACCAGATTTATTGTCAGAAAGCATTTATGGGACCAGTTGGGATGACAGCTTCTAATGTCTAATATTTGGTTTGCACAAATCAGTATTTGTGAATATATGAACTTGCCAATATCCTTACTTTTTAGCAGTCTAGTCGTCCTTTATCTGCTTGCATGTCCTGTATAAATGGTAATATTCTCAGTCTCTATTTGTAATTAGTGTTAAGCGCGAATATTTTAAATCGTGAATTTTAATCGTGAATATCGCCACTTCGAAAATTAGCTAATATTTAGAATATAGTGCTATATATTCGTATTGGCGAATAGTGTGGAATATTCTAATTGCGAATTTATCCCGAATATATTACATTGCCGATTTTTGCAATCAAGTAAACAATGACTGAAGATCTCGAATTTGCGAATTTATGTCTAATATTCTGCCAAAAATGTGCTAAATATCGCAAATTCAAATATTGCCTATGCTATTCATCACTATTTGCGATGTGAAAAGTGAAAAATATTTTTGAAGCTTGAAGAAGATCTCATTTGCACACGTATAAACTGAATCAGTATCTGTACTTGGATTGTTGTTTAGTGTCACTTATGGGGATGATTATCTTTAATTTTAATTTGCTGCTCCGCTGCAGCTTAAAGCAATGATGATAAAGAAGGTGTGTCTCAGACTGCCTCAGACTTCTGGTAGACACCGTAGCTAAACTGTAATCACAGATAAGAGTTCTAATATTATGGAGCTCAGTTTAAAAAGCAGCCAAAGAGTAAGAACTGAGGGGACTATCCCCCAGTAGGTATTTATTTACAAACTGGATTCATGACTAGAATCAGAAAGTAACAACGTTACTTGTCTCTAAGGAACACTGGCCATATTAAAATTCTTGATAGAAAGAATAATAATGAGGCCCCTATTTATCAAGTATTCAAACAGATTTAGAAGATTTCTATTTGCATTTCTATCAAAAGTGATATTTTAACTATTAAAAAATTCCAGCATGGGAAGACAGTGAAGATATGTGCTAACAGTGGCATGCCTAAGGTGTTTGGCATCCGGAGCAGGTCCTTTCTTTGCCCCCCTCCATACTTTAAAACATTGTGCCCCCTTATATTATTTATGCCCTCATTGTACAACCTTCACAGTAGTTATACCCACATTGTGCCCCCTTAAAGTACTTATCTGTTCATTTTTCCCCCTTCACAGTAGTTATGGCCTCATTATGCCCCCTCACAGTAGTTATTCCCTCTCTGTGCCCCTTTCACAGTACAACTAAAACAAGATATGGAGCTCACATAGAACCCATATAAAACATTGTATTTTATTAAGTCATAATATATAACAAAATATACCATTGAAAAGGGGGAAGTGACAGAACAGACACCATCCCGGCAATACACACACCACAAAAATTGTATCATAAATGGACAAAAGTCAATATTCCATACGTATAAATGGATATTAGTAACAATAGACATTAGGGTGAGTCAATGATGGCAAAAGTCTTAAACAATACATAGAATGAAGATATTGGCAAGCTGAATGTAAAAAAATCGAAGCCAAGAACTCCAAAAGGGCAATAGCATAAACACGACTCACCCACAAGCAGTGTGTGTATACCAGGGGTAGATTTTGCATGACCGGTCCGCATTTATACATTTATGACACCATTTTTATGGTGTGTGTATTGTCGGGATGGTGTCTGTTCTGTCACTTCCACTTTTTTAATGGTATATTTTGTTATATATTATGACTTAATAAAATACAATGTTTTATATGGGTACTATGTGAGCTCCATTTTTTGTTTTAGTTTTGTTTTAGTTGTCTCGTATACTTGGGAGTAGAGATGGCCTTGCGGTTCGCCCAGCGGTCGTTTCGCGGCAAACTTTGCTCGTTTGCCGAACATACGAACATATGGAGATATTCGCGCCCGCCATATTCTTTTACATTGTGAAGAATTTTGACCCATGACACATCCATCAGGTGGTACAGGACAGCCAATTGAGACATTTTAGCACATGGACATACCCCCTACCTTATAAATAAACCTGATCTGGCCGCCATTTTACATTTAGTCTTTTGCCAGTGTAGGGAGAGGTTACTGTGTGGAGCATGGAACAGGCTGTTAGGGACACCAAACGCTAGCTAATAGGGCCACAAAAGTCATTTTAAGGACTGGTATAGGTGTGCTATCGATAGGTGTGATACACACAGGGGTGTGATATACTTATAGTATACTTTTATAATGAGTCAAAAACACATTGATAGATCTTTATAGTGATCACCTGGAAGTCAAGGGCTTAGTGGCTAGGCCATTTTTATATAGGGTAAGGTTCCGGACGGGGTCACTCTTATCAGGGCAAGTGCTCTGCGGTTAGACTATCAGGGCCAGCATAGCACCCCCCTGTAGGGCAATATCAGGGACAGTTCTTTTCCCACCCTGTCCTTCAATACCACTTCATCATCTAGCCCAGGGATGCCATGGATGTTTTTTGCTTTCCCTTCTGGATTCATCGATGTGCACTGGAACCCCCCGGATTGTGGTAGGACATATGGTTTCTGATTTGGTTATTACCTACCACATCTATTCTTTTTGCTTAACTTTAATATTTAGATTTATTTTCATTTTGAGGGATATCTTTTAATAGTAACATTATTATAGGTTATTTTTTCTTTATGTATAGTCTAATGGATTGACTTCCTTGTACAATGTTACAATATACTTTCTAACATAGAAAGTATATTATAGTGCATTTGTATTGTGCAGCAGTTGTGTGTGGTTCTGCTGCGATACCACAGGTATATAGAGGGACAAGGGTTATTGGAACAAATCAGTTTTACTGGTGTGATATACCAGTTGCCCCCCCAGTAATTGAAGCAGGGGTGGTATATACCAATAATATACTTTCTATATAGTACATTTAGGTAGCACAACAGGGCACATTTAAGAGAATTTCCCTTTAAGACACATAAAAATGTCCCCTGATGAAGATGCATATTTTTTGTTGGAATTTTTGTCATTGATCCCCCTCTAGTATGTCACTGTCCATGTTGTGGGACTATTTGTGCACTTCTACTAAGTATTTGGTGGCTGCAAATATGAGCTGAAGGTTTTTCAGGTTCGCATGCCATTAAAGTGAATGGGGCCCGCCACGAACTAGCGGTTCGCAAACATTTGATCGCGTTCGGACGATTGTATTCGCAAACCATCCCGGCTGATGTTCGTCCATCACTACTTGGGCCTCCCAAGCTGAATCAAACAACTGCTGGTTATAATATTTTATACATATCTGTAGAGCCTATTAGAGATGCAGATGCGAGACCGGTTACTCTCTCCCTTGCTGTAATTGTATTATTTGACTGTGCTGATATTGTATCCTCAGTACAGACATAGATATAGGTCATCATACCTACCTTGAATAGATATAAGCTTGGGGTTATTATTTTATCTGCATATAAATAAAAGTTATATTTTAGTAGTTTTTTTTGTTCAGTGATATTCTCATTATTTCCCCTATTCAAAAGCTTCTTGCATGTCTGTGATATGTGTCGCAAGTTCGCAACAATCACAAACAATATATCTGCATATAAGGCAAGCCATGCATGGGAAATTTAATTTAAAAACAGTGATGTAATGTCAAATTACTTACAGTTATCAGAAGTGTATCCTCAAGTTCGCTATACTTGCTTCTAACGATTTTTTCCAGTCTAAGCTCAGCAAACAGCAAAAGTAGGCCATGCCCATTTCACTTAGTATGCGCAGAGTGCAATACGCGAACAGCACGCACGAACATCGCCATATTTTCGCCCGTTTGGCGAATCGCGAACGAGCTAAGTACGCTGCAAAACGACCGCCGAGCGAACCTCAAGGCCATCTCTACTACTGAGCCCCCCAGCAAGCATCCCCGTAGCAACACAAGTGTGGGGCATGTCCGCTGCCAGGCCGTGCTACAGCTTGTGAGCTTAGGGGAACGGAGACACACTGGACCTGATGTTCTGGCCGCACTACAGGCTCAGGTCCAGAAGTTTAGAATACAGTATTAAATGTTTCAGATACTGGACACATAATAATTCAATTAACATAAGTGAAAATAACAATACAATAGATTGATTAGCAGGGATGGTGCAGGTATAGGCAATATCTCTGGGGTGGCAGATATGAAAAGGCTGGGTAGATACAAAATCTATCCCTAACCGACCCATAAGGTAGTCTCTGCCCAGGGATGCCCCCTAATGGTGGAGGCACCCTGTCCCCGTGCCTAGGCCCTAAACAATACCCTATTACAATCCTACATATGAGTATTCAGTCCCTGACAAAAGTCTTGTCGCTTGTGTTCAAATTGACCTGAAGTGCCACTAAAATATATTTCTAATCAAGATTTTGTTACAAGAAATTGGTCATTTTAATCCCAACAGCTTTTGTAATAATGTTTCAGTGCAAAACGAAACTGACGAAAAGTATTCTAATATTCACAGCTTGGTAAAGCCCATTGAGTCAATTTTTGCCAAGACATAAGTGTTGTCACCTTGTCATATGAGCTTCACCTGTGACTAATAATGGATCAATTAGATCTTAGGTGTGTATAAAAAGAACCCCAGTACACTAGACCTTCACATAAACTGCAACTAGACCTCTGCAAACATGCATGAGATTCACCCGGAGAATAAAGTGTTGATTATCAAGAGGCTGAAGACAAGATCCACTGCTGATGTGGCAGACACCTTCAATGTGTCTCAGCGTCAAAAAAAGATTTGAAGAGAATGGACATGTTTTGGACAAGGCCAGGTCAGGCCGACCCCGCAAGACAACTGCTCGAGAGGACCGTTTGTCTGCTCGAAAATCCAAGGCCAGCCCATTTTCCACTGAAGCAGAGCTCCACGAGACCTGGTCACCTGAAGTCCCTGTGTCAACCAGAACAGTTTGTTGTCCATGGTCGAATCAGTGCCCATAAGCCAGCACTAAACAAAAGACAATTGAAAAACTGTGGCATTTGCCAAGGCCCACAGCCTGCTAAAAGGATGGACACTGGAAACGTGGCAGAAGGTGGATTTTTCAGATGAATCTTCTGTTGAATTACACCACAGTCGCCGCAAATATTGCAGGAGACCTACTGAAACCCGCATGGAGCCGAGATTTACCCAGACAACAGTGAAGTTTGGTGGAGGCAAAATCATGGTCTGGGGTTACATCCAGTATGGGGGTGTGCGAGGGATCTGCAGGGTGGAAGGCAACATCAATAGTCTAAAATACCAAGAAATCTTAGCTACTTCTTATATTTCCAACCATAAAAAAAGGGCAAATTCTGCAGCAGGATGATGCTCCATCACATACTTCCATCTCCACATCAAAATTCCTTAAGGCAAAGAAGGTCAACATGCTCCAGGATTGGCCAGCCCAGTCACCAGACATAAACATCATGGAGCATATGTGGTGTAGGATGAAAGAGGAAGCATGGAAGACGAAACCAAAGAATATTGATGAACTCTGGGAGGCATGCAAGACTGTTTTCTTTCTTATTCCTGATTACTTCATCAATAAATTGTATGAATCCTTGCCAAACCACATGGATGCTGTCCTTCAAGCTCATGGAAGTCATACAAGATATTAAATTTGGATCTCACAGCACCACCACTACTTAATTTGCTGACATATTTTTGGATTTGCAGTAAAGTTGTTCAATTTCTGTATAGGCGACAAAACTTTTGTCTTGCCAAAATTTGACCTTTCTGTCTTGATTAAATGATAAATCTTTTTTCAGTGAAACAAATTTATTTCAGTGCATTAAACATCATTAGGCTTTAGCTTTTCATATGAGCTATTTCTAACACCAATTGATTAATTAAAAGTCAGGTTAATAGCAGGAGTTTCTACAAAATAGAGAAGCGACAAGACTTTTGTCAGGGATTGTATACCCAGCATGTGTATATACACTGCTGGAAACATAAAGATGACCTGAAATTTTGAGACCCCAAAGCGTTTCCTCCGCAACTCGCTGCTCATCAGGGGGTGATCACTGAAGAAATAATATAGTAGGGATAATTCAATAGATAAAAAAAGGGTTACTCAGCTCTCTGAGGTAATTTGTGGAGTTGAAATGAAGCAAAACATGCCAGTCAATTTAAAGGGCTGGAATAAATATATTTAGTAAGAATGTATCATGATCAGATTGCACAACTTAATAGTGGACTAATATCACACAGAGCTGTACTTGCAGGCATGGAGTAACCCACAGGACCTGACCTCTCGATATTCAGGGGAGCTAGACTAGCTCAGAAATTTAAGCGCAGGAAATTTAAGCGCAGGTGCCACTCGTAGCTTCCGGATGCCGGAGAGAGAACTTCCGGCCAATTTCAACGCATTGATGGAACGCATGTACGTAACTTCCAATATTTCGAGCGCAAGTGTGGAACGCATCACTTATGTGCAAGAGAAGGCACAAGAGATGAAAAGAAGACGCCCACTATGAATATGTACTCGGCGCTCTAGGTTGACGCATATAATCAACCCCAGAAATCCTTTTATAGGTATATAGTAATGATACTCCTACTAAAAATACACTGTCACTAGCTGCCATTTTTGAAAGGGGAAAAAATCATATAGAAATAAGAGGATAATTACACAATAGTGAGAGGGACCCCATATTATAGTGAGGTACCACCAAGTCACTAACAACTGAATAGAGGAACCCAGATGGAAGGGGTCACCATAAGTAATATATTGGTACTTCTCGCACCAAATTAGACCAAATAGGGACAATGACAAAATTACTAAAGGCAAAGCCTAAAAGGGCAGGGGACACCGTCTAAATGAAACACGTAAAAGCCAGTCTCTCATTAAGACCGTATGGTGATTGGGATCGGAAGCGATAAATCCACTCAGTTTCCTTCTGGAAAATCTTCCAATCCTAGTCACCCTTTCTTGGAGACAGTGGGACGAACTCAAATGCTGAAAAAGTAATAGAATTCAGGTTCCCCCCATGGTGTTGCTTTACGTGATTAGCAATGGGGGTATCCCTATGTATCGCAATATCTTTAAAGTGTTCATTCACTCTCTGTCTGAATTCTCTGAACGTCTTCCCAATGTAATCCCTGGGACAGGTGCATTGGCATATGTAAACGACTCGCTTCGTCTTGCAGTTAATAAAATCTCTAATGATATGGACATAATTGGTGACAGAACATGTCAGTTTTAGATGTTCTTAAAAAAATTATAGGCCTTGCATGTGCTACATTTGAAAACTCCTGTTGGTCTTTTATCAAGCCAAGTACCCTCATGTTTTCGGCAGGTATAATGACTGTGTACCAAACGGTCCTTCAGACTTATGCCCTTACGATAAGTAATCTGTGGAAAGGGTACAATGGCTTTAGAGAGGTCCCTATCCATGGCCAAAATTGGTCAGTAGGTTTTTAGAATGTTAACGACTTCCTTATTGGCAACTTCAAATGTCCCAATCAAACGGATCATATCATCATCTTTTTTGACCCTCGCATAAGGAGGTCACTCCTCCTACTCCCTTCTGCTACCTGAAAGGCCTCTTTTAAGGTAGAATCAGGGTTGCCTCTCTGAGAGTCTATTTTTACGTTTTTTGGACAATAGAATTTCTCATTGTTTGAGCAGTTTCTGTGTATGTGAAGGTATTGCCTGAGACAAGTCTAACCTCTTCATCAAGAAAAGTGATGCTATCATGTTGTATTTCATATGTGAAACTTAGACCAATATCGTTGTTGTTAAGTGAGGCGATAAGATCATTAAACTCTTCCCTGATCCCCCCCCCCCCCCCAAATGAGAAAGACATCATCGCTGTAGCGCGTCCAGTAAAGAATTTTATCACTCTACTAGACATGGTGGCCTGGGAAAACATATTTGTCTTCTCACCATCCCAGGACATTAGCATAGGTCGGGGCGCATGGACTCCCCATAGCTGTCCCCCTGAGCTGGTGGTAAAACAGTCCATTAAACAAAAAGAAATTGAGTGAGAGTGTATTCTAAAAGGCACATGATGAATTGATTATGATTCTCACAGTGAGTGCCTCTGGTCATGAGATAGTGTGCTGTTGCCGCCATACCTCTATCATGGGGTATCGATGTGTAAAAGAGTTCTACATCTATACTGGAAAGAAAGCAGTTAGAGTATATGGTAATCGCTTCAATCTTGCATAAAAAATCCATAGTATCTCTCGTGTATGATGGCAAAGACAGCACAAAGTCCCTCAGAACTCTATCTAGATACACTCTACAATGATGTGTAAGGGAGTCTACACCCGATACAATGGGTCGACCCTTAAGGACATGTAGTCCCATATGCACCTTAGGGAGACAGTAAAAAGTTGCCAATTGAAAAGACTTCGGCAATAGGAATAAGTATTCTGTTTTAATAATGACTCCCTTTTCAAGACCTTCCTGAAGGATAGACTTAACTTGCATCTGAAATACAGTGAAGGGATCACCAGGGAGGGTCCTATAACTATTCTTGTCTTTTATTAAATCTAAGCACATTTTCTGATATTGTGGATGGTCAGTAGTGTTGATCACGAATATTCGAATTTCAAAGTTTTATCGCGAATATAGGTACTTTGAAAATTCATAAATATTTTGAATATAGTTATATATATTCGTAATTTCGAATATTCAAGTTTTTTTTCCTTTTTTTTTATTCGATTTTTTTTTTATTTTTTTTTTAATCAGTACACATGATCCCTCCCTGCTTCTAGCTTGTGGGCCAAAAAGAAGGCTGCAATATACTTGACTTTAGGAGTAGTAGTGTTTGCGAATTTTGCTCTATATTCGTTTTTCGAATATTCGCTATATTGCTATATATTCTTGTTTTTAGAATATTACGTATATTCGATAAAACGAAGTTATAGCAATATAGCGAATATTTAAAAAAACAAATATAGAGCAATTTAGCTAATATAGTGCTATAATCTTTTTTTTATAGTTGTCATTTTTCATTTTTTTCCAATCTGAACTTCAGATGAGAAAAAAATTACAACTATTAGACAAAGAAGATTATAGCACTATATTAGCTAAATTGCTCTATATTCGTTTTTTTTCGAATATTCGCTATATTGCTATATATTCTTGTTTTAGAATATTCCGAATATTCGAAAAAACAAAGTTATAGCAATATAGCGAATATTCAAAAAAACAAATATAAAGCAATTTAGCTAATATAGTGCTATAATCTTCTTTGTCTAATAGTTGTAATTTTTTTCTCATCTGAAGTTCAGATTGGAAAAAAGATTACAACTATAAAAAAAAAAAGATTATAGCACTATATTAGCTAAATTGCTCTATATTCGTTTTTTTTCGAATATTCGTTATATTGCTATATATTCTTGTTTTAGAATATTCGAAAAAACTAAGTTATAGCAATATAGCGAATATTCGAAAATAATCGAATATAGAGCAATTTAGCTAATATAGTGCTATAATCTTCTTTGTCTAATAGTTGTAAGTAAAATTTGCATATTGCACAATCATTACCTTGCCGATTTTTCGAGTGAAAAAAATCATGAATCGACGAATATTCAATAAAAATTTTGCGAAATATCGCGAATTCGAATATGACCCCTGCCGCTCATCACTAATGGTCAAGTATGATTAAGTTGCCACCTTTATCTGATGGTTTTATTACGATAGTATTGTCAATTTCAAGGCTCCTAAGAGCTTTTGACTCGCATTGAGATAAATTGTGATGTATTGATTTATTGCTTGTAAGTTACTCCAATGCGGTACCCACTAACTGTAAAAAAAAATATCTATATGTTCTGAATTCATCAGAGGTGGTAGTCTGGTGCTCATTAGAAGTAAATTGGTAAAAGGGCCCTCACCTGGTTCTTTTGAACCCTCTTCCCATAAATCCATCAGGGTCAGTAAATCAGGGAAATCATCTACATCAGGGGTGGCCAACCTGTGGCTCTTGAGCCACATGCGGCTCTTTGCTTCTTCAAGTGAGGCTCTAGCTGTGAAGCCAGGAAGCACTCTCCATCCCATGCTCAGATCTCTTTTCCTGATCGGGCACTGTGCATCAGGACGTAGTGGAGAGTGAGCTGGAGCTGCAAAGTAGTAACACAGTGTAGGAACGTAGTATGTGGAGACACGCACTATGACCTGACATTGTGCTCATCAGCAGTGATGGCCAGTTCGCAGTGTTCGCCAGCGAACACATGCGGGCTGCCATCTTTAGTAAGGTAGACTCACCCGTCCGGCCCTTACCTGTGCCTGTGCCGGGAGCTGGTCTGAAATCAAATGCGGTCATGGGGAGCAGGCAGTTCCTGGGGGACTTTATCGGATGGGTGAGTCTACCTTACTAAAGGTGGCAGCCCGCATGTGTTCGCTGGCAAGCACTGCGAACTGGCCATCACTGCTCATCAGGTCACAGTGGAGAGCATGTCAGACCTGCAGAGTAGCAGGTGCCCGAGCAGGAGCCCAGTGCCTGATCAGCAGAGGGAAGAGATTTTTTTTAATGATAGAACTAAGAAGCATGGGGGGGGGGGTCCTGACCTGGGCAATGGGGGGTCTGATGTGAGCAGGGGCAGATCTGAGAAGGGGGAGATCTGAGCATGTGGGGGAGATATGAGTACTAAGGGTCTGACATTGGGAGTCTGATTGGTCTGATCCAAGCATTGGGGGTCTGATTTGGAAGTCTGTTGAGGTTTGGGGATCTTATTGTAGATCAGATGAGGATTGGGAATCTGATTTAGGAGTCTGATCTAAGGTCTGATGAAAAATATATTATTTTTTGTCTGCTAATGAACAATAATAAAAAATTTTTTTTTTAGCAGACCTCAGATGAGATGAAAAAAATGTTTTATCTTATTTTTCTTTGTTTAAACCTAGGTGCATCTTGTAGGGCAAAAAATATGGTGACTGTGTGTAAATGTATAGCTTGTGGCTCCTGGTAGTCATAAGTTTTTTTTTTGGGCTCTTTGTGTATGTAAGGTTGGCCACCCCTGATCTACATTAATTCCTAGTTCAGTACATGTTTGTTTATTGGTATTCAAATAGACTTTGTGCCATTTAAGTCGTCTGCAAAACAAATTCTAATCCTTAATACATGTAAAAACATTGAATTTAGTCGTGGGTACAAAAGAGAGACCTCTCTGCAATACATCTGTCTCAATATTAGTCAATATATGGGAAAAAAGATTGATAATTTGGAGAATTTCATTTATGGGCGATTGTCCCCACCCTTCGTACGGTCTCTTAGTTGATAAGGACTCTGGTTGTTGGATAAAAAAGGGACCTGGGGTTGGGAAGAAGCAAATGAGGAAAAGGAGAGGGTGGGGGGCGGCGGGTAAGATGACCCCCTGCCTGCTCGACCAACATTCCCTCGCTGTCTCCCCCATTTATACCACCTACGTCCAGGTCTACGAGTGGGTGAATTATATCCGCTCTTATTATAATTTGTGTTTTTGTACGACCCTGTGGGTTCAGAATCTGAGAATTCTACTTCAGATGACAAAACCTCTGACTCCGAATGTGTGATTATTTTGTTGTCAAAATTATATGCCTTCTTGTCCCTAAAGTCCTTGGTAAACTGTCTGTTTCCTTTCCTTCATGATATTTTGAAAGCACTCAACTGAGTTCTGAAGGGAAGATTCTCTCCTGTTGAAATCAATATCTGATTTAAGTGTACAATTTAAGTGTACAATCAGTGAGTTCCTTCAATTTAGTTGATGTTTCCTCGAAAAAAGAGGGACATTAATTTCAGTGAACTATTAGTTAGTTCTTGCTCCCATTTAATTAATAATTGGGGAGATGAAATGCGGGCCGCTGGTTTAATCAAGATTACTTTCTAGGGATCTCACCTCCCACCACGATTTAATGGTCTCTTTGTATCCGGTGTAGAGATCTCTGAAAACTATCTTGCAGGTTTCAGAGGATGTCAGACCCGGTATCTCTTTGTCCGAAAAAATATCTCAGGCTTCTTGTATAAAACCCTCGGTAAACAGCATCCCAGACAAGAAACTGCCCATATCAGAAATAATGGAAATTAGAATACAGTATTAAATGTTTCAGATACTGGACACGTAATAATGAAATTAGCATAAGTGAAAAAGAGAAATATACGTGCTTCTAAAATTAACTTTATTAATGGATTATGGGTAATAGGACAAACCTATTGAAAAAATTATGAGAAAATAGTGCTCACCTAACAATAACAATACAATAGATAGATTAACAGCGATGGTGTAGGCAATATCTCTGGGGTGGCAAATATGAAAAGGCTGGGTAGATACAAAATCTATCCCTAACCGACCCTAAGGTAGTCTCTGCCCAGGGATTCCCCCTAATGGTAGAGGTCCAGAAGTGGCTGACACCCTGAAGGCTAGAGGCAGGTATGGTTGTCTGTGACAACGGCAGCAACCTCCTGGCCGCCCTCAAACCTGGCAGTCTGACACACATGCCCTGCATAGCACATGTCCTCAACTTTGTGGTACAGAAGTTCCTACGCACATACCCAAGGTTGAGTGACATTGTGCAAAGGTTATGGAGGATTGCCAGCCACTTCCGACACTTCCCAACCGCCACCGCGTCCCTGTACAAACTGCAGCAGGACAATAGCCTGCCCCCTACCAGGCTGATTGTGGACAGCGTGATGCGGTGGAACTCCACTCTCCACATGCTGGAGAGGTTGTGGCAGCAACGATGGGCGGTCAAGGAATGCCTGCTGGACCAAGGCACTTCCGGGCCATGACACCCACTCCCCTACATCACAAATGAAGAGTAGGAGCAGATACGCCAGGTCTGCCACGTGTTGGCCCCATTCGAGCAGGCAACCAAAATGGTCAGCAGGTAACATGTCGGCCTCAATGACATGCTCCCATAGTGTTCCTGCTGAACAGGACACTACATCGCCTGCTCAAGGCTGGGGAGAGTGCCTTGGTGGAGCAAGAAGAGACAACAATGCTCCACCGAGAACATGCCCAGGAGGAGGAAGAATTTGTTAATGAGTTTGCCAACATCCAGGAGTCTGGGCCTGGTCAGGAGCGGGAGCCGGTGCTGGTGGCACCGTTAGACCGAGGGTGGTGTGGCTCCCACAGGGAGCAGCAGCAGCAGGAGGACCAAGAAGTCATGGTCCCCGGCATGGTGCCCACATGCTGCGATGCCTCAGGAGGAACTTCCGGATCAAGAAAATTAAGGAGAGTAACGTTTATTGGTTGGCCATCCTTTTAGATCTGGCATCCTCAAACTGCGGCCCTCCAGCTGTTGCAAAACTACAACTCCCACAATGCCCTGCTGTAGGCTAATACCTGTTCGTGGATGCTGGGAGTTGTAGTTTATCAACAGCTAGAGGGCCGGAGTTTGAGGATGCCTGTTTTAGACACTCGCTGCAAGGGGAAACTGGAGCAGTTCATCCCAGCCAGCCGGAGGGATGCCCGTATGCAAAAACTGCTGGCCTGTATGATCCTCCGGCTGGAGAAGGCAGACCCTCTGCCTCACGCTCCAGTTCTCCCCGCCCATCTCACCCACCAGGTGGCTGGCCCCAGAAGCACCAGCCGAGCAGGTGACCTTATGGGTGAGATGAGGTTGTTCTACCATGTATCCCTTGTATCAAACAGTCATTATATTTGTCTCATTGTCTGAAAAAATAATAAAAAGAGTTTTAAAACAGTCTGCGTGACCCAGTAGCAGCAGCAGCAGTCACCACCAGCAGCTGGCCCGCATGGTGGCAGACTACATGGGGTCCGACAGCATTAGCACCGACAACCCCATGAAGTACTGGGTTGCCAGGCTGGACACCTGCCGAGAGCTCGCTCAGTATGTGCTGGAAGTACTGTCTTGCCTCCCCTCCAGCGTACTATTTGAGAGGACATTCAGCGTGGCAGGTGGGGTGGTCACCGACAAGCGGACCCGTCTGTCCACAGACTCCGTTGACAGACTAACATTCATTAAAATGAATGAGTCCTAGATCGGCGGCGACTTCTTGGCTCCCGCAGTCGGTTCAGGGCGCTGAAGGGTCCCTTGTCCATCCCTCTTCTTGTCTCTCCCTCCAAAACTATGTTGTTTTTTAATATTTTTAGGTATTTAATCATGAATATATATATATATATATATATATATATATATATATATTTTTTTTTTGGGGACAATATTTTTTATTTATTTATTACTACTTTATTGATATATATATATTAATTACCTTTTTTTAATCATGTATTTATATATTATTTTATTTATTGATTGTTTAATTATTTCATATATTTATTAATATATTTATATTTTAATGAATTATTCTAATCATGTCTTTGTAGATTAATTTATTTACCGATTGCAAAAAAAATTAATATACAGTATTTATTTTTTTATTGTCATATTTCTGTATTGACAAACTAGTTTAATCATGTATTTGGAGCTTGATTTATTTATTGATATTTAGATTTAGGTTTTTATTTTTAGATCTATTTGTATGTCGTTGATTTTTTGATATAATGTATTTAAACATGACCTAATTTATTTATTTATGGTTGAATCTTTTAATATATTTATTAATCCATTTATTGATATAATTATATATTTTTAAATAGTTTAAATAATTTATTTATGCATTAACGGGCGCTATATTGACACAGCGCAACGCACGCTGCCTGCACCAGTCTGCTCTCAGTTTCCATATCGGGCACTTTGAGTCTGGAGCAGAATAATGCGGTAACGCAGCCTACCTCACCGTGTGCTGATTCCTCCAAGCCAGTGGGCAGTAGGGGCAGGCGGGGTTTAGCAGCGGCTCACTCATCCTCCTTTTGTCTGTGAGGAGGCATGGGTACCGCCACTCTCCCCACTCATACACGATCGGTGCCACACACACGCTGGGCTCTGGCCGTCAGCAGGACTCATCCGTCCTCTGCCCGTCTGAGCACAGAAGCCAGTGATGAGCCAGCTTGCCTCAGCCAGGGTCTTGAAGTTTTCCTGGCTCTGCCACCGGGACCATTTCCCTTTCCCGTCAGTGATGACTCCCCGGTTGCTGGCTGGGTTCTCGGGGGCTGCCTCCAGTGCGCAGCATGGATCATCCATCGCAGGTCAGGCTGCTGAATAAGCCTTTAGCTTTGATGCTTGACTACTCACAGGGGAGGGGGTAGTGTAACAGATCCCGGGCCAGACATCACTAGGAAGGGGCTGACAGGCACTGTGAAGCACCGACACTGTCATCCAGCAGAGCGGAGTTAGTAGTCTTTTCTAAAGCCACCATGTGACACAAAACGAATGCAGCTCTACTTCATCTTTGTCGACTTGACATAGAAAATGAGATCCGGTGGGTTCATGAAAACGTACAGTAATCCGTTAGGATAGTATATATCTATCTACCCCATCTCTCCCTGGAAGCCCTGCGTTCTTCTCCCCCTCCAGACCTAAAAATAGTATTGGACTGGATTGCTGTACATTTTTCATGAACCTACTTCAAAATGTTTTTAATCGGAACAGCTGAATTTTTTAAGATTCCATAGTTTTTTGACAATTTTTTTAAAACTTGTCACTATGATTATTAAGCACATATTATTAAGCAACTCAGTGTTAGTGAAGTTATTCTCTTCACTGTATGGATACTTGTCTATTATGTACCTTATTTTTTTAAGTATACTTTATTTATAGACACATTATGAATCAGGCCAATTTTTCGTGATGCACGTAATAATATTTTTATTTTAAAAATCAGCTGAGCATTTAGCTTTGTTCTTTGCACTATTCACTTTTGTCATTGCTTGAGAAAGGTCCCATTGTGTGGACCAAAAAGTTGCTTTTTGTTTAGTAAACACACAATTTCTTGATTCTCTCTCTCTCTCTCAGTCCTTATACTAGACCATTTTAATGTACCTGCTGCTGTTGTCCTAATCCTTCTGAGTTATATGTAGGCATTATAATACACCATTACCTGCTTCTTTTGTCCTTATCCTTCTAAGCGATGTATAGGCCTTATAATACAGCATTGCCATTACCTGATTCTCTTGTCCTTATCCTTCTAAGTGATGTCTAGACCTTATACTATACCGATACCATTAACGGATGCTGTTAACCTTTTCCTAATAAGTCATGTGAAGGCCTTATAATACACCATTACCATTAATTGCTGCTGTCTGTCCTGATCATGAAGAATTTGCCCCTGGACTAAAGGATTCTTATAAAAAAGTTATCGTTTAAAATTACACCATAACATAACATTCTAAAAATGTTTTTTTAAAAGCAAGTTATAACGGAAAACAATTATTTATTAATAACTTTTAAATAAAATAAAAATTTGCTCTATAGCAATTTGGTCAGTAGCTCCTGGAGGTCCCATAATTCCTGAAGATCGTTACGATGCATCTCTTCCAGCTGCTGTACCGTTTTGTTGAGACTACGCAGCTGCACCTGGATGTCTGTCACGGCTCTTTGCTGAGACTGCTTCACCTTTTTTTTTCTTTTCATTTTAATGATTAATTTAAATTTTAATTTAAATTAGTGTATAGTGTGTAGTATTTGCTCAAGCACTGCCAATTGACATCTCAATCAGTTATTTAATTATATTTATGATAACAATAATACAATTGGTTAATTAATGATAGTTCAGTAGTGTATAATGTTAGTTATTTGGTTAGTTAATGGTTTTTATGCCAAATATAGAGTTTGTGTCTAGGGTTGTTTTTTTCTATTACTGTAGTTTGTATAGTTGCACATAGAGTGGCACATGGGTGTTGGTGTATTTGGGGGGAAATGGGTAACTAATTTTGAGGCGTATTTAGTCCTATTACCCCTTGTGTTACTCAAAAATGTGGGGGGATAACAACTTTTTCATGATAAATTTTATTTTATTTTTTTCTTAGGCAAGCGTTTCCAAATTCTGTGAAATGCCTGATTGGTCAAAGTGCTCACGACACAGCTTGAAATATTCCTTCAGGAGTGTAGTTTCCGGAATGGGGTAACTTTTTGTTGTTTTCCACCCTTGAGTTACCTCTTAGGCTACTTTCACACTTGCGCTTGATCGGATCCGTTCTGAACCGATCCGATCATATTAATGCAGACGGAGGCTCCGTTCAGTACGGATCCGTCTGCATTAATAACTTAGAAAAATTTCTAAGTGCGCAAGATGCCTGAGCGGATCCGTTCAGACTTTCAATGTAAAGTCAATGGGGGACGGATCCGCT
The DNA here is from genome assembly GCF_014858855.1 of Bufo gargarizans. Taxonomy (NCBI): domain Eukaryota; kingdom Metazoa; phylum Chordata; class Amphibia; order Anura; family Bufonidae; genus Bufo; species Bufo gargarizans. Next base: position 208,472,286 of record NC_058081.1, on the reverse strand, counting down.
TGAAGATTGAGCCATATGGTGTCATCTTCAAGCGGATCCGTTCCCATTGACTTACATTGTAAGTCTGAACGGATCCGCTCGCCTCCGCACGGCCAGGCGGACAGCTGAACGCTGCAAGCAGCGTTCAGCTGTCCGCCTGGCCGTGCGGAGGCGAGCGGAGCGGAGGCTGAACGCCGCCAGACTGATGCAGTCTGAGCGGATCCACTCCATTCAGACTGCATCAGGGCTGGACGGAGGCGTTCGGGTCCGCTCGTGAGCTCCTTCAAACGGAGCTCACGAGCGGACCAACGAACGCAAGTGTGAAAGTAGCCTTAGTGTCTTTACATGTGACATATCCAATTACTATTTGAGCTAAACCCTCTCTCCTAACGCCATATGGTGCACCCACCTTCCACTCTGAAGACTACTGTGCGCCCATAAATCACTTTTTGAGTGCACATTGGGTGTTTTTGTAATCTCCTAATTCAGGATAATAGACTAAGAGTTTAGTTTTGCTGTAAACCCTTGATAAGTTGTAAAATAATAGATAAAAATGAAAAATCAGCTACATTTTATTTTTATATTGGAATGTCATTGAATTTTTTAGTGAATTTTCTTTAGGCACCTAAAGGGTTTACAAAGTTATCAAAATCATTTTTTAATAGCTTGAGGGGTGCAGTTTCAAAAATTGGGTGATTTATTTGTGGTTTACACTATGTAAACCCCAGAAAGTTACATATTAAATGAATTGGTCGTTAAAAATTGGGTTTAGCAATTTTTCTTATAAATTTTAATATTTGCTTCTAAATTTCTAAGCTTTGCAACATCAAGAATAAATTAAATGTCATTTTAAAACTGATCCAAAAATGAAGTAAACATATGAGGAATGTTAAGTAATAACTTTTTTTTGAAGGTATTGCTATGTATTAAAAAAGTAGAGATATTTAATAACTTTGCAAATTCTTTGATTTTTGATAACATCAGGATTTTGAGATAATTTTTTATTTTTTTTTTATAGATTATATGGTAAGACTTTCATCATAAAGTACAATATGTGATGAGAAAATCTCGCAATGGTCTGGATAAGTAAAAGCGTTTTAACCCCTTAAGGACCCATGATGTACATGTAAGTAATCACTGGCTGTGACTTAAGGACCAGAGAAGTACATGTACGTCATGGTAAATGGGCGGGTGCAGGAGCTGCACCCGCCCGATCAGCGGCAGGGGTCCGACAGTTACTGATAGCTGGTCCCCTGCTGCATGTGCCGGCATAGGTGAATTCAATGATTCACCTATGACAAGGAATCGTTGACAAGGAAAGACCCGATGACAAGGAAGGAAGCACAATGCCTTCCTTAGGCATTGTGGTTGCCTTCCAGGAGAGCCTGTGAGATCCAACCAATGCATGAAAATACAGAAGGATTGTCATGCATGTAAAGGGGATCAGACCCCCCAAAAGTTGAAGTCCCAGAGTGGGACAAAAAATAAAGGGAGTTCACTACCGCCTGTACTTTAGGTAGGTGACTTTCCAGTCGGTGATGTGGATAATGATATCGTCCAGGTATGCCAAAGCGTACCGACGATATGGATGCAGTACAATGTCCATTAGCCTTTGAAACATGGCGGGAGTGCCATGTAGACCAAAGGGTAATACCTTGTACTGATACAGCCCCTCTGGTGTTATAAAAGCTTTTTTTTAACTTGGCAGCCCTCGGTCAGGGGTACCTGCCAGTACCCTTTGGTGAGGTCCAACACAGAAAAATACTTGGCCTAACTTCTCAATAAGCTCATCCACTCGGGGCATGGGATATGCGTCAAACTTGGAAACCCCATTAAGTTTGCGGAAGTCATTACAGAATCGTAATGTCCCGTCCGGCTTGGGTAATAAGACTATTGGACTGGCCCATTAACTTTTTGACTCCTAGATGACACAGCTGTAACATCAGCTGCACTTCTTCTAAGATGGTTTGTCACAGCGACTAAGGTACCCGGTATGGTTTCAATCAGATTCTGGCCTGAGGCTCAATGACAAATGTCATGTTGGATGATAGAAGTGCATCCAGGGAGGTCTGAAAACACATCCGTGTTTCTGCTGACAAACTCCCTGGCCTCCTGAGTCTTTTTAGAGGAAAGGTTGTCAGCAATCTTTACTGTGGCAACTGCTTCCCTCATATCAGACAGCGAGACTGGAAACTCTACCCCCAGAAAATCTGGCCGGGGACTGTTGTCTGTACTTGTCTCCCTATCTTTCCACGGTTTCAACATGTTTACATGGTACACCTGCTCCGGCTTTCTCCGCCTGGGCTGGTGTATCTTGTAGGTTACCTCCCCAACTTTTTTGAGCACTTTGTAGAGACCCTGCCACCTAGCCAGGAACTTACTGTCCACCGTTGGCACCAGAAACAAAACCCGATCTCCCGGGTTGCCTCCATATGTTCCCTGACCAGCGGCAACACTGTCTCAATCCGCTCTTGCATTTGAGTGACATACTCAATTACACTTTTATGCAGTGTGGGTAGTTGTTCCAATGCCTCTTTGGCTATGTCCAACAACCCACGCGGATTTTGGCAATACAGCAGTTCGAAGGGCGAGAATCCTGTAGAGGCCTGGGGCACCTCTCGCACTGCGAACATGAGATAGGGCAGTAGCAGATCCCAATCCCTTCCATCTTTAGACACCACCCGCTTTAACATGTTTTTTAAAGTTTTATTAAACATTTCTAACAGGCCGTCCGTTTGCGGGTGATAGACGGACGTCCGTAACTGTTTGATCTGTAGTAGTTTACTCAGTTCGCTCATAACTTTTGACATAAAAGGGGTCCCCTGGTCAGTCAGAATTTCTTTAGGTAGGCCCACTCGGGAAAACATCTCCACTAACTCTTTGGATATGAGTTTACCCGAGGTATGTTGCAGTGGCACCGCCTCCGGGTATCGAGTGGCATAGTCCAGGACTACCAAGATGCGTTGGTGCCCTCTAGCGGACTTCGGTACTGGACCTGAGATCCAGAGCGATCAGCTCGAATGGAACCTCAAAAATCAGGAGAGGGACAAGGGGACTACGGAAATGTGGTTGGGGTCTGGTTAGCTGGCAGGTTGGGCAAGACTTGCAATACTCCTCCAACTCTCTGAACACACTGGGCCATTAGAACCGCTGTAGAATCCGGTCCTCTGTTTTCTGCTGGCCGAGGTGTCCCCCAAGAACATGTTGGTGGGCTAACTCCAACACGAGCTTGCGATATGGCTTGGACACCACCAACTGTTTAATATGCTCACCCCATAGTTGATTTACCCGATACAGCATCTACTGTTGAACCACAAAACGGGGAACATAGACTCGGCCCCCGGTTGTTGCGGCTCACACTCAACTACTACCACATTTTCCCAGGCTCGAGATAGAGTCAGGTCCTGGTGCTATGCTGTACCAAAATTATCTCTGGAGACATTGAGGTCTGCCAAATCTGGACCCAGCGGCAAGTCCTCCACCATCACACTTAGCAAGGTTGTCTCCTCCTCTTCCACCGAAGTGGCGGTCACCCCTACCACTGGCCCTTCAATCTCAGTCAAAAAACACCTGCTGGGGTCCGGATGCCATGAACGGAGCAACGACCTCAGCCCATTGGACTTGGGGTAGCTTCTCCCTCACGGCCACCTTTTCGAACACCGAAAGATAGGTTCCGACGTCGTCTGCAAGGGTTATCTTGTGGATCGCCGCACGGACAGCTTTCCGGGCATCGTGGACGTTCTGAGACGCTCCCGCCACTTGTATTGCCATCACACGCTGTAATAGCAGCTGGTTGGTTTCCTGCTGCTGCTTGTTAGCCTCCCTCTGCTGCAAGTTAGCCTCCATGAGGGCTTTCACGACCGCCTCCATTTTGACAGAGGACACAGGTCGTAACCTTGCCGACTTAATATAGGATATACACCCGTGCCTGGGAAAAAACTAAAACTTTTCAGCCTTCAGGCCAGCCTCGCTGTGTTTGCCTGCATCCGACAACCATTGTGGGAAGTCGCTCTGGTAGGCAGGTTAGCGGATGCAGTATAGAGGCAATCACAAAGTCTTAAACAGTTCAGTGTTTATTCACACAGAAGGCAAAACAAAATGACAGTTCACAGTCTTGGTGTTCATTCACACCATGGAAAGTCCACAGAACAAAAACATTCACCTTGTTAGCAGTTTTTCATCAGCAGTCCCCAGCAGGCTGTAGGGGCCTGTTTTACAGCATGTGGCTCTCAGCTCTTTTGCACAACACACATCTTCAGATCCCAAAGACAGAGACTCCACAGCTTCACTGTGAGATGGAGGATAATCCACCCCACCAGACAGTGCTGACTGCTTTTTATAAACCTCCCAAGACCCGGCCTGGAACGTGGGGCGTGGCCACCCACCCAGCACTTTGGCTACGCCCAGTAAGAGCCATACCAGAGCCTGGTCACACAAGGGCCAACTGTCCCCATCGGGGGAACCTCATTACTGAGGTCTTAAACTTTTGATCAGGACTCTACAGTACAGACCAAAAGTTTGGACACACCTTCTCATTCAAAGAGTTTTCTTTATTTTCATGACTATGAAAATTGTAGATTCACACTGAAGGCATCAAAACTATGAATTAACACATGTTGAATTATATACATAACAAAAAAGTGTGAAACAACTGAAAATATGTCATATTCTAGGTTCTTCAAAGTAGACACCTTTTGCTTTGATTACTCCTTTGCACATTCTTGGCATTCTCTTGATGAGCTTCAAGAGGTAGTCACCTGAAATGGTCTTCCAACAGTCTTGACAATGACCCCAAACACATCTCCAGGCTGTGTAAGAGCTATTTGACCAGGAAGGAGAGTAATGGGGTGCTGCGCCAGATGACCTAGCCTCCACAGTCACTGGACCAGAACCCAATCGAGATGGTTTGGGGTGAGCTGGACCCCAGAGTGAAGGCAAAAGGGCAAACAAGTGCTAAGCATCTCTGGGAACTCCTTCAAGACTGTTGGAAGACCATTTCAGGTGACTACCTCTTGAAGCTCATCAAGAGAATGCCAAGAATGTGCAAAGGAGTAATCAAAGCAAAAGGTGTCTACTTTGAAGAACCTAGAATATGACATATTTTCAGTTGTTTCACACTTTTTTGTTATGTATATAATTCAACATGTGTTAATTCATAGTTTTGATGCCTTCAGTGTGAATCTACAATTTTCATAGTCATGAAAATAAAGAAAACTCTGTGAATGAGAAGGTGTGTCCAAACTTTTGGTCTGTACTGGTATATATATTTATACACACAGCAAGGTAGAGATGTATGATGTAATCGGCTGATTATGTAAGTTTCACACGCAGATAAATATATATTGTAGGAAGGAACAAGGGGTCGTCATTGATGGGTGGTATGTCTCACGGAGGTTCCTGGCCTCGGTGAGGTAAGAGCCATTTTTTCCCCTGAAATTTCATTATTGCAGTCTGACACTTCAGCTGGTTAGTATGGCTGTAAGGGCTCATTCACACGACCGTTAGTGTCCCGTTCCCGTATTGCGGACCACATTTGCGTATCCGCAGTATACGGGCACTGTTCTATTGTCATTCGGCATCACAGATGTGGACCCATTCATTTCAATGGGTCCGCAAATCCAGAGAAGCGGAATGGTGCGGAATGGAAGCATGGAACAGACCACTATGGAAGCACTACAGACTGCTTTCTGGGGTTCCATTCCATGCCTCCGCACTGCAAAAACATAGAACATGCTCTATCTTGGAGAAATGTTCCTACTCGCCTCATTGAAAAGCTTGCATCAAGCATGCCGAAACGAATTTTTGAAGTGATAAACAATAACGGCGGAGCTACTCATTACTGAGTTCATGTTTGGAAGTTGGATTTCTGTTTTGGGGGTGTTTAGTTTTTTTTTTTGGAGGTGTGGTCCTAAACTTTTGGTCAGCTTAAAAACAGCCTGTTTCAGATTATTAATTTTTTCATTAAATTGAATGCTCAAAAAATGTTGCGTCTCACTCCCATTTCTTCTTGTTGCATGTTGAAGCTCTACTTGGAACCTTGTTAAGATCCAGCCATGCTAAATATGATTTTTTTTGCCATTTTTCAAGTGATCTTAAACTTTTGATCAGGACTGTATATGTGTGTATATATATATATATATATATATATATATATACACACACACACACACTCAGAGAGGTACAGATGTATTTTGCAAACGTAACCAAATGATTTAGTAATTGCCACATCAGGTACTACTAAGTAATCATTTGTAAAGGGATGAACACATTATTAGCATAACTCTATACTGTATATACATTACAGAGTTTTGGTGAAAGATCCAAAAGTAATGTAAGCATTGTACCTGGGCATTTTCTATCACGGATCTCTTTGATCCGCTCCCTGTGCCTCTCTTCAGATCAATTTTTTTTTCACAATGGCCATCTTCTGGTGGCTGGTTTAGAATTCACGCCACAGTTCAAAGCAGATCCTCCTCACAATCCTCTGTTTTTTTATCATGAGCATGTGTCCTGTCATACCCTCGCTCCAACATGCACTGCAGGATAAACAACTGCTGCGCAAAACAAATGCACTACAATATACTTTCTATGTTAGAAAGTATATTTTAAGTATATCACACCCCTCAGTATATCACACCTATGGATAGCACACCTATACCAGTCCTTAAACTTACTTTTGTGGCCCTATTAGCTACCGTTTGGTGTCCCTAACAGTCTGTCCCTGCTCCACAAAACAACCTCTCCCTACACTGTCAAAGCACAGAATGGAAAATGGCTGCCAGATCGCGTTCTGTTATAGGGTGGGGGGGGTGTCCATTTGCTGAAGCGTCTCAATTGGCTATCCTGTCCCACCTGATGGATGTGTCATGTGTCAAAGTTTGGAGCAATGCAAAAGAATATGGTGCATGCGAAAATCACCATATGTTCGCATGTTCGGCGAATTGCGAACTAGTAAAGTTTGCCGCAAAACGACTGCCGGGTGAGCCGCAAGGCCATCTTTACCCACGCCACTGTGTGCTACTGCTGTAATTTTGCCTTAATCTTTGGAAATCTTAAAGTTAATGTGTCTCCAGAAAATAACCTGTTGTTTAAATCATATTTTTGTGTTAAACAGATTTTTAAGAATTTCTGGCAAGAGGGTTGAGGTGTCGGACGCCAAGTTTTTAAATCGTGACTACCTATCCTGAGGATAACCCCATCCGTGAAAAAACCCTTTAAGTATATCAGCTTAAAGGGGTTCTGCACTTTTATTTAACTGATGATCTATCCTCTGGATAGATCATCAGCTTCTGATCGGCAGGGGTCCGACACCCGGGACCCCCGCCGATCAGCTGTTTGAGAAGGCAGCGGCGCTCCAGCAGCGCCGCGGCCTTCTCACTGTTTACCGCCGGGCCGCCCGCCCACTGACGTCACGACTTGTATCAACTAGAGTGGGCGCGGCTAAGCTCCATTCAAGTGAACAGAGCTTAGCCGCGCCCACTCTAGTTGATACAAGTCGTGACGTCAGTGGGCGGGCGGCCCGGCGGTAAACAGTGAGAAGGCAGCGGCGCTGCTGGAGCGCCGCTGCCTTCTCAAACAGCTGATCGGCGGGGGTCCCGGGTGTCGGACCCCCGCCGATCAGAAGCTGATGATCTATCCAGAGGATAGATCATCAGTTAAATGAAGGTGCAGAACCCCTTTAAGTTAACATATCTCCTGCAGATTGGGGGATCACTTAAAACATCTTCTTTTATGTATAATGTGAATTCTTAGGTTTGTAGGAGACTCGTCAATAGGATTCAGATTTATTTTTTAAACTTTCTGTTTTTGAATGTACTCTTTATTGTGTAAGATAATGAAAGCATTTGTAGGAATCAGTTCAAAGAAATTCACTGATGCTTTTTCACAGTAAACATTATAATGTGTTTAGTTTTATATACACCTGGCAATTTGTGTAGATCTCATCTACACCGTCTCTGCAGTCACTGTCATAACAATTTGAAATTTCCAAGTTTTTTTTTTTTTTTTTTACTGAAGTAGATGGAATGATTTATTTTTTTGCTATTTTTATGAGTGGATAATTTACTAGGCACACCTGCTTACTCACATGTATATTTAGCACATGCACCAATAAAACATAGCAGATGACCTTGAAAGAAGCAGAAGTGTGTAATTTATTGCTTGATATGGCAGTTTTGCATATAGAACAGGAATTCTGTTGGTTACTGGGACTAGGATATATACCACTCAGCACTCACATTGAACAAAAAACTGGGAGGAGTACAATAAGTTCACCAATTTACTATAATGAACCAAAAATGAAATGTGTTTTATTTCATAAATAGCCTGAGTATATTATTTCAGGTGCAAGGGTGTTTCTTGACATCAATTTCAATAGCCAAAAACAAGAACCATTTGTAGAATATGAAGGTTAAAAAGAGCCAAAGTGGAATTGAATTGCTGGCCGAACATGTAATACTTTATAAGCCACTTTCATACAGTCAATGTTCGATCAATGATTTCCATCAGACAGTGAGCCAAAACCAGGAGTAGGGGGTACACAGAGAAACATTATAAAAATAATTTGCACCTGTTCTGTGTTTTTTATCTTTTAAACCATAACTGGATTTGGTTCACAATTAGAGATGAACAAATCCCTTGAAATTCATTTTAGGTATGCTCTACATGAATCAAAAATACAGAAAGAGATATACCACCTAGTAAGCATGAGGAGTATTGTAGTTCAGCCAAAGCTGCTCTGTGTTTCTGGGAAAGAAAATATGCAAATTAGCATATGTTTTTCTCACAAACCCAAAGATAAGCAAATTAGGTTTCCTTTATGAAAAAGCACTGATTGAACAGCTCAAGGCTACCACCATAGGAAAATCTTTCCATGAAAAAGCACTAATTATACAGTTCAAGGTTACCACTACTGATGCCAGTAGAAGATATATTAATTTGCATATAATTTCCTAGAAACATACAGCTGAATTGCCTGGACTACAATACTCCTTATGCATCTTAGGTGGTCTCATTAATGAGAACGAGCATGCCCAAGACCCCAACAAAGGCCAGTCAGTTACCCAGGGTAACTTTCTTTTGAGACAGTCAGGGGGTCATTTGTTAAGACCAGTGTTTTAGATGCTGGTCTTAATAACCCATATATGTGGCAGTGGATCTGCCGAAGTTATGAAGAGGTGCATCCAGTGCCAGTCTAAGCCAGCTTCCAATTCATGTAAATGACTGTTGGTTTTCCTAGGAATTAACATTCTTCAAAGACTGCTAGGTTGTAGCGTACCTTAAAGGCTATAGGGGCATTTTTATTATTATTATTATTATTATTATTATTATTGTTATTGCATTGTACTCATTTTTAGCTAATAATCACTTTTTAAATTGGTCTTTATTAAAAATATGGAATCCTTTTTTGTGTACATAGCTGAGATGCTGTAGTAGCTGCCTATGGATTTTCCCTCTTTTCCATCAGACCAGGAGCAGACGGGCTCCTTATCTCTGCTCTATTACATTATAAACACTCATTATAGCTCAGTTCTTATCTTACTGATAAGAATATAGCTTAAATAAGTGTTTATGACCTCTTCGTAGTTTAGAGATGAGGTTTATTAGATGACCCGCACAAAGTTAAATGTCTGTGACAGAATGGCTCAATATTTTTAATAAAGGCCAATTGAAAATGTGATTTTTTTTTTTGCCAAAAATGAGTAAAATGCAATCATAAACAAAAATTGCCTCCAAAGGTGTACGTAGCCTTTAAAGCAAACCTCCAGGCTCCTTTACTGAGGCTCATTTCCTTCAGTGTGTAAGGGGCAGTTTTCTGACAATGTTCTTTATGTCATTGATAGTTTAGTAATGTGTACATCTGTCCTTGCTATAATAGAAGTCAACCCACAAACCAATAATGAGAAAGGAGAATGCCCCAGACTACCTGAGAGCCTCAGTATGTACTCTAACTAAACGGTAGTCACAGCTTTGCAATAAAGGAGCTGAGCTAAAAAGCATCCAAGTGGCAAACTTTGAGGAAATAAACTGCCGGTAAGTATTCTATGTAGGTATTGATAATAATCTCAGAATGGCTTGGATAAGTAAAAGTGTTTGAAAGTTATTACCACATAAAGTGACACATGTCAGATTTGCTAAATTATTCCTGGGCAGGAAGGTGAAAAATGACTTAGTGGGCAATTTTATTGCTTAGGGAGTTATGACAAACTTTCACATTTTAGAACTTTAAATATCCCATAAAGAGCATTCTTCAACAAAAAAAATTATCACACAGTTATAAAAATTGTTATAAAGTGTTCCGTCTGCTCACATTTATCTAGATACACCAATAAGGCAGTATTTGGACAGGATGCAGATTAAAAACAATACATTAATGTGTCCATACACATTAGACAAAAAATGGCTGAACGTTCCAATTTCAACCCGATCAGAATTAATGTGTATAGCGGTCTTGCAACTCTTCTATGATGGCAGCTGTTCAGAGAAAGAGACTCTGCATGTTGAATTCAAATATGTCCGGTCTTTTGTTTCCACAGGAGATAAGTCACTGCCAGAGGGGTTTGGCAGAAGCTCTTTCACCTTTCATCACTGCAATAAACAGGCATGCTTGGTGAGCTGCATGTTTATGGCGGAGTTGAGAGAAATAGCTGTCAGATCAACCAGCATCTGGCCAACACTTACCTATTCCATTTTTATGTCAACCGTGATAGCAGTTCTGCAGTGTAACAAGTTCTGACTAATCCAATATTATAGGCAATAATAAAATCCATGCCCAATTTACACCAGAAGACAGGGCACAACCATTGATGTATAGATCATAGATACAGAGATACTGTCGTATACATAAAAGCCAAAGTACAAAAAAGTTGTGTTTTTTAAATTAAAGTTTTTTACATAAAAAAACTGTAGAATAGAAATAAATACATATACCATGCCACACACATAAATTAATACAGCAATAGATCTGGTAGTGGTAAATTCAGCCATTTAGAACAAAGAGTAAATTGATTACAGAGTTTCATCCATTATCTTAATACAAATAAATAAGCGTAATGCTGAGTATAAAGCTACATTCACACAACAACACAATTCTTGTGTGAATGCAGCCTTAGCTGAACCATCAATGTTTTGATATGCAGGTATGGTATTTGAATTAGATTAAAATAAGTCTGTCACCAGGAAATCAACAGTTAAACCAGGCACACTGATTTGTAGGGCTAGTTTAACTGAATGTAATGATACTTTTCACTTGGTGATCCATTGCTTCATTCTGGAGAAAAAGCACTTTGAATCTATACGAAATGAGCAGTTAGGTGCAGCGATTGCAGGCCCAAGACACTCTGCTCACCTGTGCCAGAGATACTGACCATTTTTGAAATATACTTTAATTTCTGAAATCGTACATTTCTATTAGAAAAATAGCTGTAAAGTGGCCCATTTTCAGCCCTTGCAACGCTCCTCTGTCTTCTGTTTACATAACTGTGGAGACTTCCTGAACACTGACTATGTTATGCAAACAGAAGACAGAGGAGCGTTGCTAAGGCCCAACATTTTTCTAATAGAATTGTATGATTTTAGTAATTAAAGTATATTACTAAAATTGTCAATATCACTGCCCCTATACATAAAAAAATAATAATTGAATGAGTTACACTTTAAGGGTACTTTCACACTAGCGGCAAGGAACTCCGGCAGGCTGTTCTGGTGGGTGAACATCCTGTAAAATCCGTGCAGCCGCTAGTACATGCGTGTCTCTAGACTACCACTCCGGCCCCTTGACTACAATGGGGCGGCCGGAGTACTGGCGGCAGTAGGGCAAACATGGCGAGAGGCGTCCGGAATAAAACTACAATATGTCGTAGTTTTACTCTGGCCGTCTCTGGGCATGTTTGCCGTTCTACCATGCTACTTTATAGTCAATGGGGCCGGAGCGGTAGTCTGGGGGCACGCATACACTAGCGGCAGCACTGATCCGACAGGCTGTTCACCCGCCAGAACAGCCTGCTGGAGTTCCTTTAAACATTTTAAATAACTAATTGTGGTAAACTCAGTAGTGGAGCTATATTTAAAGGAGTTTTTGTAATTGAGTAATTTTTTTTTCGAGATCTATACAAGGCATCTTCAATGCCCTCTGCCCTGAACAAGAAAATGCCACAGAAAAAACCACATCATACAAAACACATATGACTCCACTGCCACACGCCTCTCCATCAGATGCATATAGTGGCTTCTCCAGATGATAAAACTATACGTATCTTCATTGTTTCTGCCTCATTAGATGTTACACATCTGGAGGGTCACAACACAGAGACAAACAATTATAAAGAACCTCCAATCAAAACACACAGTATGGTGGGCTGTATGTCCAGAGAATCTCTACCGTTAATGTTATGTATTCTTAAATGAGCATCTGTTAGTCCAGAACATTTGATAATCCACCACTTGCCAAGTTCCATCACTGCTGCATTCAAAAATGTTATTGGTGAGAAGTCCTGTTTTCTTTACACAAAATGAACCTGTTTGTCTAATTTTATTGCTTAGGTAGTTATGACAAACTTTCACTGCACAAATTGTTAATTCATGGCATATACTTCTCAATATAAAGTAAATACACAGTAAATAAACTCAAGAATGCTAATGATAAAACAATTAAATCCTCTGAGAATAAATTGTTCAGATTGAAGGTTGATATGTGGTATACTGTGTGATTTAATAATGAAAGAGGATCTGCTGGTAACACAGCAATGCTGGATAATTATTCTGTTAACAAGAAGCACTTGCTTTTGAAACAAATATCTGTGGTTATTAAAGAGCTATTGCCCTAGAATATATATATTTTCCTAAATATAGGGCTTTTTCTAGAATTTGCAACATGATCATCATCATTTCTAGCTGTTACTTGGCTATTTATCCAGTACTCTTTTCAGCCAGTACTTGGTGACATGCTCACATCTTTAAGGTCATTGTTAGTGTTGAGCTAATCAAATTTCACAAAGTTTCCGTCAATTCAAATTTAAGGGAAAATCTGATTAATACGTGCTTCGTGGTAACTAATTGATTTTCCCTGAAATGGACTAAATAATTAAAAAAATATATTTAAAATAATCATACTTACCTTATTTGAGCACGAAGAGCCCACTGCCCCATCTTAATTGAAGATCCCCCATGAAATTCCATGTGCAGTGACGTATGAACTCACCACGCTGGCCGTCATGATGAGGTCATCATGGGCTGCGCCACATTTCACAGTGGATTCTTATTTAAGATGTGGTGGCAGGTTCTTTGTGATCAAATGGATAAGGTATGATTTTATTAATTATTTTATTACAGACTTAAATATTAAAGTCAGATGCCACGATCAGCGATGAATGCAGCATCTGAGGGATACAATGATGGGGAGCGGCGCAATTGCCATTCCTTGTCATTGCACCCACTTTTTACAAAGAAATGTGCTTCGTGACAAACTAATTAATCACAAAGTGAAATATTTTGAGAAATTCGTAGAGGCAAAGTACTAGCCCAATAAACCCAAGAAAAACTCATCCAAAATGTAACAATACACAAATACCATCTCTCTACCAAGTGGGTGACTTATGAACCAGTATTTGTATATTGTCAAAATTTTGTCTTGCTCTGTCAGTGAAGGTTTCTTCTGGCACACCTCCTAGTAGACCTATTTTGTGCAGCCTCTTTCTAATGGTAGACTCATGGGGGAATTTATCATGAGGGGGAAATTTTAAGTCAGTTTTGATGGAATCTGTGTTGGAGTAGTTTATGCCACATTCAGGGCTGCCATCAGAAATTTTGGGGCCCCTTACACAGCTCAAGGCCTGGGCCCCCCCTCCTACCCTTAAGAATTCGTCCTGACTCCACCTCCCCTCCACCCCCAAGGACCTACCCCCAATTTCATTATTTTTTTACAACTACAAAGACAGTAAAAAGTGATAATCAGCGATTTCAGTAAGGAATTAATTTTTGACCAAATAATATGAAGTCTGCTACCACGACAAGGTAGACACTTTTAAGCAGGACCCTACACTAACACTAACTACACTACCTGTTCTAATCTGCCCTAGCAATCTTCCCCTGGCACATTTAAGAAAAAACACCTTAAAAGCACAAGGTTTACTGTTACAGTGTTATGGGGGGGATCGGTGGATGACTTACTGTTATGGGGGGTATCTGTGGAGGACTTACTGTTATGGGGGGATCTGTGGATGACTTACTGTTATGGGGGAATCTGTGGATGACAAACTGTTATGGGGGAATCTGTGGATGACACTGTTATTGGGGGAATCTGTGGATGACACACTGTTATGGGGGGAATCTGTGGGTGACACACTGTTATGGGGGGAATCTGTGGATGACACACTGCTATGGTGGAATCTGTGGATGACACACTGTTATGGGGGAATCTGTGGATGACACACTGTTATGGGGGGAATCTGTGGATGACACACTGTTATGGGGGAATCTGTGGATGACACACTGTTATGGGAGATCTGTGGATGACGAACACTGTTATGGGAGATCTGTGGATGACGAACACTGTTATGGGAGATCTGTGGATGACACAGTGTTATGGGGGATCTGTGGATGACACAGTGTTATGGGGGATCTGTGGATGACACACTGTTATGGGGGATCTGTGGATGACGAACACTGTTATGGGGGATCTGTGGATGACAAACACTGTTATGGGGGATCTGTGGATGACAAACACTGTTATGGGGATCTGTGGATGACAAACACTGTTATGGGGGATCTGTGGATGACAAACACTGTTATGGGGGATCTGTGGATGACAAACACTGTTATGGGGGATCTGTGGATGACAAACACTGTTATGGGGGATCTGTGGATGACAAACACTGTTATGGGGGATCTGTGGATGACAAACACTGTTATGGGGGATCTGTGGATGACAAACACTGTTATGGGGGATCTGTGGATGACAAACACTGTTATGGGGGATCTGTGGATGACAAACACTGTTATGGGGGATCTGTGGATGACACTCAACCACTCTCAAACCCAACTGGTCAAACTTGTTAAATGGATCCCAAACACAATATGCACAATAACACCCCCCCCCCTCCAACACTTAATTAACCCCTTCATGGCCTAAACATTTTTTTTCAAAGCATAACACAAAGCTAAATAGAGCTGGGTGGGCTGGCAAGGGAGGGGTTAATAACAGAGAACAGCTTTGCATTTTACCCCCAAGCAAAGACCACACAACATGGAGCTGCCGAGCCAAGTAGACAACATAAGGATCAATATGAAAAGAAATAATTTGGAGCCTTTGAAACAGCTTAGCTCAGTATGCGGCACAGGCTACTCTCACACTGCCGTTTCTGGGTCCGCCTGTGAGATCTGTTTCAGGGATCTCACAAGCGGCCCCAAACAGATGAGTTTTGCCCCAATGCATTCAGAATGGATAAGGATCCGCTCAGAAACCATCTGTTTGGCTCCTTTCCGCCTCCATTCCGCTCTGGAGGCGAGCACCAAAACGCTGCTTGCAGTCGGATCTTTAGATTCTTTTAACCTGTGACTCATTCGATTCTTAGACTCCCTGTACTGTGTGTGACTCAGACTCAGAGCTGCTAGTGCTCGTCTCAGCTCTGATTGGTTGGTGGGCGGGAAGGGGAGGGGCTGGCAGAAGCAGCTTCCACTCTAGGATCAGATTACACTCCTCCCGAGCCCCTCCCCTCCCTGCTGCCAGCGGCTCTGCTATTGTGTGCTGTGACTCACTGACTCAGCTCTGATTGGTTGGTGGCAGGGGAGGGGAGGGGCTGGCAGAAGCAGCTTCCACTCTAGGATCAGATTACACTCCTCGCGAGCCCCTCCCCTCCCTGCTGCCAGTGGCTCTGCTATTGTGTGCTAGGTCAGACTGAGCTGTTTCACTCGGATCAGCTCAGTCAGGTGAATCGATTCAAATGAATGATTCGTTTATGAACCGGACATCACTAGCAAGGAATAATCAATTTCCCCCCTCTAGCGATGCAATAAAGTTCAACTCAAGTCACTGACAAATGGGATGGGAAAAAAAAATAATAAATTTTTTTTATTTTTTTTTTGGAACTGGCTGCCCCCCCCCCCCCCCCAGGGTCTGGGCCCCTTACTGGGGTATTGGCTGTACCCCCCTGATGGCGGCCCTGGCCACATTTATCAAATGTATCATGTTACTTGATAAATTTGTCTTATCCTTTGAACTAACACTTTTGTCTAGAGAAGCTCCTCCAGTTTTCCTATCCCCCTCTCCTACTGAAGTGAGATTGTGACTTATTTGCAACTTAAAAAAAAAAAAGTCTTAATGATTAGTGTTGAGCGCGAATATTCGAATAACAAATATTTTTAGCAAATATCGCAACTTCGAGAATTCGCAAATATTTCAAATATAGTGCTATATATTCGCTATATCGAATATTTGTGAATTTTAAACATCTGAAAACATGATCCCTCACTGCTTCTTGCTTGTGGGTCAATGAGTCATTGGCCCACAAGCAAATTAAGATGGAAGGAATATTTTTTTCATATTGAAAAAAAATTGCAGCATATTCTAAATAATGAATATATTCGCTATATTGCTATATATTTGTTTTTTAGAATATTCGTCATATTCTAAAGCAAGAATATGTAGCAATTTAGCGAATATTCGTAAAATACAAACATAGAGCAATTTAGTTAATATAGTGCTATAATTTTTTTTAAGAAACTTAATTTTTTTTAAATCTGAAGTTAAGAAGTGAAAAAAAGTTGCAACTATTAGACAAAGAAGATTATACCACTATATTAGCTAAATTGATCAATTCTACAAAAAAATCAAATATTTGCTATATTGCAAGAAGTAGGGTGGAATCAATCTTGTTATTCGAATTCCCTATTTTTAGACGAAAATCGGAATGATATGAATGATCAAGTGAGGATGAGATCTTATGAGTTAAGTAATGGTGTCACGTGTCATGTGCCCTAGCTTCGGTTTCGGTTTTGCTACCAGTGGTGTTTTGCAGTCTGCCTATATTAAAATCGGCGAAAATGGGGCGAATTTAATTTAAAAAAGAAGAAGTTATTCTCACTGTAAGTAATATTGTATCACAGCACTGTATTTTACTTATTTTATATTGCATGCATGGCAGAACAATATTTAGCAACACTCGATCTACGTCTAAATTATTTATATGTAGATTGAGTGTTGCTAAATATTCGTGTATGTGAATAAGAACTACATTGATACAAATCTTTTTACATTTTTTTTTCTTTTCCTCCGCCGTTTTTTGTTTCTTTTCCTATTGATTGGTGCACTGAGCTCATCCATTTTTCTGCCATGCAATATATACCCCACACTATATAGCATACACACAATATATAGATTTACATTTATGTCCATAAGCTTTTTTTTCGGACCAAAAGTATTTGCTGGTTCATTTATCGTTACCCAGGGTGCACCATGGGGAGGCGAACCAGCAGTACGCCCAATACCATACTGTCACTTAACTTGACAGGTACATCGCAGCTTAGCTGGCCAATATCTGATTGCTCAGACCTCACGTACATATAATCACAATACAATCCGATCTTATATCGGAAACTTTAAATCTAATATTTCCCATTTAAAGATGTAACTACTTTTTGCTTTTTTGTAGTGAATATTTTTTTAAATATTTGCATAATAAAAAAATTGTGATTATATGCTTTCATCTTTGTCCTTCAGCGCTTTCTGGAGCGGGGATATCCTTGGACCCGAAAAGGGTTGAAAAAGAGGCCATTGTACGGTCTGTCCAGGCGGAATTAAAATTAAAAATGACCACAAGGCCATTCAAAAAAAGTATTGCGACCTCAAATGCCTACACCCAGATCGGGTCGAAGATTATAGTAGGCGATTATGCCCAGGTACAATGCTTACATGAATTTTGTATCTCTGTATAACACTCAGTAATGTATATATTCAGTTATGCTGCTAATCCGTACAGATGTAGTGTGGTTAACACACAACCTCATAACTAAAATTTCTTAACTCATCACGTAATCTTGAAACAAAAGCCATTTTATAAAATATCTTAACTAGGGATGAGCGAACTCGAACTGTATAGTTCGGGTTCGTACCGAATTTTGGGGTGTCCGTGACACGGACCCGAACCCGGACATTTTCGTAAAAGTCCGGGTTCGGGTTCGGTGTTCGTCGCTTTCTTGGCGCTTTTGTGACGCTTTCTTGGCGCTTTTTGAAAGGCTGCAAAGCAGCCAATCAACAAGCGTCATACTACTTGCCCCAAGAGGCCATCACAGCCATGCCTACTATTGGCATGGCTGTGATTGGCCAGAGCACCATGTGACCCAGCCTCTATTTAAGCTGGAGTCACATAGCGCCGCCCGTCACTCTGCTCTGATTAGCGTAGGGAGAGGTTGCGGCTGCGACAGTAGGGCGAGATTAGGCAGATTAACTCCTCCAAAGGACTTGGTTAACTGATCGATCTGCAGCTGTGGATCATTGAGCTGCTGATCCTCAATTGCTCACTGTTTTTAGGCTGCCCAGACCGTTTGTCAGTCACATTTTTCTGGGGTGATCGGCGGCCATTTTGTGTCTTGTGGTGCGCCAGCACAAGCTGCGACCAAGTGCATTTAACCCTCAATGGTGTGGTTGTTTTTTGGCTAAAGCCTACATCAGGGTGAAGCTGTCACACCAAGTGCATTTAACCAGCAATAGTCTGTTCATTTTTTGGCCATATACAAAATCAGGGGCAAGCTGCGCCTGTCACCAAGTGCATTTAACCCTCAATGGTGTGGTTGTTTTTTGGCTAAAGCCTACATCAGGGTGAAGCTGTCACACCAAGTGCATTTAACCAGCAATAGTCTGTTCATTTTTTGGCCATATACAAAATCAGGGGCAAGCTGCGCCTGTCACCAAGTGCATTTAACCCTCAATGGTGTGGTTGTTTTTTGGCTAAAGCCTACATCAGGGTGAAGCTGTCACACCAAGTGCATTTAACCAGCAATAGTCTGTTCATTTTTTGGCCATATACAAAATCAGGGGCAAGCTGCGCCTGTCACCAAGTGCATTTAACCCTCAATGGTGTGGTTGTTTTTTGGCTAAAGCCTACATCAGGGTGAAGCTGTCACACCAAGTGCATTTAACCAGCAATAGTCTGTTCATTTTTTGGCCATATACAAAATCAGGGGCAAGCTGCGCCTGTCACCAAGTGCATTTAACCCTCAATGGTGTGGTTGTTTTCTGGCTAAAGCCTACATCAGGGTGAAGCTGTCACACCAAGTGCATTTAACCAGCAATAGTCTGTTTATTTTTTGGCCATATACTACATCAGGGGCAAGCTGCGCCCGTCACCAAGTGCATTTAACCCTCAGTAGTGTGGTTGGTCAAGCTGTGACACCAAGTGCATTTAACCAGCAATAGTCTGTTCATTTTTTGGCCATATACTACATCAGGGGCAAGCTGCGCCCGTCACCAAGTGCATTTAACCAGCAATAGTGTGGTTATTTTTTGGCCATATCCCAGTCTAATTCTGTCACTAAATCCATACCGGTCACCCAGCGCCTAAATACTAGGCCTCAAATTTATATCCCGCTAAATCTCTCGTTACCGCTGTCCTGTTGTAGCTGGGAAAGTTATTTAGTGTCCGTCAAAGCACATTTTTTGTTCTGGGTTGAAGTACAATTCCCAATTTAGCAATTTCATAATTTAGTGGTTTCTGCTATATCAGAGCTATTTGAAATCTATCCCTAAAAGGGTATATAATATTCAAGGTGCACATTGGGTCATTCAGAATAACTTCACACACACCCGCTACTGTGTATTTCCAAGTCTAATTCTGTCACTAAACCCATACCTGTCACCCAGCGCCTAAATACTAGGCCTCAAATTTATATCCTGCTAAATCTCTCGTTACCGCTGTCCTGTTGTAGCTGGGAAAGTTATTTAGTGTCCGTCAAAGCACATTTTTTGTTCTGGGTTGAAGTACAATTCCCAATTTAGCAATTTCATAATTTAGTGGTTTCTGCTATATCAGAGCTATTTGAAATCTATCCCTAAAAGGGTATATAATATTCAAGGTGCACATTGGGTCATTCAGAATAACTTCACACACACCCGCTACTGTGTATTTCCAAGTCTAATTCTGTCACTAAACCCATACCTGTCACCCAGCGCCTAAATACTAGGCCTCAAATTTATATCCCGCTAAATCTCTCGTTACCGCTGTCCTGTTGTAGCTGGGAAAGTTATTTAGTGTCCGTCAAAGCACATTTTTTGTTCTGGGTTGAAATACAATTCCCAATTTAGCAATTTCATAATTTAGTGGTTTCTGCTATATCAGAGCTATTTGAAATCTATCCCTAAAAGGGTATATAATATTCAAGGTGCACATTGGGTCATTCAGAATAACTTCACACACACCCGCTACTGTGTATTTCCAAGTCTAATTCTGTCACTAAACCCATACCTGTCACCCAGCGCCTAAATACTAGGCCTCAAATTTATATCCTGCTAAATCTCTCGTTACCGCTGTCCTGTTGTAGCTGGGAAAGTTATTTAGTGTCCGTCAAAGCACATTTTTTGTTCTGGGTTGAAATACAATTCCCAATTTAGCAATTTCATAATTTAGTGGTTTCTGCTATATCAGAGCTATTTGAAATCTATCCCTAAAAGGGTATATAATATTCAAGGTGCACATTGGGTCATTCAGAATAACTTCACACACACCCGCTACTGTGTATTTCCAAGTCTAATTCTGTCACTAAACCCATACCTGTCACCCAGCGCCTAAATACTAGGCCTCAAATTTATATCCTGCTAAATCTCTCGTTACCGCTGTCCTGTTGTAGCTGGGAAAGTTATTTAGTGTCCGTCAAAGCACATTTTTTGTTCTGGGTTGAAATACAATTCCCAATTTAGCAATTTCATAATTTAGTGGTTTCTGCTATATCAGAGCTATTTGAAATCTATCCCTAAAAGGGTAGATCATATTGAAGGTGCACATAGGGTCATTCAGAATAACTTCACACACACCCGCTACTGTGTATTTCCAAGTCTAATTCTGTCACTAAACCCATACCTGTCACCCAGCGCCTAAATACTAGGCCTCAAATTTATATCCCGCTAAATCTCTCGTTACCGCTGTCCTGTTGTAGCTGGGAAAGTTATTTAGTGTCCGTCAAAGCACATTTTTTGTTCTGGGTTGAAGTACAATTCCCAATTTAGCAATTTCATAATTTAGTGGTTTCTGCTATATCAGAGCTATTTGAAATCTATCCCTAAAAGGGTATATAATATTCAAGGTGCACATTGGGTCATTCAGAATAACTTCACACACACCCGCTACTGTGTATTTCCAAGTCTAATTCTGTCACTAAACCCATACCTGTCACCCAGCGCCTAAATACTAGGCCTCAAATTTATATCCTGCTAAATCTCTCGTTACCGCTGTCCTGTTGTAGCTGGGAAAGTTATTTAGTGTCCGTCAAAGCACATTTTTTGTTCTGGGTTGAAGTACAATTCCCAATTTAGCAATTTCATAATTTAGTGGTTTCTGCTATATCAGAGCTATTTGAAATCTATCCCTAAAAGGGTATATAATATTCAAGGTGCACATTGGGTCATTCAGAATAACTTCACACACACCCGCTACTGTGTATTTCCAAGTCTAATTCTGTCACTAAACCCATACCTGTCACCCAGCGCCTAAATACTAGGCCTCAAATTTATATCCTGCTAAATCTCTCGTTACCGCTGTCCTGTTGTAGCTGGGAAAGTTATTTAGTGTCCGTCAAAGCACATTTTTTGTTCTGGGTTGAAATACAATTCCCAATTTAGCAATTTCATAATTTAGTGGTTTCTGCTATATCAGAGCTATTTGAAATCTATCCCTAAAAGGGTATATAATATTCAAGGTGCACATTGGGTCATTCAGAATAACTTCACACACACCCGCTACTGTGTATTTCCAAGTCTAATTCTGTCACTAAACCCATACCTGTCACCCAGCGCCTAAATACTAGGCCTCAAATTTATATCCTGCTAAATCTCTCGTTACCGCTGTACTGTTGTTGCTTGGAAAGATTTTTAGTGTCCGTCAAAGCACATTTTTTGTTCTGGGTTGAAATACAATTCCCAATTTAGCAATTTCATAATTTAGTGGTTCCTGCTATATCAGAGCTATTTGAAATCTATCCCAAAAAGGGTATATAATATTCAAGGTGCACATAGGGTCATTCAGAATAACTTCACACACACCCTCTACTGTGTATTTCCAAGTCTAATTCTGTCACTAAACCCATACCTGTCACCCAGCGCCTAAATACTAGGCCTCAAATTTATATCCTGCTAAATCTCTCGTTACCGCTGTACTGTTGTTGCTGGGCAAGATATTTAGTGTCCGTCAAAGCACATTTTTTGTTCTGGGTTGAAATACAATTCCCAATTTAGCAATTTCATAATTTAGTGGTTCCTGCTATATCAGAGCTATTTGAAATCTATCCCAAAAAGGGTATATAATATTCAAGGTGCACATAGGGTCATTCAGAATAACTTCACACACACGCTTCTGTGCATTTCCAAGTCTAATTCTGTCACTAAATCCATACCGGTCACCCAGCGCCTAAATACTAGGCCTCAAATTTATATCCCGCTGAATTTGAATACAATACATTGGGCCAAATAATATATTTGTTGTTGTGGTGAACCATAACAATGAGAAAAACATCTAGTAAGGGACGCGGACGTGGACATGGTCGTGGTGGTGTTAGTGGACCCTCTGGTGCTGGGAGAGGACGTGGCCGTTCTGCCACATCCACACGTCCTAGTGTACCAACTACCTCAGGTCCCAGTAGCCGCCAGAATTTACAGCGATATATGGTGGGGCCCAATGCCGTTCTAAGGATGGTAAGGCCTGAGCAGGTACAGGCATTAGTCAATTGGGTGGCCGACAGTGGATCCAGCACGTTCACATTATCTCCCACCCAGTCTTCTGCAGAAAGCGCACAGATGGCGCCTGAAAACCAACCCCATCAGTCTGTCACATCACCCCCATGCATACCAGGGAAACTGTCTCAGCCTCAAGTTATGCAGCAGTCTCTTATGCTGTTTGAAGACTCCGCTGGCAGGGTTTCCCAAGGGCATCCACCTAGCCCTTCCCCAGCGGTGAAAGACATAGAATGCACTGACGCACAACCACTTATGTTTCCTGATGATGAGGACATGGGAATACCACCTCAGCATGTCTCTGATGATGACGAAACACAGGTGCCAACTGCTGCGTCTTTCTGCAGTGTGCAGACTGAACAGGAGGTCAGGGATCAAGACTGGGTGGAAGACGATGCAGGGGACGATGAGGTCCTAGACCCCACATGGAATGAAGGTCGTGCCACTGACTTTCACAGTTCGGAGGAAGAGGCAGTGGTGAGACCGAGCCAACAGCGTAGCAAAAGAGGGAGCAGTGGGCAAAAGCAGAACACCCGCCGCCAAGAGACTCCGCCTGCTACTGACCGCCGCCATCTGGGACCGAGCACCCCAAAGGCAGCTTCAAGGAGTTCCCTGGCATGGCACTTCTTCAAACAATGTGCTGACGACAAGACCCGAGTGGTTTGCACGCTGTGCCATCAGAGCCTGAAGCGAGGCATTAACGTTCTGAACCTGAGCACAACCTGCATGACCAGGCACCTGCATGCAAAGCATGAACTGCAGTGGAGTAAACACCTTAAAACCAAGGAAGTCACTCAGGCTCCCCCTGCTACCTCTTCTGCTGCTGCCGCCTCGGCCTATTCTGCTGCTGCCGCCTCGGCCTCTTCCTCCGCCTCTGGAGGAACGTTGGCACCTGCCGCCCAGCAAACAGGGGATGTACCACCAACACCACCACCACCACCTCCGTCACCAAGCGTCTCAACCATGTCACACGCCAGCGTTCAGCTCTCCATCTCACAAACATTTGATAGAAAGCGTAAATTCCCACCTAGCCACCCTCGATCCCTGGCCCTGAATGCCAGCATTTCTAAACTACTGGCCTATGAAATGCTGTCATTTAGGCTGGTGGACACAGACAGCTTCAAACAGCTCATGTCGCTTGCTGTCCCACAGTATGTTGTTCCCAGCCGGCACTACTTCTCCAAGAGAGCCGTGCCTTCCCTGCACAACCAAGTATCCGATAAAATCAAGTGTGCACTGCGCAACGCCATCTGTGGCAAGGTCCACCTAACCACAGATACGTGGACCAGTAAGCACGGCCAGGGACGCTATATCTCCCTAACTGCACACTGGGTAAATGTAGTGGCAGCTGGGCCCCAGGCGGAGAGCTGTTTGGCGCACGTCCTTCCGCCGCCAAGGATCGCAGGGCAACATTCTTTGCCTCCTGTTGCCACCTCCTCCTTCTCGGCTTCCTCCTCCTCTTCTTCCACCTGCTCATCCAGTCAGCCACACACCTTCACCACCAACTTCAGCACAGCCCGGGGTAAACGTCAGCAGGCCATTCTGAAACTCATATGTTTGGGGGACAGGCCCCACACCGCACAGGAGTTGTGGCGGGGTATTGAACAACAGACCGACGAGTGGTTGCTGCCGGTGAGCCTCAAGCCCGGCCTGGTGGTGTGTGATAATGGGCGAAATCTCGTTGCAGCTCTGGGACTAGCCAATTTGACGCACATCCCTTGCTTGGCGCATGTGCTGAATTTGGTGGTGCAGAAGTTCATTCACAACTACCCCGACATGTCAGAGCTGCTGCATAAAGTGCGGGCCGTCTGTTCGCGCTTCCGGCGTTCACATCCTGCCGCTGCTCGCCTGTCTGCGCTACAGCGTAACTTCGGCCTTCCCGCTCACCGCCTCATATGCGACGTGCCCACCAGGTGGAACTCCACCTTGCACATGCTGGACAGACTGTGCGAGCAGCAGCAGGCCATAGTGGAGTTTCAGCTGCAGCACGCACGGGTCAGTCGCACTACAGAACAGCACCACTTCACCACCAATGACTGGGCCTCCATGCGAGACCTGTGTGCCCTGTTGCGCTGTTTCGAGTACTCCACCAACATGGCCAGTGGCGATGACACCGTTATCAGCGTTACAATACCACTTCTATGTCTCCTTGAGAAAACACTTAGGGCGATGATGGAAGAGGAGGTGGCCCAGGAGGAGGAGGAGGAGGAGGAGGAAGAGGGGTCATTTTTAGCACTTTCAGGCCAGTCTCTTCGAAGTGACTCAGAGGGAGGTTTTTGGCAACAGCAGAGGCCAGGTACAAATGTGGCCAGCCAGGGCCCACTACTGGAGGACGAGGAGGACGAGGATGAGGAGGAGGTGGAGGAGGATGAGGATGAAGCATGGTCACAGCGGGGTGGCACCCAACGCAGCTCGGGTCCATCACTGGTGCGTGGCTGGGGGGAAAGGCAGGACGATGACGATACGCCTCCCACAGAGGACAGCTTGTCCTTACCCCTGGGCAGCCTGGCACACATGAGCGACTACATGCTGCAGTGCCTGCGCAACGACAGCAGAGTTGCCCACATTTTAACCTGTGCGGACTACTGGGTTGCCACCCTGCTGGATCCACGCTACAAAGACAATGTGCCCACCTTACTTCCTGCACTGGAGCGTGATAGGAAGATGCGCGAGTACAAGCGCACGTTGGTAGACGCGCTACTGAGAGCATTCCCAAATGTCACAGGGGAACAAGTGGAAGCCCAAGGCCAAGGCAGAGGAGGAGCAAGAGGTCGCCAAGGCAGCTGTGTCACGGCCAGCTCCTCTGAGGGCAGGGTTAGCATGGCAGAGATGTGGAAAACTTTTGTCAACACGCCACAGCTAACTGCACCACCACCTGATACGCAACGTGTTAGCAGGAGGCAACATTTCACTAACATGGGGGAACAGTACGTGTGCACACCCCTCCACGTACTGACTGATGGTTCGGCCCCATTCAACTTCTGGGTCTCTAAATTGTCCACGTGGCCAGAGCTAGCCTTTTATGCCTTGGAGGTGCTGGCCTGCCCGGCAGCCAGCGTTTTGTCTGAACGTGTATTCAGCACGGCAGGGGGCGTCATTACAGACAAACGCAGCCGCCTGTCTACAGCCAATGTGGACAAGCTGACGTTCATAAAAATGAACCAGGCATGGATCCCACAGGACCTGTCCGTCCCTTGTCCAGATTAGACATTAACTACCTCCCCATAACCATATATTATTGGACTCCAGGGCACTTCCTCATTCAATCCTATTTTTATTTTCATTTTACCATTATATTGCGAGGCTACCCAAAGTTGAATGAACCTCTCCTCTGCCTGTGTGCTAGGCCTAAATATATGCCAATGGATTGTTGCAGTGGTGGCTGACGTGAAGCCTCATTCTCTGCTATGACATGCAGACTGATTCTCTGGTGACATGAAGCCAGATTGTCTGTTACGGGACCTCTCTCCTCTGCCTGGGTGCTGGGCCTGAATTTATGACAATGGACTGTTGCAGTGGTGGCTGACGTGAAGCCTGATTCTCTGCTATGACATGCAGACTGATTTTCTGCTGACATGAAGCCAGATCCTCTGTTACGGGACCTCTCTCCTCTGCCTGGGTGCTGGGCCTAAATTTATGAAAATGGACTGTTGCAGTGGTGGGTGACGTGAAGCCTCATTCTCTGCTATGACATGCAGACTGATTCTCTGCTGACATGAAGCCAGATTGTCTGTTACGGGACCTCTCTCCTCTGCCTGGGTGCTGGGCCTAAATATCTGACAATGGACTGTTGCATTGGTGGCTGACGTGAAGCCTGATTCTCTGCTATGATATGAAGACTGATTCTCTGCTGACATGAAGCCAGATTGTCTGTTACGGGACCTCTCTCCTCTGCCTGTGTGCTAGGCCTAAATATATGCCAATGGATTGTTGCAGTGGTGGCTGACGTGAAGCCTGATTCTCTGCTATGACATGCAGACTGATTCTCTGGTGACATGAAGCCAGATCCTCTGTTACGGGACCTCTCTCCTCTGCCTGGGTGCTGGGCCTAAATTTATGAAAATGGACTGTTGCAGTGGTGGGTGACGTGAAGCCTGATTCTCTGCTATGACATGCAGACTGATTCTCTGGTGACATGAAGCCAGATCCTCTGTTACGGGACCTCTCTCCTCTGCCTGGGTGCTGGGCCTAAATTTATGAAAATGGACTGTTGCAGTGGTGGGTGACGTGAAGCCTCATTCTCTGCTATGACATGCAGACTGATTCTCTGCTGACATGAAGCCAGATCGTCTGTTACGGGACCTCTCTCCTCTGCCTGGGTGCTGGGCCTAAATTTATGAAAATGGACTCTTACAGTGGTGGGTGACGTGAAGCCTGATTCTCTGCTATGACATGAAGACTGATTCTCTGCTGACATGAAGCCAGATCCTCTGTTACGGGACCTCTCTCCTCTGCCTGGGTGCTGGGCCTAAATATCTGACAATGGACTGTTGCATTGGTGGCTGACGTGAAGCCTGATTCTCTGCTATGATATGAAGACTGATTCTCTGCTGACATGAAGCCAGATTGTCTGTTACGGGACCTCTCTCCTCTGCCTGTGTGCTAGGCCTAAATATATGCCAATGGATTGTTGCAGTGGTGGCTGACGTGAAGCCTGATTCTCTGCTATGACATGCAGACTGATTCTCTGGTGACATGAAGCCAGATCCTCTGTTACGGGACCTCTCTCCTCTGCCTGGGTGCTGGGCCTAAATTTATGAAAATGGACTGTTGCAGTGGTGGGTGACGTGAAGCCTGATTCTCTGCTATGACATGCAGACTGATTCTCTGGTGACATGAAGCCAGATCCTCTGTTACGGGACCTCTCTCCTCTGCCTGGGTGCTGGGCCTAAATTTATGAAAATGGACTGTTGCAGTGGTGGGTGACGTGAAGCCTCATTCTCTGCTATGACATGCAGACTGATTCTCTGCTGACATGAAGCCAGATTGTCTGTTACGGGACCTCTCTCCTCTGCCTGGGTGCCGGGGCCTAAATATCTGAGAATGGACTGTTCCAGTGGTGGGTAACGGGAAGCCAGATTCTCTGCTATGATATGAAGACTGATTCTCTGCTGACATGAAGCCAGATTGTCTGTTACGGGACCTCTCTCCTCTGCCTGGGTGCTGGGCCTAAATTTATGAAAATGGACTCTTACAGTGGTGGGTGACGTGAAGCCTGATTCTCTGCTATGACATGAAGACTGATTCTCTGCTGACATGAAGCCAGATTGTCTGTTACAGGACCTCTCTCCTCTGCCTGGGTGCCGGGGCCTAAATATCTGAGAATGGACTGTTCCAGTGGTGGGTGACGGGAAGCCAGATTCTCTGCTATGGAACCTCTCTCCAATTGATTTTGGTTAATTTTTATTTATTTAATTTTTATTTTAATTAATTTCCCTATCCACATTTGTTTGCAGGGGATTTACCTACATGTTGCTGCCTTTTGCAGCCCTCTAGCCCTTTCCTGGGCTGTTTTACAGCCGTTTTAGTGCCGAAAAGTTCGGGTCCCCATTGACTTCAATGGGGTTCGGGTTCAGGACGAAGTTCGGATCGGGTTCGGATCCCGAACCCGAACATTTCCGGGATGTTCGGCCGAACTTCTCGAACCCGAACATCCAGGTGTTCGCTCAACTCTAATCTTAACGTATTTAATTGCATTAAGTTTACATAACACATCTCAAAAAGCATGTGTGTTAACTCTACTACATTCGTAAATCATCCCTTTTTAAATGAATACTTAATACCTGGTGTGACATGTACAAAATCTTCCGGTTACATCATACATCTCTACCTCGCTGAAATTGTATATATATTGATTTAATACGTTTCACACACAGATAAATATATATAGGTATTTTTGTTTATATCTACATAAACTGCAAACATCATTCGGTATTCCGGTCAAAGTCCCCATCCATTACATAAATCCCCCCACATAATTTGCATGGGATTCAAGAATATATATATAGTACAGACCAAAAGTTTGGACACACCTTCTCATTCAAAGAGTTTTCTTTATTTTCATGACTATGAAAATTGTAGATTCACACTGAAGGCATCAAAACTATGAATTAAAACATGTGGAATTATATACATAACAAAAAAGTGTGAAACAACAGAAAATATGTCATATTCTAGGTTCTTCAAAGTAGCCACCTTTTGCTTTGATTACTGCTTTGCACACTCTTAGCATTCTCTTGATGAGCTTCAAGAGGTAGTCACCTGAAATGGTCTTCCAACAGTCTTGAAAGAGTTCCCAGAGATGCTTAGCACTTGTTGGCCCTTTTGCCTTCACTCTGGGGTCCAGCTCACCCCAAACCATCTCGATTGGGTTCAGGTCCGGTGACTGTGGAGGCCTGAAAACATGACCAGCAGGTGGGCCCTGAGGACTGGAGTTGAGGAACCCTGATCTACAGGACAATCATTGGGCTGCATGCAATATGTACAAAAACAACATGTATGCTTTAAGAGAATATTACTTACAGTTAATATGATGTTGTCCTCATCTTTATCAAATATGTGTCTGAACTTTGACATACTTCCAGTAGCCATTGTATTCATTCACTTGTAAAGTTCAACTAGTGATGAATGCTTGATGAAGGGGGTAGTTCACACTGGCAGTCACTGGGTGGTTCCAATACTGTAAACTATGTTTACGTTACCCGCTTTATTTAAATTAGGGAGAGCAATAGCGAATATAATATTTTGATTATTGCACCCGGCCATTGCTGTCCTGGTGCTTCTTCCTGCTTGGCCTGCCTGACCGAGGTAATCGTCTAAGACCGTCTAGCCAAGTTTTAGTTTATCAAACTATTAGAGATCGGCTGAATATTGCCATATATTCTTTTCATTGGAATATTCAGAAAATATTCAAAAAAACAAATATATAGCAATATAGCAAAAATATTCGTTATTTTGAATTCTTTTTTTTTTTTTTAAGTGTACAGTTAATCAACTTCGGCATACTCCTCCTCGACAAGTGTCCCCGTCACCATGGGAACGACTGTGGGTTATAAAATACCATCGGATCTGAGTTTTCCCTGAGATTGTGAAAACTCAGATCTGATGGAATATTCTAACCCACAAGCGTTCCCATGGTGACGGAGATGCTTGTCGGGGAGGAGTATGCCAAAGTGGAATAACAGTACACATTGAAAAAAAAGACAAATATTCTAAATAACGAATATATTCACTATATTGCTATAACTTCCTTTTTTAGGAATATAGCAAATATTCATAAAATACACATATAGACTGAAATTTAGCTAAAATAGTGCTATAGTATTTTTTTAATAGGGTGAATTTGATCAAAATCTGAAGTTCAGAAAGACAAAAAAAAATTGAATTATAAAAAAAAAGATTATACCACTACATTAGCGAAATTGCAGTCTATATGCGTATTTTACGAATATTCGCTATATTGCTAAAACTTCGTTTTTTAGAATATTTCGTCATATATTGCTATACATTCTTTGGGGATGTTCGCATGCGCCATATTCTTTTGCATTGCGCCGAACTTTGACCCATGACACATCCATCAGGTGGGACAGGACAGCCAATTGAAATGTTGAACCCGATCTGGCAGCCATTTTACATTCTGTGTTTTGCCAGTGTAGGGAGAGGTTGCTTTGTGGAGCAGGGACAGGCTGTTAGGGACACCTAACGCTAGCTTATAGGGCCACAAAAGTCCTTTTAAGGACTGGTATAGGTGTGCTATCGATAGGTGTGATATACTGAGGGTGTGATATACTTATAATATACTTTCTAACATATGAAGTATATTATAGTGCATTTGTATTGTGCAGCAGTTATGTGCGGTTCTGCTGCGATACCGCAGCTATATAGAGAGACAAATGATTTTGGAACAACTAACTGCAACAGGTGTGATATACCTGTTGCCCCCCCCCCCCAAAAAAAATGATTGAGGGGTGTGATATACCTAATATATTCTTTCTAACATTGAAAGTACATAGTGCATTTGTATTGTGCAGAAGTTGTGTGCGGTTCTGCTGCGATACCGCCACTAGATAGAGGGACAAGCGCTATTGGGAAAACTATTTGCAGTGGGTGTGATATACCTGTTGCCCCCCAAAAAACTGATTGATGGTGTAATATACCTTCTTCCACAAAATTCTGATTGAGGGTTGCGATATACCTGTTTCCACAAAATACTGTTTGAGGGCCGAGATTTACCTGCTTCCACAAAATACTGATTAAGGGGATTGATATGCCTGCTTTCACAAAATACTGATTGAGGGCTGCGATATACCTGCTTCCACAAAATACAGATTAAGAGGATTGATATACCTGCTTTCACCAAATAATGATCGCGGGCTGCAATATACCTGTTTCCACAAATAAACAGGGTGGTGTGATATTACTTGTGGCAAAAACTAATAATTGAGGGGTGTGATATACCTGATTCCACAAAATACTAATTAAGGGGTTTGATATACCTGCTTCAACAAAATATTCATTGAGGCCTGCAATATACCTGCTTCCACAAAATACTGATTAAGGGGTTTAATATACCTGTTTCCACCCAATATTGATAGAGGCCTGCACTATACCAGCTTCCACAAAATACTGATTAAGCGGATTGATATACCTTATTCCACAAAATACTGATTAAGGGGATTGATATAACTGCTTTCACAAAATACTGATTGAGGGCTGAGATATACCTGCTTCCACAAAATACTGATTTAAGGGGATTGATATACCTGCTTTCACAAAATACTGGTTGAGGGTTGTGATATACCTGCTTCCACAAAATAATGTTTAAGGGGTATGATATACCATCTTCCACCAAATAATGATCGAGGGCTGCGATATACCTGCTTCCACAAAATACTGATTGAGGGCCGAGATATACCTGCTTCTACAAAATACTGATTAAGGGGTTTAATATACCTGCTTCCACAAAATACTGATTAAAGCCTGCGAGATACCTGATTCCACAAAATACTGATTAAGGGGTTCAATATACCTGTTTCCACCAAATATTGATTAAGGCCTGCGATATACCTGTTTCCACAAAGTAACGATTAAAGGGTTAGATATACCTGTTTCCAAGAAATATTGTTTGAGGCCTGCAATATACCTGCTTCCACAAATGCTGCTATTCTCTAGGGACTTAGGTACAGTGTAATTTTGACAATGACAGGCAGAGGAAAAGGTAGGCCATTCTGTAGGTGTGGTAGGGGTCGGGCAGGTGCACCAGGCCGGAGCCTAAGCAGGAAGTTGGAGAAGGCACGTGCGATTACTTCAGAGGACGCACCAAAGTTGCCTTCCGCTTCTGCACCCTCCTTATCCTCTGTATCTGCACCCTTGTCACGCTCTGCTGTGTGCACCCCCAAAGACACCACCACCACCATAGCCCCCCCACTCAATTCAGAGGAATTAATTTCCCATTCTTGACATTGGATGAGGAAGAGGAGGTAGCAACGGCCGCCACCCAGCGGTCAGACAACAGTACCCAGATCAGCCCAAGGACGGAAGTCCCCGCTGTTGCTGCCTACTCCGAGATCTTAAATGTCAGTGGTGGTGAAGGTGATAATGTTGACGTATCGATGGATGTCAAGTGGATGCCCACAAGAGAGAAAGGGGAGGCGAGTTCAGAGGGAGAAACGGAGCAGCAAAGAGGGAGGAGAAGCAGGCAGAGCTCACAGGGCACAGGAAGCAAAAAGCAGACTGCAAATGTATCTGAAGCAAGCCATCCACCATGCACAGTCACTTCTGGCGCTCCCAGGATGCCGGCACATATCTCCGCAGTGTGAGCTTTTTTTTTTAACGTGTCAGCTGCTAACAATAGTGTTGCCATCTGCAGCCTGTGCTGTCAAAGCATAAGTTGCCGTAAGCCCAATGCTCACTTAAGGACGCCAGCCTTAAGACGGCACCTGGCTCCCATCACCAAGCCTAGTGGGAGCAACGCTGTCAAAAACCACAAAGCAACACTCCCGCCGCTCTACGTCCTGCCTCTTCTCCTTCTCCTCTCTCCTCCCATTTGTCCTCCACTTCACCTTCCACCGTGCCATCGTCGCATTCATCTGGCAGAAGGCAGGCTTCCGTGGCTCAAATTTTAGAGCGAAAAAGTTGATGACGCCGGATAACCTTCTTGCCAACGGCTGACTGGCTTGTCGGAACTGCTAGCCCGCCAACTACTGCCATATAAACAGCGTTGGAACTCCACCTTGCATATGCTTGATAGGCTGCTCCAGCGGAAATTAACCATTAACGAATACCTGTGCAAGCTCTGCAGCAGGACAGGTTCTGGGGAGCATGGTTTCTTTTCACCATGCCAGTGGCTGCTGCAGACTTCTGCGGCCATTTGATGAGATCACCAAACTGGTCAGTCGCAGCCAGGGCACCATTAGTGACATCGATTCGTACCTTACGCCTTCTTTCTGGAGCATGCATTACATTGTGTCATTGATCAAGCTGTCAAAGAGCAGGAGCTGGAAGATGAGGAAGTCGCAATGCTGAATGAATTGTCAGGGGATGCTACTCCATCTAAGACAAGTCAGCAGGAGTCTGAAGAGCAGTCAGAGGAGGATGGTGGCTGGAGGGAGGAGGAGGAGCAAGAAGAGCAGGCTTTCAGGGGGACTTTAAACTTTTCTGGGATCCCTGGTGTTGTCCGTGGCTGGGTGGAGGAGACAGAGGACGACATCTTCCTGGGTGATGAGCAGGAGCCAGGGCGCTCCACCACTTTCAATTCAATGCACATGGAGGCCTTCATGATCCAGTGTTTGAAGAGGGATCCCTTTATAAAAAGAATAAAGGGCAAGGACCAGTACTGGGTAGCAATGTCCCCCGGTACAAACACAAAATGGCGGACATGTTACCAGCATCACATAGGCCTGGCAGAATGCAGATTTTCTAGGCCTTGCTGTGAGAGATGCTGCATTCTTCTGTTGCGTGCACTGGCAGAGGAACTTCCACCCACAGCAAAACAGGTGCGGGTACCAATCATAACGCACCTACATGAAGAGGACGATTTGAAGATGTGCTGTTCACTTCGGATATGAGATCATTCTTGCTGCCAACCTATTGACAGCCACCCTCTTGATCCAGCCACAGGGAACGCCTAGACCGACAGGTGTCTGACGCTCTGAGAAGCAAGGAACCCCTGAACTACTGGGTGTGCAGGCTTGACCTGTGGCCAGAGCTGGCACAATTTGCCATGGAACTTTTGGCTTGCCCCTCGTCGAGTGTCCTGTCTGAAAGGACGTTCAGTGCAGCAGGGGGGATCGTGACCAATAAGCGCACTCGCCTAGCTCACGACAGTGTGGACTACCTCACATTTCTAAAAATGAATGAGGCATAGATCCTGGAGGAATTCAACACCTGTGACGACCACGTGTAATTGAATTTCCTTATGCCAGCCCACACATATCCGCCACAACCCAGAACATAGAATGGTCCTTTTCTTATGTATATACAGCAGCATAAAAGGCCTTTTCTGTCAGGTGAATGCCTAATTTTTGGGTCCTGTACTGGCCTGCAGTAAAAATTGTATCCAGTGACCATCTAATGTACCCCCAGCCACATCATCACAAGTTCTTTTCTGTCAGGTAAATGCCTAACTTTTGGGGGCTGTACTCCCGTGACCTAAAATAAAATCTTTCTAGGCTCCAACAGGGCACATTTTTTGAGTTTCCCTTTAATACGCATAAAAATGGCCCCGATTTAAAATACATATTTTTTGTGGGAATTTCATCCACCTCTGGTATGTCACTGTCCATGTTGTGGGACTATTTGTTCACTTCTAGCAAGTATTTGGCGGCTGCAAATATGACCTGAAAGTTTTTCAGGTTCGCCTGCCATTAAAGTCAATGGGGCCCGCCGCGCACTCACGGTTCGCGAACATTTGATGTTCGCGAAACATCCCGGCCGATGTTCATCCATCACTAAGTGGTGATCACTGGCTTAAAAGAAGTGAGATTAATTTAAGAAAAATAATTTTCCTTTAAAAATATTCTACAGAGAATATATTGATCTATTTAGCACACAAAGTGTTCTCAAAATGTTAAAATTAGCATTGTGATTACCCTTACACAAAAAATATTTATATTCACACATACATATGGCTGTATTGTCTAGCACCCTAAAATTATTTAAAATAACTGAATATCATGTTGCATTATGCACATTTTAAATACGTACTCAGATCGTTTAATTATCTTGTTGAGATGAACTCTTTTCTCATATAATTATGATTTGTTTTATAAAAAGTAACAATTTCTTATATTTTGTGTCTTGGTCAGGCAAATGAGCTAAGTGGGTGTAAAATAAATGTGCATGAGGATGTGACTCAAATCATTTTTCTAGTCTGTTCTAATGCATGAATAAACTTGCCGAAAGACCTTGAATTGTATTATGCCAGGAAACTCACAGTGGGTATTAACAGTACAAAAATGTAGATGGAATATTAACAGTAACTTACAATACAAAGAGGCGGAATGTGTAATATCAGCTTTCAATGCAGCCAAATAATCCAAGTGTTATTTCAACAATTTTGTCATTCCATGATTCAAACAATGCATTTAAGCTGTAAAAGAGCATTTTTATACAACAAACAGACACCATTTCCATATTTGTAAGACATAATTTTCCCTGTAGGGAAAGTCAATTCATTGCATGTTTCTACACCTTTACTACTGAGATTAAAGGAGAGAAGTTGCTGTCTCAAATTAAGGTCAGAGTTCTTTACTAAGTGTCTGGCTCTAAAATGGGATATGTTATTTAACCATACAATGTGCTATAACTGAAAATAAATATGAAAAATTAAAGGAGTCCATATGCATGATTTTGGTAGGACCAAAAGTCTAATGTACATGTTTTCACTCTCCCCCAACAGCAGATGTTGGTGGAAAGAAGGATGGAGCATACAAAGGTGAAATAAGCTGCTGCCAGAGGCACCAGGCAGTGCCTGATGAGAAAACATACATGGTCATGTGAAATGAGTAAACATGAATGTGGGAAGGCAGGGGGGAAATAGCTGCTGCCCAAACAAGTATCCAGCCAGCAGCTATCTGAAGTTAATGGCCACCATAATGTAGGCAATATGAATCTGTCAAATTAAACCTATCCTCCTGATAGTTCCTCAGTATCCCATCAGTGACTGTCCGACACCTGGACCCCCACCGATCAGCTGTTTGAGAGCGCCGCAACTTTCTCCCTGCTTAACAAGCATAGCACCATACATTGTATGGGGCTGAGCTGTGCCTACGTGGTGTGATGGATGAACTTGAAGTCACTTGGCCTAGGAAAAGCTGAGAGAAGGCAGTGGTGCGATTACAAGTGAGGCTGTCTTCTCAAACGGCTGATCCACGGGGGTCCTGGGTGTCAGACTCCCTCCTGAGTATAGGTAATCATTATTAAAATCTAGGAAAACCATTTTAAAGTGTATGTGGAAGTGTAGGCCTTTTAAAATCATTTCTGGAGAACCCCTTTAATGTGATCAATAACAGATATGAACGGTACAACCGTCTGTGTGTTATTAGTTTAGATTGTGTTTGTCTATTAGTAATCAATGCAGAAATCTACATAACTCCAAATGGTTTATTTATTTTCTTTTGTATCCGTAACACTGAATAAAAGTAAGAGGAAGATGAAAATTATTGGAAGCTGCTTACATTTTATCTAAAGAAAATAATCATGAGAAGAGATGAGCCAATCTTTAAAAATACTCTTCTCCATTGATTCTCCAAACAGCAAATCATTCTGATTTGCTGAGGATCTCAAACCTGGCAAATTGGTTCTACCATCACTATAGATGAGCACATCTTTAAAAGTTCTCATCTCTATCGATTCTCAAAGTAAAAATCACTCTCATTCTCTGTAAATGTGTAACATGTCATATGGAGTCTACCATCAGGAGTTAGAAGGAATGAACAGGTCAAGAGAATTACTCGTTAGTGAAATGAAAGCAATTGTCAAGCTCTGACACATGAACCTTAAAAGAGAACAGCAAAAAGGGAACCCACTGGCGGGTAGCAGCAATAAACAAGGCAACAAGGACACTTCAACAAAAATAGTCAGGTATATCCCAGGTTGAGGCAGGAAGTCAGAAGGAAACAACAAGGAAGGTATCTAGGGAGCTTAGTATGTCTCACCAAGAGGTGGAACAACTCAGCACTGAGCCAGGGCTCTGATCAGTTTTTTATAGCCAGAGGGTGTGTGTGTCTGCCCCTGGTCTCCGAGGTGACCAGGAAGCTTCCTCTCCTGCGGCCCAATAGCAGGTGAAGGCGTGTGTGTGTGGGCTGGGAAACCTCCTCCATCAAGGTCCACAGCTGAGAACTAAATGAGCGCATTAGCAGCTGGGATGCCTATGGATCTGCCAGGCTGATGGGAGGTTCATACCCTACGCCGTACCCCCCACCCAGGGAAAGATCATGCCTGTCTTCCTGACAAAGCCCCCCAACAAGGAGTGGCCTCTGGACGCTACCTTGGGAGGTCTCTTGGGATGGGGCTGATGGAACGCACCTTGGCATCCGCATGAACCCCTTCCGAGGGCTCCCAGGAACGCTCCTCGGGACCATACCCCTTCCAGTGGATGAAATACTCAAGGACCCCCAGCCGGTGGCAGGAATCCATGATCTCCTGGACTTCATATTCATCATCGTTATTCACCTGGAAGGGCATGAGAGTCAGAGGTGCTGGGTGGACAACAAAAACTTTGTCCCCCGCAGGGATCCTACTCTCCGGGGGTCGGCTTGTATCTTCTGGCGCCGCCAGACATCTGAGAAGCTCTGACAGACGTTCTTCAGAACCTCCTGCTTGAGGTTCTTTTGTTTTGCTTTCGTTTTGTCATCTCGTTTCCCTCTCTCAGCTAGTTCCACTGATTGCATCCCTTTACATCCCCTCCCATACATCACTTTGCAGTTTATACAACTTCCTGGAGTGTGTACATGCTGGATGCTACACCTGATGCTTCTACAGATAAGTCTGTTCATTGATTTGTGTTTTCCTGTTTGCTTGATCCTAGGTGACCCTGACTTCCTCCGTATTAAGTGTAGGGAGCCGGTGGTCGTGTCCCCTCACTATTATAGGGTGTTCAGGTGTCATACAGTCGAGGCACGAGGGCATGCAATTTTCTATCATAGAGATCTTTGCATGGGCTGAGCAGTCAGGGAGAGCTTCAGGGCTTAAATAGGGGTCACCCTTTTGTTCCTTAGTTTCGGATCAATCTAGTCGGATCCTTATTTGTAACTTCTTGTTTTCTGTTACACCATCCATGACAGTAACTTGGAGCTGCCCTAGGAGCACCCGTCGTAGTTCTCGGAGGTGCCAGAGCCGCTGGGTCACCTCTGGTACTGGGGCGTCAATAGGTAGATCTGGAAGGGTTATAGGATGACAGCCGTAGTTGGCAAAAAATGGAGAGAGGCCCGTGGATGAATGTTGTTGGTTGTTGTACGTGAATTCAGCCAGGGGGAGATGACTCACCCAATCATTCTGCAGATATGAGGAGTAACATCAGAGGTATTTCTCTGTCTTTTCTGATTCCCTCAATTAGGGAATGGTGGGTAGCTAGAAAGAAAGTTTCTGAAGGAAAGTCTCTGAAGGCTTGGTCCCGGCCTCAGAGCAATGCATTCTGGATAGGGCGTCAGCCTTGCCGTTTTTGGACCTGGGCCTGTAGGTGATCTGTCGAGGGAAGCAAGAGAAAAGAATGGCCCACCGGGCCTGTTGAGGTATCAACCGCTTAGCACTTCAGAGATATTAGAGATTTAGGTTATCTGTATAGGCCACCACTGGATTCTCTGCTCCTTCGAGTAAATGCCGACATTCTGCCAGAGCATTCTTTTTGGCAAGTAGTTCCCGTTCACCAACGTCATAATTGCATTTAGCCCTGGTGAGTTTGCAGGAGTAAAAGGCCACGGGGTGTAATAATTGTTTCTCACCTTGGCACTGGGAGAGCACTGCTCCGACCAACCCCTCGGAGACGTCTGTCTCCAAATAGAATTGGAGAACAGTGTCTGGCTAAGCCAAGACAGGAGCATGTGTAAACAGGTGTTTAAGACATTGTAACGCTTGGTGGGACAGGTAAACGTGGCGTCCCTCTTGGTTAGTGCGGTGATGGGGGCACAGATGGTCAAAAATCCCCGGAAGAACCGTCTATAGAAATTGGCAAAGCCAATGAATTGTTGAACCATCTGACGGTTACGGGGGACAGGCCACTCCAGGACAGCTTATTGTCCATCTCCACCTATCCTGTGGATAGAATGTAGCCAAGGA
Source organism: Bufo gargarizans (assembly GCF_014858855.1). Taxonomy (NCBI): domain Eukaryota; kingdom Metazoa; phylum Chordata; class Amphibia; order Anura; family Bufonidae; genus Bufo; species Bufo gargarizans. The sequence goes on along the minus strand of NC_058081.1, from coordinate 208,433,102 downwards.
ACTCAGTGGACGTTGCCTCAAAGGTGCTTTTTTCCAGTTTTCCCTAGAGCTGGTGTCTCCAGAGGCGGCGGAGGACCGACTTAACATGTTTTTCGCGTTGCGGCAATGTCTGGGAGAAAATGAGGATGTCGTCTAGATATACCACCACATGGGAGTCGAGAAGGTCACGTAACACGTCGTTGATGAAGTGCTGAAACGTGGCTGGGGCATTACAGAGTCCAAAGGGCATTACGAGATACTCGTAGTGCCCAAATTGTGAGCGAAAGGCTGTCTTCCATTCATCGCCCTGCCGAATGCGAACAACATTGTAGGCCCCTCAGAGGTCAATTTTGGTGAAGAACCTGCGGTCCTTCACCCTATCTATTAAGTCCAGAATGAGGGGGAGCGGGAACCGGTTCTTTTTGGTGATATCATTGAGAGCGCTGTAATCCACACAGTGGCAGAGTCCGCCATCTTTTTTCCACACAAAGGGTCTTGGACTCTTATTCTGAGAGATTATACAGGTGTCCAAATGGCAATGGGGTCCCAGGGAGCAGGTCTATAGGGCAATCATAAGGCCTGTGGGGCGGCAAGGTATCTGCACCCTTTGTCTCAAACACATCTGCAAACTCCTGGTATTTGTCTGGTAGAGTGTGTTTGAGGGTACCCAGGGCCATAGAAGGCTTGTTGATGGAAAGAACACTCTCCTCATTGGTGGGAGGGGAACAGTAGGTGACGGATCCAGCGGCTTAGTCAATCAGAGGATTGTGTCTCCAGAGCCAAGGGATCCCCAGGATAACAGAGAACAATAGGGAATGCACGATGTCCCAAGTGACCTTTTGTGGAGTGGTGGTCGTCGATATGATGGAGCAATGGATGGGATTCCATGGCGATAGGACCGGTTTGGAGGGTGCTGCTATCCATCATGTGCAGCTGGGATGGAATACTCTTTAGTCACGATGGATTTCCCAACTGCAGGGCCAGGTTCTCGTCCATTAAACAGCTGCTGACGCCCGAGTAGATAATGGCGGAGAGGTTAATGCCATTCTTGTCCAACTGTATAAAAACAGGGATGGTAAGTTGAGATGACTGGTTGTACCCTGGTGGGGTGACACAAGGTGGAGATACGTCTGGCCTGCCTGCCGGAGGTATAGTGGGGCAGTCCTTCAAGAAGTGGCTTGGCGCAGTATAGACAAAGATGCAGTGCCCGCCATCTGATCTTATCCACCACAGAAATAGGACCATGAACGACCACCAATCTGCATGGGTTCTTCCGGGGTTAAGTCTCCGATTGTGGGGTCAGGAACTGGCACCAGGAGAGGAAGGGGGTGTTGTGTCAGTTGCCTCTCCTGACACCTTTGGCGGAAGCTTCGATCCAGGTGGGTGTCCTGGTGCCTCTAGGGTATCGGGTACTCCGATGTGGGCAGGTTTGTACCTCAAGGGCTCCTATAGTCCTATCTGGAACTAGTCTAAGAGAGCAATCTTGTTTACTCTGGTATCGGGGCGATTTCACGGACCTCAGTAATATAGTCCTCCACTGAGCGTTTGCCTTGGTGGAGATTCCGCAGAGTACTCCTGGCGTTGGAGGCCCATAGCGGATCATCATATAGCCTCTGCATGGCAATGACAAAGGACTCTCAAGTAGAGAGCACCGGGTCATAGGCCTGGAGTAACTGGTGTGCCTAGGTCTGGGGAGGCCCTGAAAGTAGAGAGATAGCCATGCGTACCTTGATATAATCAGTAGGATACGTGCGTGGCTTAAGGGCAAAGAGGAGTTCACAGGAGATGATAAATGAGCGGTACTTCTTCGAAACGCTCCGGGAGGCCGATCAAGGGTTCACTGGCAACCATTTCTACAGCATGGGCCGGAGTAGGCGGAGGTGAGGGTGGCAGCGGGGTGGCTTCTGCGCTGCGTTGCTCTTGTGTGACCACACTTTGAAATAGATGCTCGTGACTCTCCTGCATCTCATGGAATGCTTGTGTCATCAGTTTCATCTGTTGAGAGATAGCCGTAATAGCGTCTGCTGCTCCTGCGGGTTCCATGGTCACTGAGTTATTATGTCAAGCTCTGACACATGAGCCTTAAAAGAGAACAGCGAGGAGGGAATCCACTGGCGGGTAGCAGCAGTAAACAACGCACCAATGACACTTCAATAAAAATAGTCAGATAAATCCCAGGTCGAGGAGGAAGGAAACAACAAGGAAGGTATCTAGGGAGCTTAGTATGTCTCACCAAGAGGTGGAATAACTCAGCACTGAGCCAGGCCTTTGATCAGGTTTTTATAGCCAGAGAGTGTGTATGTCGGCCCCTGGTCTCCAAGGTGACCAGGAAGCTTCCTCTCCTGTGGCCCAATAGCAGGTGAAGGCGTGTGTGTGTGGGCTGCAAAACCTCCTCTAGCAAGTTCCACAGCTGAGGACTAAATGAGCGCATTAGCGCTGGGATGCCTGTGGATCTGCCAGGCTGTTGGGAGGTCCATACCCTACGCCATACCCTCCAACCTTGGGGAAAGATAACTTCCCCATCTTCCTGACAGCAATGTATTGAAAAAATTATTCAAATTATGTTAAAAGGGATGAGATATGTAAAAAAAATTATAAATAATAAAGCACTGTAAATCTAATGGTCAGCAATATATAAATAAGGCAAGTTTTAGGCAACAAAAAATATGTATATACAGTGGATATAAAAAGTCTACACACCCCTGTTAAAATGTCAGGTTTCTGTGATGTAAAAAAAGGAGGCAAATATAAATCATTTCAGAAGTTTTTCCACCTTTAATGTGACCTATAAACTGTACAACTCAATTGAAAAACAAACTGTAATCTTTTAGGTAGAGGGAAGAAAAAATATAAAATAAAATAATATGGTTGCATAAGTGTGCACACCCTTAAACTAATACTTTGTTGAAGCACCTTTTGATTTTATTACAGCACTTAGTCTGTTTGGTTATGAGTCTATCAGCATGGCACAAGATTTGCCCACTCTTCTTTGCAAAAACACTCCAAATCTGCCAGAGGGCATCTCCTGTGCACAGCCCTCTTCAGATCACCCCACAGATTTTCAACCGGATTCAGGTCTTGGCTCTGGCTGGGCCATTCCAAAACTTTAATCTTCTTCAGGTGAAGCCATTACTTTGTTGATTTGGATGTATGCATTCGGTATTTGTCATGCTAAAAGATGAAGTTCCTCTTCATGTTCAGCTTTCTAGCAGAAGCCTGAAGGTTTTGTGCCAATATTGACTGGTATTTGGAACTGTTCATAATTGCCTCTAGCTTAACTAAGGCCCTAGTTCCAGCTGAAGAAAAACAACCCCAAAGCATGATGCTGCCACCACCATGCTTCACTGTGGGTATGGTGTTCTTTTGGTGATGTGCAGTGTTGTTTTTGCCCCAAACATATCTTTTGGATTTATGGCCAAAAAGTTCAACCTTGGTTTCATCAGACCATAACACCTTTTCCCACATGCTTTTGGGAGACTTCAGATGTGTTTTTGCAAAATGTAGCCTGGCTTGGATGTTTTTCTTCGTAAGAAAAGGCTTTCGTCTTACCACTCTACCCCATAGCCCAGAAATATGAAGAATACGGGAGATTGTTGTCACATGTACTAAACAGCCAGTACTTTCCAGATATTCCTGCAGCTTCTTTAATGTTGCTGTAGGCCTCTTGGAGCCTCCCAGACCAGTTTTCTTTTCGTCTTTTCATCAATTTTGGAGGGACGTCCAGTTCTTGGTAATGTCACTGTTGTGCCATATTTTCTTCACTTGATGATGACTGTCTTCACAGTGTTTCATGGTATATCTAATGCCTTGGAAACTCTTTTATACCCTTCTCCTGACTGATACCTTTTAACAATGAGATCCCTCTGATGGTTTGGAAGCTCTCTGTGGACCATGACTTTTGCTGTGGGATGCGACTAAGAAAATTTCAGGAAAGACCAACTAGAGCAGCTGAACTTTTACTTGCGGTTAATCAGAGACACTTTAAATGATGGCAGGTGTAGGCTGACTCTTATTTAACATGATTTTGAATGTGATTGCTTAATTCTGAACACAGCTACATCCCCAGTTATAAGAGAGTGTGCACACTTATGAAACCACATTATTTTATTTTATTTTTGTTTTCTTCCCTGCACCTAAAAGATTTCAGTTTGTTTTTCAATTGAAGGGTATAGTTTATAGGTCACATTAAAGGTGGAAAGATTTCTGAAATGATATATCTTTGTCTAAATTTTTTACAGCACAGAAACCTGACATTTTAACAGGGGTGTGCAGACTTTTTATATTTTTATATTCACTGTATATATATATATATATATATATACAGACCTGCTCCCTCTGGCTTGTGCACGGAACGTCATCAGAGCAGGGAGAGAAGCTGACATCACAAGTCATGTGACGCTCAGATAACTAAGATAACAATGCCACTGTATTTAAAGTAATTAAATTGAAAATCTCTTACACTTGCTTAATTAGAAACACACGCCGATCAACACTGAAGGGCTTTTCCGCTCCCCAGCCTGCAAACTTTTCCATGTAGACATTGGTGAGTGCCACAAATCTTTTCATCTACCATTACAGAAACGCACAAAGGACAAAAAAATAATGTGGACAACTTCTATAAGGGTTGGGGACTGTGTTGTATCTCAACTGAATTACAAATAGATCCATAATTAGTTTTCCAACAGACATATAGAATCTTTGTTCAGCAATTGTCTCATTATCAACACAAGCAGGATACTTTGGACTGAGTTTACACCTGCTTTAGAAATTCCATCTGTGACCCAAACTGAATTTTGCCCCATAACTTCTTTAGCTCTCTCTACGTCTAAGCCTTCAAATGAGTTCAGTGAAAATGGCAGCCACTCAAGCGAATGGGAGCTGAGATGCAGTATGTAGATGCCAGAAACTGCACAGTGGAAAGAGCCTTCTATCCATTGTGTAGATTCCAGGGTAGCAGTGACTGCCCAAAACAGCTAATTGGTGGGGGTGTTGGATCCTAAAGATAGGCCATTAATATCTAAGTCCTTGAACACTCATTTAAGTGCTCTTGGCACAGAACCTTGTGCTTAGAGACTGTATAGTGGCACGCTGCATAGTTTATACTCATAACTACTTGGCCATTTGTTTTCAAATAAATAAGCAAACATACATGCTCTAATAGGTTGCCACTCTAAAGAAACCTTTCTTTACTGATCCCGGACTGCGTTTAGACTATATACGTCCAGGTAGCTTATCTGCAAGGACATTTCTATATGTAGGGCCGTCTTTAATATTGATTGGACCCTGGGCAAAAATTTACTTGGGCCCCCTGGATCCCGCCTTCCCACACCTTAGCAGGCAATCACTCCCTCCACCACAACACACAAAAAATCCACACCCTTGGTAGAGTCCAGTGAATGACTGTAAATACTTCCAGTTCTGAAGACTCCAGCGGCTCAGGATCAGTGCTCTGGGCTCAGGCTGGAAGTGGGCACCGCTCTGCAGGAAGGAGACCAGGGCTCGGCTCACCCTAGTGTTACAGTGCACCCCTGCACCCCACAGTATGCAGTATAGCACCCTGTAGTATACAGCGCCACACAGTATGCAGTATAGCACCCCACACTATACAGTACCCCACAGTATATAGTAGAGCAGTATAGCAGCCCACAGTATACAACACCTCACCGTATACAGCCCCCCAAACTATACACGATACAGCCCCCCACACTACACAGTACAGCAGTATAGCACTCCACACTATACAGGTCCCCCACACACAGTATACAGACCCCCACACAGTATACAGCCCCACACACAGTATACAGCCCCACACACAGTATACAGTCCCACACACAGTATACAGGCCCCCCACGCACAGTATACAGGCCCCCACACACAGTATACAGGCCCCCCACGCACAGTATACAGGCACCCCACACACAGTATACAGGCACCCCACACACAGTATACAGGCCCCCACACACAGTATACAGCCCCACACACAGTATACAGCCCCACACACAGTATACAGTCCCACACACAGTATACAGCCCCCACACAGTATACAGTCCCACACACAGTATACAGTCCCACACAGTATACAGGCTCCCACACAGTATACAGTCCCACACACAGTATACAGTCCCACACAGTATACAGCCCCCCACAGTATACAGGCCCCCACACAGTATACAGCACCCCACTATACAGTAGTTTACAGTATATTAACATAACAGCCCCTGTCACCTTTTTCTGATGTAATCTTCACACAAAAAAGCTCCACAGTTAACTTCTGCAACACTCCTTGTAGGACCTGTGATGACCTCATAGCCATGTGACCAGTAATTGCTAGGTTACTGGTCACATGGTGATGATGTCATCTAAGGTCCTAGATCACAACTTACACACACCGTACGATGCCTGGACTCAGCTTGACACCTGGGGCAGTAGCTAGCAGGGCTCAAGAGGCAGCTGCCTTGGGCCCCCCAGGAGCAACTGGGCCCAGGGCAGCTGCCCCTTTTGCCCCTTGGTAAAGACGGCCCTGTCTATATGTCTTTGCACAGATGGCAGCTCCATGCTAATCATGCAGCTTCAGAATCGGAGAGCCCACTGTCAGTGACAGCAGAGCTCCCCATAGAGATGGCAGATATGGTCTTTTACGATCCTCTCCTCCTCTATCGCTGTATACATAGCACTCAGTGAGCTGATATGTAGGCCCCTGGGTCTGATACATCAGCCCCAGTAACAGGAGAAATCAGCAATAAAAAAATGTAATGTTAAATGCTTCCCAAATGTCTTGTATGACCTTATAGGGGAACAAAGCGTGAAAAAAAATAAAGACAAAAAATAAAGACAAAAAACATAAACTCGCTCTCGGCAACCTTATGTAAAACCAACAATTATGTAAAAATTTTCAAATTAGTGTACACCCCAAAACATTGGGAAATATAACCTGTGATAACCCCCTCCAGTCATGCTAAACACACATTCAGACAATACACTGGCTGCAGGGCCGGCCAGCACCTCCAAGGGGTAAAGGGCAAGCTCAGGCCATGTGCTCAATTTGGAGACTGCCAGAAGATGCAGGGGCTGACCCCTGTCAGTCAGTTCATGTAGGTGTGTGCATACTTACTGCCCCACCATGTCGCACGTCCCCATGATGTTCACAATCCAATTTGATATCTGCTCTATCAACTTTCGATGTTCTTTTATGCGCCTACCATGGTGATCACGGGTGGCGGGGAATCAGGGTTCCAGGCCAGAGAGGGAGTGTGAGAAAGAGAGACCACATCCAAGGGAGGATTCATTTTTTCAAATTTAAAATTATAGAGTTAAAATATGGGAGTAATTATTAAAGCATAAAAGTGTGACAACTTTTCAAAGTTTAAGCATTGAATGAAAGGATGTGGTGCGCATTAATTACTTAATAATTTATAACATTTTATTCCCTGTCACCTATGCATAGCAGGTGTTTATTCACGTCTAAAATGGTATAATGTCAACCCAAGAATGTAACAGAAAAATTATTGAAATTTATTAAGCTGTCAACTAGGTAGAAGAGGGGTATATTACATCCAAAAATTGGTGAATTTCACCAAAAAAGGTAACTGACAATTATTATTTTTTTCAGTCTACTAGGTATAGGAGTGGTACTGTACATCACACCCAAAAATTGGTTAATTTCCCCAGAATATATGACATTATGACATATAACTGACATTTTTTTTGTTTAACATGTCTACAAGATATAGCAGTGGTACTATACACCTAAAAATGTGTTTATTTCGCCAGAAAATGTAACTGACAATTATTTTTTTTACCGGTCCACTAGGTATTTCAGTGGTACTATACACACCAAAATTTGTTAATTTCACCACAGAATGAAACTGACATTTTTTATTTATTTTTTAACTGGCCTACTAGGTATAGCAGTGGTACTATACACCCAGAAATTGGTTAATTTCACCCGAAAAAGTAAATCACAATTATTATTTTTTGTTTAACTTGTCTACTAGGTATAGCAGTGGTACTATACACCAAAAAATGTGTTAATTTCAACATAAAATGTAAATGACAATTTTTTTTTCTTTTTACTGGTCTACCAGGTATAGCAGTGGTACTATACACACCAAAATTGGTGAATTTCACCCTATAATGTAAATGACAATTTATTTATTTTTAACCGGCCTGCTAGGTATAGCAGTGGTACTGTACACCCAAAAATTTGTTAATTTCACCATAAAATGTAACTCACATTTATTTTTATTTTTTTACCGGTCTACAAGGTATAGCAGTGGTGCTATACACCTAAAAATGGAATAATTTCACCAGAAAATGTAAATGACAAAGTAGTGAATTGATATAAAATAAAACACGTACAAAAAAAAAAAATGGATTTATGAGGTGAAGTTCCATATGGAGTAGGAGTTTGAGGAGGCGGTCGACGTAGCTGAGTAGGTGGAAGCGGCGGTGGAGGAGGACGAGATAGTCAACACAGGTTTGGGGTTTTAATCTCATTTTGTAAAATTAAGGTACACTCCAAAAGAGTGTGAAATATCCAAAATACAAATATGAGCAATTGTGCTGCAGTATAACACTGGCTTCAGGACAGGCCAGCACCTCCAAGGCGTAAAGGCCAAGCTCAGGCCATGTGCCCAATTTGGAGACCCAGAAGTTGAAGGGGGCATACCCGTCATTCAGTACGTGTAGGCGTGTGCACACATACTGCTCCACCATGTTGGTGAAATGCTGCCTCCTGCTAAGACGTTCCATATCAGCTGGTGGTGCTGGTTGTTGTGGCGTGCTGGCTATGCTAACACTGCCTTCTGAGGTGCTGGCGGTGCCCCAGCTGTGTTGGCGACCTCTTCCTCGTCCTCTGCCTTCTCCTTGTGCTTCCACTGTGCCCCAGCTGTCAGGTGGGAATGCCACCAGCAGCGCGTCTACCAGCGTGCGCTTGTACTCGCGCATCTTACGATTGCGCTCCAGTGAGGGAATTAAGGACAGTACATTGTCCTTGTAACTGGGATCCAGCAGCGTGGCCACCCAGTAATCAGCACAAGTTAGAATGTGGGCAACTCGGCAGTCATTGCGGAGACACTGCAGCATGTAATCGCTCATGTGTGCCAGGCTGCCCAGAGGCAACGAAAAGCTGTCCTCTGTGGGAGGTGTATCGTCTGTGTCCTCTGTATCCCCCCATCCACGCACCAGTGATTGCCATAAGCTGGCCTGGGTGCCACCCTGCTGTGAACATGGTTCCTCCTCCTCCATCTCCTCCTCCTCATCCTCCACCTCGTCATCCTCCAGAACTGTGCCCTGGCTGGACAATTGTGTACCTTGGGTTTGTGGGTGCAGGAACTCATCCTCGGAGCCACTTGGGAATGACTGGCCGGAAACCCTCCGAAATGATCCCTCTTCCTCCTCCTGTGCCACATCCTCTTCCATCATTGTCAGGAGCATTTTTTCAAGGAAGCATAGAAGTGAGATAGTAACGCTGAGAACGGCGTTATCGGCACTGGCCATGTTGGTGGAGTACTTGAAAAAGCGCAACAAGGAACATAGGTCTCGCATGGAGGCCCAGTCATTGGTGGTACAGTGGGGCTGTTCCGCCGAGCGACTCACCCATGCGGTCTGCAACTGAAACTACACTATCGCCTGCTGCTGCTCGCACAGTCTGGCCAGCATGTGCAAGGTGGAGTTCCACCATGTGGCCATGTCGCATATGGAGCAGTGAGCAGGAAGGCTGAAGTTACGCTGCAGCGCTGACAGGCAAGCAGCAGCGGGGTGAGAACGGCTTAAGTGCGCACAGATGGCCCGCACTTTATGCAGCAGCTCTGACATGTCAGGGTAATTTTTAAGGAATCTCTGCACCACCAAATTCAGCACATGCGCCAGGCAAGGGATATGCGTCAAACTGGCTAGTCCCAGAGCTGCTACGAGATTTTGCCCATTATCGCACACCACCGGGCTTGAGGCTGACTGGCACAAACCACTCATCGGTCTGTTGTTCAAGGCCTGTCCACAGCTCATGCGCGGTGTGGGGTTTGTCCCCCAAACAGATAAGTTTTAAAACTGCCTGCTGTCATTTACCCCTGGCTGTGCTGAAGTTGGTGGTGAAGGTGTTACGCTGACCGGATGAGGAGCTGGTAGAGGATGAGGAAGCAGAGTAGGAGGAGGAAGCAACAGAAGGCAAACTGAAGCGCCCTGCAATCCTCGGTGGTGGAAGGAAATGCGCCAAACTGCTATCGACCTCAGGCCCAGCCGCCACTGCATTTACCCAGTGTGCTGGCCCTGACCATGCTTACTGGTCCACATATCTGTAGTCAGGTGCACCTTGCCACAGATGGTGATGCGCAGTTCACACCTGATTTTGTCCCCTACTTGGTTGTGCAGGGAAGGGATGGCTCGCCCTGAAAAGTAGTGGCGGCTGGGCACGACGTACTGTGGAACAGCCACCGCCATAAGGCCTTTAAAACTATACGTCTCCACCAGTCGGAAAGACAGCATTTCAAATGCTTGTAATTTAGAAATGCTGGCATTCAGAGCTAGGGATCGCAGGTGGGTAGTGGGGTACTTCCTCTTCCTCTCCAGCTGAACGCTTCCGTGGAACATTGTGGAGATGCTTGGTGACCCAGGTGTTGGTGTTGCTGGCAGATCCTCTGTTTGTGGGGTGCCAGGTCTCACTGTCAATCCAGAGGTGGCTGAAGAGGCCGCGACTGCAGCAGAAGAGGAAGCAGGAGGAGCCAGAGACCTTTCTTGGTTTTTGAGGTGTCTACTCCACTGCAGCTCGTGCTTTGCACTTAAATGCCTGGTCATGCAGGTTGTGCTCAGGTTGAGGACATTTATGCCTCGCTATAGGCTCTGATTGCACAGCGTGCAAACCACTCGTGTCTTGTCATCAGCACATTGTCTGAAGAACTGCCACGCCAGGGAACTCCTTGAAGCGGGCTTTGGTGTGCTTTGTCCCTTGCTGCTGTGGGCAGTAGGAGGCATACTGTCTAGAGGACGGACGCTCCGCTCTTGCACCCTGCTCCCTCTTCTGCTGTGCTGGTTTCTCTGTGCGACCACCGCCTCTTCCTCCGAAACACAAAGTTTACTCGCATGACCTTGATTCCATGTGGGGTCGAGGACCTCATCGTCCTCCACATCATCTTCCACCCAGTCTTCACCCCTGACTTCCTTGTCGGTCTGCACACTTTCGAAAGCCCCATCAGTTGGCCCCTGTGTTTCGTCATCATCCGAGACGTGCTGCAATGGTCCTCCCATGTACTCATCTTGAAAGATAATTGGTTGGGCATCGGTGCACTCATTCTCTTAAACTTCTTGGGCAGGGCTAGGTGGATGTCCCTGGGAAACCCTGCTAACAGAATCATCAAAAAGCAGAAGAGACTAATGCATGACTTGGGGCTCAGACTGCTTGGTTGATTTGCAAGGGGGTGAGGTGAAAGACTGATGGACATCAGCTGCAGGTGCCAACTGTGGTCTTTCAGCAGGAGACTGGGTGGGAGACAATGTGAAGGAACTCGATCCACGGTCAGCAACCCAATCTACTATCGTCTGTTCTTGTTCAGGCGCCACCATTTGTAGAGCAGTATTAGGCCCAACCAAATACCGCTGCAGGTTTTGTCGCCTACTCGCACCTGAGGAAGGGGTTTACTTGTGCGTGTATCTGGCACAGATCGACCACGTCCTCTCCCTGCAACAGGAGCTCCACCAGCAGCACCACGACCTGCTGATATTTTTCAAATTTAGGATCTTGCCCTAAATGAGTGTTTAATTAATAGTAGAATAGAACAACAGTATGTAAAGGGTGTATCTCACACGGCCTGAACCAGACTAGGCCTCAATAAAAAAAATTTTGACCAAAATGGCTGTATTTCAAATGCCTGAATCAAACCCCTGTATGTAGAGGGTGTATCTCACACGGCCTGAACCAGTGTAGGCCTGAAGTAAATATTTCTTTGCCCAAAATGGCTGTATTTCAAATCCCTGAATCAAACCCCTGAATGTAGAGGGAGTATCTCACAGTGCCTGAACCAGTGTAGGCCTGAAGTAAATATTTCTTTGCTCAAAATGGATGTATTTCAAATGGCTGTATTTCAAATCCCTGAATCAAACCCCTGTATGTAGAGGGATTATCTCACAGGGCCTGAACCAGTGTAGGCCTGAATTCAATATTGGTGCACCAAATGGCGGTATTTAAAATCTCTGAATGTAACCCAAATGTATTAAGGGTGTATCTCACAATGACATCTGCATCAAAGGCTACCAACTAAATTTTTTGTGCCCAAACGAGTGTTTGTTTAACAACTGAATTTGACAGCAGTATATAAGCCTGTAATTTCACACATGCTGATGCTGCAAGGCCTGAAAATAGTGGGGGGGTTTTGTCAAAAAAGTGATTTTCAAACCCCAGAAAATGATGGGTGTATTTCTAGCTTAAATCGCACACTGACTAATCAAGATGTTGTAGATAGCCAAAATTGTGTTTTTTTTGGTAACAGAAATATGAAAGATGTATATATTAAACTTGAATTTAACACTTGCAGAACAGGAAAATATTGTTTTTTGAAAAAAAAGTGTGTCTTTTAAACCACAGACAGTGCTGGGGTATTTCTAGCTAAAATTGCACACTGACTAATACACATGTTGTAGATTGCCAGAAAAGTCTTTTTTTGGAAACAGAATATGAAAGCTGTATATATTAAACTTGAAGTTAACACTTGCAGATCTGGATAATACTGTTTTTTTAAGAAAAAAAAGTGTGTTTTTCAAAGTGTGTTTTTCATATACCCAGAAAATGATGGGTATATTTCTAGCTTAAATTGCACACTGACTAATCCAGATGTTGTAGATTGCCCAAAACGTCTTTTTTTTGGTAACAGAATATAAAAGCTGTATATATTAAACTTGAATTTAACACTACCAGATATGGAAAATACTGTTGTTTTTTTTAAATAAATTGTGTTTTTCAAACCCCAGAAAATGATGGGTGTATTTCTACCTTAAATTGCACACTGACTACAGAGGTTATTTTGGCTGCTTCTCTTTGCTGTATCACCATGTCGGATTCAGAGGAAGAGGTCTTACTGCATTGGCTCGTTTCTCGGCAATGGGGACCGCACACTCCTTTGTTGAATGAGTAACCGAGTAGAAGGCGACGATTTTGGGTCCATCCGATTGTTTCACAACGGTACCGGAAAGGACACTTTCATTCCCTCTATGAAGATCTGCGCCTGCATCCTGCGAAGTTCTTTTCCTTCTGTCGGATGTCAGTGCATATATTTGATCGCTTGCTGTCGTCTCTACGTACTGTCCTTACCTTTATGGACACCAATATGAGGCGCAGCATTACTCCTGAGGAAAGGCTCATTGTCATGTTGAGGTAAGCAGTATAGTACTTTTATAGTTTAAACAGTAATGTGCACTGCTTCCGTCAGGAGGAACATGTGCTAGAAAATGGCTGCTGTTAGACATGTGCTACTGTTTGCTGAAGTAACCTTTCTTTCCACCTTTTTCTTTTTTTTTCCATTTGTTTGTGGATGATTTTCTATCATGTTAATCCCTGGCACATGACATCCCAATACTATTATTTTTTTTCCTTTCGTGCAAGTTTCAAAATTGTGTTCAGCTAACGGGCTCCAGAGACTCCATGAATCCTCAGCACTCGCCAGTAGTTTGCTTAAAATGTTGTTTTAGTCAGTCAGTCAGCCATGTTACAGCAGGCTGTATCCTGCCTGTCCGAATGGATAATTTAATATTTTCTGTGAATTACTGGCGAGTGCAGTGGATTTTTGGAGCGTCTGAAAGAATTTGGTCCCCCTGTCAGGATCTCTATCTGTGAGCACCACCCTATTAGAAGTCTATATACCGGTCTGTACCCTATTTCGTAGGATTGTGTTGCTGCCAACCCCTGAGATTTCCAGCTAACGTCCTCATCATGCCTAATGTTCACATAATTTTGAACTTGCACAACACTCTCTGCATTTTAAAGGGGCAAAACACAGTTTATGTAACTTAGTTGTGGTAGTACTGTCCACACCCCAATAGCTGTTAGTGTTTTGCACATATACACATTTTTTAAAATCAGTTTAAAGGGAACCTGTCACTGGGATTTTGTGTATAGAGCTGAGGACATGGGTTGCTAGATCGCGGCTAGCACATCCTCAATACCCAGTCCCCATAGCTCTGTGTGCTTTTATTGTGGAAAAAAACCGATTTGATAGATATGCAAGTTACCCTGAGATGAGTCCTGTATGTGAGATGAGTCAGGGACAGGACTCATCTCAGGTTAATTTGTATATGTAGCAAATCGTTTTTTCCCCACAATAAAAGCACACAGAGCTATGGGGACTGGGTATTGTGGATGTGCTAGCGGCGATCTAGCAACCCATGTCCTCAGCTCTATACACAAAATCCCGGTGACAGGTTCCCTTTAATCAACCAAGGACATAGGGCAGTGATGGCGAGCCGTTTTCAGACTGAGTTGCGAATGTTCTAGCCAGATCCGTAGCATTTATTGCAAAATTTCAACACAGCAATTTTGCATGAATACTGTACTCCAATATAGTGTAACGTCATTGCATTTTAGCATTTTGCTCTATTTTCTTGCTTAAATTCTGTGCTGCCTGTCGTTTTCAGAGTGTGCCCTGGGCTGATGAATGCTTTGGAAAGTCAAGGGTGTATATTTTTAAACCTTAGACTTTTCAATGGATGTGGGTGCCGACAGATAGGGCCTTGAGTGCTGCCTCTGGCACCCGTCCCATATGTTCCCCACCACTAGACATAGGGTGTTTACAATCATGTAGTGTATACAACTTTATTCTTCAATCTTTAATCTGTTGTTCCCTTTGATGTCCCGTTTACTTTTTTTTTTCTTTTTTTATCAACAGATTCCTTGCGACTGGGAACTCCTTTGCATCACTGCATTTTGAGTTTATTTTAGGAACCTCGACGATCTCGAGTATTGTACGACACACTTGCCATGTCATGTGGCCGCAACTCTGAGAGACGGTGATGCCGCAGCCCAAGGCGGACGATTGGGTTCGGATCGCTGAGGGCTTCCAAAATTCTGCGCAGTTTCCAAACTGCATCGGGGCAATGGATGGCAAGCACATCCGTGTGAAGAAGCCGCCCGCCACACTCAGGGAGCCGTTTCTTCAATTATAAACAATATTTTTCGGTAGTGCTGATGGCTGTTGCTGACAGTAACTACTGGTTTATAATAGTTGATATCGGGGCCTATGGAAGCACTGCGGATGCTCGCATCTTTAGTGCTTCTAGAATGGGTGATCGGCTTCGTGCCAACCAGCTTGCCCTGCCCAAGTCCAGAAGACTGCCCGGATATACAGGTCCGCCGGCTCTATTTGTCATCGTGGCGGATAAAGGGTTTGCATTGACTCCACATGTTATGCGGCCCTTTCCAAAGCGTGGTTTGGATGTCAGGAGGTGTATATTCAACTACCGGTTGACTCGTGCCCGTCGATATGTTGAGTGCGCTTTCGGAATACTCTTTAGCAATTGGAGGGTGTTTTTGTCATCCATACAGATGGATCCAGGGAATGCTACCCTGGTGATTAAAGCATGTGTTGTTCTACACAACTTCACCAGGATTCACGAGGCTTCCTCTTCTGTTGACATGGAAGATCTTCCTACGTCTTCAGATTTGGGTTTGGAAAGGACTCTGCATAGACGACCTGGGACTGCAGGCATTGCAGTTCGAGAACTCTATGCAGACTACTTTCACAGCCCAGAGGGGTCCTTGCCGTGGCAGAGGGACGCTATTCGTGGCAGTTTTTGAAATCTTCTGGGCTCTTTAGCTTTTTTTATTTTCTAGATAGATTACTAAAAATGATTGTGGTAGTTGAGTATAGGGACTCGCAAGATAATGAGGACCCTTGACGTGGGCTTGCGGGCTGAGATTTTTTGGACATGGCATATTTTAATCTGCATATAACTAAATATAAATGATGATTTGGTCAAATCAAAATTGACTTTAACATATTTATATTTGTATTTTCTGGTCCAAATTTTTTTCTAATACCTCTTCATGACAGTATCCCAAAATAAAGATGTGGTCCATCCAAATAAAGTGTTGCTTTGATAGTTTTAAAGTGAGTGTGGTTTCTTTTAAATATAGAATTTTAAACTGTAAATGTTTTGTGAAGTGTGCTTAAAAAACAACAGTCGACTACTTTTCTCCCAAACCACATTTATGTCATAAATTGGGATCAACGTTTGAAAATTGAAGCCTATACTTTCTACATTTTGTACAAGCATATAAAGTGTCCAAAAAAATTAACAATAACAAAATTACAAATTAAGAAGGTCCTGTGTGAAGGAACCCGGGCAAACGAGGACCGTGGCCTTACATGGGCCTGTTGTTGGGGCACAGTTGGCAAACTGCTTGGGTAAAGGGGCTGACCCGTCTGCTGCATTGGGCCCTGGGGTAGGCCGTACTGGGGTTGGGGTGGGAAAAAAGGCCCTGGGTTTGTTTGGGGGGCAAACTGAAATGGTCCTGGCCTTTGCTGCTGTGCGGCATTCTCCAATTCTAATTTCATAGAATTCAAACGCCCCAGAATGTCGCCATAGTTGGGGATGGCAAACATTTTAATCACAACCATTAATGAAGCAATACACTTGTGATTCTCCACTCCCAGACGTGTCCGAATCTTGGGAGGGATCCAGAATGTCCACAGTAGTGTAATGGAAATAAACAAAAATAAACATTAGATCATTTGATTTCAATAATACAAAAGTACATAGACTATATTAGTTGAAAACTGCCCTGTGTATACAATATATATACAGAGTGGCAGCATACATCAGACATTTGTTTTTAATTATTGAATAATAGCTTCTATGTGAATAGTGCAAATCCAAATTTAATAGCATTTTAAATCTAACGGTAGGAAAAGTCTTGTAAAGGCCTAATGTTACTGTAATGGGAAAACATTGTTTGCCATTTGGAGCTGTCCAGCCACAGAAGAGGATTCCTCATTCAAGGACCAAAACCAGTGCTGAAATTCAGGCCATCTCATCTGTATGTGCCCCGCTACCACCATCCAAAGATATACGATGTAATTTGAACCTAGTAGAACATCAGTTACTGAGAAACAACATGTACCAGGCCACACTTGACCATGGTGAGAGTAGTAGTTTTAATCCTGCTGGTCAAGCGTAGTTGGAACATCATTATAATCTATTTGTTTTGGATCTGGTTTTTGTCATTTTATAGGAGCAATGTAAGGAATCCATGTTGTGTTTGGTGCAATACCATTTAAGCAATATAAATGACAATGCCAATACCTAATGGGTTACAATTTCAAATACATACAAAAGTAAGCTAATAGGTCTCTATGGTAAAAATGACATGTTGTCCAAAATCTAAAATAAGAAAAAAATATTCAGGCCTCCTATTAAAAGGGGAGGCTTTATGGAAGCTTTGTAAAATATTGGACCTATCCTTTGGATAGGTTCCAACAAATATATTGGTGTGTGACTTAGAGCCGGCAAACACGATGATCTACTGTAAAAGGATATAATGCGTGCAGTGTGCACGTGTCATCTCCCTTCTCCTATCTTGTTCAGATTGCAAACATCTATGTTCCAGGACGGACAATAAATTGATTCTACACGAACAAAACAGACAGGGGAGGCGCTATCTGCACACTACACGTGTCGTCTCATCATACAGCTCCTAAGCGGTGGGCCCTGGTTTGACTACACCACAAAACTGATGTAGACAACCAACACCAGGCATGTACAAACTGTTGCCCACCAGCTGATGCACAACTATAACTCCAAGCAGGACTGGTTAGCTTACAGCTATTCTGGCATGATGAGAGTTTCAGTTGGTAAAGAGCTGGATGTAGTGAGTTATGACATGGCTGCCCTACAGAAAGTATAGGTCTTCAATACAAGAACACAACTGTATCCTTTAGTTTCTTGTACACTTTTACTCGTCAAGATACAAACGAAAGTGTGCACAAAATTTACATTTATAAAAAAAACATGAAAAATACTTACGGCCTCAATTCCATTACTGGCCTTAAAAACTGCAACTGTGCAGTATAAATGTAGGCCCGTTTCTTAGAGGTTCCCTCCCCACTCCGGCCTTTGCTGTTCATCTCCCGCCAGAATTGGTCCCGGCAACTAGCCCAGCGGGTTTTGGTTTGTTTAACTGTTTAGAAATGAAATAAAAGACAATTGTTAGGTTATACATTTTTTAAGGTTTAAAAAAACTTTTTAAAATTAAATGAACCCAAAAAAATAAGGCAACAGGTGAAAGCGCAAAATATGCTAAAATGGACAGATTAAACAGCACATGGTACAGTCCAGCAGGTGTGTGGATACTAATGAAGAAGTACAAGATGGAGGAGACTAGTCGTGCAAACCATTACGGCTAAAATACTTTACAATATGTGAAGGTGACAACTGTAAGATGCGCAATTACAAGGACACATGTGTCACCCATAAAAAAGTACCCAGACATGTGATTATACATGAGTACTGTATGCTGTAGCAAAGGGAGGGACAGCCATTTAAAGTTAGAAATGGTGGAATATGGAATTTAATAGACGTCTCTTAAATAAACCGGGTACAGACCTTTATGTAAAATGAGGCTGGACCACAAACAAAACACTATTGTGACCTCAGGGAATTAAAAACTACATCTTTTGGCCACACAGAGGGAAACAACAGCACAACTACATTGCTATCACTTACCTAATTCAGCCCGTCCTCGGCTATCAGCTTTGGTCCATTCATGTTTTCTCAGGCTCCGGGCCACTTGCTCCCATGAAGCATCCTTTTTGACCCTGTCACAATATGAATTGGCTCGGATGTTCCAAAGCTCGGGCCTCTCCTGGACCAGGGTAATAAGCTTTTCTACATTCCAACGTGGCATGTTTGATGTAAAAAATAGGCTGAAATGGCTGCCTCATCACACACCAGCTTTTCGGCACAGATGGCTAGAAATTAGCATATCCTGTGACCTTAAACTTCCTGTATATATATTTTTTTAATTTTATTGCCACAAGTTTTGCCAGACAACTTGGCCATGTCATAAGTATGAAATAAAATGGGCGCGGACACGACATCAGGTGTGCAACCACGTTTTTCACGGCCCCATTGACTTGAATAGGGCCGCGAGCCGTTAGCCGTGAAAAAAATAGGACAGGTTATATTTTTTGACGGGCAGGAAACACGGGTCACGGGCGCGGGTGAAAAAACGGTGCAGTAGCCGAGTTTTCAATGGACCCATTGAAAGTCAATGGGTCGGCAGAAAAACACGTTAAATGGGACCACGGCCACGGGTTCACACAACGGTCGTGTGCAGGAGGCCTAATACAGATGTTGTAGATCGCCCAAAAAGTCTTTTTTTGGTAACAGAATATGAAAGATCTATATGTTAAACTTGAATTTAACACTTGCAGATCCAGTTTTTTTTTTTTTAAATAGTGTGTTTTTAAAACTCCAGAAAATGATGGGTGTATTTCTAGCTTAAATTGCACACTGACTAATCCAGATGTTGTAGATTGCTCAAAAAGCCTTTTTTTGGTAACAGAATATGATAGCTGTATATATTAAACTTGAATTTAACACTTGCAGATCTGGAAAATACTGTTTTTTGAAAAAAAATGTGTGTTTTTCAAACCACAGAAAATGAGGGTTGTATTTCTAGCTTAAATTGCACAGTGACTAATACAGATGTTGTAGATTGCCCCAAAAAGTATTTTTTTTGGTAACAGAATATAAAAGCTGTATATATTAAACTTTAATTTAACACTTGCAGATCTGGAAAATACAGTTTTTTAAAAAAAAAATGTGTTTTTCAAACCACAGACAATGAGAGTTGTATTTCTAGCTTAAATTGCACAGTGACTAATACAGATGTTGCAGATTGCCAAAAAAGTCTTTTTTTGGTAACAGAATATGAAAGCTGTATATATTAAACTTGAATTTAACACTACCAGATATGGAAAATACTTTTTTTTTTTTTATTGTATTTTTCAAACCCCAGAAAATGATGGGTGTATTTCTACCTTAAATTGCACACTGACTAATACAGATGTTGTAGATCGCCCAAAAAGTCTTTTTTTGGTAACAGAATATGAAAGCTGTATATATTAAACTTGAATTTAACACTTGCAGATCTAAAAAATACTGTTTTTTAAAAAAAAATTGTGTGTTTTTAAAACTCCAGAAAATGATGGGTGTATTTCTAGCTTAAATTGCACACTGACTAATCCAAATGTTGTAGATTGCTAAAAAAGTCTTTTTTTGGTAACAGAATATGATAGCTGTATATATTAAACTTTAATTTAACACTTGCAAATCTGGAAAATACACTATTGTTTTAAAAAAAAACTGTGTTTTTAAAACCCCAGAAAATTATGGGTGTATTTCTGCCTTAAATTGCACACTGACTAATCCAGATGTTGTAGTTTGCAAAAAAAAAAATGGTGATTTGCAATGTCCCAAAATCTCAGATGCAGTGTTGGTCCACTGAGCTTGCATAAAATGTCCGCCGCCACCACCCACCTAAGTAGCAGAATTATAAAAATTATTTTCTTTTTGGTCAATGGCCTCAGGGCAGGGTAAAACGATTGTGTCCTGCACCCACACAACTATTTCTCTGTAGATCGCTGAGTTAGATTCATGATAATCAAATAAGAAAACTCCCAGCAGCTGTGTCTTGATGCAGGTAAACTGTTTTTATTCCATTGATAGGAATGGTCCTATTGCCAGGACGCGTTTCGACAATGTGCCTTTGATAAAGGCACATTGTCGAAATATGTCCTGGCTATAGGACCATTCATATCAATGGAATAAAAACAGTGTACCTGCATCAAGACACAGCTGCTGGGAGTTTTCTGTTTTGAACCGTCTGTTGATTGGCTGCTGTGCAGCCTTTCAAAAAGCGCCAAGAAAGCGCCGAACACCGAACCCGAACTTTTACAGAAAAGTTCGGGTCCAGGGTCCAAAAATCCTAAAGTTCGTTACGAACCCGAACTTTACAGTAAGGGTTCGCTCAACCCTAATGATAAACCTTTACTTTTTACATTTTCATGCGTCTAAACGATCAATACAACAAAAACAAACAAAAAAATATTATAAAAATGATATGAAAATAAATTCCTGTGTATCACAGAAAAAAGGCACCAACATTAATTATATAACCCAAAGGAAAAATGGCAAATGGGCTGTTCTTGAACCAGATACTGACACCACTTAGCTCAGGATGAGGCATAGAAAAATGATTTCATTTTTCTAAGTAAAATAACACTACAATATAAGTAAAAAGTAATAAGTTGGGAACGTCAGCACAAAGGTATTAACATGAATATGCAAATTAAGGAATAGCAAATAATGCTTAGGTTTCGTAATAATAGATAATGTTGCGGATCAAAATTCTGGGGGAGTCCACAATTATTATGATGTGATATATTCTAAGCAACAATCTAAAGAAAAATAAGAGAACATTAAATAAGTATATTGAAAAATATGAAAAAAAAAGTAGTGTACTTCAGTGCTTGAAAGCTTATATACATGATGCTTTGTTTTTAATTCAAAAGTAAGAAGCATCCCTCATACAGTCTGTACTCAAACTACATTGAGATATTTTAGCCAGGTCATGGAACAATGCTAGAAAATGACTTATGTATCTAATTATAACAGGTATTAAAATTTGAGAGATAAACTCATTAGAGCTGGTCTCAGTACAAAGATCGGTCCTGCCTAGGAAGAGAATGGGTCCTTAGAAAATGACCTATTGTTTAAGTTATTTATATTAAATATATTTTTAAATAATTTTTGTTGAGGTTTTTTTTAACCCTTTCATGACCAAGGGTCATTGATGCCCCAGTGTCCAGGTCAAAATTTACAAATCTGACATGCATCACTTTATGTGGTAATAGCTTTGGAACACTTTTACTTATCCACGCCATTCTGAGATTGTTTTCTCGTGACAAATTGTACTTCATGATAGTCATATATTTGAGTCAATATATTTCACCTTTATTTATGAAAAAATCCCAAATTTATCAAAAAATTTCTAAAACAGAAAGTCATACCTAATAAAATATTTATTACTAAACATTCCCCATATGTCTACTTTATGTTGGCATCATTATGGAAATGTCATTTTATTTTTTTAGCACGTTAGAAGGCTTAGAATTTTAGAAGCAATTCTTAATTTCCAAAACCCACTTTTTAACCACTTCAACCCCCCTAGCTGAAACACCCTTAATGACCAGGCCACTTTTTACACTTCTGCACTACACTACTTTCACTGTTTATTGCTCGGTCATGCAACTTACCACCCAAATGAATTTTACCTACTTTTCTTCTCACTAATAGAGCTTTTGGTGGTATTTCATTGCTGCTGACATTTTACATTTTTTTGTTATTAATTGAAATGTAACAAGATTTTTGCCCAAATTTTTTTTCACTTTCAGTTGTAATTTTTTTTAAACAAAACGACATCCATATATAAATTTTTCGCAAAATTTATTGTTCTACATGTCTTTGATAAAAAAAAAAGTTTGGGTAAAAAATAATGGTTTGGGTAAAAGTTATATCATTTACAAACTATGGTACAAAAATGTTAATTTCCGCTTTTTGAAGCAGCTCTGACTTTCTGAGCGCCTGTCATGTTTCCTGAGGTTCTACAATGCCCAGACAGTAGAAAAACCCCACAAACGACCCCATTTCGGAAAGTAGACACCCTAAGGTATTCGCTGATGGGCATAGTGAGTTCATAGAACTTTTTATTTTTTGTCACAAGTTAGAGGAAAATGATGATTTTTTATTTTATTTTTTTCCTTACAAAGTCTCATATTCCACTAACTTGTGCCAAAAAATAAAAACTTCTAGGAACTCGCCATGCCCATCATGAAATACCTTGGGGTGTCATCTTTCTAAAATGGGGTTACTTGTGGGGTAGTTATACTGCCCTGGCATTTTAGGGGCCCAAATGTGTGGCAAGTAGTTTGAAATCAAAATCTGTAAAAAATGCCCTGTGAAATCCGAAAGGTGCTCTTTGGAATGTGAGCCCATTTTCCCACCTAGGCGGCAAAAAAGTGTCACACATGTGGTATCGCCATACTCAGGAGAAGTTGGGGAATGTGTTTTGGGGTGTCATTTTACATATACCCATGCTGGGTGAGATAAATATCTCGTCAAAATACAATTTTTCCAATTTTTTTATACAAAGTTAGCACTTGACCAAGATATTTCTCTTACCCAGCATGGTTATATGTAAAATGACAGCCCAAAACACATTCCCCAACTTTTCCTGAGTACGGAGATACCACATGTGTGACACATTTTTGCCGCCTAGGTGGGCAAAGGGGCCCACATTCCAAAGAGCACCTTTCGGATTTCACAGGACATTTTTTACACATTTTGATTGCAAACTACTTCACCTGCATTTGGGCCCCTAAAATGCCAGGGCCGTATAACTACCCCACAAGTGACCCCATTTTGTAAAGAAGACACCCCAAGGTATTCCGTGAGGGGCATTGTGAGTTCCTAGAATTTTGTATTTTTTGTCGCAAGTTAGTGGAATATGAGACTTTGTAATAAAAAAATTTAAAAAATCATCATTTTCAGCTAACTTGTAAAAAAAAAAATTCTAGGAACTCGCCATGCCCCTCACAGAATACCTTGGGGTGTCTTCTTTGTAAAATGGGGTTCACTTGTGGGGTAGTTATACTGCCCTGGCATTTTAGGGGCCCATATGCGTGAGAAGTAGTTTGAAATCAAAATCTGTAAAAAAAAAGCCCTGTGAAATCAGAAAGGTGCTCTTTGGAATGTGGGCCCCTTCGCCCACCTAGGCTGCAAAAAAGTGTCACACATGTGGTATCGCTGTACTCAGGCGATACCACATGTGTGACACTTTTTTTGCAGCCTAGATGCGCAAAGGTGCCCAAATTCCTTTTAGGAGGGCATTTTTAGACATTTGGATCCCAGACTTCTTCTCACGCTTTAGGGCCCCTAAAAAGCCAGGGCAGTATAAATACCCCACATGTGACCCCATTTTGGAAAGAAGACACCCCAAGGTATTCAATGAGGGGCCTGGCGAGTTCATATAAAAAAAATTTGGGGCATAAGTTAGCGGAAATTGATATTTTTTTTGTTTTTTCTCACAAAGTCTCACTTTCCGCTAACTTGGGACAAAAATTTCAATCTTTCATGAACTCAATATGCCCCTCAGCGAATACCTTGGGGTGTCTTCTTTCCAAAATGGGGTCATTTGTGGGGTGTTTGTACTGCCCTGGCATTTGAAGGTCTCCGCAATCATTACATGTATGGCCAGCATTAGGGGTTTCTGCTATTCTCCTTATATTGAGCATACAGGTAATGAGATTTTTTTTTTCCGCTCAGCCTCTGGGCTGAAAGAAAAAAATGAACGGCACAGATTTCTTCATTCGCATCGATCAATGTGGATGAAAAAATCTCTGCCAAAAAAAAAAGGAGGGGAAAGGCGTCTGCCAGAACATAGGAGCTCCGCCCAACATCCATACCTACTTAGCTCGTATGCCCTGGCAAACCAGATTTCTCCATTCACATCAATCGATGTGGATGAATAAATCATTGCTGGGATTTTTTTTTTTTTATATACAGAGTGTTTGCCAAAGCATACGAACACCGCCACCTCCTCAGCTCATATGCCTCGGCAAACGTATCTTTTACTGCAGAGGAGAAATCTTGTCTTGCAGCGCCGCATACACCGACTTGTGTGTAATCTGACAGCAGCGCAATGCTTCTGTCAGAATGCACATCAGTGCTGCAGCTAGTCGATCGGTTGGTCCACCTGGAAGGTAAAAAAAAGAAAAAGGAAAAGAAAAAACCAGGCCGCAACGCAATAATTTTATTAACTTTTAATAACCTTTGAACAGAACATATAAACTTTATTTAACTTTTGGAACTGAACGTTAACTTTTTTGCTTACTGTTTTTTTTTGCTTGTTTTTTTTTTCCTTTGTAGGACAAACCTCTCCATCCCCATGGGACAACGTGCAAAGCACAAATCGCCCAAAGATGTGGCAAAGTGAATTATGCACTTTGTCCCAGGTGAAAGGAGAGGTTTGCAGCAGCTCTGTATGTGAATGGGCCCTAATAGCCCTGTGTGCCTGTCCTGGTGAGATGTGATCCCTATGCTAGGTGTACCTGTGTGTGGTACTTCCGAAAAACACTCCCCTAAGCATAGGGCAGGGTGGTCAGGGCAGTCAGGACAGAAATAGTGGGTGTCACGCCTTATTCCACTCCTGCTACAGACACAACATCTTTTTCGGGGTGACGGCTGGGTTGAGGTACCAGCAACGACATTGGGGAAATGTCGCTCGTGTAGATGGCTAACAACACTGGTGGATGGGGCCACGGAACCTCCTGGATACAGGAGGTTCTCGATGATCACTTCCTGAAATTTGAGGAAGGATCGTGTTCTCCCAGCCTTACTGTAGAGAACAAAAACCTATTATACAGAGCCAATTGAATTAAATATACAGACACCTTCTTAAACCAGTCGTCTGGAAACTAAATACGGAGACAACATCCGGTCATTGAAGTCCACCCCTCCCATGTGAAGGTTATAGTCGTGGACTGAGAGGGGCTTTTCAATGACACGGGTTGCTCGCTCAATTTGTCGCGTCTGCGTGAATGGAGGAGAGCATGTAAACGTCACACTTGTCTCTCCATTTCACCGCGAGCAGTTCTTGGTTACACAAGGCAGCCCTCTCCCCCCTTGCAAGAAGGGTGGTAACGAGCCGTTGGGGGAAGCCCGTGCAACTAGTTCACGTGGTGCCACAGCAGTCAATCTGTTCTAGAAAAAAATGCCTGAAGAGGGCCACACTTGTGTAGAAATTGTCCACATAAAGATGGTACCCCTTGCCAAATAAGGGTGACACTAAGTCCCAGACTGTCTTCCCACTGCTCCCCAGGTAGTCAGGGCAACCGACTGGCTCCAGGGTCTGATCTGATTCCCTCATAGACACAAAATGTGTGGGTATAGCTGTGGCCCTTTCACAGAACTTATACAATTTGACCCCATACCGGGCGCGCTTGCTTGGGATGTATTGTTTGAAGCCAAGGCGCCCGGTAAAATGTATTAGGGACTCGTCTACTGGGTGGCCTCTGAGACGGGAGGTGGTGTTGTCGCTAAAGTGCAGGAAACGCAGGATGGTCTCAAATCGTGTCCTGGACATAGCAGCAGAGAACATGGGCATGTGATGAATTGGGTTCGTGGACCAATATGACCGCAATTCATGCTTTTTGGTTAGACCCATGTTGAGGAGAAGGCCCAGAAAAATTTTAATTTCGGAAACTTGGACTGGTTTCCACCGGAAATGCTCTGCATAAAAGCTTCCCGGGTTGGCGGATATAAATTGAGTGGCATACCGATTTGTTTCTGCCACAACTAAGTCCAAGAGCTCCGCAGTCAAAAACAGCTCAAAAAATCCCAGGGCCGAATCGATCTCAGCTGTCTCAACCCGAACTCCAGACTGGGCGGTGAAAGGGGGAACTACAGGTGCGGCTGAAGTTGGGGACTGCCAATCCGGGTTTGCCAGCACCTCAGGGATTCTAGGGGCTCTACGGGCCTGTCTGTGCGGTGGCTGCGATGGGGTAACTACTGCACGTGCCACCGTACCAGCTTCAACTGCCCTTCTGGTGCTCGCCACTTTACCATGTTGTTCGGCAGTGCTGGTACTAGGTCCAGGATGGGCTGCGCTGCTGGTGTATGCCTCACCACGTAATCCGACAGCGCCAGCCCCACTCTGCTGCCCTTGAAGCGGATCCTGTGCAACCTGTGGTCTATCGACACAGGGTACGCCTGGTGCTATCAGGGACCTCAACCTCCTCGTCCGAACTTTGAGTCAGACTGCCACTGCTTTCTACAGGTTCATATTCTGACCCGCTAGATTCATCAGATGAGGGTTCCCATTCCTCATCCGATTGGGTCAGAAGCCTGTAGGCCTCTTCAGAAGAATACCCCCTGTTTGACATTTGGGCTACTAAATTTAGGGGTATTCCCTGAGACTACCCAAGAAAAAAAGCAAGCCTGTCTTACAAATGGGAGGCTAGCAAAGTACCGGAGGCCGCTGCGGTTGATAAATATCAAAACAGATTTTTTTTATCGCCGCAGCGCTTGTGAAGTGATTGTGCAGTGATAAAAAAATTAAAAAATGTTGTCACTGCGGCGGGGCGGGCGTGGGTGAACGCACGTGTGGGCGACCGATCAGGCCTGATCGGGCAAACACTGCGTTTTGGGTGGAGGGCGAGCTAAGGTGACACTAATACTATTATAGATCTGACTGTGATCAGTTTTGATCACTTACAGATACTATAAAAGTACAAATGCTGATTAGCGATACGCTAATCAGCAAAGAATTGACTGCGGTGCGGTGGGCTGGGCACTAAAACGATCGTTAAACTACCTAACCAAGGGGCCTATATTTACTAATCTAATGTGTTAGCATGGCTTCTGATTTGTCATTTTAAAAATCGCCAGCCTGCCAGCCACAATCATTGGCTGGCAGGCTGGTGACGAAATTGTGCTTGTTTATTTGCCGGCCCGCTATGAGCATGCGCGGGCCGGCTCAGTCTAAAATCTCGGGTCTCGCGAGATGACGCACGGATGCATCCAGGAGGAATTAATCGACCGCCTGCCGGACGCATCCATGCGTTACATGGTCCGGAGGCGGTTAAGGACCAGTTCAGGTCTGAAGTCACTTTGTGGGGCTTACATAGTGGAAACCCCCATAAATGACCCCATTGTAGAAACTACACCCCTCAAGTTACTTAAAACTGATTTTACAAACTTTGTTAACCCACAAAAATTAAAGAAAAATGGAGATAAAATTTCTAAATTTCACTTTTTGGGCAGATTTTCCATTTTATAAAAAAAAAATCTTTAACACATTGACGGTTAACAGCCAAACAAAACTCAATATTTATTACCCTGATTCTGCGGTTTACATAAACACCCCACATGTGGTCGTAAACTGCTGTGCGGGCACACGGCAGGGCGCAGAAGGAAAGGTATGCCATATGGTTTTTGGAAGGCAGATTGTGCTGGATTGGTTTTCTGAACTCCATATGTTTTTTTATTTTTCGTCTTGTGCAGGGGCTCGTTTATTGCAGAAAGTGTTGAGGTTTTTATTGGTACCATTTTTGGGTACATAGGATTTTTTGATCATTCATTATTACACTTTATGGGGCAAGGTAACCCAAAAATTGTCTGTTTTGGAACAGTTTTCATTTATTTATTTTTACAGCATTTATCTGAGGAGTTAGGTAATATGATAGTTTTATAGAGAAGATCGTTACGGACGTGGCATTACCTAATATGTATACTTTTTCTTATTTATTTAAGTTTTACACATTAATAGCATTTCTGAAACCCAAAAAATGATGTTTTAGTGTCTCTATAGTCTGAGAGCAATAGCTTTTTTATTTTTTAGGCAATTGTCTTAAATAGGGTATAATTTTTTGCGGGACGAGGTGACGGTTTGATTGGTACTATTTTGGGGGTCATATGCCTTTTTGATCGCTTGCTGTTGCACTTTTTGTGATGTAAGGTGACAAAAATGGCTTTTTTTTACACCGTTTTTATTTTTTATGGTGTTTATCGGACGGGGTCTATCATGTGATATCTTTATAGAGACGGTCGTTACGGACGCGGTGTTACCTAATATGTGTAGTTTTTTTATTTTTCATTTTTTATAGGAAAAGGCTATTTATTTTTTTAATTTTACATTTTTATTTATTTATTTTTACTTTTATTTATTTTTTCACATTTTTTTGATCAAGTCCCTCTTGGATCTTGAAGATCCAGTGGGGCTGTACTATACTTTGCAATGTTTTTGCATTGCAAAGTGTAATACATTCAGATGCCCTGTAGGTGGCAACAGCGGACGCTTTTGCAAAGCGTCCGGTTGTCATGGCAACCATCGGGGCTGCCATCGCAGCGCAGCAACCCCGATGGTGGAGAGAGGGAGCCCCCTCCCTCTATTAACCCCATTGATGCCGCTGCCGCGGCATCTATGGGGTTACAGAACTTACAGCAGAGTGTCAGCATAGAGCTGACACTCTGATGATGGCGGCGGCTCAGGAATGGAGCCGCCGCCATCAAACACAGCAGGGGGGAAGACCGAGTGGGGGCAGCGCTGGAAGGGGGGGTGTCACGCCAGCAGAAGGAATGGAGGGGGCGGACTCAAGGAGGGGGCACTGTGGCTACAAGATTGGGCACAGATGGAGGGGGCACAGATTGGGGGCCGCACAGATCGGGGGGGCTGCACGGATCGGGGGGGCTGCACGGATCGGGGGGGCTGCACAGATCGGGGGGCTGCACGGATCGGGGGGGGGCACGAGTACACTGTGATTTCAGGCTCTGATCTGCAGAGCGCAGATCAGAGCCTAAAATCTGCATTTTTTCACTGCCGCAATCCTAATTGGATCGATTGCCGGCAAGGGGCCACTCTGATTGGTCCCTTGCCGGCATTACTGCACTGTATGCTTTGCATACAGTGCTTTGCAGCGCTTGGATTAAAGAGCTGCCAGAACGTTTATATATGTGGTAGCTGCAGGGGGTATGTGCAGCTATCACGTATATATACAGATTGCGGTCGGGAAGGGGTTAATTTTCCATGTCCATATCTATATTTAAACAAAAACCATAAAATCCTGCAGTTTTTGCACTGGCCACTAATTCTAAAAATGGCGCCACTTCTGTACAGATCATTTTACTGCAGTTATACAGTAAATTATCCTTAACCTGTCTGTAATGATAATGAGATACCACCTCTGTGTACAGATAAAACAGGATCCACCATTCACAATAGGTGATTGTCAAAGATTATCTATTCTTCACAGAGCATACCTAGAAAACTCTTTCATAAAAGTCAATAGAGTCAGCTCTAGGCCATTGCGTCTATGGCCCATGGATCTGCCATAAAGCTTAATGCTTTCTAAATGCTGTTAAGAACAGCTTAGCTTGGCCGCCCCCATAATAATGTTCAAGATGAAATAGAATTAAAAAAAAATTGCAATCAGAAAATAAAAACAAATTAGAAAAAAAAAAAACATAAGTGTCGCTATTTGGTTTTAACTGGCATTCCTTTCAAAGCCTGATGGAGCAGACAATTGTCTGGAAGGAAATGTTCCATCCTGACAATTTCTCGCTCGTCAGTGGAGGAGATCCCTGCAGTGTAAAGGAGCCTTTAAACTCACTGAGCAAGGAACTCTTATCATCATTGTCCATAATCTTCTAATACAATCCAAGCAATAAAAGATATTATACTTTCTTCTATACTTTATCTAGTATCCATCTGTTTTTGGTATGCTAGAGAGACTTCATGAAGAACAATTTACAATATCTCCATACAAAGCATTTTATTGCATCTGTTACCCTATCATTTTGTACACAGAATGCATCCAGTTCTAAACTATTGAGCAGATACAACTCTGGCAATGGTCCCTTACTTTTATAGTGGCACGTAGAAAATCAAGCTTTGGGGACTCAATAGATGATATAAGTGACATTGAATTATTGAAATTTAGCAATTTCTGTATTTTTCATAATCCCTAGTATTAGCGGCAAACTTTGCATGTTCACGGTCCGCCAAACATGCGAACATATGGCGATGTCTGCGTGCGCCATATTCTTTTGCATTGCGCCAAACTTTGACCCATGACACATCCATCAGGTGGGACAGGATAGCCAATTGAGACGTTTCAGCACATGGACACACCCCCAACCCTATAACAGAACCTGGTCTAGCAGCCATTTTACATTATGTCTTTGGCCAGTGTAGGGAGAAGTTGCATTTTGGAGCAGGGAAAGGCTGTTAGGATCTTAGGGACATCAAACACTAGCTAATAGCGCCACAAAAGTCCTTTTAAGGACTGTTAACGTTCTGCTATCGATATGTGTGATACACAGAGCGGTGTGACATACTTATAATATACTTTCTAACATAGAAAGTATATTATAGTGCATTTGTGTGCTTCCACAAAATACTGATTGAGGGCTGCGATCTATCAGCTTCCACAAAATAGTGATAGAGGTTTTCCATATACCTGCATCCACAAAATTACTGCTTGAGGATGATATACCAGCTTCAACTAACAACTGATTGAGGCCTTCCATATATCAGCTTCCACAAAATAGTGATAGAGGTTTTCCATATACCTGCATCCACAAACTTACTGCTTGAGGATGATATACCTGCTTCAACTAACAACTGATTGAGGCCTGCCATATATCAGCTTCCACAAAATAGTAATAGAGGTTTTCCATATATCTGCATCCACAAACATACTGCTTGAGGGTGATATACCAGCTTCAAATACCAACTGATTGAGGCCTTCCATATATCAGCTTATACAAAATAGTGAAAGAGGTTTTCCATATACCTGCGTCTGCAAAATACAGATTGAAGGTTTTGATATACCTGCTTTAACTAACAACTGATTAAGGCCTGACATAAATCAGCTTCCACAAATACTCCTCTTCTCTAGGGACTTTCACACAGGATCATTTTGAAAAAGACAGAGGAAGAGGCAGGCCATTCCGCAGGGGTCGTAGGGGTCAGGCAGGTGCACCAGGCCGAAGCCTAAGTGGGAAGCTGGAGAAGGTGATTGCGATTATGTCAAAGGACGCACGAGAGTTGGCTGAGTGGTTCACTCAGCCATCCGCTTCTGCACCCTCCTCATCCTCTGTATCTGCACCCTTCTCACTCTCTGCTGTGTGCACCCCCAAAGACGTAACATAAAAAGTTGATGACGCTAAATAACCCTCTTGCCCAATGGCTAACCGCTGGCTTGTTGGACCTGCTAGCCTTTCCAACTACTGCCATATAAACTGGTGGCCATTCGAACACCGCAATGGAAAGTCCCCAGAAGTGAATATATCTCTGGCACACAGTGTCAGTTCCAAGATACATCTGACCACGGACATGTGGTCTAGCAAACATGGGCAGGGAAGTTACATATCGACATCCCAGGTGAGACATTGACATGCTCTGCTGCGGCTGTTGTGCCTGAAAGCCAAGAGCTACACCGGTCCTGCACTGCTGTCAGCTGTTCGGTCACAGGCCGATTAGTGGCTAACCCCGCTCAATTTGACAGTTGGTAAAGTGGTGTGCAACAATGGTGCCAATCTGCTGAGCACGCTGAAACAGAGTAAAATGATACAAGTGCCATGCATGGCACACGTCCTGAACTTAGTCGTGCAGCAATTCGTCGCCAAATACCCCGGTCTCCAGGATGTCTTGCGGCAGGCCAGGAAAATCTCTGGCCATTTTAGAAGATCTTACATGGCTATCGCTTGCCTTGCTGACGTTCAGTGGCACCACTTGCCCGTCAGACATCTGATTTGTGACTACCCAGCGCGCTGGAACTCCACCTTGTATATGCTTGATAGGCTGCTCCAGCAGAAATGTGCTGTTAACGACTACCTGTATGAAATCTGCAGCAGGACAGGTTCTGGGGAGCTTGGTTTCTTTTTACCATGCCAGTGGCTGCTCATGCACGACACATGCAGACTTCTGCGGCCATTTGATGAGCTCACCAAACTGGTCAGTCGCAGCCAGGGCACCATCAGTGACATTGTACCTTATGCCTTCTTTCTGGAGCGTGCATTGTGTTGTGTCATTGATCAAGCCGTGGAGGAGCAGAAGCTGGAAGATGAGGAAGTCACAATGTTGAATGAATTCCCAGGGCGGCTACTCCATCTGAGACAATTCAGTAGAAGTCTGAAGAGGAGTCAGAGGAGGATGGTGGCTGAAGGGAGGAGGAGGAGGAGAAGGAGCAAGAAGAGCAGGCTTTAAACTTTTCGGGGATCCATGGTGTTGTCCATGGCTGGGGGCAGGAGACCGATAATGACATTCTCCTGTGCGATGAGCAGGAGCCAAGGCGCTCCACTGCTTCCAATTTAGTGCAAATGGGGGCCTTCATGCTCCAGTGTTTGAAGAGGGACCCCCGTATAAAAAAGCATAAAGATCAAGGAACAGTACTGGGTGGCAACGTACTTAGATCCCCGGTACAAACACAAAATGGAGGACATGTTAACAGCATCACAGATGGCTGTCAGAATGCAACATTTCCAGGCCTTGCTGTGCTAAATACTGCTGTCACGAGGGTGTCAAGAGCCACGTCTAACTCTGTTATACCCGGGGTCAGGAAGTCGCAGCTCTATGTCTAAAGATCGCGCTGTTACTTAATGGTAGCTTTCTGTGTTTGCCTTGCAATCCTTTTTGTCTCTCTCAGGGATCCGTAGCTTCTTCTCCTCAGCTGTTTCTTGTCCGGCACTCCCAACCTCTTTATATTCCCCTCTCCCATTTCTCTGTTTGCCAAATATAGAGCTTCCTGCCTGGACTTCTATACTGACCCACTGGAGCTGTGCAGCTGTTATTTCTGGTTGTCGTACCAGAGCATTACCCTCCGTATCCCTGTTGGTCTTTTGTTGTCCACTGTTGTCGCCCACCTGGGA
Source organism: Bufo gargarizans (assembly GCF_014858855.1). Lineage (NCBI taxonomy): Eukaryota > Metazoa > Chordata > Amphibia > Anura > Bufonidae > Bufo > Bufo gargarizans. The sequence continues at coordinate 208,399,652 of NC_058081.1, read as the reverse complement.
TTATATGTTTTGTCAGTATTGTCTGTCCTCTCCCTGGTGTTTCCCTTTAGTGTTAGTGGTGCGGACTAGTGTTCCCACCGCCCTATTCACTACTTAGGGCTCATCTTAAGGAAAGCCAGGGTTTAGGCACGTGATCCACGTACGGGTAAAAAAACCGTCTAGGGACATCAGGGCAGTCAGGTGCCAGCCTCAAGGTGAGTTAGAGGTCACCATCTTTCCCTCTCCCTTTGACAGGGCCTTCCCTTCTCCCTCCCTTTGCGTCACGTATGTGATCGGCACGCATTCTGCTGTTGTGGGCACTGGCAGAGGAATTTCCACCCACAGCTTAATAGGTGCAGGTACCAATACTACAGCACATGCAAAAAGTGGGCAATTTGAAGATGTGTTGGTCACTTCGGATATGAGATCATTCTTGCAGCCAACCCATCGACAGCTGCCTTCCAGATCCAGCCTTAGGGAACGCCTAGACCGACAGGTGTCCGACTACATTAGGTTAGCGGCCAATATGGATTCTCTGAGAAGCGAGGAACCCCTTGACTACTGGTTGTGCAGGCTTGACCTGTGGCCAGAGCTGGCACAATTTTCTATTGAATTCTTTCCTTGACCCTCGTCAAGTGTCCTGTCCGAAAGGACATTCAGCAAAGCAGGGGGGAACGTGACCGATAAGCGCACTCGCCTAGCTCACGACAGTGTGGACTACCTCACATTTTTAAAAATGAATGAGGCATGGATCTCGGAGGAATTTAACAGCTGTGATGACTACGTGTAATTGAATTTCCTCATGCCAGCCCAAAAATATCCGCCACCACTCAGAACAAAGAATGGTCCTTGTCTTATGTATATACAGCGGCATAAAAGGCCTTTTATGTTAGGTGAATGCCTAATTTTTGGGGCCTGTACTGGCTGACAGTTACATTTTTATCCAGTAACCATCTAAAGTACCTCCAGCCACAGAATTCAAAGTTTTTTGCTGTCAGGTGAATGCTTGTTGCCTAATTTTTGGGGCCTGTACTGGCCAACAGTTACATATTTATCCTGTGACCGACTAATATTCCTCCAGCCACACAATCCAAAGGTCTTTGCTGTCAGGTGGAAGCCTATTGCCTAATTTTTGGGGCCTGTACTGGCCGACAGCCACATAATTATTCTGTGACCACATAGAGTACCTCAAGTCACACAATCCGAAGTTCTTTGCTGTCAGGTAAATGCCTATTGCTTAATTTTTGGTGCCTGTACTGGCCGACACTTACATTTCTATCCTGTGACCGCCTAATGTACCTCCAGACACAGAATCCTAAGTTCTGTGCTGTCAGGTGAATGACTATTGCCTAATTTTTGGGGCCTGTACTGGCTGACAGTTACATTTTTATCCTGTGACCGCCTAATGTACGTCCAGCACCAGAATCCAAAGTTCTTTGCTGTCAGGTGAATGCCTATATCCTAATTTTTGGGGACTGTACTGGCCGACAATTAAATTTTTATCCTTTAAGCGCCTAATAAGAGCCAACTAAGAGAGGCCATAGGCCTAACTAAAGGGGATAAAGTCCTCACAAATAAAAATACAGCCACAAAATGGGATATCTTTAAAAGCATCCTAAAATCTCATTGTGAGAGGTACATACCGTATGGGAATAAAAGTTTAAGGAACAAAAAGAAACCAATGTGGATAAATAGAACTGTAAAGAAAGCAATAAATGACAAAATGAAAGCATATAAAACATTAAAACAGGAAGGTAGCACAGAAGCACTGAAAAACTATAAGGAAAAAAATAGAACATGTAAAAAACAAATAAAAGCGGCCAAACTAGAGACCGAGAGATTAATTGCCAAAGAGAGTAAAACTAACCCTAAAATGTTCTTCAATTATATAAATGTTAAAAAGTATAAATCTGAAGGTGTCGGCCCGTTAAAGAGTAATGAGGGGGGAATCATAGAGAGCGATGAGGAGAAAGCAAAGTTGTTAAATATTTTTTTCTCCAATGTATTCACTAAGGAAAATAAACTGTCAGATGACATGCTAAATGTTGAAATAAATTCCCCATTAAAAGTGTCCTGTCTGACCCAGGAAGAAGTGCAACAGCGACTTAAAAAGATTAAAATAGACAAATCGCCAGGACCGGATGGCATACAACCCCGTATCCTAAGGGAATTATGTAATGTCATAGCCAGACCCTTATTTCTGATATTTGCAGATTCTATATTGACAGGGAATGTCCCACAGGATTGGCGCATGGCAAATGTGGTGCCAATATTCTAAAAGGGTCCAAAAACAGAGCCTGGAAACTATAGGCCGGTAAGTTTAACATCTGTTGTGGGTAAACTGTTTGAAGGTTTTCTGAGAGATGCTATGTTAGAGCATCTTAACGGAAATAAGCAAATAACGCCATATCAGCATGGCTTCGTGAGGGATCGGTCATGTCAAACAAATTTAATCAGTTTCTATGAGGAGGTAAGTTCTAGACTTGACAGCGGCGAATCAATGGATGTCGTATATCTGGACTTCTCCAAAGCATTTGACACTGTACCACATAAAAGGTTAGTATATAAAATGAGAATGTTCGGACTGGGAGAAAACGTCTGTAAGTAAGTAACTGGCTCAATGATAGAAAACAGAGGGTGGTTATTAATGGTACATACTCAGATTGGGTCACTGTCACTAGTGGGGTACCTCAGGGGTCAGTATTGGGCCCTATTCTCTTCAATATATTTATTAATGATCTTGTAGAAGGCTTGCATAGTAAAATATCAATTTTCGCAGATGACACTAAACTGTGTAAAGTAATTTACACTGATGAGGACAGTATACTACTACAGAGCGATCTGGATAGATTGGAGGCTTGGGCAGATAAGTGGCAGATGAGGTTTAACACTGACAAATGTAAAGTTATGCACATGGGAAGGAATAATGCAAGTCATCCCGTACTTATTAAATGGTAAAACACTCGGTAACACTGACATGGAAAAGGATCTAGGAATTTTAATAATCAGCAAACTAAGCTGCAAAAAACAGTGTCAGGCAGCTGCTGCCAAGGCCAATAAGATAATGGGTTGCATCAAAAGGGGCATAATTAATATGTATAAATATATCAGGGGACAGTACAGAGATCTCTCTCATCATCTATTCATTCTCAGGACTGTGACTGTGACGAGGGGACATCCTGTGCGTCTGGAGGAAAGAAGGTTTGTACACAAACATAGAAGAGGATTCTTTACGGTAAGAGCAGTGAGACTATGGAACTCTCTTCCTGAGGAGGTGGTGATGGTGAGTACAATAAAGGAATTCAAGAGGGGCCTGGATGTATTTCTGGAGTGCAATAATATTACAGGATATAGCTACTAGAGAGAGATCGTTGATCCAGGGATTTATTCTGATTGCCTGATTGGAGTCGGGAAGGAATTTTTATTCCCCTAAAGTGGGGAAAATTGGCTTCTACCTCACAGGGGATTTTTGCCTTCCTCTGGATCAACTTGCAGGATGACAGGCCGAACTGGATGGACAAATGTCTTTTTTCAGCCTTATGTACTATGTTACTATGTTACTAATGTACCTCCAGCCACAAAATCCAAAGTTCTTTGCTGTTAGGTGAATGCCTATTGCCTAATTTTTGGGGCCTTTACTGGCCCACAGTTACATTTTTTATCTCTAGCCACATAATCACACATTTGTCTCACTCCTCTGCTTCTCATTATGGTTGCGTATGAACCGCATTCACCATAAGTACCTTCTAATTTCACAGGGCCATGTGACTGTGACCCCCACCTCGTACTGTGCCCCTACTATACCCCCTTATACCCTGCATTGTGCCCTCTTACCACACCCTGTGCTGTGCCCCTAGTCATTCCCTGTGCTGTGCCCTCTTATACCCTTTTAGCTGGTCACGGTATGGCGGTGTTATCCGGTCAATGTATGGTGGTGGTATACAATAACTGGATGGCCATAACTGTATCGTTTTCCCTGCCAACGCCATCCATTTTTAGACCTGGCATGAGCGGGAAAAATATGCAGAATATATAGATGTTTTTCTATATATTAAATGACCACCTAATTGTATTATTATTCAGGGGTAGGGATACTATCTTTATATCATATAGATTCTAGTGTATTATACAGTGCCCTGTATTTTCCAGTAAAAAATTATCCTTTGGAAACACAGTTCTCATCCCTGACCACCAGGACCAGGTAGAGCTCTATTAGTTCATGGCAGTCTCCCCTCTTAGATACGCTGCTTCGCTGTGCACTGGTGCTTATTCTGACACTAGGGCTGGGTTCACATCCTATTTTTGGCATCAATTTAATGTATACCAAAAATGTATGCGTTAACAGATGTCTCAGACTGATGCCGTACAGTAGCGTCTGTTCACCATACAGTTGCATGGTAGAAAAAAAAATTACGTTAACGCATCCTTTTTTTATGGACTCTGCAGGATACAAAAACGTGGAGTGCTGCACATTTTACTAGGCTCCAGCAGGGCACATTTTTGAGAGTTTCCCTTTAAGACGCATAAAAATGGCCCCTTATTAAAATATTTTTTTTTGTGGGAATTTTTGCCAATGATCCCCCTCTGGTATATCACTGTCCATGTCGTGGGACCATTTGTGTACTTTTAGTAAGTGTTTTCTGGTTGAAAATATGACCTAAAGATTTTACAGGTTCGTCTGCCATTACAGTGAATGGGGCCAGTCACGAACGCGAGGTTCGCAAACATTTGATCATGAATGCACGTTCGTGTTTGCGAATTGTCCCAGCCGATGTTCGTCCATCCCTACACATGGATCCCTGTAAGGATGATCTGCAGCAGTGCCTTTTATAAAGCTACTTCAGCAGGACACAAGTGACGGAATTCATCTATTTATTTGTTTATTTATTCCATTTACTCCAGCAGGACATTGATACGTCCCTCAATTTACACCATACTAGTATAATCTACGGCATACATCCATTCCTTAGCAGTCCCCCCCCCCCTCCCCGTCACTCACTCTTCCCTTCTACACTCCCTGACCAGACTCTTGGCTGCTCCACCGTCCCCACGACGCATCATCTGAGCCGAGTCTCCGGCAGCGCTCCACCCCGCCCCGCCCCCCGAGACAGCGTCACTGACTCAGCACCCGCCCACCGCCATTGCCTTTCGCCTCCCCCCCCCCGCCCTCTCGCTACTCCGCTCACTCCATGCGATGAGCGCTCCATCTCCGGCAGCACCATGCCCCGTCCCGATACCACACCCGCCCACCTCCAGCTCCTCTCGCCATCCCCGGCCCCCTCTCCGCCCCCCAACCAGCGTCATCACCCCAGTCCCGCCCACCTCACGTGTCCAGCAATTCAACGTCGGCCCATTCAAATTCGCCGACCATGCGCGCCTTTTTGTGAAACAACTGCTCCAGACACCCCACGTGCTGTGGTACGAGCGGCTCCACCAGGTCAGTAACCTCCATGCTACCACTCCTCCAACTCATCTTCCCCACTCCTGACACCTATACCCATTCAAATCTGGGATTCAGTCATCATTTATACACCCATACTTCATCGATTTTATGCATTACCCCTAGCTAATTCCACACATACATACAGACACATACATTTACTTCTATACTCCCAGCCACTCTCAGTCACTCTCTTCATACTCCATGTTCATACCCCATATGTTACCACATTCCCCCTCCTTTTTTATAAAGTGTTCCCCCCCCCCTTTTATCTGCAACTCCCCTCACATATTCCTCCTACGCCTCCCCAAGGACCAATATGCACCTCCTACGCCTCCCCAAGGGCATAAATGCACCTTACACACGGCCAAAATTATGCCACTTTGGCCACACGGTCGTGATACCAAAACATTAAGTTTTTAGTAGATAGCCAGCTATGGGCGCACATTCCAATCCCAAACGTCCAAGGTACCTCCAATGAATCCTCTTGTGACTACCGCACTTTTATTATCACATTTTTTACCATGCCTCTATTTTTATCAGTAAGTGCTTCAATGAAATATGTTTTTAATATCATTATTTTCTCCATCTAATTGAATTCATTTTTTAAACGTGGATCTACGCATCTACTCTTTTATACATTTTTATACATGTGTATGCAGATTCACTCTTGCTACATTTTATTATCCTCACTTATCTATTATTCACAAAATTCCATGTATGTGATCAATACATTTATTTCTGTAGACTTGATAAAGGGGCCATGCACCCCGAAACGCGTTGTCCTGAATAAACCAATTTGTTCTCTATCTTTGGTTGTGGATTTGCGCCCATTACTCTGTCCGTTTTCTCTTGGACTTCCTTGGTCCACCAAACCTACAGTTCCCACACTCACCCTTTCGGCGGTTCGGCACCGACCGAAGGGTGTTTTGGACAGAGCCGGCGGCACCAACCAACCCTAACGATTACTCAGCTCTCATTGTAGTTGCATCCAATTGGTGCAACTCTAACAGGTGAGCACATTACCTCTCGTCTGAAAAAGGAAAATAATCCTTTACATATTCACCCTATGAGCGCCTTCTCTTTCTTTTTGTCTACAACCGTTTTATAAAGCTAAGCATTCTTTGCTATTTATTATGTTTAATGAGGTTAGTATCTGTGTCATACACGTGTTTATTAATGTTACTGGATGTTGTAGCATCACTGTTTTTTTTAGCAACATGACATCGTTTTTCTGTTCTGTTGTATCAGTAACTTGTTGACAAAGGTTTGGACAGAGTAAAAATATTTACTCTGAACTATATCTCATAAAAGACTGATACTTCCTATTCTGTAAAGGTCACTTTTCAGCAGTCATCCCATTATCATTACACACACAATTACAATGTCGGGTAAGACTGAGTTCATATCTGCATAAAAAATTCTGTTTTATCATAGAAGAAAACAATTTAATGCCATCTGTGATGGATCCACCACATTATGGTCGCCAGATCATATTGACTCATACTAGGGTATGATGGGGTCAAGGATCATACCATTGACCAGTGACATACTGCCAATATAGGCAGACCACGCAGCTGCTATGGGGCCCGCAGCTCAGGGGGCCCAGAGTGAATGGAAGGCCCCGCCCCCCTACCCATACGTGACACATCTACTCTGCCAGTTCATTCATAATTTTCTCCCCACTTTCTCCCCACTGTTCCGATCCTAACTTGCTATGCTCAGTCAGGGCCCCCCTTGTGTAGTTTCACTCTGCCTCGGACGGGCTAGGAGAGCACATGCTCTATACCCATACGTCTCCTTCCATCCAGCAATAGGAGCGGATGTGCCTTGTAAATGTCTGAGGTAACTCCACTAATTACAGCCTATACCTATTGTGAGATAGTGACAGATCTCACAGAGGTGACGCCTGGGCGCAAGGGTCACGAGGCCGAAGTCGAGGGGACTACTGAGCCACACTCCCCCCATAAAGGGACTGGATGTGAGACCGGGTGTGAACAGGGCTCTGTACAGCCAGGCGGCTGTGGGACACTGGGCTGGGAAAGCCGCTTGTAATTACCGTGTGCGAACGGTGCTTTAAGTAAGGTAGGAAGATACCTTGTTTAGTTAGAGCCCAGCCGGGCAGGTATTTATTTTGTATGATTTATGTTTGTTTTGCTGAGGTGCCAAATAAAAGCGATGTTTGGGCCTTAAACTTGGTGTCTGGCGAAGATACTTGTGTGAATGACCCCTGGAGAAGAGCTAACCCCCCACACTATGTACACAGACACAGTAATCTCAGGCTGTACAGTCTATCACTGGGATGGTGTGTTCCTGCCAACGGTTTAACCCCTTGTGTTCTGCAGCAGCATGCCCTCCACCTATATACAGCTTATACCTATGTACAGCCTATACCTATATACAGTCTACACCTATATACAGCCTATACCTATATATAGTCTACACCTATGTACAGTCTAAGCCATGTAGACTGTATACAGGTATAGGCTGTATATCCAGTGGGATGCTAAAGTTTGGGCAACCTTGTTAATCGTCATGATTTTCCTGTATAAAAATGTCAGTTAAATATATCATATAGGAGACACACACAGTGATATCTGAGAAGTGAAATGAAGTTTATTGGATTTACAGAAAGTGTGCTATAATTGTTTAAACAAAATTAGGCAGGTGCATACATTTGGGCACTGTTGTCATTTTATTGATTCCAAAACCTTTAGAACTAATTATTGGAACTCAAATTGGCTTGGTAAGCTCAGTGACCCCTGACCTACATTCACAGGTGAATCCAATTATGAGAAAGAGTATTTAAGGGGGTCAATTGTAAGTTTCCCTCCTCTTTTAATTTTCTCTGAAGAGTAGCAACATGGGGGTCTCGAAACAACTCTCAAATGACCTGAAGACAAAGATTGTTCACCATCATGGTTTAGGGGAAGGATACAGAAAGCTGTCTCAGAGATTTCAGCTGTCTGTTTCCACAGTTAGGAACATATTGAGGAAATGGAAGACCACAGGCTCAGTTCAAGTTAAGGCTCGAAGTGGCAGACCAAGAAACATCTCGGATAGACAGAAGCGACGAATGGTGAGAACAGTCAGAGTTAACCCACAGACCAAACTAAAAAGACAGGGTGGCATTAGCAGGAGGTGCTCAAACCCACATGCAGTCTTGCATATATACAGGGGAGCAAATCCTGCACTTGTGGCCCGTTGCTAATGGCGATCCCCAGCAAAATGCATACGGTGGAGGATGCCCGCGGCGAACTACAAGTACCACAATAGACATCTCACACAAGGTAGCAAGTGCGGATGTCATAATCAATATAACAATATAACAAAACAATAGCAAAGACAGGTGGACTCTGCAGTCTCACTAAACCCTCAAACTGATTTTAAAATTGAGAGATTAGTCAACATGTTCTACGGTGTAGAACATGTCTAAGCCCGGGCACCACGCCAAGGTTTCTCAAGTAGCCCGGGACCTAACACTCTCCTACCTGAGCCGTATGGGCAATACCAGGAGCCAGTGGGCAAATTGCAGGAGCATGAGGCCGACTCACAAACAGCTCACCAGTTACCTCCAGCATGTAGCCGGAATAATCTGTGACTTTAAGCCATGGAGACGGGGAGCGGGGGAGGCGTGTTGCCGGCAGCCTATCAGAGAGGCCGCCGGACGGGCGCAGGCGGCGCGATGACGTCATCGCGCTGCCTGACTGAGCCGCTGCGCAGCCGTAAAGTCTGACTGACTATTTTTTCTTTTTTCTTTATTTCTGTCCCTATCTGGCTACTGGGCTGGCACTTTGTGAGGGGAGGGGGGGGGGCACTATCTGGCTACTCCTGGCACTTTATGAGAGGGGGGCACTATCTGGCTACTCCTGGCACTTTATGAGGGGAGGGGGGGGCACTATCTGGCTACTCCTGGCACTTTATGAGAGGGGGGCACTATCTGGCTACTCCTGGCACATTATAGGGGGGCCCCTATCTGGCTACTCCTGGCACATTATAGGGGGGCCCCTATCTGGCTACTCCTGGCACATTATAGGGGGGGCCCTATCTGACAACGCCTGGCACATTATAGGGGGGGCCCTATCTGACTACGCCTGGCACATTATAGGGGGGGCCCTATCTGGCTACTGGCACATTATAGGGGGGCCCTATCTGGCTACTGGCACATTATAGGGGGGCCCTATCTGGCTACTGGCACATTAGTGAGGGGGCCTATGGCTACTGGCACATTATAGGGGGGCCCTATCTGACTACTGGCACATTATAGTGGGGGGCCTATGGCTACTGGCACATTATAGGGGGCCCTATCTGGCTACTGGCACATTAGTGGGGGGGCTATGGCTACTGGCACATTATATGGGGGGGGGGCTATGGCTACTGGCACATTATAGGGGGGGCCTATGGCTACTGGCACATTAAAGGGGGCCCTCTCTGGGTACTGGCACATTATAGTGGGGGGCCTATGGCTACTGGCACATTATAGGGGGGCCCTATCTGGCTACTGGCACATTATAGGGGGGCCCTATCTGGCTACTGGCACATTATAGGGGGCCCTATGGGAACATTAGCTCAACTGGGGATATTACAAGGGGGTATTTTGTGCACTGTCTATTATAAGGATAATTATTTCTACTGGGGGGGTATTATGGTGGGCTTTATTACTCCCCCATGGTATGACCCCCTAGTAGCAGTACCAGACTCTCCCTGCTCTCTCTGCCCCTTCTCCAAATCCTTATTCTGAAATCTTTCTCATTAGGATAAAACACATCAGCTCCGCCGAGCCCCCGGCCAAGTGTGGAAGTGGCGTCCGAGATCCCCAAGGGTCAAGTAACTGTAAGTTTTCAAATGAAATATGTTTATGTTATACACATATAGCCTACACTGTGCCACACAATATACAGTTTCTCCTGCAAAAGTCATCAAGTGTCATGGGGGGGACACAGCGGGACACAGAGCAGCGCCCAGCGGGGAGGAGAGAATACACGGATGCAACACTGTATCAGCCAGAAAATGACACTTTCGGCATTATACCAAAAATGCAATTTTCGGCTGATATGTTTCGGCGGCCGATATATCGGAGCATGCCTAGTTTATTTTGTTTTACTGTGTTGTAATTTACATGGCTGACGAAAGTGGCAAGGGGGGGGGGGGGGTGGATCAGGAGGAGGCAGGGGAAATGGGAAAGCAGGAGGGGGGCTCAGTGGGCCTCTGAGTGTTACTTGCCCCCTGGGCCAAAAGTTGCCAGTCAGCCCCTGGTGCAGGGATTATATTGTATACTGTACAGCAGTGCAGGGATTATAATGTATATCATACGGCATGGTGCAGGTATTATACTGTATATTGTACAGCATGGTGCAGGGATTATAATGTATTCTGTACAGCATGGTGTAGAGATTATACTGTATATTACACAGCATGGTGCAGGGATTATACTGTATTGTACGGGATAGTGCAGGGGTTACCCTGTATGCTCTTTAATGTGACAATTATCTTAGGTTTTCCTATCGCTCATCTTTGATGGCGCTGTGACCAGCTCTGAGCTGACCCCGCTCAGCAGCTGCAAAGGCTTAGAGGGAACACTGCTTGTGGACGGGTCTTCATGTGTCGTTTGGGGTTTTGATCCTCCTTATTACAGGTAACGGGCTAACGGCTGCTGATTTGTGTGACATGATGTGATCTGCTCGGCTTTGCTGCTTGATGTGATTGTAGTAAATGCGCACAGAGCGCCCTCCTTTCTCCGCTGCTTGCGTCTGTTTTCTAGCACTTGTCTGTAAACGGGTTACTCCACTTTTAAGGCTGTTTACTAAGCAATACGCTCTAAGGAATACTTTGAATGAGTGGTGTGCCACTATAGCAGTTTATAACCTCAGCGTCACCCCGATTCTTGCTCAGAAGTTAAATTTTGTCTTCCTTTATTAACCAGTAATGTTCTGGTATTTGCGGTCAGGCACATTTCTGAGCTTGTTCGTTCTTGCAGTCTGCAAACAAAAGGGTGCTGGGTCCTGAGTGCAGTTTATTATTGAACACCCGATTCCAACCCCTCCTTTTCTGACCTGCAGTCTATGATCCAGGCACACTAAGCATCAGCAGCATGGAGTTAAAGGGGTTATCCAACCCCTATAATGCCTCTCAAAATGCCCGGGCACCTTAATTACCTACTCCCCGGCACCCGCATTGCCCCTGATGCCCACACAACCACCACTGCATCCCCCCCGTCATGTGGATGAAAACATCTAGCAATGTGTGGGGCAGTCAATAGCAGGCCACGATGGGAACAAGCCTCCCTAGCATTGCGGTTGACGCTAGGGATGCTCATTTCCAACACGGCCTGCTATTGGCTGCACCCTCCCACCGGGTCCCACACACCCATAAGAATTATCTGTATGAGGTGCCCGAGCATTTTGGGGGCATAATAGTTGTTGGATAACCCCTTTAACAGTTAGGGTACCAGAGGGTTTTTTTCCCCCCTATTTTCCTTGAGCCATAACTTTTTTAATTGTTCCTATCACATAGCTATATAAGGGCTTATTTTTTTGGTGGACAAGTTGTACTTTAATATGGCATACAATGTAAAAATGGGATGGAATTGGCAAATGGGGGTGTGGCAGGGGAGGAGCCAGGAAAGGAGGTGGGATAGACCAGGGGTGGGTAGTGGTGGAGTTAGGGGGCCCAATTCAGATTTTTGCTATGAAACCCAATTATTTTTATGTACACCCCTGCCATTGACAATAGAAAAGCAAACACAAGATTCAACAGCATTTTGCAAACATTGAATATATAGATTTTCATTTTCATTGCCACCTTATTTGCTATATACATGAATGTGGGGTACTTAGCACACATTTTGATCAAAATATACAAGTCCATCCGCACTGACAAGGCAATATCCTCTCACCCCTGACACACAATAACTTATAATTCAAATATGTTACTAAATGATCTTTTACTGATAATGCAAATGTCACACACTTGTTCTCGTTAAAACAAGTTAAACCATAAACTACACAGTGGAGGTGTCCTGGGCATTGCCGTTGCCGTTCTGGCTTACATTTTTTAATTACCATGTCTGTTGCCTGTTACGTTTCAGGCTTACATTTATTAATTACCATGTCTGTTGCCTGTTATGTTTCAGGCTTATGTTTATTAATTACCATATCTGTTGCCTGTTATGCTTCAGGCTTACGTTTATTAATTACCATGTCTGTTTGCCTGTTACGTTTCAGGCTTACGTTTTAATCACCATGTGTGTTGCCTGTTACGTTTCAGGCTCACGTTCTTTAATTACCACGTCTGTTGCCTGCTACGTTTCAGGCTTACGTTTTCAATTTCCATATCTGTTGCCTGTTACATTTCAGGATTACGTTTTCAATTTCCATATCTGTTGTCTGTTACATTTCAGGCTTACGTTTATTGATTACTATGTCTTCGACTGTTACATTTCAGGCTACCCTCTTTAACTACCATGTCTGTTGCCTATTACATGTTAGGCTGACGTTTATTAATTATCATCTATGTTGCCTGTCATGTTTCAGGCTAATTTCAATTACCATTTTCCTCCGGTACAAATTCAGGTTTGATGTTCATTTTCTTCCTTTTCTCAATCTTCCTGTTTTGATGCCACATCACTTTAGCTTCCGCAGGCCATTTTTGCGCCCTAGTCCGCCCAGGTCCTCCATAGTAACGCCCGTTTTTTCAATCAAGCACCAGGCACTCGCCCAACTCACTAGTTTCCTTCTACCACCATTCATGGTCTCTGGTCTCACTACCAAACTACAGGCTCCAGCTCCGCTATTAATTACTGTTTGTCATCTCGCAGTTGCAGTATGTCGCACACGTCTAACATCGAGGAGGCCTTGTCTGTTCCTGAAACCCTTGCGTCCGAGCAGGCCAGCATCTCATCTTTAAGGAACTGGACAATTCCGAAATTAATCACGGAACTAAATAGGAGAGGAATTCAACACCCTGCTTCTGCCCGGAAGGCAGAATTGTACAGACTTCTGATGGCCCCAGATTTGCAAGTCTCCATGTCTACCCTCCAACTGTCACTGACTCAGCTTCATTCAATGATGAATAACATCGCCTACTCAGTCTCGAATGTGCAGGCTAGGCTCCTGGCAGTAGAATCCTATTGGGGGTCAGGAACTACCCAGTCTGCATCACCCTTGCCAGTAGCCTCCACTTCGGGGCCCTTTCCCCCCTGTAGGGTCCTAAGCGCGCCAGAAGTAGCTCCCTCACATTTTATTCCCAGCAATATCAAAAAAGACATCCTAGGGGTAAAATACATCAACCTAGCATCTATCCTCATAGTCACGCACGACACAGTAGAGAGCAAAACGATTGTTTGCGGTGACGTGTTCATCGTTCTCAAAGCCAGGGATCCCCACCTCAACAAAAAGCTGTCCATCACTGAGTTTGCCCTGGCTTTCAGTCTGTTCAGGGATGTCCTTTGCTCAGCCCACCCTGAGAGGTGGGAGGAGTTGGATACCTACCTTTACTGGGTCACGGACTTGGGCCACAAGTACGGTGGGCATGCTTTCTATGACTACCACCGCTCGTTTTCTGCCAAAGCTGCCGCCCCTCTTGCCCAATTCCAGCACGTCACAAACTGGGATTCCATGGACATGGAGCTTTTTTGCTGGCACTTTGTAGGGCTCAAAGCCCTGGCGTGTGCCTCCTGCCAGTCAATCGCCCACTCCTCAGATTGGTGCCCCAATGTAGGATCCTCTATGACCCAGGGCAGATCTTTCCCCAGTAGCTCTGGGTCCCAACAAAGGTCTGGCCCAACCACAGACAAATTGGGTCGTCCCATAGTTTTCTTGGGCAACAGCCAGGTCTGAAAGAACTACAACCAGAATGCCTGCTACTACAATAAATGTAGGGCCCTCCTTGTATGTTCTGTGTGTTTCAGTGCACACCCCCAAACGGCTTGTTCTCAAAAATCCTCCAGACTATTATGACTAACCGGGGTCAATGTGGACTTACTGGCAAACCTTCTGCAAGGCCACCACAATCCGCAGTTCATCCAATTCTTGGTTTCTGGGTTCACCACAGGCTTTCACACCGGCCTAGTAGCTCTTCCCCAGTCAACTTGGGAGGGTCCCAACCTCTTATCAGCAGCCGGGGATCCCGAGTCAGTGTGGACATTAATCAGGTCCGAATTAGAGAAGGGGTTCCTCATCGATTCATTTTCCGTTGTCCCCTTCGACTATTGGAGCATCAACCCCATAGGCATCATGTCAAAAAGTTTTCTAATAAAAAACAGTTGATTTACGACCTTTCTGCACCTCATGGCTCTATTATACCTAGTTTAAATTCCTTAGTTCCCTCTGAGGAGTTTTCAATGCGCTACTCTTCAATAGATGAGCCTATTCAGCTCATCCTCCAGGTAGGCAGGGGGGCATGGTTGGCCAAGGCGGACAGCGCTGACGCTTTCAAACTACTGCCCATTCAGCCGCAGCTTTGGAAGTTCTATGGGATCAAGTGGCAGGACCAATACTACTTTGCAAACCGCCTGACTTTTGAGTCTAAGAGCAGCCCCTGGATTTTTGATCAGTTTGCGCAGGCTTTGCACTGGATCTTGGTCAACTGCTGCGACTGTCCGCTGGTCATCCATTACCTGGATGATTTCCTTTTGATTGAGAGGCCAGACTGCAAACCAAGCAAATTTAAGACCCTTCTCCAACTTTCTTCCGGACTCAATTTCCTGGTGGTACCCTCAAAAATAGAAGGCCCCGTGACGGTAATCACCTTCCTGGGCATAGTCTTGGACACAGTCAAAATGGAGGCCAGGTTACCAGAAGAGCTCACGAAAATCAAGGAGGCCATCTCCAAGTCAGTGGGCAATAGGACCTGTGCCAAAGTAGAATTGCAGTCCCTGCTAGGCATGCTGAATTTTGCCACTAGAGTCATGCCCCAAGGTAGGGCTTTCATGTCCAGGCTACTGCAGTTACTCCCCTGAGCTTCTGAGCAAGACAGCCTCATTCGTTTAGATGCCCAAGCCATGGCCGACTTGGCCATGTGGAGTGACTTTCTGGCCGAATGGAACATAGTCTCCCTGTTCGTTCCACAACTGGGGCCCGCATTCACCTTGATTTTCTCGGACGTCGCCGCCGCCTCCGGCAATCTGCGGGAATCAATGGTTTGCAGGCTCTTGGCCGTCAGAGATTTCATCAGGAAGAGTCACTTTGAAATCTTCTCCATTATTGGAATTCTACCCGATTGTGGCAGCTGCCCAAGTATGGGGCAGGCAATGGGCCAATTCTTTCATGGCTTTCATAACCGAACAACCAGACAGTGGTAGAAATCATCACTAGGGGCAGATCCCAGTCACCCCAGATCATGTCTATTGTCTACAGGCTGGTTTGGCTCTCATGTATCATGCAGACACATTCAGGGCATACGTTACGTCGCCACAGATGCATTATCATGTTTTAATTTTAATGCTTTCTTCCAGATCATGCTGGAGGCAGAACGAGTGGGGCTACCCCCTCCAGTTTTTCAATCGCTAATAATGGATTAAAATCATTCATTTCTTCAGCCAAGTCTCTGATGCAGAAGTCTCGGCTAGGAATTATAAAACCGCTTGGAACACGTTTAACAGATTCACACTCCTTCATCTAAGGAAGAATACCGACAGGACCACATACATCACATCCTTCATAGTATACTGTCATACTGACCTCAAACTGTCCTATAACACTATCAAGTTGTACTATGTTTCTATGTTGGAGGATCCAGAAAGTATGTTGGTTTTCTTGTCCCAGGCAATCAAAGTGAATCTCAGAGGCATTTAGAATAGTAGCGGGGGTCCGTTCCGAGCAGACAGCCGGTGTCGGGGGAACTCTTCAGGAAGCTTTCCACCTCCCTAGATGGTATTCCTTTTGGGCTCCATTCCAGCACAGTCATCAAAGCGGCCATGTACCTTAGCTTCTATGGGTTTTTGAGACCCAGCGAATTCATCAGCATTTCGGCCAAGGCAAAAGGCTTAACTAGGGGTCAGCTGGTATGGTGTAGCGACTATTTCTCCTTATACCTTCTGGCATCCAAAAACTCTCAGGTAGGGCCACCGGTGGAGGTGAAGTACTTCCATATCTTCAACGCATGGTGCCCAGTTCAAGTTCTTAGAAACTTGCTGGCAGTTTTGAGGGACTCCGCCCCGGACAGTCCTTTGCTCCAGTTTAAGGTCAGTGCCATCACGCCTTCTCAGTTCATCTCACATATTCGTACCTTGGCATCTGGCTTGGGCTTCGATCCCAAGGCAATTTCATGGCACTCATTCCGCATTGGGGCTGCATCGGCGCCTTCAAAACATAATGTCCCCGGCCATATTATTCCTAAAATGGGTCGCTGGCACTCCTCGTGCTTTGCGCGTTATATCCCGAATCCCCACGCCGAGATATCCAAGGCCTTTCGCAGTTTGGCTTTATGATTTGGTACAGGTTCAATAAAGTTACTCTCTACACTACTTGGTTTAATTTTTGCCCCCCTTATAGGCCTACCCACAGCATGGCTAAGGGCACCCCACCAGACATTTAGTCAGCAAGCTGTTAGTCAGTGAGGTCCTGGTTCTTCAGGGTACCAAGTTCTCTTCTGTAGCCGTGACCACAAATAGGTAAGGCTGACAAGTCAGCCTGCATTTATGGGAGGGACGCAGACACCTATAAAATGGAGGCACGGCCTCACCTGCTTGCGTGCGTTTCCGGTGCCCCACCCTCCCTCCCCTTTTCTTTCCATATTCCTCAGGGTATGCCCCCTTATAGGCCTACCCACGGCATGGCTAAGGGCACCCCGCCAACCATTTAGTCAGGTCAGCAAGCTGTTAGTTAGTCAGTTAGGTCCTGGTTCTTCAACGTACCAAGTTCTCTTCCGTAGCTGTGACCACAAACATTATTTAGCACTTTCTACACAATGAAACACATGCACAGGTACATGTCTGCTTGTGGCTGCACTACAAAAGCAAACATAACATGCAATAGTGTCTGTAAACATTGTATATATGGATTTTAAATTGTATTATTGCTATATTCACTATAAACATAAATGTGAGTTTCTTATATACCTTTTGATTACGTTGACCTGATAAACCATTTGATAAGTAGTACTTACATTTTCATCTTTGTATAAAATAAATA
Source organism: Bufo gargarizans (assembly GCF_014858855.1). Taxonomy (NCBI): domain Eukaryota; kingdom Metazoa; phylum Chordata; class Amphibia; order Anura; family Bufonidae; genus Bufo; species Bufo gargarizans. The sequence continues at coordinate 208,382,102 of NC_058081.1, read as the reverse complement.
AATAAAGCCACATTGTTACATTACATAATAAGGATGAGTGAATTGGTTCTACCAGTCGGGATTTGGTCTGAGCTTCTCAAAAAGTTTGCATTCAGTCAAACCTGAATGTTTTGTGATTTGTTTCAGGCAAACTAACGAGAGAGAGAGAGGAAAAAAAAAAGAAGAAGATTGTTTCCACTAGAACACAAATCACTGCAGAAAATGCACCAAAATGATACACAACTGACAATATTAGCTAATTCCTCAAGCCAATGTTAAAAGCTGAGAACTTTGCCAATATCTTCCATGTCCCCGGCCATATTATTCCTAAAATGGGTCGCTGGCACTCCTCGTGCTTTGCGCGTTATATCCCGAATCCCCACGCCGAGATATCCAAGGCCTTTCGCAGTTTGGCTTTATGATTTGGTACAGGTTCAATAAAGTTACTCTCTACACTAGGGGGGAGAGTTTAATGAGAGGGAGACTGATTAGTAATGCGTTGCAGTAGTCAAGACGAGAATGAATCAAGGCAACAACAAATGGGTCTTGATAAATAAATGGGTCTTGATCCAAATAGGTCTTGATAAATAAAAAAAAAGTGTAAAAAAATAAAGTAAAAAAAGTGAAAAAAGTTAAAAAATATCTTTTCTCATATCCGTTCATTTATGTCATAAAAAAAAAAGAAAAACTACACATAATTGGTATTGCTGCGTCCATAACGATCTAATCTATAAAAGTAGCATATTACTAATCCTGCTCCGAAAAGGAAGTAAAAAATAATGTAGAAAAAAAAAATATAACAAGTGATCAAAAAGACATATGTACCCCAAAATGATACCAATGAAAACTACAGACCGTTCCACAAAAAACAAGCCCCCCAGAGAGCTACATTGGTGAAAAAATATAAATGTTATGGACTTTAGTATATGGTGATGCAAAATATCCTTTATTTTTAACACAAAAGTAATTTTACATCTCATTCCTTCAGGATCGGAGTGGTGACTGAGGCGGCAAGATGGGGTCTGAGTGATGTAGTTATTAAGCGGATTGGACGATGGGAATCAGATTGCTTTCGGGGATACATTCGCCCTCATATGTTGTAGTGGTGGGTTTTGTTTGTGACTGCATGTTTAAGTCTCATTGTATTTGTTTTTAGGGTCATCTTTGTGTTTTGCATGGATTCTGGGTCATTCGTACTTTCACTGGGGAGCGCTGAGAGCCGTTGTGCGGAGGAATGGAAGGCAATTGGGTTTTCGGCCGGAGGAGTTGCAAGTGCGGTAGATTCGTGTGAGGGAGCTTTTGTGGTGTCGGGTATTGCTGGATTTTCATGCTTTTGCTTTGTTGGGTAGGCCCCCCGACATTTTAGTTTTGCATGTTGGGGGGAGCGATTTAAATGTTCGTCGTTCTAGGAATGTAAAATTGGATCTGTTGCTGGGATATTTTTTGGTCGTTTGGTCTGAAGTGGTTGCTAGAAGGTTGTGGCGGTTTGCAAGGTCAGTGGAGCAAATTAATAGGGAGCAGGCAAAGCTTAACAAGGAGGTTGGCCGTTTTGTCTGTCGTCAGGGCGGATTTGTGGTGCGCCATATGGAATTGGAGGCTGCATTGCCTCAATTCTTGAAGGCTGATGGTATGCATCTCAATGATGTGGGTATAGATTTGTGGGCCTTGGGTTTACAGGAGTATCTTGAGACAGCTGTGAGAGTGTGGCAGGATGTCCACAGGTGAGTGGTCTCCTGTGTTGGTTTGTGGCTGGTTAATGGAGGGTTCCAGGAAGGCAATACAATGTTTAAGAGGTGCATGACACGTTGGAAGGTGCATCTCATGAGGTTCGGTAAGCTGATGGCTGGGGCTCCTGTTTGGGCTAAAATGTCTACAGGGGTGGATAGAGATATAATTTTGGAGGATTTGGTACCTTTGGGTCGGTGACCGCGGCCAAGGGTAAGGTGGAAAGTCAAGTGGAGATGGGAGTGAAGAACGCAGCTTGCTTGGGTTGCCTTCTAGGATCCTTTCTCAATGTGTTGTGTGAGGAAGTGACAGGCCTCATGGTTGTTAGGGGAGATATATGGCAGGATTTGCTGTGTCTTCCCCAGAATCACCAGGTCAGAAGAAAGACCAGGTGCAGTAATCACCTGGGGATAAAGGAATCCTCAGAGTGAGAGGGGGTGGGGACTTGCACACAGAAGGCTGGAGTGGCTCTGTGTGGTCTGAGCCGGGAGGGCTGAGAGACCACTATCCCCCAAGAGACACTGGTGTGGGAGCAGCCTGGAGGCTGCTGAAGGTTGGGCTGGGAAAGCCGCATCTCATCACGGGTGTGAACTGTGGTACGCTTTAGGTGAGTCAGGGAAACCTATGTGTTTAGATAGGGCCCAGACGGGCAAGGTATTTTATTTTGGCTTTGTGTGTTTTTGCTTTATGCCGTGTGCCACAATAAAGCACAGTTTGGCCCCTAAATCCTGGTGTCTGTGAAGAAGTGTGTGTTTGCAACCCCTGGAAAAGAGCTAATCCCCTACATTTGGTGGAGGATGCGGGCACATGTCCGTGCTGAAAAGTAAAAAAACAACGTGGTTGCTAAGGGCAATGACCTGATGGAAAAGAGCAGGTGCTGCTGAATGTTGCCAAGGAATTGCTGTGTTGCTGTGCAGTGATTTAAAGGGCCGGAAGCCTGCTAGTTTGCAGGAGCAGAGACTGCTGGTGTTAGTCTGGACATTATTTTTTTTCCTGTGGTGCAAACAGTGCAGGACTTAAAGGGCCAGTAGCCGAGTAAAAGAGACTGACTTGTGGCATTTTTGGTCAAAATGGCTGCAGCTTGGTATCATCCATGGGAGAAGGACTGCGAGCTAGTGATTGGGGGAATCCCGCTGGGGGTCACTCTAGATGCCCGCCAGCAGGAGTCTCGCGTCAGGCCTGAAGTGCTGGACTTTCTGGAGAGAGGGCCAGAGACAGATGTCACCGTGTCTCTGACCTTTATAACAGACTATGGCCCTGTGCAATGGGAGCTCTTAAAATGTGAGACCCTGGAAATGGAGTTTGTACTGGGCAAGGACTTTCCATTGTTTGGGCAGTTGTGGAGCGGAGTTCCTGATAAAAAGCAAAGATATGCCGTTGCCAAGGGCAACCGTCGGGAAGAAAAGGAGGTGGAGAGCGGTGCGGTTCTCAGGAGTGCATATCTTCCCTGCGACTGTGTCCGGAGTCCTAGAGAGGAAGTGCGGAGGTGCAGTAAAGCTGTTGCTAGGAGCAACCACAACCTTGATGAGCCCGCGGGAGAGAATGTCACTGCTTTACCAGAATGGTTGATTACAAAGGGTAAGACTGTTCCTGTTATTAACTATGTGGCAGACCCAGTGACAGTGAGCCAGCGGCAGGGGATATCTGCTGGGCCGGTAGGTGATAAGTCACACAGAGAAAAACTGTGTCTGAACAGGCGGATAAGCCTGCTGTGATTGCTCCCTCGCAGAAGCCTGCAGGGGAGAAGGTTTCTGTGTTACCTCAGTTGCCCATGACCAAAGCTAGTTTTGGGATGACAAGGATCCGGGATCCCATGCTAGCCCGGGTAAGAGGTAGCACAATATTGAAACCTGAGACTGGTAAAATAATAAAGGTGCTGGACAGTCGTGTGGATAAGGACTATCCGCAGATTTTCACTGAGCGTGAGACTCCAATGAGAACAGAGACTGATGAACTTGATGTTACAGATACGCTCATGCAGAAGGGAGTGTTGGGGTGTAATTTTCCCTTATGCTGGGAGTTGTGGAGTAATGGAGACACTTCTGCAGAGAGTGCAAAAACTCCTGCAGAACTTGTACCTGTACCTTTAAGTGAACGTGTAAGGGAAAGGACCATTGAAAACAGTGATGTAGTTGAAGTGAAAAATGAAAATGTGAGGTCATGTGAAGTATATGATGATGATGACATGCCTTTTCCCTTTCAGGATGTGATCAGGAGAGAAGCACCCACAGGTGGTAAAAATGTAAATGATGATGAATCTTTATTTTCTTCATCTGCTATTTTTCATGAAGAACTTTATGACTTGATCAGGAGGTTTGAAGAATTGCATATAAGTAATGTGAACCAGGCACCTGAAAGAGAGCCTGAGCAAGTGCAGGTGGTTCTCACTGAGGGGCAGTCTCCAGTAAGAACTGGGTCTTATGGACCTGATGTTACAAATATGTTCTTATATGATGTGATGTTGGGTTGTGATAACGTTTCGTTGTTATGGGGCAAGGTAGACACTTCTGCAGATAGTGACGAAACTCCTGTGGAACCTGTACTTGCCTGTGTAAATGAAGGTCTAAGGGAGCTGCACATTGACTGCCATAAGGAAAGAATATTGCCTATTGAAAACAATGATGCAGAAGTGCAGATAAATGTTGTGAGCACTGAGTGGAGCAATCCTACTCTGAATGTGCAAGAAAGGGTAGCAGTCCTAGAGGGAGTATCACAAGTACCAGAGGTGGACATGCAGTCTCCACAGTGTTTTATGGACCATAAAGTAATGTCCCAGGTAGGGATTAACTCGGCAGTGCCCCTAGAGGTCACAGTTAATAATGACACCAGTGACATAGGCGATATATGCGCTGTGACCATTAGCAACTCTGAGAAGGAAGCTACCAAGTCAAGGTATTGCAAAAATCAGGTGGTCACTAGTAGCGACCAGACGACAGTTATAGCTGACGTGACGAGAGCTGAGTGGGGAGATGGCAGTCTAGTGTCTGAGACCCATCCCCAGGCAGGGGTAGATGACCTGACACGTCAGTACAGCTGCAATACTGAAGATTTTTCTCTCTCCACACGGTCCCCAGATATGATAGAGAAGGGACTAGATGTCTTCATAGAGCCACCGAAGAAGACTGCAGTAGATACAAACAAAGTGCTTAAAGAGACCCTGCGTGGAACCCCCACAGGGTGGCCAAAAGAGAATGGTGATACTCCTACATCGGCTGCAGCAGAGCCAAGTGAAGAGCATCTGGAATAGGAGACACTCTCCTTGGCCCGATCCCTTGAAGAAGCGCTTGAGGAGCGAGATAAATGTGAGAGGCTGAACAGACAACTCACAGCAGGGATGGAAGATCTCATGAGCTCAAAGTATGATGTCAGGAAGAATGTCTATGAGTTGAAGAAGTCTAAGCCAGAGCCTGTTAAGAATGGTTCTGGAGATGGTGGCGCCGTGGTGCCGACCGAGGTGGAGAAGATGGAAGATCTTTCTGCTCACCCAACTGATGGTGCTGATGTGAATGCAGAGGCCAAGAGACTCGTGGCAATAAGTAGCCAGGACCTGGTCATGAAAGATGTTCCCTCTGCCGTCAGTGCCTTACAGAAAGCCAGCGGTCTGCTGGAGAAGAAATACCAGGAAACAGACGATCAGCATACAGATGGTGTCTACTACTGTGATATGGCTCCACTAGAGCTTAAGCGATTGGGGAACAATATCCTGAGTGAACCTCTAGAGGCTTTGCCAGAAGGCAACGAGTCTGGTGAAGATCCTGATGTCCCCAGTGCCTCCAACCTTGATGAGAAGGAGGAGGCGTTAAGAATGCAAGGATATGAGGCCAAGTCCGTGAAGGATGAAAAGGATAATAAAGTAAATGGAGACTCCAAAGAAGCTAAGGCAGAGGTCTTAAAATGGGAGAAAACCTTGTATGCCCCAGAGACCAAGGTTAGGGCGAAAAGAGCAACTGCTGAAGTGGGAAAAGCCACTGAAGACGCAGAAGACTCTGAAGTTGGCTCCGAAACCGAAAAAAAGATGTGTGGAAAAGGAGCGAGGCATAAGAAACCTGCTCTGCTGAAGGAGCCCCGCAAGGCAAAAGAGAAAGGGTTGGGACACGACCATGACTGGGACCAGTTCAGTCAAGAGTTGCCGCAGTCCAAGAAAGGACGTCAGGGGCCTGTGCAGAAGCCAGGAAATATAAAATGACAGTACCTGCTCATGAGATGGGCAAGAAAATCCCAGAGGCCTTGTCAGCTCTGTAATAAACTCATGAGGGTGACAAACCAAGCGCTGTTGTCCTGGGTCTGGCAGAACAAAGGGAAGGTACGTGTCACCGAGGTTCCTGGCCTCGGTGAAATAAGATCCGGTAATTTTCTGTGTCAGTTGCAGCTAGTGCTCGCTGACACTGGGTTACTTAGTGTGGCTGTAAAGCCAATCTGGGCCGGTTCTTATTGGGAGCAGCCAGAGAGCAGGGTGGGTGGCTGTTCCCCACGTCCAGGCCAGGTGGATGCCCTCTCACCAGCCTCCCCTAGTTATACAGGTGTTCACCCTCACAGGCTTGAACAAAGGGGGGGGGGATATGTGAGGAAGTGACAGGCCTCATGGTTGTTAGGGGAGATATATGGCAGGATTTGCTGTGTCTTCCCCAGAATCACCAGGTCAGAAGAAAGACCAGGTGCAGTAATCACCTGGGGATAAAGGAATCCTCAGAGTGAGAGGGGGTGGGGACTTGCACACAGAAGGCTGGAGTGGCTCTGTGTGGTCTGAGCCGGGAGGGCTGAGAGACCACTATCCCCCAAGAGACACTGGTGTGGGAGCAGCCTGGAGGCTGCTGAAGGTTGGGCTGGGAAAGCCGCATCTCATCACGGGTGTGAACTGTGGTACGCTTTAGGTGAGTCAGGGAAACCTATGTGTTTAGATAGGGCCCAGACGGGCAAGGTATTTTATTTTGGCTTTGTGTGTTTTTGCTTTATGCCGTGTGCCACAATAAAGCACAGTTTGGCCCCTAAATCCTGGTGTCTGTGAAGAAGTGTGTGTTTGCAACCCCTGGAAAAGAGCTAATCCCCTACAGTTGGAATTTATTGCACTTTATTTATGCGTTTATGTGTTTATTATTGTGATCATTAAAAGAAAGTTAATGAAGAATTTGTATAATAAATGGGCTGTTACGGCCTTTTATACCAAGAAGTTGGCTTCAGAGTGTTATTTGGGGAGTGAGGGTATTTGGTGGCAGGTCCGGAAGCTGACGGAAGTGATTTTCCATCCTAGTAAGTCAAGTGGCCATATTTCAGTAATACAAGAAAATATATACCCACTGCACTGTTGTAGTTATTTCTGTTGAAAGCGTATAGGGCAGTATTTCAGTAAAAAAAAGATAAATATATACCCACTGCACTGTTGCAGGTTTTTCTGGTGAAAGCGTATAGTGGCCTATTTCAGTTCAACAAGAAATATATTGACTCAGGTCACGTTATTTCATACACACAGTTGACATTTGGTGTTATTTGCATTCAAACCATTTATTGCCAGTTCATTACAATAAGAGAAAAATATATGCAGTTGACATTTTGGTGTTATCTGCACTAAAAGCATTTTTTGCCATATGTAAGAAACAAAAGCGAAAAATATATGCAGTTAACTTTTCTTGTTGTTTAGGCTAAAATAATCTATTGGCCTTTTTCAGTGGAATACAAGAAATATATACACAGGTCACGTTTGTTTTTATTTCCGCTATAATAATTTTGTGGCCTATTTCTGTCCAAAAAAAGAAATATATTCTGGGCTTTTAGGGTTGTTTTAATTAGATTTTAATTATTTAAGTTCAGCTACAAATATGTCAGACAGAGAAGTGCCAGGACATGCACAGAGGTTGCAGCAGATTAAGGAGCCGTGGCAGCAGGAGTCGCAGCGTGAGGCCTGAGCTCCTAGTATCATCTACTGGTCATGTCTTGACCAGCAACCCGGTTAACTCGGCCATCCAATTCATCTCAAGTGACATCGGACATCCGACATCCCCAGCCAACAGTCGGTGGGTTTGTCAGACACAACCCTTAGTTGGCATGGTCCGGAATCAGGCCCTGTGCCCTCCCCTGTCCTCAAACTGGCTCTGTCCTTTGCTGTTCCCTCAGCCACAAAAGATGTGGACTCAGCTCTACTATTCAGGGAGGATGAGCTACTTGAGGAGGACAGCCAGCAGCTAATGCCCAGCCAATATTTGGAGGAGACATCCGCCGCTTCCTCCGCTAGGCGGGCACGTAGTGCTGAGGAGAGTGACGTGGGAGGTGGTGTTGAGAGCGGTCAGGCTCCTGACCCAGAGAGCGTTGAGGAGGACACCAGTGACTTGCAGACACTACTCGATGATGATGATGAAGTCGATCGCACTTGGGAATCGGGTGAAGAAGAAGCTTCATCATCATTGGGAGAAGAAGGTGGCAGCTTTCCCACGAGGCAGCGGCTGAGCCAGCAATGCGGTAGCATGGCTGAGAGTCAGCAGGGTGGCAGCAGTGGGAGGTCGTCAGCCAAATGGGCATGGGGTAGACCACTCACTTCACAGCAGCCTAACTGCCTGGAAAGCAGTGGAGCACGAGTTCACGCAAGCAGCGGCACTAGCAGTCAGTCAGTGCGGAGCGTTGGGAGGAAAATCAGCTGCTCGGCGGTGTGGCATTTACTTGTCAAGACTCCGGAAGAGGTGAACATAGCCATATGTCGAATCTGTAGGCAGGAGGTAAGCGTGCCCAATGTTGGCACAACTGCCCTGCGACAACATATGCAGCAACACAATAAAGTGTCCTGGGACAATTGTGGCTCTGATGTGGTGGTCCAGCCTGTTGCAGTCACTGCTGCATCACCTAGTGACCCCCAACGCAGACAGTCAAGGCCCCACCGGCTCAGCTGAAGGGAGTAGTCTGTCTGTCCCATCGTCTGCTGGTCCTGAAGCTCCTGCTACTCCTCCTTCTACTCGTCGTCAGTCATTCCGCCAGCAATCAATCACTGAAGTGATTGCCAAGAGACAGCAGTATGCATGCACGCATCCAACGGTGCAGAAGCTGAACGTGATCCTGGCCAAGTTGCTGGTGCTTGCAGTCCCTCTCTTTCCAAGTGGTGGACTCTGCACCTTTCATAGAACTGATGTCTTGTGCCGAGCCGAGGTGGAGAGTCTCAAGCTGTCATTTCTTTTCACAAAAGGCAGTACCAGCCCTGCACACGTTTGTAGAACAGAAGGTGGGCCAGTCCTTGAGCCTGTCTGTGTCTGCCAAAGTGCACGGTAGCGCCAACGTGTGGAGCTATAACTAAGGATATCAGGGATAATGCATGTCCTTTACGGCTCACTGGGTGAATGTGGTTCCTGCACAGCCACACCAGAAACTTGGCCAGGTGATGCCGCTTCCGCCTCCATGTTGCCACACAATTTGTCCTGTGACAATATCCGCAATGTTGGAACCATACTGAGCGAGAACGGGAAGAACATGTTGTCTGCATGGCACACGTGTTCAATCTGGTTGTCAAGCGGTTCTTCCACCCATCTGCAAGACATCCTAAAAATTGCCAGGAAACTTTGCATACCCTTCAGCCACTGCAAAGCACACCCTCCTTGAGCTGCAGCGGCAGAACGTCATCCCCCAACATAGGCTAATATGCTACGTTTCCACCCATTGGAATTCCACCCTCCATATGTTGGACCGACTGTACGAACAGAGAAAGGCCATCAACGATTTCTTGATGATCCAAGCGGATAGGAGTACTCCTCTTTGCAACTTCGATGTCAGCCAGTGGCCGCTCATGCATAACACCTGCTGTTTGCTCAGGCCCTTTGAGGAGGTCACGTTATTTGTCAGTTGCCAGGACTACGGGATGAACGCCATCATTCCACTGCTTCATGTTCTGGAACAGATGCTGGTGAATATGGCTTGTCAGGGGACTGGAGACGTGGCGCCTAGATCTCACGGCCAGATGAGCGGTAAGGGCAGTAAGGAAAATGAGACACAGGACCCAGACACACCGCAGCAGTATGCAGTGGAGATGGATGCAGGGAATCCCTCAGAGTGGCCCGCTGCATGCTCACTTATTTGTGTAGGTACAGCAGAATTGTCACCATTTGGCAGAGGGACGACTTCTGGCTCTACACTATGTTGGACCCTTGCTACCATTCCAAAATGGGGGCCTTTTTTAGACCCACTGAGAGGGAGGACAAACTGAAGTACTACAGAGACATCCTATGTAGTCAGTTGGCCTCCGCCTATCTGCAACATGGTCCGTCCTCTCGCAGGTCTGACTGGGGGGCCCTCTGCGCTCACATTCCACTGCCATGGCTGCTGGGTAGGGGTGCGGTGGCAGGAAAAGTAGCAGCTCCATCAGCAGCAGCCTGAGTCTAGAGTGGCATAGTGAAGAAACTACTCACCAGCAGCAGCAGGTAGACCTGGAGCAGGACCTGAACCAGCAGGGGGTGGCATACTTGGACAGCACCATGCCCCCCACATTGAAGATCTGCTGGACTACTGGGCAGTTAAACTGGATTTGTCGCCGCAACTGGCAGAGTTTGCCCTGGAAAACCTGTCCTGCCCGGCCAGTGGTGTGGCATCAGAGCGTGTGTTTAGTGCGGCGGGGGCCATAGTTACCCCAAGAAAAACTCGCCTGTCCACCCAAAATGTGGAGAGACTTACGTTTGTCAAGATGATTCAGGCGTGGATCGACAAGAATTTCCACCCACCGATGCCTGATGCAGCAGATTAGATCATCCATCTCCACACTATGTCACCTTGCCACTCTGTGGAATCATGCTGCTGCTGTTGCGGCCATCTCCACACTGTCACCATGCCACTCTGTGGTATCATGCTGCTGCTTTTGCTGCCATCTCCACACTATGTCACCTTGCCACTCTGTGGTATCATGCTGCTGCTGTTGCTGCCATCTGCACACTATGTCCCTGTGCCACTCTGTGGTATCATGCTGCTGCTGTTGCTGCCATCTCCACACTATGTCACCTTGACACTCTGTGGAATTAGGCTGTTGCTGCCATCTCCACACTATGTCACCTTGCCACTCATTTTTATCATCATGCTGCTGCTTAAAAGGCCTTAGACTGATCACCCGCCCCACAATCTAATTTAGGTTTTGGAACCGAGAAACTTGCTTTTGAGGGCTGCATTAATCTGCAGGCTACTGTCGTACAGCTCTACAGATAACTTAGTCTTTTATCCAGACTCTGTTATTGTGCCACTATGTGACCTCCTCATGCTGCCATCTCCACAGTATGTCAGCTTGCCACTCTGTGGTATCATGCTACTGCTGCTGCTGCTTGAAGGTCTTGGACTGATCACCCACCCCACAATCTAATTTAGGTTTTGGAACTGACAAACCCAACGTGCTTTTGAGGGCTGCATTAATCTGCAGGTTACCGTCGTACAGCTCTACAGATAACTTTTCATGTGCATCTTTCTCAACAATCTGTGCCCTCAGTCTTTTATCCAGACTCGGTCATTGTGCCACTTTGTGGCCTCCTCATGCTGCCATCTCCACAATATGTCACCTTGCCACTCATTTTTATCATCATGCTGCTGCTGCGTAAAGGTTTTGGACTGATCACCTGCCCCACTATGTAATTGAGGTTTTGTAACCAACAAACCCAACTTGCATTTGAGGGCTGCATTAATCTACAGGTTACCGTCGTACAGCTCTACAGATAACTTTCCATCTGCATCTTTCTCAACAGTCTGTGCCCTTAGTCTTTTACCCAGACTCTGTCATTGTGCCACTCTGTGTCCTCCTCATGCTGCCGCCACCTACAGACTCTGTCATTCCACCACTCTGTAGCCTTCTGATGCTGTTGCCAACTCCAGAGTCTTTCATTGTGTCACTCTGTGGCCTTCTCATACTGCTGCAAACTACACACTCTGTAGCCTTCTTGATGCTAAGATTTTGGCCTCGTGACTGCCCAAATAAGTAACGTGTGCAGTGATTCTAATAGTATTTCCTGTCATCCTCACTGACAGTATTATTTCACTAACTCATCACACTAACTATGTGTGTTACTGCAAGGCAGAGCTTTCTACATCCATATAAATGCTCTCTGCAGCCTGAAAATAGCCATTTTTAAACGCGATTAACCGCAAATAAATAAGGATCAAAGCAATTTTTTTTGAAAATTTGGCGAACCAGCCGAATCGAATTTTTGAGAAATTCGCTCATCTCTAGCCATGTTTTTAATCCAATTTTATATTTTTAGTTCTTTTAAACATATGTATTTGACATGTATTTGTACTGGCCTGCAGTAAAATTGATATCCAATGACCGTCTAATATAACTCCAGCCACATAATCACTTGATGTTTTCTGTCCGGTGAATGAATAATTTTTGGTGCCTGTAGTCCACTGGCCTGCAGTAAAATTGATATCCATTGACCGTCTAATATACCTCCAGCAGCATAATCACTTGATGTTTTTTGTAAGGTGAATGTATAATGTTTGGGGCCTGTACTCCACTGTCCTGCATTAAAATTGATATCCGTGACCATCTAATATACCTCCAGCCACATAATCACTTGATCTTTTCTGTATGGTGAATGCATAATTTTTGGGGCCTGTAATTAGCGTTGAGCTAACCCGAACTGTAAAGTTCGGCTTCGTACCGAACTTTGAATTTTTTGACCCCGGACCCAAACCCGAACATTACAGTAAAAGTTTGGTTTTGAGTTCGGTGTTCAGCGATTTAATGGCTCTTTTTGAAGGGCTGCAGGGCAGCCATTCAACAAGTGTTTACCTCGTGTGCCCTTAGAAGCCATCACAGCCATGCCTACTAATGCCTACATATTTTTTGTGGGAATTTTTGCCATTGATCCCCTACTGGTATGTCACATGTTGTGGGACAATTTTTGCACTTCTAGTAAGTATTTGGTGGCTGCAAATATGACCTGAAGGCTTTTCAGGTTCTCCTGCCATTAAAGTCAACGGGGCCTGCAGCGAACTTGCAGTTCGCGAACATTTGACCGTGTTCGCGCAATTGCAAATCATCCCAGCCGACTTTCGTCCATTATTAATAGGTATATATGCTACAATAGTGGTATATTAAAGTCACAGATTTTGTTGCACGTAAAAACTTAACTTTTCACACTTATGCCACTTTTCTGAAGTGGTGAGGAAAGGTGGCATGGCGTGGGCAGTCAAGTGGGAAGGCCCGGCATATTTATCATTTTCCACATCTGTTTTTGGCATGGAAAATGGCTAAAATCTACTCCAGCAAGTCTATCACACGGCCTGCTGAAGGAAGCGCCAAATTTATGTAGACATAACTTTTAGCACTTCCTCTGGCAGTGCAGAGACTTAAGTGTCCCCCTATATTTTGTTCTGAAGTATATTTCCAGGTGAATCTAAACTTTTGCATATTTCCCTATATATATCTATGCATACCTATGCTTGGTGATGTCATAAGTCACCACTAGAGATGAGTGAATCGAATCAGACAAAGTGGAATTTGACCCGAATATCAGGAAGCTAATGTGAATTTCCTTGCGCTTCGTGGTAACGAACCGCAATTTTTCCTAAAATGGTGGCTACATGTGTGAGGACATGTGACAAGGAACTCTGGGAAGGTGGGCTGACCTTCAATGTCATGTATGCAGCTAATCAGCAGCCAGCCCTGTGATGTCACAGCTCTATAAAAACAGCAGCAATGTTAAATTATGCCATTTTTTGCGCTAGGGACAGCAAATGGAAAAACCTAATTGTGAAAAAAAAAAATATATATATTTATAAATGCACGGAAAGGATAGAGAGGAATCATTTCACAGCATCTTAGTGTAGGGAGAGACGGCAGAAGGCGCTAGGAACAGTGCCAGAAAAGCGATTTACCAGTGCAGGGAAAGGATAGGGAGGAATCATTTCACAGCATCATGTGTGCAGGGAAAGACGTCAGAAGGTGCTAGGGACACTGCTAGAAAAGCGATTTACAAATGCAGGGAAAGGATAGGGAGGAATCATTTCACAACATCTTAGTGCAGGGAAAGACGTCAGAAGGTGCTAGGGACAATTCTAGAAAAGCGATTTACAAGTGCAGGGAAAGATTATTTGGGGATCCAAATAGCCATTATACAGCTCTGTAATTCCAACAATTTGTTCTTGGGGTGCAAGTGCTATGTTGAAAAGCCTTTAGTGGCTTATATAATTTCAAACAAGAAAAATATATACGCAGGATTCAGTTCTCATGATTACAGTAGATGGACCCCATTAATCGGTCACTTTTTTGCAGACATTGCAGTTGTTTGAAATTCTAGGGAGGAAAATGATAGTGTTATAATGAATTTTAATCATTATATAATAAAATGTTATTTGAACTGCAAAGTATTTGAGTATGTATAATGCTGCATACTGTAGGTGTAAAATATATTTTGTAAGCTGTAGTAAAGCTTAAGATTATACTATATATCCAATGAGGTGTCTACATTGTTGGTTACATTCTTTATAAATCCAAAACCTAGATATTCACATGGTTGTGTGAGAGCAACAGGTCAACATCGATGCAAATAACTAGTGATGAACGAAGTTATCAAAACTTTGATTCGGTTGCATCGCCAAATTTCACAAAGAAATTAGCTTTGTGGTGAATTACTTTGCATTTCTTTGTAACTAGAGGGTACAATGATGTGGAATGGTGATTGTGCTGCCCCGGTCATTGAACCCCTCAGATGCCTGATGTGTTTATCAATGATCGTGGCATTTGATATAAACATTGAGGGCTTTCAGGGGTTAATCTGGTGGAGGGGTGAAAAATACTCACCTTATCCACTTGATCACAGAGAGGCCGCCACTGCCATCTTGATTGTAGACATGCATCACCGCGTGCAAGATTTTGCGTGGGATCTTCAATCAAGATGGCTGGGACGGCCTCTTCTCATGCAAATGGGTGAAGTGAGCATGATTTTTATCCCGTCCTCATTTCAAGAAAAATGTATTTGTTACCATGAAGCACAAGGAATTCTGACTTCTCAGTCAATTGAATTTTCCATGAAATTAGGATCGAATTCCCTTTCAGATACTTTGATTCTCGCTCAACCCTACTAATACCACTTTTACTATCCACAGTAACAAAAGCAGCATTCCAGTTGCAGCCATCTCTAAAGTCTAATTTGTTGGTGATGTAGTCTCTGAATTAATTTGTTAGCTTTTTACAAGTTAATGCGGGTGGAGAATCATAAAACACCACTCTCTTTGTAATCTTGTTGCAGAAAACATAGATCAATCCCTTGATTTATCTTATTCTTCTTAGGTTGAACCATCAATGAAATATGGAGCAGTAACTAGTGGTAACTTGTCTATTGAGTCCTCTTAGAGGCGAACCTTGATGAAGTGTCTAATGGGCAAGGCCAGTGACTGAACTGATACTGGACTTTGCGCACTAAGTTACCTCTTGCCTCCTATTTATATGTGAATTGAGTTCCCCAAATGTTTCACAGTAGTTATTCTCCCTATCCTAATAGCATCATGACTGCCCAATGCCTTTTTCCCAACATCAACTAATACGTGTGCTGGCATATGCTGCCATGCCATACTATGCCACGTGAGGCTAGGGTAGAGAAGCCACATAGATGGCAAGTTGTTGTCTTTCCTCTACCTTTTTAAGGTGGGAAATGGGAGACACTCTTTAACTCTCCCTTCTTTGCTAATATACTTAAAGGGAACCTATCACCAGTTTTATGGTATCCTAACTAAGGGCAACATAAATAAGTGATGGATTTGCTTAGCAAAATGCTGGGTCACTTTCTATAATTGACCGAGTCAATCTGCCAACATCTTGTATTGAAAAGCTCCAGCTCATAATGATGAGTCCTGAATATTCATGAGCTCTTGACTCTCCCAGCCCACCTGCTGCTGAATGACAGTTATTTTCCATATGAATCAGCAGCAGGTGGGCAGGGGAGTGGCTATAGCTCTGAATTAAATATACACTGGACTCAATGACATCACGCTGGACTCCAATCAGCATGTGGCATGCGACATCTTTGTGTGTGTATTATGAGGTAACCATCTGTCACACCAGTAAGTGAGTAAGTATCTAAGGTACTTTTTAGTAGTTAATGATTGTATATATTTAGTTAGCTTATAATCAAATATCCACATGACAGGTTCCCTTTCATCACCTCAGCCCCCCTAGCTGAAACACCCTTAATGACCAGACCACTTTTTACACTTCTGCACTACACTAATTTCACAGTTTATTGCTCGGTCATGCAACTTACCACCCAAATGAATTTTACCTCCTTTTCTTCTCACTAATAGAGCTTTCATTTGGTGGTATTTCATTGCTGCTGACATTTTTACTTTTTTTGTTATTAATCGAAATTTAACAATTTTTTTGCAAAAAAATGAAATTTTTCACTTTCAGTTGTAAAATTCTTAAAAAAACGACATCCATATATACATTTTTTGCTAAATTTATTGTTCTACATGTCTTTGATAAAAAAAAAATGTTTGGGTAAAAAAAAAAAATGGTTTGGGTAAAAGTTATAGCGTTTACAAACTATGGTACAAAAATGTGAATTTCCGCTTTTTGAAGCAGCTCTGACTTTCTGAGCACCTGTCATGGTTCCTGAGGTTCTACAATGCCCAGACAGTAGAAAAACCCCACAAATGACCCCATTTCGGAAAGTAGACACCCTAATGTATTTGCTGATGGGCATAGTGAGTTCATAGAACTTTTTATTTTTTGTCACAAGTTAGCGGAAAATTATGATTATTTTTTTTTTTCTTACAAAGTCTGATATTCCACTAACTTGTGACAAAAAATAAAAACTTCCATGAACTCACTATGCCCATCATGAAATACCTTGGGGTGTCTTCTTTCCAAAATGGGGTCACTTGTGGGGTAGTTATACTGCCCTGGCATTTTAGGGGCCCAAATGCGTGCAAAGTACAAACCGGATTCCCAAAAAGTTGGGACACTAAACAAATTGTGAATAAAAACTGAATGCAATGATGTGGAGATGGAAAATGTCAATATTTTATTTGTAATAGAACGTAGATGACAGATCAAATGTTTAATCCGAGTAAATGTATCATTTTAAAGGAAAAATACGTTGATTCAAATTTTCACGGTGTCAACAAATCCCAAAAAAGTTGGGACAAGTAGCAATAAGAGGCTGGAAAAAGTAAATTTGAGACTAACGAAGAGCTGGAAGACCAATTAACACTAATTAGGTCAATTGGCAACATGATTGGGTATAAAAAGAGCTTCTCAGGAGTGGCAGTGTCTCTCAGAAGCCAAGATGGGTAGAGGATCACTAATTCCCACACTGTTGCGCAGAAAGATAGTGGAGCAATATCAGAAAGGTGTTACCTAGCAAAAAATTGCAAAGACTTTGCATCTATCATCATCAACTGTGCATAACATCATCCGAAGATTCAGAGAATCTGGAACAATCTCTGTGAGTAAGGGTCAATGCCGTAAAACCATACTGGATGCCCGTGATCTCCGGGCCCTTAAATGACACTGCACCACAAACGGGAATGCTACTGTAAAGGAAATCACAGAATGGGCTCAGGAATACTTCCAGAAACCATTGTCAGTGAACACAATCCACTGTGCCATCCGCCGTTGCCAGCTGAAACTCTACAGTGCAAAGAAGAAGCCATTTCTAAGCAAGATCCACAAGCTCAGGCGTTTTCACTGGGCCAGGGATCATTTAAAATGGAGTGTGGCAAAATGGAAAATGTTCTGTGTCACATGTGTGACACTTTTTTGCAGCCTAGGTGGGCAAAGGGGCCCACATTCCAAAGAGCACCTTTCGGATTTCACAGGCCATTTTTTACAAATTTTGATTTCAAACTACTTTGCATGCATTTGGGTCCCTAAAATGCCAGGGTAGTATAACTACCCCACAAGTGACCCCATTTTGGAAAGAAGACACCCCAAGGTATTTTGTGATGGGCATAGTGAGTTCATGGAAGTTTTTATTTTTTGTCACAACTTAGTGGAATATGAGAGTTTGTAAGAAAAAATAAAACATTTTCCGCTAACTTGTGATAAAAAATAAAACATTCTAGGAACTTGCCATGCCCCTCAAGGAATACCTTGGGGTGTCTTCTTTGCAAAATGGGGTCACTTGTGGGGTAGTTATACTGCCCTGGCATTTTAGGGGCCCAGATGCGTGAGAAGTAGTTTGAAATCAAAATCTGTAAAAAATGCCCTGTGAAATCAGAAAGGTGCTCTTTGGAATGTGGGCCCCTTCGCCCACCTAGGCTGCAAAAAAGTGTCACACATGTGGTATCGCTGTACTCAGGAGAAGTTGGGGAATGTGTTTTGGGGTGTAATTTTGCATATACCCATGCTGGGTGAGATAAATATCTCAGCAATTGTCTACTTTTCCAATTTTTTTATACAAAGTTGGCAATTGACCAAGATATTTATCTCACCCAGGATAGGTATATGTAAAATGACACCCCAAAACACATTCCCCAACTTCTCCTGAGTACGGCGATACCACATGTGTGACACTTTTTTGCAGCCTAGATGCGCAAAGGTGCCCAAATTCCTTTTAGGAGGGCATTTTTAGACATTTGGATCCCAGACTTCTTCTCACGCTTTAGGGCCCCTAAAAAGCCAGGGCAGTATAAATACCCCACATGTGACCCCATTTTGGAAAGAAGACACCCCAAGGTATTCAATGAGGGGCATGCCGAGTTCATAGAAAAAAAACAAATTTTGGGCACAAGTTAGCGGAAATTGATTATTTTTTGTTTTTTCTCACAAAATATCCCTTTCCGCTAACTTGAGACCAAAATTTCAATCTTTCATGGACTCAATATGACCCTCAGCGAATACCTTGGGGTGTCTTCTTTCCAAAATGGTGTTATTTGTGGGGTGTTTGTACTGCCCTGGCATTTGAGGGTCTCCGCAATCATTACATGTATGGCCAGCATTAGGAGTTTCTGCTATTCTCCATATATTGAGCATACAGGTAATGAGATATTTTTTTCCGCTCAGCCTCTGGGCTGAAAGAAAAAAATGAACGGCACAGATTTCTTAATTCGCATCGATCAATGTGGATGAAAAAATCTCTGCCCAAAGAAAAAAAGGAGGGGAAAGGCGTCTGCCAGGACATAGGAGCTCCGCCCAACATCCATACCCACTTAGCTCTTATGCCCTGGCAAACCTGATTTCTCCATTCACATCAATCGATGTGGATGAATAAATCATTGCCGGGATTTTTTTTATATATACAAAGTGTTTGCCAAAGCATATGAACACCGCCGCCTCCTCAGCTCATATGCCTCGGCAAACATATCTTTTACTGCAGAGGAGAAATCTCGTCTTGCAGCGCCGCATACACCCACTTTTGTGTAATCTGACAGCAGCGCAATGCTTCTGTCAGAATGCACATCAGTGCTGCAGCTAGTCGATCGGTTGGTCCACCTGGAAGGTAAAAAAAAAAAAGAAAAAAACCAGGCCGCAACGCAATAAATTTTATTAACTTTATAATAACTTTAGAACAGAACATATAAAGTTTATTTAACTTTTGAAACTGAACGTTAACTTTTTTGCTTACTGGTGTTTTTTTTTTTTTTTTGTTTTTTTTTACCTTTATAGGACAAACCTCTCCTTCCCCATGGGATAATGTGCAAAGCGCAAATCGCCCAAAGATGTGGCGAAGTGCGTTATGCACTTTGTCCCAGGTTAAAGGAGAGGTTTGCAGCAGCTGTGAGTGAATGGGCCCTAATAGCCCTGTGTGCCTGTCCTGTGAGATGTGATCCCTATGCTAAGTGTACCTGTGTGTGGTACGTCCGGAAACACTCTCCAAAGCATAGGGTAGGGTGGTCAGGGCAGTCAGGACAGAAATAGCGGGTGTCACGCCTTATTCCACTCCTGCTACAGACACGACATCTTTTTCGGGGTGACAGTTGGGTTGAGGTACCGGCAATGACACTGGGAAAATGTCGCTCGTGTAGACAGCTAACTACACTGGTGGATGGGGCCACGGAACCTCCTGGATACAGGAGGCTCTTGATGATCTCTTCCTGAAATTTGAGGAAGGATCCTGTTCTCCCAGCCTTACTGTAGAGAACAAAACTATTATATGCAGCCAATTGAATTAAATATACAGACACCTTCTTATACCAGTGTCTGGTGCGTCGGGAAACTAAATACGGAGACAACATCTGGTCATTGAAGTCCACCCCTCCCATGAGCAAATTATAGTCGTGGACACAGAGGGGCTTTTCAATGACACTGGTTGCTCGCTCAGTTTGGATTGTCGTGTTTGCGTGAATGAGGAGAGCATGTAAACGTCACGCTTGTCTCTCCATTTCACCGCAAGCAGTTCCTGGTTACACAAGGCAGCCCTCTCTCCCCTTGCAAGGCGGGTGGTAACAAGCCGTTGGGGAAAGCCCACGCGACTAGTTCGCGTGGTGCCACAGCAGCCAATCTGTTCTAGGAACAAATGCCTGAAGAGGGCCACACTTGTGTAGAAATTGTCAACATAAAGATGGTACCCCTTGCCAAATAAGGGTGACACCAAGTCCCAGATTGTCTTCCCACTGCTCCCCAGGTAGTCAGGGCAACCGACCAGCTCCAGGGTCTGATCTTTTCCCTCATAGATCCGAAATTTGTGGGTATAGCCTGTGGCCCTTTCACAGAGCTTATACAATTTGACCCCATACCGGGCGCGCTTGCTTGGGATGTATTGTTTGAAGCCAAGGCGCCTGGTAAAATGTATTAGGGACTCGTCTACGCAGATGTTTTGCTCAGGGGTATACAAATCTGCAAATTTCTGGTTGAAGTGGTCTATGAGGGGCCGAATTTTGTGGAGCCGGTCAAAAGTTGGAGTTGGGTGGCCTCTGGGACGGGAGGTGGTGTTATCGCTAAAGTGCAGGAAACGCAGGATGGCCTCAAATCTTGCCCTGGACATAGCAGCAGAGAACATGGGCATGTGATGAATTGGGTTCGTGGACCAATATGACCGCAATTCATGCTTTTTGGTTAGCCCATGTTGAGGAGAAGGCCAAGAAAAAATTATTTTAATCGGAAACTTGGACTGGTTTCCACTGGAAAGTCTGGGCATAAAAGCTTCCCGGGTTGGCGGATATAAATTGAGTGGCATACCGGTTTATTTCTGCCACAACTAAGTCCAAGAGCTCCGCAGTCAAGAACAGCTCAAAAAATCCCAGGGCCGAACCGATCTGAGCTGTCTCAACCCGAACTCCAGACTGGGCACCTCAGGGATTCTAGAGGGTCTACGGGCCTGTCTGTGCGGTGGCTGCGACGGGGTAACTACTGCACGTGCCACCGTACCAGCTTCAACTGCCCTTCTGGTGCTCGCCACTTCACCATGTTGTACGACAGTGCTGGCACTAGGTCCAGGGAGGGCTGCGCTGCTGGTGTATGCCTCACCACGTAATCCGACAGCGCCAGCCCCACTCTGCTGCCCTTGAAGCGGATCCTGCGCAACCTGTGGTCTAGCGACACGGGGCCGGGTAGGCCTGGTTGTATCAGGGACCTCAACCTCCTCGTCCGAACTTTGGGTCAGACTGCCACTGCTTTCTACAGGTTCATATTCTGACCCGCTAGATTCATCAGATGAGGGTTCCCATGCCTCATCCGACTGGGTCAGAAGCCTGTAGGCCTCTTCAGAAGAATACCCCCGTTTGACATTTGGGCTACTAAATTTAGGGGTATTCCCTGAGACTACCCAAGAAAAAAAGCAAGCCTGTCTTACAAATGGGAGGCTAGCGAAGTACCGGAGGCCGCTGCGGTTGATAAAAAATATCAAAACTGATTTTTTTATCGCCGCAGCGCTTGTAAAGTGATTGTGCAGTGATCAAAAAAGAATAAATATTTTTGTCACTGTGGCGGGGCGGGCGTGGGTGAACACGCATGTGTGGGCGACCGATCAGGCCTGATCGGGCAAACACTGCATTTTGGGTGGAGGGCGAACTAATGTGACACTAACACTATTATAGATCTGACTGTGATCAGTTTTGATCACTTACAGATACTATAAAAGTACAAAAGCTGATTAGCAATACGCTAATCAGCGAATAAGTGACTGTGGTGCAGTGGGCTGGGCGCTAAACGATCGCTAAACTACCAAACCAAGGGGCCTAAACTATCCCTAAAACCTAAGAGTCAATACCAGTGAAAGAAAAAAGTGACAGTTTAAACTGATCACTTTTTTCCTTTCACTAGGTGATTGACAGGGGCGATCAAGGGGTGATCAAGGGGTTAATTGGGGTGCTGGGGGGTGATCTGGGGCTAAGTGAAGTGTTTGGTGCTACTCACTGTGATGCCTGCTCCTCTGCTGAGACCAACCGACGAAAAGGACCAGCAGAGGAGCAGGGAAGCCATTTAACACATCATATTTACAAATATAATGTGTTAGATGGCTTCTGATTTGAGATTTTAAAAATCGCCAGCCTGCCAGCAACGATCATTGGCTGGCAGGCTGGTGACGTGACCCCCCTCTAACTTTTGCCGGCCCGCGATGCGCATGCGCGGGCCGGCTAAGCGCGTCATCTCGCGTCTCGCGAGATGTCGCGTATATGCATGACTGTGCCTGGAGCTGCCACCTCCAGACCGCGATGCTGCGTTAGGCGGTCCGGAGGCGGTTAAGTTAGTGGTGCAGGCCTCTATTATAGGATGCAAGGTCCTTTTTAGTATGTGTAGTAGTATGGTGTACCCCAAAGTTAGTGGTGCAGACTCTATACAAATATATAAAGAGTCCTTTTTAGTATGTGTAGTAGGATGATGTTCTCCAATTTTAGCATATTACATTCTATTAACGCTACACTCTGTCGGGCATCAAGTTACACGTTTCGACTTCTTGAATAATAAGTCTATTATAGGACTTTAAAGAAATGGTTGACTGTTGGATCCCCATTATGAAAGTAGCATGGAAAACGTGAAAGACTGAAATTGGGAGGTACTTACAAGAAAATGTAGAAATTAGGCCTTGAGCTTGCTTAGACAGTCTCCCATAAAAAATTAACGCTGTACAAAGTGTGGATATCAGAAATACCGCAACAATTGCGTCTGTGTGATTTTCTCATAAAAACAAGTGCTGCTGTTTCTTCTGTTTTGACAGGAATATGTAACTGAATATAAATCGATTTGTATATATGTACATTTAGTAAATTCATAGAGAAAATGTATGTATATATACATATGTATAACAGTGTCTACAAAAAGTCTTCAGGCCCTTTCACTTTTTCACATTTTATTGTTTCTTCATCATTCTGCACTCAATCCCCCATAATGACAAAGTCTAAACAGAATGTTTGACATATTTGCTAATTTATTGAAAAGGAAAAACTAAAACATTGCATTAACATAATTGTTCAGACCCTTTAATCAGTACTTAGTTTAAGCACATTTGCAGTGATTACAGCCTCCAGTCTTCTTGGGTATGAAACCGCAAGGTTTTACACCTGGATTTGGTGACTTTCTCCCATTCTTTACTGCAGTTATTTCCAAGCTCTGTTAAGTTGGATGGGGACTGTTGGTGTATAGTCATTGGCAGATCGCTCCAGAGATGTTTGATTAGGTTCAAGTCAGGGCTCTGGCTGAGCCACTAAAGGACATTCACAGAGTTGTCCCTAAGCTACACCTGTGTTCTCGTAACTGTGTTCTTAGGGTCAATGTTTTTTGGAATGTGAACCTTTGGCCCAGAACACTCTAGATCAGGTTTTCATTTTATCTTGTGTTAGGGTTGAGGAAAAGCTGAGTATAGCAAAGTGCAGTCTACCTGTCTCAGCCACTGTAAAACACCCCCACAGCATGATGCTGCTACCACTATGCTTCACTGTAGGGATTTCCTCAAGACATGACATTCTGAATTTAGACCAGAAATGTTCAAACTTGGTTTAATCAGGACAGAGAGTCTTATTTCTCACAGTCTGAGTCCTTTAGGTGTTGTTGTTTTTTTTTTGCAAAGTCCATGTGTTTTACTGAAGAGAGGCCTTTTCTGGCCCCTCTGCCATAAAGCCCAGATTGGTGGAGTGCTGAACTGATGGCTGACCTTCACAAAATATCTCACATCTGTGCATAGGAACTTTGGAGCTCAGCCAGAGTGACCATTGGAATCTTCTTCACCTCTCTTACCAAGACCCATTCCCCCAAATACTTAGCTTTGTGAGATGGCCATTTAAAAATGATGGAGGCCACTGTACTCTTAGAGACTTTCAGTCCAGCAGAAATTTGTGTACCTTTCTCCAGATCTGTGCCCCCACACAATATTGTCTCTGAGCTCTACAGGCAGTACTTTCCTTCTCATGGCTTGGTTTTTGCTCTGATATGCATTGTCAACTGTGAGACTTTATATAGACAGGAGTGTATATTTCCAAATCCTGTCCCGTCAACTGAATTTATCCTCAGTGGGCTCCAATTAAGAAGCAGAAACATCTCAAAGATGATCAAGAAAAATGGAAGGCCCCAAAGCTACATTTCAAGTGTCATAGCAAAGGATCTGAATAGTTATGTCTATGAGAAATTTTAGATTTTTTCTTTGTAAGTGCATTGCATACTACATCAATACATATACATGTATATACTATAAATGCATAAACAGATTGTGTGTGTGTGTGTGTGTGTGTGTGCATATATACAGTCAGGTCTATAAATATTGGGACATCAACACAATTCTAACATTTTTGCCTCTATACACCACTACAATGGATTTGAAGTGAAACGAACAAGATGTGCTTTAACTGCAGACTGTCAGCTTTAATTTGAGGGTATTTACATCCAAATCAGGTGAACGGTGTAGAAATTACAACAGTTTGCATATGTGCATCCCACTTGTTAAGGGACCAAAAGTAATGGGACAGAATAATAATCATAAATGAGACTTTCACTTTTTAATACTTGGTTGCAAATCCTTTGCAGTCAATTACTGCCTGAAGTCTGGAATGCATAGACATCACCAGACACTGGGTTTCATCCCTGGTGATGCTCTGACAGGCCTCTACTGCAACTGTCTTCAGTTCCTGCTTGTTCTTGGGGCATTTTCCCTTCAGTTTTGTCTTCAGCAAGTGAAATGCATGCTCAATTGGATTCAGGTCAGGTGATTGACTTGGCCATTGCATAACATTCCACTTCTTTCCCTTAAAAAACTCTTTTGTTGCTTTTTCAGCATGCTTTGGGTCATTGTTCATCTGTACTGTGAAGCGCCGTCCAATGAGTTCTGAAGCATTTGGCTGAATATGAGCAGAATATGAGCAGATAATACTGCCTGCTGCTTTTGTCAGTAGTCACATCATCAATAAATACAAGAGAACCAGTTCCATTGGCAGCCATACATGCCCACATCATGAGACTACTACCACCATGCTTCACTGATGAGTTGCTATGCTTAGGATCATGAGCAGTTCCTTTCCTTCTCTATACTCTTCTCTTCCCATCATTCTGGTACAAGTTAATCTTGGTCTCATCTGTCCATAGGATGTTGTTCCAGAACTGTGAAGGCTTTTTTAGATGTCATTTGGCAAACTCTAATCTGGCCTTCCTGTTTTTGAGGCTCACCAATGGTTTAAATCTTGTGGTGAACCCTCTGTATTCACTCTGGTGAAGTATTTTCTTGATTGTTGACTTTGACACACATACACCTACCTCCTGGAGAGTGTTCTTGATCTGGCCAACTGTTGTAAAGGGTGTTTTCTTCACCAGAGAAA
Organism: Bufo gargarizans; assembly: GCF_014858855.1. Taxonomy (NCBI): domain Eukaryota; kingdom Metazoa; phylum Chordata; class Amphibia; order Anura; family Bufonidae; genus Bufo; species Bufo gargarizans. The sequence goes on along the minus strand of NC_058081.1, from coordinate 208,356,770 downwards.
GAATTCTTCGGTCATCCACCATAGTTGTTTTCTGTGGTCTTCCGCATCTTTTGGTGTTGCTGAGCTCACTGGTGCGTTCCTTCTTTTTAAGAATGTTCCAAACAGTTGTTTTGGCCTCGCCTAATGCTTTTGCTATCTCTCTGATGGGTTTGTTTTGTTTTTTCAGCCTAATGATGGCTTGCTTCACTGATAGTGACAGCTCTTTAGATCTCATCTTGAGAGTTGACAGCAACAGATTCAAAATGCAAATAGCACACTTGAAATTAACTCTTGACCTTTTATTTGCTCACTGGAATTAGGATAATGAGGGAATAACACACACCTGGCCATGGAACAGCTGAAAAGCCAATTGACCCAATACTTTTGGTCCCTTAACAAGTGGGAGGCACATATGCAAACTGTTGTAATTCCTACACTGTTCACCTGATTTGGATGTAAATACCCTCAAATTAAATTTGACAGTCTGCAGTTAAAGCACATCTTGTTTGTTTAATTTCAAATCCATTGTGGTGGTGTATAGAGCCAACAATTTTAGAATTGTGTCGATGTCCCAATATTTATGGACCTGACTGTATATATATATATATACTAGTAGAAGGACCCGGATTTGCACGGGTATATTTAATCTATTGGATTTATGTTTCCGTATGTCGAAAAAAGATATCAACAGTTCACCCATAACAGTGACCACTATAGTACCTTCCCCTTTAACAGTGATCTCCACAGTGCCCACCCCTTTAACAGTGATCTCCACAGTGCCCGTCCCCTTAACATTGACCACCCCTTTTACAGTGACCTCCACAGTGTCTGCCCTTTTAACAATGACCTACACAGTGCCAGCTCCTTTAACAGTGACTTCCACAGTGCCCACCCCTTTTACAGTGACCTCAACAGTGCCTGCCCCTTTAACAATGACCTTCACAGTGGCCGCACCTTTAACAGCGACTTTCACAGTGCCTGCCCCTTTAACAGAGACCTCCACAGTGCCTGCCCCATTTAACAGTGACCGCCCTTTTAACAGTGATCTCCACAGTGCCTGCCCCTTTAATAGTGACCTCCACAGTGCCCTCCCCTTTTACAGTGACTTCCATAAAGAAATGATACAGACCGCTGTATAGTGTTACCTCCAGCAACTCCCCAAAGTACATTTTGCCCGACGGCTTCTTCCAGAGGACCTACTCACATAGCCTTAGGAGCACTGTTTAATAGCCCCATCTCAAAAATCCTCCCTCCCCTTATAGCTGTAATGTGTAATCTGACTATCTCCATACAAAGTAAAGCGCATTCAGAACATCCCTCCTGAGGCACTGCAACATAATATAAAACGCTGCCTCCTCATCAGTGCAGCACGGCTGAATTAGGTAACCACGGAAAAATATATAGGAAAAACAAGAAATCCATAGGTATCATATTAGCTAGAACAGACAGAGGGCATAATTGCCATTATTACCAATCAGATATTCATTTTAACCCCACAATGCCACAAAAACATATAAGTACTACCACCAATATATTGATCTAATTATTACATATGATTAGATCAATATAATCAATCATTTGATGAATAAATATAAAGAAAACTAATAAAATATAAATCAGTGAATGGCGTGCAGAAAATGTGTAAATCATTCAAAAAGTGGAAAAAAGTGCAAAGTGACAAAAATAAAGTGCCAGTGCAAAAGTGATTTTATATAAATCATCCTGACTGACAGGATTAGTGCACTGATGGATATGGTCCACTCTGATTAGTGGACTTGTATATGTGTTCTTTGATGCACATAGATCACTGTATGCTTCTATGTGTGACTTGCCACATGCTGCTATATGGGATCTGCTTTTAACCGTATCTCTGTGATTGTATCATTATACTTTTTATTATATGGAATTCAATAAATATTATATTTATTTACATTTTTGTAGTGTGTTATTTGGGGTGTTTTCTAGTGACCTGCACAGTGCCCGCCCCTTTAACAGTGAACAGTTAACAGCGCCCGTCCGTTTAATAGTGGACCCTGCCCCCCATGCATGTAGCAGTGTATTTGTGCCGTCATACGTCTTATGACTGAATATTTAAGGACCAGCAAACTGCTAAAACCTGTGACCAGTTGTTATGGCAGCCTGAAGTAGGACCTGCTAGCTTCTACTGGCTAATAAGGGATATGTGACCATGTAAATGGCACTTCGGATTTAAGTGAAAGGCTTGCTGGCTTCTACTGGCTATTGCAGTAATTTTTTGGGGGAATATCTCAGGAACGGAGATGAGACCCAGTCTAAAACCTTCCCTGACACCAGATGTACCTGTGTGCCAAATTTGGTAAAGATCGGTCCTGTCATTTGGTCGCGCATAAAGAACGTCCAGAGAGACAGACAGACGTCTAGACATACAGAAACTCATTTTTTTTATATATTTATAAGATATATGTATATATATATATATATATATATATATATATATATATATTTATACTACATTGATTGCATGTTTATACAGAAAATTCATAGAGTAATTGGAAGGTATATATAGGCAACATATTACAATGACAGAAGCCAACTTTGTATCAGGTATACATACATATATCAGTTTTATAGATCAGATTGCCTTTACTTGGGTTTAGTTAATGGTAGCAGCAATCATTGATCATTCTTGGATTAGAGAAAGTGATATAATGTACACAGCAGTTTATCTCAGTCCAGTTGAATGTAATAGTTTTTTTTCCTGTTGGAATAATCTCCTAGGCAATTTCTCTAGATTAGGAGAAGGTATGTATGATAAATTTGAGGATTATCAGAGAGATGATTCCCCAGGAGTAAAGTTTTGTTCATGGAAAATATCCTAGATAACTGATGGTAGAAGCTACAAGAAAGAGATAATATACCCTGCAAGCTCAGTGTAAATAACTATCACTTACAGAGGATAATAATTATATGCCTGTACGCCCAGAGAGGATAGAGCAAGAATCCATTATTTATCCTTCTATATGCATGTTTGAGAATACAATGTCTTCCTAAAGTCTACATTTATGTAAGGAGGCAGTTACTTACCGTATGAACCAGGAGTCATGCCAAGCCATTGAAATTTCATATAAGCTGTAGACAATTGTATGGGAATTGAACAACTGCACAGTAAAACGTTTGGAATTCTTAACTCAACAACAACATGATAGATGTTCAAAATGATCGATGCATAAACATCATCTAAAATTGCATTTAACATAAAAATCTCTTTGCATCATTTTGACAAAACTCTGGTTATGTTTCTTTGTTCTTCTTAGATATGCAGCATGTTTTCACTGTCTATCTGTTGCTTGCATGTCACTTCATATCATGCTTGCCTGTGTTTTACATTCACTCATGCCCTCACTACTATCATCGCACAAATGGTCAGGTCACTGTTTCCTTCTAGATCAGTAGTTGTATTTTATGAGCATTACCCGAGACAATAGGAATGAAATCAGAAAAGTTGCCAGATTTAAGTTATTATGTTTAGCAGCACCGACTATAATAAACAAAAGTTAAAAAGCCAAATACAATGGATTCAGAACCGATCTTCCTTCCTAAATTCACTTTTAGGAATAAACCACTAATAGTAGAATAAACTCTACTCTGTGCAATTTAGTATGTCTACATATAAATAGCAGCACTACTTCTAGGAATAAAAGCAATATGCTGACTTGCTTTCCAACTATAGATACTTATTGCATCTCCATAGGGGTCCCATCTAGGGATGAGTGAATCAGTTTGTTTGAATCCAAAGGCAATCTACATTTTTTTATTTTATTCTGAGTCGATGGAATCAGAATTTCTTTACATTTCTTTAGGTAGTATTTTTTTCAAGCGTGAGAGATAAAGTAAGCGAGAGAGAAAATTATTCTCCAGGCGCTTAAAGCACTTTTGATTTGGGCAGAACCAATTCTTACCTGAAACAAAATTATTGGCCAATTCATACAAATTCTAGTCCCACCTATCCATTCAATCACTTTGGCTAACTCACCAAGCATATCAATGATCGGGCACCATTGTTCCCAATAGGAAGACCTCTGAGGACAGTAACTGGCTGCAGAGGTTGTGTTCCATACACAACCAAACAAGCATCCACAGGTTGTCACCGCCACTTCTGTGAGAAGGTCTGTTAGATGTTCTTCTCTACCTGCATGAAGTTCTTTGTTTTGGTTTCACTTTGTCATCTCTTTTCCTTCTCCCAGCTGTCACCTATTTACACTAATTGTCTCTCTTTATATTCCCTCCCATACTGCCTCACTTTGCGGTTTATACTTCTTCCTGGATTGTGTTCACTGTTGAAGGCTGCTTTTGCTAATTCCTCAGATAAGTCTGTTTTCTTTATTTGTGTTTCCTTGCTGGCTTGATTCTAGGTGACCCTGACTCCATCTGTAGTAAGTGCAGGGAGCCGGTGGTCGTGTCCCTTCACTATTATAGGGTTTTCAGGTGTCACATAGTATGAGGTATGTGGACAAGCAATAGTCTTTGCATGGGCATAACAGTCAGGGAGAGATCTAGGGGTTTTATAGGGCTCACCCATATGCTCCTTAGTTTGGGATCAAGCCAGTCGGATGTTTATTTATAAGTTCCAGCTTTCTGCAACACCATCCGTGACATTATAAACCGCCATAACCGTCTTAAGCATGGATCCGGTTTCAGCCTTGATTGACCGCATGCAGGGTCTTTCTCTGGAGGTAGCAGATCTCCGTAAAACTGTGTCTCAGTTTCAGGTGACCGGTTCTGCTGGCGTTCATGGAGTTTGTTCTGAGCCTAAGATCTCGCTTCCGGATACGTTCTCCGGGGGTAATGAAAATTTTGTTCGCTTTAGAGAGGCTTGCAAGCTCCATTTTCACCTACTTCCCTATTCCTCTGGTGATGAGGAGCAGAGGGTGGGGATCATCATCTCGCTGCTCAGGGATAACGCTCAGCTTTGGGCCTTTTCGCTGCTGGTGGATGAATTTTTTGTAGCCCTGGGGCAGATATATGATGACCTGGATCGCATTGCTCTGGCTGAATCTAAACTGCGTCTTTTATGCCAGGGTAAACAGTCTGCAGAGATATATTGTTCAGAATTTCAGAGATGGGCAGCTGATACTGTTTGGAATGATGCTGCACTCCGAAGTAAATTTTGCCATGGTCTTTCGGAAAGATTGAAAGATGCATTTGCTTTTCATGAAAGACCAGCCTCGTTAGAATCTGCCATGTCTCTAGCTGTTCGTATGGACAGGCATCTTAGAGAGAGAGAAGAGACTACTCCTTCCTGTCATATTCAGTCCAAGGACAGTGGGGCTGTCTCATTCAGTGCGTAGGGGTCTCGGTCGGTCTCAATCCCCTCTGAGGAGGAGGCCATGCAGCTGGGTTTGCTTGCCTCTGATAGCCCCTCTAGGAGATTCATGGAGTTTTCTGAGGGTAATAAAAGGAAAACAAAAAGAAAAAAAAATCTCTAAAAACTTTCCATTTGCTACTATTGGCAAGGTTGACGTGGAAATTGAAGGTTTGCCATTTACTTGTAGTTCCCGTTTTCTCCTACCTGCCAGGGTGGCGCTAGACAGCAAAAACATTGTTTGTGAGATTTTTGTAGATAGTGGAGCAGCTGTCAATCTCATTGATAATCAATTTGCAATAACGCATGGTTTCCAGGTATGAACTTTGGAAAAGGATATACCTGTTTTTGCTATCGATTCTGCTCCACTTTCTCAAAGATCGTTAAAGGGCATAGTTCACAATATCCGTTTGACTGTGGGTGACACTCATGTTGAGGATATGTCATGTTTCGTCTTAAGCAGATTACCTACTCCTCTAGTGTTGGGGCTACCCTGGCTCACTAAACATAACCCCACTATTGATTGGCAAGCAAGGCAAGTAAATGGTTGGAGTGAGTTTATGCAGAGAGAATTGCCTCACGGCGTCTCTTTCAGAGGTTTCTACCAAGACTGTGCCATCTTTTCTCTCTGGATTTTCGGATGTGTTTTCCGAGAGTGGTGTCCAGGAGTTGCCCCCGCACCGGGATTACGACTGCCCTATTAATCTCATCCCAGGAGCCAAACTGCCAAAATCACGTTTATACAATCTCTCCCAACCTGAAAGAGTCGCTATGCATACTTATATCTCTGACAGCCTGAGAAAGGGACACATCTGTTTTTTTTTTTTTGTTAAGAAAAAAGATGGTTCTTTAAGACCTTGTCTGGATTTCAGGGAGCTGAACCGTATCACGATTCGTGACCCATATCCGCTTCCTCTGATCCCGGACCTGTTTAACCAGATTGTTGGGGCTAAGGTTTTTTCTAAGTTGGATTTAAGAGGGACATACAACCTAGTCAGGGTCAGGGAAGGGGACGAATAGAAGACGGCCTTCTATACCCCTGAGGGTCATTTTGAGAATTTGGTTATGCCTTTTGGTTTGATGAATGCTCCGGCCGTCTTCCAACATTTTGTGAACAGCATTTTTCATCATTTAATGAGGAAATTTGTACTGGTGTAGCTGGATGACATTTAGATTTTTTCTCCTGATTTCAAGACTCATCGAGACCACCTAGGTCAGGTCTTGCTGATTCTGCGGGATAATAAATTGCTAAAAATTAAATGCTAAACTGGAAAAATGTGTGTTTGCGGTTCTGGAGATTCAATTTCTTGGTTTTCTTCTCTCTGCTTCTTATTTTCGCATGGGCCCTGAGAAGGTCCGCACTGTGCTTGATTGGGAGCTTCCTGAGAATCAGAAGGTGCTGATGCGGTTTTTGGGTTTTGCCAATTATTACAGAAAGTTCATTTTGAATTATTCCTCTGTTGTTAAGCCACTCACTGATATGACTAAAAAGGGGGTAGATTTTTCTTTGTGGTCGGTAGATGCGCTTAAAGCCTTTTTTTGAATCAAAGAGAGTTTTGCTTACGCTCCCATTTTAGTACAAACTGATGTCTCTCTACCTTTTATTGTTGAGGTGGACGCTTCTGAGGTGGGTGTGGGTGCGGTCTTATCTCAGTATCCCTCTCCTGCCAAATGGTGACCGTGTGCCTTTTTCTCAAGGAAACTCTCCTCTGCAGAGAGAAATTACAATGTGGGAGATAGGGAGTTGTTGGCCATCAAATTAGCTTGGAATGGCGCCATTGGTTAGAGGGAGCCAGACACCCTATTACCGTGTTTACAGACCATAAGAATCTAGTCTACTTGGAATCGGCCAAGCGTCTGAACCCGAGACAGGCCAGGATGGTCTTTGTTCTTTTCTAGGTTTAATTTTGTTGTTACGTTCCGCCCTGGGGTTAAAAATTTGAAGGCGGATGCCCTGTCACGTTGTTTTCTGGGAGGGGGGAACTTTGAAGACTAGGGTCCCATTTTGGCTGAAGGGGTGGTCGTCTCTGCTCTTTATCCTGATTTGGAGGCAGAGGTTAAGGCAGCCCAGGCAGAGGCTCCTGATCTCTGTCCCCCTGGGTGGTTGTTTGTGCCTCTCGCTTTACGACACAATGATTTTAAGGAGCACCACTGATACTGTCCTTGCTGGGCACCTGGGGAACATGACCCTTATCAACCAATAGAAGCTTGCAGACCCTTAGTCTTCACATATACACAGTTTTACACCATAACAACCCAGCCTTTTTCTTCACTGCTGTAAGTCACCTTTAAAGGGGCAGGGTGCTGTGGATGACATTGTTATGTGAGCAAAGTGCTGTGGAACTCACAGTTAAGGTGGGCAGGCTGCTGTGGCGGTCACAGTTAAGGAGACGGTTTGCTATGGAGGTCATTGTTAAGGGACATAATGCTGTAGAGGTCACTGTTAAGGGGGCGGGTTGTTAGGGATGTCACATTTTAAGGGAATGGAGCACTGTGGAGGTCACTGTTAAGGGGGCGGGTTACTGTGGAAATCACTGTTAAGGAGACAAGGTACTGTGGAAGTCACTAATAAAGGGTCGGCTGCTGTCGAGGTCACTGTTTGAGGGGCAGGCACTGTGGTGTTCACTGTAAAGGCAGCAGGGTACTGTGGAAGTCACTGTTAAAGGAGCAGGCACTGTGGAGGTTACCGCTAAGGGGGCAGGGCTCTGTGGAAGTCACTATTAAGGGGTTGGGGTGCTGTGGAGGTCACTGTAAAGGGTTGATTGCTGTGGGGGGGGTCACTGTTAAGGGTAGAAGACCACTGTGGAGGTTTTTGTTAGGGGGACAGGTGTGGTGTTGTGGAGGTCACTGGTAAAGGGGCGGGCTGCTGTGAAGGTTAAAGTTAAGTAGGTGAGATGCTGTGGTGATCACATCTTAAGAAACAGGGCACTGTTGGGGGGCAGTATTAAGGGGTGGGGGCTGAGGAGGTCACTGTTGAGGGAGCGGGGTACTCTGGAAGTCACTGTTATAGGGGCGGGATACTGTAGAGGTAACTGTGATGGAGAACACGGTGGATATCTTTTAACCTCACACACAAACATTAAGTTAAATAGATGAAATATACACATGCAAAGCTGGGTCCTTCTGCTAGTATAAAGGTGACCTACAGCAGTGAAGAAAAATGGCTGGGTTGTTATGGAAACCTAGTGTAAAACTGTGTGTATGTGGAGACTGAAAGACCTGCAAGATTCTATTGGCTGATAATTGGCTGATAAGGGTCATGTGAGCATGTGTATTGCAGTTTGAATATAACTGATAGACATGAGGGCTTCTTTTGACTAATTCAGGTCATGTGTCAAATATCTCAGGAATGGTACATCCTAGAGAGTCGAGACCAAGCCCAAAACCTTCCCGGACACCTGATGTACCTATGTGCCAAATTTAGTGAAGATTTGTCCAGTTGTTTGGTCGCGCATAAAGAAAAGAGAGACAGACGGACAGACAGACAGAAACTAATTTTCATATATACAGACGTGGACAAAATTGTTGGTACCCTTTGGTCAATGAAAGAAAAAGTCACAATGGTCACAGAAATAACTTTAATCTGACAAAAGTAATAATAAATTAAAATTCTATAAATGTTAACCAATGAAAGTCAGACATTGTTTTTCAACCATGCTTCAACAGAATTATGTAAAAAAATAAACTCATGAAACAGGCATGGACAAAAATGATGGTACCCCTAGAAAACACAGAACATAATGTGACCAAAGGGACATGTTAATTCAAGGTGTGTCCACTAATTAGCATCACAGGTGTCTACAACCTTGTAATCAGCCATTGGGCCTATATATATGGCTCCAGGTAATCACTGTGTTGTTTGGTGATATGGTGTGTACCACACTCGACATGGACCAGAGGAAGCAAAGGAAAGAGCTGTCTCAAGAGATCAGAAAGAAAATTATAGACAAGCATGTTAAAGGTAAAGGCTATAAGACCATCTCCAAGCAACTAGATGTTCCTGTGAGTACAGTTGCACATATTATTCATAAGTTTAAGATCCATGGGACTGTAGCCAACCTCCCTGGACGTGGCCGCAGGAGGAAAATTGATGACAAATCTAAGAGACGGATAATCCGAATGGTAACAAAAGAGCCTAGAAAGACTTCTAAAGAGATTCAAGGTGAACTTCATGCTCAAGGAACATCAGTGTCAGATCGCACCATCCGTCGTTGTTTGAGCCAAAGTGGACTACATGGGAGACGACCAAGGAGGACACCATTGTTGAAAACGAATCATAAAAAAGCAAGACTGGAATATGCCAAACTACATGTTGACAAGCCACAAAGCTTCTGGGAGAATGTCCTGTGGACAGATGAGACAAAAATCGAAGTTTTTGCCAAGGCACATCAGCTGTATGTTCACAGACGAAAAAATGAAGCATATCAAGAAAAGAACACTGTCCCTACTGTGAAACATGGAGGAGGCTCTGTTATGTTCTGGGGCTGCTTTGCTGCGTCTGGCACAGGGTGTCTTGAATCTGTGCAGGGTACAATGAAATCTCAAGACTATCAAGGAATTCTAGAGAGAAATGTACTAGCCAGTGTCAGAAAGCTTGGTCTCAGTCGCAGGTCATGGGTCTTGCAACAGGACAATGACCCAAAACACACCGCTAAAAACACCCAAGAATGGCTAAGAGGAAAAAATTGGACTATTCTAAAGTGGCCTTCTATGAGCCCTGACCTCAATCCTATTGAGCATCTTTGGAAGGAGCTGAAACATGCAGTCTGGAAAAGGCACCCTTCAAACCGGACACAACTGGAGCAGTTTGCTCATGAGGAGTGGGCCAAAATACCTGCTGAGAGGTGCAGATGTCTCATTGACAGTTACAGGAAGCGTTTGATTGCAGTGATTGCCTCAAAAGGTTGCGCAACAAAATATTAAGTTAGGGGTACCATCATTTTTGTCCATGCCTGTTTCATGAGTTTATTTTTTTACATAATTCTGTTGAAGCATGGTTGAAAAACAATGTCTGACTTTCATTGGTTAACATTTATAGAATTTTAATTTATTATTACTTTTGTCAGATTAAAGTTATTTCTGTGACCATTGTGACTTTTTCTTTCATTGACCAAAGGGTACCAACAATTTTGTCCACGTCTGTATAAGAGATAAGAGATAAGTGATATATATGATGGCCCATTATTTCATTTTGAGAGCTCTGAAATTAGTGTGGAGGCCTTATGTGTATAATATTACATTTTGGTAGTATATGTACAGTATAACTCAACTTAGCTGAAGACCACGCAGTTCTGCGGAGATCATGTGTATGTAACAGCATCCCTTTGTTGGATATGCATTGCAATTTTAAAATGGTTTTCAAGTTGTACGATTGAATGCTGAAGTTCTTCACCGAAGTCTCGTAAAACTACGGTTTTAAAGAATTTCACCTCACAGGAGCCCATACATTTAAATGCTGTACAAACACCCGACTGTGATATTATTCTGAAACAATTGTTTTCTTTATATCTTTTTTTTTTCATTTGTCTTTTTATTAATTTTCAAGAAAGGAATGAAGCATGTTACAATGGTGCAGTATGAACATGCAATTGCGGTATACTTGAACCAACAAGTTTTGGAATGATAATGTTAAATCTAATCATGCTTCTTACTCCATCATTAGTAATCCACACCCCATGCTGTTTTAAAAAGGTTTTCTGAGATTTCGATACTGAAGACCTATCTTCAGGATAGGTCATCAGTATCTGATCGGTGGAGGTCTGACACCCGGGACAGCTGTTTGAGAAGGCACCAGTGCTCCTCCTATGAATGCCGTGGCCGTCTCGCAGCTTACCAAGCATAGTGCCATACATTGTATAGCATCTGTGCTTCATAGCCAGTTCAACCCCATTGAAGTGAATGAGGCTGAGAGCGATACCAAGCACAGCTACTAAACAACATATGGTGCTGTGCTTGGTAAGCTGTGAGAAGTAGACCTTCTGTAGCCTGCATACAGGAAATACAGATTGATCTAGCCAGGATCATGATCCCCACACAATTTTAACTCTTTTGAACAGTGGGCTACCAGCACACCGCAGATGGCAGCTTGGGATAAAAATACAAAAAGTAACAATGTATAAAAACGTAAAAACATTAGAGATAAGCCAATCAAACCTAAACTAATTGAATTGTTTATACATTTCTCAAAATGTTTGCGATTATTTTCCAACTTATCACTCAAAATGGCAGCCACCATTTTACAGATCACAACACAGAAGACATGTGCCACCAAAAAGGGTACCGGTAATTTCTGGACCATTTTACTCTTTTTTTTTAAATCCAACAGTGCAATGTGTTTTAAATCAGGCAGTTACTATCTACTACTATTCATTTCTTGGTGTTAAAAAGCTTGATGGCGGGGGGGGGGGGGGGGGGGGGGGGCATTGGATACCGTCCTAGGAGACTTAAGAGTAACATACCCAACTTTTCACGGCAGTTGGTACAATTTTGATTTGAGTCATAAATAGGGTTGAGCGAACCTGAACTGTAAAGTTCGGGTTCGTACCGAACTTTAGGATTTTTCAACCCCAAACCTGAACACGAATCACTAATGGCATGGCTGTGATTGGCCAGTGCAGCATGTGACCCAGCTTTTATATAAGCTGGAGTCACATAGCGCTGCACGTCACTCTGTTCTGATTAGTGTAGGGATAAGATGCTGCGGCTGTGAGTGAGAGAATAGGAAAGAATCTTTAATCAGTATTGCTTGTTAACTCAGCGATCTACATAGATTTTGTTTTGTGGATGCAGTGCACAACCTTTTTACCCTGCCCACAGTCCAGTTACACAAAAAAATAACTTTTATCCGTCTGTTAGGTGGGTGTTGGCGGCCATTTTATGCAAGTTCAGTGCACGAGCACAGCATATGTGCATTTGTGACAGTCAAATAGAAGCTTGAAATACTGCAATTATATTCTGGGTTTTTAAAAAAAATCACCCATTTTTTGCAAAAACCCTACATATGGGGCCTATGCTGCATTTGTCAGTGTGAAATACAAGCTTGAATTACTGCAATAATTTTTTGGGTTAAAAAAACACCCATTTTGGGCAAAACACTAAATTTGCGGCGTTTGCTGCATCTGTCAGTCTGAAATACAAGCTTGAAATACTGCAATAATTTTCTGGCTTTAAAAAAAACACCCATTTTGGGCAAAATATTAAATTTGCAGCGTTTGCTGCATCTGTTAGTGTTAAATACAAGCTTGAAATACTGCAATAATTATATGGGTTTAAAAAAAACACCCATTTTTAGCAACACCCTACATCTGGGGCCTATGCTACATTTGTCAGTGGCTTTTTCAGCATTTGTCAGTGTGAAATACAAGCTTGAAATACTTCAATAATATTCTGGGTTTAAGAAAACACCCATTCTTGGCAATCTTCTACATCAGGGGTCTTTTCAGCATTTGTCAGTGTGAAATACGAGCTTAAAGAGAACCTCTCATTGGGATTTTGTGTATAGAGCTGAGGACATTGGTTGCTAGATGGGCGCTAGCATATCCGCAATGCCCAGTCCCCATAGCTCTGTGCGCTTTTATTGTGTAAAAAAAACCTGATTTAATGCATATGCAAATTAACCTGAGATGAATAAGGGACAGGACTCATCTCATGTTAATTTGCATATGTATCTAATCATTTTTTTTTACACACTAAAAGCACACAGAGCTATGGGGATTGGGGATTGAGGATGTGCTAGCGGCCATCTAGCAACCCATGTCCTCAGCTCTATACACAAAATCCAGGTTCCCTTTAAAATACTGCAATAATATTCTTGGTTTAAAAAATGCCCATTTCGGGCAAAACACTAAATTTGAGGAGTTTGCGGCATTTGTCAGTGTTAAATACAAGCTTGAAATTCTGCAATAATATTCTGGGTTTAAAAAAACAACCATTCTTGGCAAAACCCTACATCCGGGGCCATTTCAGCATTTGTCAGTGTGAAATGCATGTTTGAAATACTGCAATAATATTCTGGGTTTAAGAAAACACACATTCTTGGCAATATCCTACATCAGGGGCTTTTTCAGCATTTGTCAGTGTGAAATACAAACTTGAAATACTGCAATAATATTCTTGGTTTAAAAAAAACCACCCAATTTGGGCAAAATACAACATTTAAGGTCTTTGCTGCATCTGTCAGTGTGAAAGTGTTAGATGCTGCTGTTATATTCTGTTATTAAAAAAAAACACCCATTTTGGGTAAAATAATAAATTTGCAGGGTTTGCTGCATCTGTCAGTGTGAAATACAAGCTTGAAATACTGTAATAATAATTTGGGTTTAAAAAAACACCCATTTTTGGCAATACCCTACAACTGGGGCCTATGCTGCATTTTTTTGTGTGAAATAAAAGCTTGAAATACTGCAATAATATTCTGGGTTAAAAAAAAACACCTATTCTTGTCAATACCCTACATCAGGGGCCTATTCAGCATTTCTCACTGTGTGAAATACACGCTTGAAATACTATACAATAATTTTTGGGGATTAAAAAAACATACACTACATCGGGGGCCTTTTCAGCATTTGTTAGTGTGAAATACAAGGTTGAAATACTGCAATAATATTCTGGGTTATAAAAACACCTATTTTTGGCAATACCCTACATCTGGGTCCTTTTCAGCATTTGTCGGTGTCAAATACAAGATTTAAATACTGCCATAATATTCTGTTATTAAAAAACACCCATTTGGGCAAAATACAAAATTTGCGGCCTTTGCTGCATTTGTCAATGTGAAATACACAAGTTAGATACTGCTGTTACATTCTGTTATTTAAAAAAACACGAATTTTGGGGCAAAATACTAAATTTGCGGAAAATGAGGAGAGTGTCCAATAAGGGATGTATAAGGGATGTGGCCCCGGTCGTGGTAGTGCTGCTGGTGGAGGTTCCGGCCAGTCATTCACAAGTGGCTCCAAGGGTGGGTTCCTGCACCCACAAATGCCAGGTACACAATTGTCCAGCCAGGGCACAGTTTTGGAGGCTGATGAGGTGGAGGATGAGAAGGAGGGGATGGAGGAGGAGGAACTGTGTTCATAGCAGGGTGGCACCCAAACCAGCTCATAGCCATCACTGGTGTGTGGCTGGGGCGATACAGAACACACAGACGATACACCTCCCACAGAGGACAGCTTGTCGTTGGCTCTGGGTAGCCTGGCACACATGAGAGGTTACATGCTGCAGTGTCACTGTCACGCTCACTGGCGTGGAACCCTGATTCGCCGTTAACCGTGATCAACATGGTAGATCACGGTTAGCGGCGAATCAGGGTTACACGCCGGACAGTGAGTGTGAGAAAGAGATACCACGTCCAAGGGAGGTCAATGGCTCCAATGTGATCGAGCGGAAATGTGGGACAAATTGTTAAAGTTGAAGCATCGAATTAAAGGAGGGGCGCGCATCAATTAAAGACAAATTCTTGAAATTTAATTCCATGTCACCTATGCAGAGCAGGGGTTTTGCATCACCAAAAATGGGTTAATGTCACCCACCAATGGAACAGACTATTTTTGAAAATTATGCAGGCTATAACAGATAGTAGCCCAGCAGCACTTAAATGAGCTAGTTTGGAATCGGCATAGGGAGAAAATGCTTTTCCTATATTACATTTATTGCTTAGGGTTAGAAGAAAAAAAAAAAGGGTTACTGAATGTTTGCAGAGGTTCGACTAAGTTTTTAGCTTTACATGATAAAAATGCAATCATGCATGGAAATAGTGCTGTTGTTTTGCTGACCCTAAATCTTCACCTAACAGTTACAGGTTGCCACTTAAGGAACTAAGGTGAATAAACTAAGTCATCAAAGATTGGTACAGAGATGTGAAGTTTGTTTTCACTAGTGACCAGGAATGTATTGATTTTGCGGTTTACATTCTTCAAAAGTAGCCTCCATGGATGACATCTGACAGTGAATCTCAAGAGAAAACATGGTAATGGATGCCAAGGTCAAGTAATAAGTCAAGGGAAAAAAATGGTTTCAATATAACAGTGGTAAAATGTGTGAAATAATAGAATAATGCATGAACTAAAAACTTTGTTGAATACTTCCTTTTTAATAATACTCATATACTACCAAACCAGAAGTAACCACTCAATTAATTTGTCATTCCTTTGCTTTTTAACAAAATTATTTGTAATTTACAAATAATTTGTACTTTACATTCTTCCAACATCATGTCCGTGGGAATGTATGCCCATTATATTAGAAGAAGGCACAATTGTTACAAAGTGAATGTATCTCTTGGACAGATTTGGCTTGGGGCTACTCCTAAGGGTGTTGGCTAAGTAGCCCTCTGGTCTTCAGCCTCTGAACCCTATACAGGGATTTAGACTTTGCTTACCCACCAGGCTGCTACCTTAGAGTATTCCATGTTTAAATGACTGCTGCACCAACAGATCAGGCAAAATCATAGTCAGGGACAAGCCAAGGTAAGGACAGACAGAGTTTGTGCGATGTGATAAACAGTCTGAAGTCATAATTGAGAACAGTCAGAGGTCAGGTGGTAAAGGGTGAAATCTGAGAAATAGACAGAAGTCAGTACATGGGCAGAACAATATAGACATAGTACACCGTTGCAAGATATTAGTGATCTAAAACCAACCCGGGAAGATACCTTAAGAATCCAAAGGTAGATCCAAAGAAGATTAGCCAGCCCTTTAAGAATCAGAGGTAGCCTGAGCTCCTCCCCTATGGGCAATAAGAGGCATTTCTGGCAAGAAGTTGGCCACATCCTGCATGGTAGAAACAGAGACATACTCGAGTTAGAAGGCCCAATGAGAAGGAGGAGAGGACCTCCAGAACCCAGGAGAGAGGGATCAGGTGAGCAGACTGCCAGCTATGCTCAATGCAGAGAGTAAACCAGTCACTGTCCCCTGCCATAACAGAATAACTAATGTTGGGAGATTTTCTTTTACAAATCATTATTCCAAGCCACATCTACCCCAGATACTGAGTACCGTATTTTTCGCCGTATAAGACGCACCGGCGTATAAGACGCACCTAGGTTTTTGGGGAGGAAAATAAGAAAAAAAATATTTTTAACCAAAAGGTGTGCTGTGTGTTTGGAACTAATGGTGGTCTGTGGATGGCACTATTACTGGGGATCTGTGGATGACGGACACTGTTATGGGGTGATCTGTGGATGACGGACACTGTTATGGGGGGATCTGTGGATGACGGACACTGTTATGGGGGATCTGTGGATGACGGACACTGTTAAGGGGGATCTGTGGATGACGGACACTGTTATTGGGGGAACTGTGGATGACGGACACTTATGGGGGGGATCTGTGGCTTGCACTGTTACAGGGGGATCTGTGGCTGGCACTGTTACAGGGGGGGGATCTGTGGATGGCACTGTTATACATGTGTCATCCACAGACCCTCCCAGCCCATAACTGTGCCATCCACAGATCCCCCGCCGCTCCAGTATACTAATATAATATGTCTTATTCAATTAATAGTTATTAAATATGCCTCTTTATTCCTAATAGTACCTTAAATCCTAAGCGTTTCAGTACAATGCCGGCAGGCATAAAGTAGGCGGCGCAGGCACGTGACATCAGGGAGTTACGCTGCCGCCCGCCCGGCCTGCATACTACTGAAGCGCTAAGGATTTAAGGTACTATTAGGCATAAAGGAGCATATTTAATAACCATTAATTGAATATGACATATATTAGTATAGCGGCGGGGCGGGGCTATAGTACAGTGACTGCACCGCCCCGCCGCTATTGCCGGCCCCAGCTCCTCCTCCCAGTCCCTCCCCGAATCCCCGCTCACTTTACATCGCAGCTTGCGATGTAAAATTGACAGCATTCTCCGTATAAGACGCAGGGGCATTTTCCCCCCATTTTAGGGGGAGAAAAAGTGCGTCTTATACGGCGAAAAATACGGTATTTTTCTGATGTATTTATATATCTAATTAGCGATTGCCTAAATGGTAAAATGTTTATCTTAAAACTTCACATTTATTACTACGAAAATAATGGAGAAAATAATTGAATATAATACTTTTGTTCCCCTATAGATAATGTAAAAACAACAAAACAAGGGTACACGGCAGTACCCACACCCCCAAGAAAATGGTAAACCAGAAGATCAAACATGAGTTGCGTAGGAGGATTAAAGATCGCCTTGTAACATTGAGCACAAAAGGGACACAGCAGAAAAGACATGCCCATGAGCTAGAGATGTATTAAGTTCATGGCATTGAATTGGTTAAATCCTCAATTAGGAGAAGGGACTAAGACCATGTTAGGGTACTTTCACACTTGCGGCAGGACGGATCCGACAGGCTGTTCACCCTGTCGTATCCGTCCTTTCGCTGTTTCGCCGTGCCGCCCGACCGCCGCTCCGTCCCCATTGACTATAATGGGGACGGGGGCGGTGCTCCGGCGCAGTATGGCAGTGCACGGCAAAAGGCCGCCGGACTAAAAGTCCTGCATGTCCGACTTTTTAGTCCGGCGGCCTCTGACTGCGAACTGCCGTACTGCGCCGGAGCGTCGCCCCCTGTCCCCATTATAGTCGATGGGGACGGAGTGGCGGTCCGGCTGCACGCCGAAACAGCGGAAGGACGGATCCGGCAGAATGAACAGCCTGTCGAATCCGTCCTGCCGCAAGTGTGAAAGTACCCTTATTCTGCAATGAGAAACCTGCTGGATCTTTGAACTCAAATCCATAGTTCCAATGGGGCTGAACAAACATCTTAGCTATAGCTGCTTCATTTAACTGTCACTTTTTGTCCCATGTCACATTCTAGTTCCCAAATATTACATTCTTGTCTTACATCTTGCACATAATTACATGAACAATAAATGTAAGTCCAATCATACCACTTGTATTGTTATTAGTGTTAAGTGAATCGAACCATCCAAAGCGGAATTTAATATATATATATATATATATATATATATATATATATATTTATATATTTACAGTACAGACCAAAAGTTTTGGACACACCTTCACATTCAAAGAGTTTTCTTTATTTTCATGACTATGAAAATTGTAGATTCACACTGAAGGCATCAAAACTATGAATAAACACATGTGGAATTATATACATAACAAAAAAGTGTGAAACAACTGAAAATATGTCATATTCTAGGTTCTTCAAAGTAGCCACCTTTTGCTTTGATTACTGCTTTGCACACTCTTGGCATTCTCTTGATGAGCTTCAAGAGGTAGTCACCTGAAATGGTTTTCACTTCACAGGTGGGCCCTGTCAGGTTTAATAAGTGGGATTTCTTGCCTTATAAATGGGGTTGGGACCATCAGTTGCGTTGTGGAGAAGTCAGGTGGATACACAGCTGATGGTCCTACTGAATAGACTGTTAGAATTTGTATTGTAGCAAGAAAAAAGCAGCTAAGTAAAGAAAAACGAGTGTCAATCATTACTTTAAGAAATGAAGGTCAGTCAGTCCGAAAAATTGGGAAAACTTTGAAAGTGTCCCCAAGTGCAGTCACAAAAACCATCAAGCGCTACAAAGAAACTGGCTCACATGCGGACCGCCGCAGGAAAGGAAGACCAAGTGTCACCTCTGCTGCGGAGGACAAGTTCATCCGAGTCACCAGCCTCAGAAATCGCAGGTTAACAGCAGCTCAGATTAGAGACCAGGTCAATGCCACACAGAGTTCTAGCAGCAGACACATTTCTAGAACAACTGTTAAAAGGAAACTGTGTGAATCAGGCCTTCATGGTAGAATATCTGCTAGGAAACCACTGCTAAGGACAGGCAACAAGCAGAAGAGACTTGTTTGTGCTAAAGAACACAAGGAATGGACATTAGACCAGTGGAAATCTGTGCTTTGGTCTGATGAGTCCAAATTTGATATCTTTGGTTCCAACCACCGTGTCTTTGTGCGACGCAGAAAAGGTGAACGGATGGACTCTACATGCCTGGTTCCCACCGTGAAGCATGAAGGAGGAGGTGTGATGGTGTGGGGGTGCTTTGCTGGTGACACTGTTGGGAATTTATTCAAAATTGAAGGCATACTGAACCAGCATGGCTACCACAGCATCTTGCAGTGGCATGCTATTCCATCCGGTTTGCGTTTAGTTGGACCATCATTTATTTTTCAACAGGATAATGACCCCAAACACACATCCAGGCTGTGTAAGGGCTATTTGACAATGAAGGAGAGTGATGGGGTGCTGCGCCAGATGACCTGGCCTCCACAGTCACCGGACCTGAACCCAATCGAGATGGTTTGGGGTGAGCTGGACCGCAGAGTGAAGGCAAAAGGGCCAACAAGTGCTAAGCATCTCTGGGAACTCCTTCAAGACTTTTCAGGTGACTACCTCTTGAAGCTCATCAAGAGAATGCCAAGAGTGTGCAAAGCAGTTATCAAAGAAAAAGGTGGCTATTTTGAAGAACCTAGAATATGACATATTTTCAGTTGTTTCACACTTTTTTGTTATGTATATAATTCCACGTGTTAATTCATTGTTTTGATGCCTTCAGTGTGAATCTACAATTTTCATAGTCATGAAAATAAAGAAAACTCTTTGAATGAGAAGGTGTGTCCAAACTTTTGGTCTGTTCCATATATATATATATATATATATATATATATTTATATATATGAGGTCTTTGTATGTTGTTCTGCTGTATTCCTAAGGACATGAAGAATTTGGAACCATAGACCTAAATCCCAAACTTTAAATTTTCACACAAACAGGGTAATCAGTGTCTTACTGTACTAAGTCAAGGGAAATCTAATTAACTGTCCACTGTATTGAGAGAGACATAAAATGACTATTTGTCCATTTCTTTGGAAAGATGGTGTAAAAATACCTCAAGAGCCAACTAAAGGTAAGGTTTGTTGAGTTTTAAATGCTTATTCACAAAATGCCCAGCATCAGGCTGTATTCTGCATGAAGAACCTGGGTTTCTTGCTGTGAAACTCTTTCAAATTACCCATGAAAAATAACTTGGCAGTCCAGTTTAGAATTATTCAATTTGTCTCTTTCAGTACATTTTCACATATTAAAGTGAAGTACCACATAAGTATCTGTGTGCCAAATATATCCAAATTGTATGCTTTAGTAATCTGCCCAGAAATAATTTGGGGAATTTAAGGCCCTCATTGAAAAATCAAGGTTAATACTCAGAAACAGTATTTTCTGTCACTAGTTTAGTACTAAAGATCCCAAGATACACTAGCTCTCTATATCAAAGGAGAAGGTTCAGTAACTGTTTCTTTTTATTTTTTCGGTGACATTTATTATACCACAGTCTGAAGATAATAATCAGGGAGACCATAAGTAGAATGAAACGTATCTCTCCGTGAGACAATAAAGAAAGGTTCTTGAAGTTAACATTAAAAAAACATATGCATTTAATATAAAGTATGATATATTTACACAGATGCAGCCAGGCTAAACTTGATGGTTAATGTGTTAAGTAAAGAATGGCAAAAAAAAGATAACTAACTTTCAATAGATTTCAATGGCTTTTGTCACGAGATAACACATAGTACAGTGTTACGGTATCTTGGCTATCAGGGTCAATTTTAGCTATATATATATATATATATATATATATATATATATATATATATATACAGTATATATTAAGATTAATTCTGAAGATAATTATAATTTTCCTTAATCAACTTAATGAAAGGATAGCCTTTTACTTGCTACAATCTTTGAGAGAGAGAGAGAGAGAGAGAGAGAGACTCTAGTATGCTACTGGGGATTTATGGGAAAAATATGTTTTGTCTGGTGGGTACTCTCTCTCTCTCTCTCTTTCTCCTGAAAAAACCTGAGTCCCAGGAGACCAGAGAGTGTTATATACCAATTTTTCAGGGCAACTACAGCAAATTTGATTTAGGTAGAATCCATTTGTACTATAGAGATCTACTACTTTTAACATGTCCCTTTTTTTTGCCAATGTGCGGTGGCAGTGGGGGGGTGAGGGGCCAT
Source organism: Bufo gargarizans (assembly GCF_014858855.1). Classification (NCBI taxonomy): domain Eukaryota; kingdom Metazoa; phylum Chordata; class Amphibia; order Anura; family Bufonidae; genus Bufo; species Bufo gargarizans. Next base: position 208,335,481 of record NC_058081.1, on the reverse strand, counting down.
GCTCCATACTATCACTTTATGCTGCAAAGACCTTTGACAGTGTGGTGTGAGAGTTTCTTTGGGCCATTTTAAATAAGTTTGGTTTTGGACCAGTTTTTCTTAATTGGATCAGGATTTTGTACAGACAACCCATGGCAAAGGTTATGGTGAATGGCTTTGCCTCCAACTACTTTACTTTGGTATGGAAAGGGGTATGAGACAGGTGTGTCATCTCTCCCTGTTACTCATTGTCCTTGTAGGTCAATCATTAGCAATTAAGATCCATGAAGATCCAAAGTTGATGGACTTTGGAGTGAGAGGGAGAGAGGACACAATATTGTTGTATTCAGATGATGTCTTGATTTTTCTTAGAGAGACAAACAATACTCTAGGTTACATAATGCATATTATGGAGGCATTTGTCACTTTTACATCGATTAGAGTCAGTTGTAATAAATGTACGTTGTTACCATTGGATGATAGAGCAGAGGCAAAGGATTGTAAATTACAAGCACTAAATTCTCAGGGTAGCTTTAAGTATCTAGGGGTAGTGATATCATGAGATGTAACTACCGGTAGGTTTGCTGATCCCTAACTTACTTTGTTTGCTTAAACAAATTTGAACTAAGATAGGAATATGGAATGAATTACCAATGAATAAAGCAGATAGGATTAGCCTGATAAAATGGTAATCCCCCACAGTTAATGTATATCATATCCTCTAATGTTCACTTAGATAATAAAATATTTAAAAGTATTGAGATTATGTTCAGTAGCTACAGGTGCATCTCAATAAATTAGAATATCATTGACAAGTAAATTATTTAAGTAAATCAGTTCAAAAGAGAAACTCATATATTATATACATTTATTACACACACAGTGATCTATTTCAAGTATTTATTTATTTTAATGTTGATGATTATGGCTTAAAGCTAATGAAAACCCAAAAGTAATTGGATTACTGAAATTAATTAACTTTACAATAGTATTCAAATTTATTGATATGCACCTGTAAAATGGAGGGGGTGGGGTAAAAGGGTCAGGAAAAAGTTGCCTTATTTGTTGCACCCATATGAAAGGGGGGAAGTTTGGAAGTCCCTAATGTCAAAATTTATTATTTAGCACCTGTTATCCAGTTTTTGGTGGATAACAGTCAGGGACCCATGCCAAATATGTTTGCCTTATTGAAGTTGGCCCAGCTAGGCAGGATCGTACCGAACTTTAGGATTTTTAGAACCCGGACCCCAACCCGAACATTTCAGTAAAAGTTCGGGTTCGGTGTTCGATGATTTCTCTGCGCTTTTTGAAAGGCTGCAGAGCAGCCAATCAACAAGCGTTTAACTCTGTGCCCTTAGAAGCCATCACAGTCATGCTTACTAATGGCATGGGTGTGATTGGCCAGTGTAGCATGTGACCCAGCCTATATATAAGCTGGAGTCACATAGCACTGCACGTCACTCTGCTGTGCTTAGTGTAGGGAGAGGATGCTGCTGGTGATTTCAGGGAGAGAATAGGAGAGAATATTTGCTCAAAACATGAATCTAACTCAGTGATCTACATACATTGTGTTGTGTGGGTGCAGGGCACAATTCTTTTATCCTGCCCGGAGCCCAGTGACCGAAATAAAATAGCTTTTATAAGTCAGTCAGGTGGGCAGTGGCGGTGGCCATTTTATGCAAGCTCAGTGCACCAGCACTGCATCTGAGATTTTGGGACATTGAAATCCAAGCTTTAAAAACAGCACAAATAATCTGTTTGTAAAAAAAAATTAAAACATTTTTGGGCAATTTACAACATCTGGTGCATTTGCAGGCTTAGTCAGTGCGAAATTTAAGCTAGAAATACAGCCATCATTTTCTGGGTTTTTAAAAACACACTTTTTTGCCCAAAACCACTATTTTTCAGATCTGTAAGTGTTAAATTCAAGTTTAATATATACAGCCTTCATATTCTGTTACCCAAAAAACACTTTTTTGGCAATATACAACATCTGGATTAGTGAGTGTGCAATTTAAGCTAGAAATACAGCCATCATTTTCTGTGTTTTTAAAAACACACTTTTTTGCCAAAAACACTATTTTCCAGATTTGCAAGTGTTAAATTCAAGTTTAATATATACAGCGTTCATATTCTGTTACCCCTTCCCCCCCCAAAAAAAAATTTGGGGCAATATACAACATCTGGATTAGTCAGTGTGCAATTTAAGCTAGAAATACAGCCATCATTTTCTGGGTTTTTAAAAACACACGCTTTTTTTTGCCAGATTCCACTATTTTTTGGGCCTTGCAGCATCAGCATGTGTGAAATTCCAGGGTTATATACTGCTGTCAAATTCAGTTATTAAACAAACACCGGTTTGGGCAGAAAAAATTTAGTTTGCCGCCTTTGCTGCAGATGTCATTGTGAGATACCACCTTTACATACTGTCTTTCTATTCAGTTATTTAAAATACCGCCATTTTGGGTACAATTCTTTGAGAGCGTCCTAGTGTGGATCAGGGCGGGTGAAATGCACCCTTTAAATACAGGGGTTCTATTCAGGTATTTGAAATACAGGCATTTTGGGCAAACAAAATTCATAGAAGGTCTAGTCTGTTTCAGGGCGTGTGATATACACCCTTTAAATACAGGGATTTGATTATTTTATTAATAAAACACATTTGTTGTGCAAAATACACAATTTTTCAGGCCTTGCAGCATCTTCACGTTTGAAATGCCAGGGTTATATATTGCTGTCATGTTCAGTTATTAAACAAACACCCGTTTGGGCAAAAAAAGGTTATTTGGCAGCCTTTGCTGCAAATGTCATTGTGAGATACACCCTTTATATATTTGGGTTATATTCAGATATTTGAAATACCGCCATTTTGTGCACAAATCTTTAATTGAGGCCTAGTGTGGGTCAGGCCGTGTGAGATACACCTTGTATATACAGGGTTTATATTCTTCAATTAATAAAACACCCTTTTTGGGGCAAAATACACAATTTTTCAGGCCTTGCAGCATCTTGACGTTTGAAATTCCAGGGTTATACAGTGCTGCCATATTCAGTTATTAACCACTTGCCATCTGGGCCATTTGCCCCCTTCCTGACCAGGCCTAATTTTGCAAAACTGACATATCTCACTTTATGTGGTAATAACTTTGGAACGCCTTTACTTATCCAAGTCATTCAGAGATTGTTTTCTCGTGACACATTGTACTTCATGATAGTCATAAATTTGAGTCAATATATGTAACCTTTATTTATGAAAAAATGCCAAATTTACCCAAAATTTTGAAAAATTTGCAATTTTCTAAATTTCAATTTCTCTGCTTTTAAAACAGAAAGTGATACCTCATAAAATATTTATTACTTAACATTCCCCATATGTCTACTTTATGTTGGCATTTTGGAAATGTCATTTTATTTTTTTAGGACGTTAGAAGGCTTAGAAGTTTAGAAGCAATTCTTAAAATTTTTAAGAAAATTGCCAAAACCCACTTTTTAACCACCTCCCGACCGCCTAACGCGCCGATGCGTCCGGGAGGTGGTTGATTTGTTCCTCCTGGACGCATCGGCGCGTCATCTCGCGAGTATTAGTAAATATGATGGGGTTATATGGCTGCTGTGCTCCTCTGCTCCTTCTTTTGGTCGGTTGGTTCCAGCAGAGGAGCAGAGGAGCACACATCACTGTGAGTACCCACTACACCACACTTAGCCCCCAGATCACCCCTATTAACCCTTTGATCACCCCTTCTTGCCCCTGTCAATCACTAGTGAAAGGAAAAAAATGATCAGTGCAAATTGTCACATTTTTTTTTCACTGGTATTGACCGTTAGGTTTCAGTATAGTTTAGGCCCCTTGGTTAGGTAGTTTAGGGATCAGTTAGCGCCCAGCCCACCGCACCGCAGTCCGTTATTCGCTGATTAGCGTATCGCTAATCAGCATTTGTACTTTTATAGTATCTGGAAGTGATCAAAACTGATCACGGTCAGATCTATAATTGTATTAGTGTCACTTTAGTTCTCCCTCCACCCAAAACGCAGTGTTTGCCCGATCAGGCCTGATCGGTCGCCCACACGTGCGTTCGCCCACGCCCGCCCAACCGCAGTGACAAAAAAAAATATTTTTTTTGATCGCTGCACATTCACTTTACACGCACTGCGGCGATAAAAAAAAATCAGTTTTGATATTTTTTATCAACCGCAGCGGCCTCCGGTACTTCGCTAGCCTCCCATTTGTAAGACAGGCTTGCTTTTTTTTTCTTGGGTAGTCTCAGGGAATACCCCTAAATTTAGTTGCCCAAATGTCAAACAGGGGGTATTCTTCTGAAGAGGCCTACAGGATTCTGACCCAGTCGGATGAGGAGTGGGAACCCTCATCTGATGAATCTAGCGGGTCAGAATACGAACCTGTAGAAAGCAGTGGCTCTCTGACCCAAAGTTCGGACGAGGAGGCTGAGGTCCCTGATAGCACCAGGCGTACCCGGCCCCGTGTCGCTAGACCGCAGGTTGCGCAGGATCCGCTTCAAGAGCAGCAGAGTGGGGCTGGTGCTGTCGGATTACATGGTGAGGCATACACCAGCAGCCCAGCCCTTCCTGGACCTAGTACCAGCACTGCCGTAGAACATGGTGAAGTAGCGAGCACCAGAAGGGCAGTTGAAGCTGGTACGGTGGCACGTGCAGTAGTGACCCCGTCGCAGCCACCGCAAAGACGTGCCCGTAGAGCCCCTAGAAACCCAGAGGTGCTGGCAAACCCTGATTGGCAGTCCCCAACTTCAGCCGCACCTGTAGTTCCCCCTTTCACCGCCCAGTCTGGAGTTTGGGTTGAGACAGCTCAGATCGGTTCGGCCCTGGGATTTTTTGAGCTGTTCTTGACTGCGGAGCTCTTAGACTTAGTTGTGGCAGAGACAAACCGGTATGCCACACAATTTATAACCGCTAACCCGGGAAGCTTTTATGCCCAGCCTTTCCGGTGGAAACTAGTCCAAGTTTCCGAAATTAAAACTTTTTGGGGCCTCCTCCTCAACATGGGTCTAACTAAAAAGCATGAATTGCGGTCATATTGGTCCACGAACCCAATTCATCACATGCCCATGTTCTCTGCTGCTATGTCCAGGACACGATTTGAGACCATCCTGCGTTTCCTGCACTTTAGTGATAACAGCACCTCCCGTCCCAGAGGCCACCCTGCTTTTGACCGGCTCCACAAAATTCGGCCCCTCATAGACCATTTCAACCTGAAATTTGCAGATATGTATACCCCAGAGCAAAACATCTGCGTAGACGAGTCCCTTATACATTTTACCGGGCGCCTTGGCTTCAAACAATACATCCCAAGCAAGCGCGCCCGGTATGGGGTCAAATTGTATAAGCTCTGTGAAAGGGCCACAGGCTATACACACAAATTTCGTGTCTATGAGGGAAAAGATCAGACCCTGGAGCCGGTCGGTTGCCCTGACTACCTGGGGAGCAGTGGGAAGATAGTCTGGGACTTGGTGTCACCCTTATTCGGCAAGGGGTACCATCTTTATGTGGACAATTTTTACACAAGTGTGGCCCTCTTTAGGCATTTGTTTCTAGAACGGATTGGCGCCTGTGGTACCGCGCGAACTAGTCGCGCGGGCTTCCCCCAACGGCTCGTTAGCACCCGTCTTGCAAGGGGGCAGAGGGCCGCACTGTGTAACGAAGAACTGCTCGCGGTGAAATGGAGAGACAAGCGTCACGTTTACATGCTCTCCTCCATTCACGCAGACACGACAATACAAATTGAGCAAGCAACCCGTGTCATTGAAAAGCCCCTCTCAGTCCACGACTATAACCTTCACATGGGAGGGGTGGACTTCAATGACCAGATGTTGTCTCCGTATTTAGTTTCCCGCAGAACCAGACGCTTGTATAAGAAGGTGTCTGTATATTTAATTCAATTGGCTCTGTATAATAGTTTTGTTCTCTACAGTAAGGCTGGGAGAACTGGATCCTTCCTCAAATTTCAGGAAGAGATCATCGAGTACCTCCTGTACCCAGGAGGTTCCGTGGCCCCATCCACCAGTGTAGTTAGCCGTCTACACGAGCGCCATTTCCCCAATGTCGTTTCTGGTACCTCAACCCACCCGTCACCCCAAAAAAGATGTCGTGTCTGTAGCAGGAGTGGAATAAGGCGTGACACCCGCTATTTCTGTCCTGACTGTCCTGACCACCCTGCCCTATGCTTAGGGGAGGGTTTCCGGAAGTACCACACACAGGTACACCTAGCATAGGGATCATCTCACCAGGACAGGCACACAGGGCTATTAGGGCCCATTCACTCACTGCTGCTGCAAACGTCTCCTTTCACCTGGGACAAAGTGCATAACGCACTTCGCCACATCTTTGGGCGATTTGCGCTTTGCACATTGACCCATGGGGAAGGAGAGGTTTGTTCTATAAAGGTAAAAAAAAAACAAAAAAACAAAAAAACACCAGTAAGCAAACACGTTAATGTTTAGTTCAAAAAGTTAAAGTTTACATGTTCTGTTCCAAAGTTAATAAAATTATTGCGTTGTGGCCTGGTTTTTTCTTTTTTTTTCTTTTCTTTTTTTACCTTCCAGGTGGACCAACCAATCTACTAGCTGCAGCACTGATGTGCATTCTGACAGAAGCATTGCGCTGCTGTCAGATTACACGCAAGTCGGTGTATGCGGCGTTGCAAGACGAGATTTTCTCCTCTGCAGTAACAGATACGTTTGCCAAGGCATACGAGCTGAGGAGGAGGCGGCGTTCCTATGCTTTGGCAAACACTTTGTATATATATATATAAAAAAAAAAATCCCGGCAATGATTTATTCATCCACATCGATTGATGTGAATGGAGAAATCTGGTTTGCCAGGGCATACGAGCTAAGTGGGTATGGATGTTGGGCGGAGCTCCTATGTCCTGGCAGACGCCTTTCCCCTCCTTTTTTTTTTTTGGCAGAGATTTTTTCATCCACATTGATCGATGCGAATGAAGAAATCTGTGTCGTTCATTTTTTTCTTCCAGCCCAGAGGCTGAACGGAAAAAAAAATCTCATTACCTGTATGCTCAATATAAGGAGAATAGCAGAAACTCCTAATGCTGGCCATACATGTAATGATTGCGGAGACCCTCAAATGCCAGGGCAGTACAAACACCCCACAACTGACCCCATTTTGGAAAGAAGACACCCCAAGGTATTTGCTGAGGGGCATATTGAGTCCATGAAAGATTTAAATTTTTGTCCTAAGTTAGCGGAAAGTGAGACTTTGTGAGAAAAAAGAAAAAAAAAATCAATTTCCGCTAACTTATGCGAGAAAAAATAAAATTCGATGAACTTGCCAGGCCCCTCATTGGATACCTTGGGGTGTCTTCTTTCCAAAGTGGGGTCACATGTGGGGTATTTATACTGCCCTGGCTTTTTAGGGGCCCTGAAGCGTGAGAAGAAGTCTGGGATCCAAATGTCTAAAAATGCCCTCCTAAAAGGAATTTGGGCACCTTTGCGCATCTAGGCTGCAAAAAAGTGTCACACATCTGGTATCGCCGTACTCAGGAGAAGTTGGTGAATGTGATTTGGGGTGTCATTTTACATATACCCATGCTGGGTGAGAAAAATATCTTGGTCAAATGCCAACTTTGTATAAAAAAATGGGAAAAGTTGTCTTTTGCCAAGACATTTCTCTCACCCAGCATGGGTATATGTAAAATGACACCCCAAAACACATTCCCCAACTTCTCATGAGTACGGCGATACCAGATGTGTGACACTTTTTTGATGCCAAGGTGGGCAAAGGGGCACATATTCCAAAGTGCACCTTTCGGATTTCACCGGTCATTTTTTACACATTTTGATTGCAAAGTACTTCTCACACATATGGGCCCCTAAATTGCCAGGGCAGTATAACTACGCCACAAGTGACCCCATTTTGGAAAGAAGACACCCCAAGGTATTCTGTGAGGGGCATGGTGAGTTCCTAGAATTATTTTTTTTTTTGTCGCAAGTTAGTGGAATATGAGACTTTGTAAGAAAAAATAAATAAATAAATCATCATCATTTTCCGCTAACTTGTGACAAAAAATAAAAAGTTCTATGAACTCACTATGCTCATCAGCGAATACCTTAGAGTGTCTACTTTCCAAAATAGGGTCATTTGTGGGGTTTTTCTACTGTTTGGGCAGTGTAGAACCTCAGGAATTATGACAGGTGCTCAGAAAATCAGAGCTGTTTCAAAAAGCGGAAATTCACATTTTTGTACCATAGTTTGTAAATGCTATAACTTTTACCCAAACCATTTTTTTTTTTTGCCCAAACATATTTTTTTTATCAAAGACATGTAGAACAATAAATTTGGTGAAAAATTTATATATGGATGTCGTTTTTTTTGCAAAATTTTACAGCTGAAAGTGAAAAATGTCTTTTTTTGCAAAAAAATCGTTACATTTTGATTAATAACAAAAAAAGTAAAAATGGCAGCAGCAATGAAATACCACCAAATGAAAGCTCTATTAGTGAGAAGAAAAGGAGGTAAAATTCATTTGGGTGGTAAGTTGCATGACCGAGCGATAAACGGTGAAAGGAGTGTAGTGCCGAAGTGTAAAAAGTGCTCTGGTCATGAAGGGGGTTTCAGCTAGCGGGGCTGAAGTGGTTAAGGACCAGTTCAGGTCTGAAGTCACTTTGTGGGGCCTACATAGTGGATACCCCGATAAATGACCCCATTGTAGAAACTACACCCCTCAAGTTACTTAAAGCCGATTTTAAAAACTTTGTTAACCCTTTAGGCGTTCCATAAGAATTAAAGGAAAATGGAGATCAAATTTTTTAATTTCACTTTTTGGGCAGATTTTCCATTTTAATCCAATTTTTTCTGTAACACATCAATGGTTAACAGCCAAACAAAACTCAATATTTATTACCCAGATTCTTCGGTTTACAGAAACACCCCACATGTGGTCATAAACTGCTGTATGGGCACACGGCAGGGCGCAGAAGAAAAGGAACTCCACGTGGTTTTTAGATGCCATGTCCCATTTGAAGCCCCCTGATGCACCCTTACAGTAGAAACTCCCAAGAAGTGATCCCATTTTGGAAACTAGGGGATAAGGTGCCATAACACTTTATGGGGCAAGGTGACCAAAAAATGGGTTGTTTTAGCACAGTTTCTATTTATTTATTTATTTTTACAGCATTCACCTGAGGGGTTCAGTGAAGTGACATTTTTATAGAGCAGATTGTTACTTACGTGGCGATACCTAATATATATACTTTTTCTCATTTATTAAAGTTTTACACAATAATAGCATTTTTGAAAAAAAAAATTATGTTTTAATGTGTCCATGTTCTGAGAGCTATAGTTTTTTTATTTTTTGAGAAATTTTCTTATGTAGGGGCTCATTTTTGGCGGGATGAGGTGACGGTTTTATTGGGACCATTTAATGGGACATACACATTTTTGATCACTTGGTGTTGCAGTTTTTGTGATGTAAGGTGACAAAAATTGCTTGTTTTGACACAGTTTTTTTTTTTTTTTTTACGGTGTTCACCCGAGGGGTTAGGTCATGTGATATTTTTATATAGCTGGTTTTTACGGACGCGGGAATACCTAATATGTATACTTTTTTTATTTGTTTCACTTAAACACAATAATAGCATTTTTAAATCCTTAAAAATGATGTTTTAGTGTCTCCATGTTCTAAGAGCTATAGTTTTTTTATTTTTTGAGAGATTTTCTTATGTAGGTGCTCATTTTTTGCGGGATGAGGTGATGGTTTTATTGATACCATTTTGTGGGACATATGCATTTTTGATCACTTGGTGTTGCACTTTTTGTGATGTAAGGTGACAAAAATTGGTCGCTTTGACACAGTTTTTTTTTTTTTTTTTTTTTTATGGTGTTCACCCGAGGGGTTAGGTCATGTGATATTTTTATAGAGCTGGATTTTACGGACGCGGTAATACTTAATATGTATCCTTTTTTTTTATTTGTTTCACTTTAACACAATAATAGCATTTTTGAAACCAAAAAAATTATGTTTTAGTGTCTCCATGTTCCAAGAGCTATAGTTTTTTTTATTTTTTGAGAGATTTTCTTATGTAGGTGCTCATTTTTTGCGGGATGAGGTGACGGTTTTATTGGTACCATTTTGTGGGACATATGCGTTTTTGATCACTTGGTGTTGCACTTTTTGTGATGTAAGGTGACAAAAATTGGTCGTTTTGACACTGTTTTTTTATTTTTTTTTACGGTGTTCACCCGAGGGGTTAGGTCATGTGATATTTTTATAGAGCTGGTTTTTACGGATGCAGCAATACCAAATATGTCTATTTTATTTTATTTTATTTTTTACATGTGAAACCTTTTTTTTTATTTAATTTTTTCAACGCTTTATTTTTTTTATTTTTTATTTTACACTTTTTGTCCCCCATAAGGTCATACAAGACCTCTGGGGGACATTTACTTCGCTTTTTCTTTTTTTTTTCACTGTTGAAAAATACACCCCCCAGAGAGGCTGTACAACGCAATACAGCGCTGTACAGCCACACTGCAGGGCTGATCGAGGTCTGTGGAAGACCTCACACAGCTCCTGCACTCTCCGGTCCTGGCGGTCAAACGACCGCCGGGCCGGAACAGGAAGCGTATAGCGCTTCCTGCTTTGCATACACAGCGCCTGGTGAGCGCTGTGTATGCAGCGATCTAGAAGGCAGGGAAACCTGGGCACTGTCCCTGACTTCTCTTAGGGTTGCCCTGCTGTCACTGACAGCAGGCAACCCGATCAGCAGCTGCATGATTAGCGTGCAGCTGCAGTTTCTGAACGAACGTTTTAAAACGTCCATTCAGAAATAGAGATCCACCTCCCGGACGTTTATATCCTATGGGCGAACAGGAGGTGGTTAAACAAACACCTGTTTGGGCAAAAAAAGTTTATTTGGCAGCCTTTGCTGCATATGTCATTGTGAGATACAGCCTTTATATAGTGTGGTTCTATTCAGATATTTGAAATACCGTCATTTGGTGCAAAAATCTTTAATTGAGGTCTAGTCTGGTTCAGGGCGTGTGAGAAACACCCTTTAAATACAGGGGTTTGATTCAGGTATTTGAAATACAGCCATTTTGGGCAAACTAATTTAATTGAGGCCTAGTCTGGTTCAGGCTGTGTGAGATACACCCTGTACATACTGTTGTTCTATTCTACTATTAATTAAACACCCATTTAGGGTAAGATCCTAAATTCAAGAAATATGAGGAGAGCGTCAAATAAGGGACGTGGCCCAGGTAGTGGTGCTGCTGGTGGAGCTCTTGTTGCAGGGAGAGGATGTGGTTGATCTGTGCCAGCTACACGCACAAGTGAAAACCCTTCCTCAGGTGCGAGTAGGCGAAATAACCTGCAGCAGTATTTGGTCGGGCCTAATGCTGCTCTCTACGAATGGCGAGGCCTGAACAAGTACAGGTGATAATAGATTAGGTTGCTGACAGTGGATCCAGTTCCTTCACATTGTCTCCCAACCAATCTGAAACATCAGAGTTGGCACCTGCAGCTGATGTCCATCAGTCTTTTTCCTCACTCCCTTGCAAATCTGCCTAGCAGTCTGAGTCTGACTCTGTTAGCAGGGTTTCCCAGGGCTATCCACCTAGCCCTGCCCCAGAAGTAGAAGAGATTGAGTGCACCGGTGCCCAACCACTTATCTTTCAAGATGAGTACATGGGAGGACCATCTCAGCACGTCTCGGATGATGACGAAACACAGGTGCCAACTGATGGGGCTTTCTAAAGTGGGCAGACGACAAGGAAGTCAGGGGTGAAGACTGGGTGGAAGATGATGTGGAAGACGATGAGGTCCTTGACCCCACATGGAATCAAGATCATGGGAGTGACCTATGTAGTTTGGAAGAAGAGGCGGAGGTCGCACAGAGCCACCAGCACAGCAGAAGAGGGAGCAGGGTGCAAAAGCGGAGCTGCCGTCCTCTAGACAGTATGCCTGCTACTGCCCACCGAAGCAAGGGACTGAGCACACCAAAGCCAGCTCCAAGGAGTTCCCTGGCATGGCAGTTCTTCAGACAATGTGCTGACGAGAAGACACGAGTGGTTTGCATGCTGTGTAATCAGAGCCTGAAGCGAGGCATAAATGTTCTCAACCTGAGCACAACCTCCATGACCAGGCATTTAAGTGCTAAGCATGAGCTGCAGTGGAGTAGACACCTCAAAAACCACCTCCTGCTTCCTTTTCTGCTGCAGTCTCGGCCTCTTCATCCACCTCTGGAGTGACAGTGCCACCTGCCACAACGCAAACAGAAGATCTTCTAGCTACACCACCACCTGGGTCACCAAGCATCTCCACAATGTCCCACGCAAGTGATCAGCTCTCCATCTCCCAAACGCTGGAGAGGAAGAGGAGGTACACCCCTACTAACCCACGATCACTAGCCCTGAATGCCAGCATTTCAAAAAGACTGGCATTTGAAATGCTGTCATTCGGTCTGGTGTAAAAGGATAGTTTTAAAGGCCTTATGGCGGTGGCTGTCCCACAGTACGTTGTGCCCAGCCGCCACTACTTTTCCAGGCGAGTCATCCCTTCCCTGCACAACCAAGTTGGGGACAAAATAAGGTGTGCACTGCGCAACGCCATCTGTGGCAAGGTGCACCTCACTACGGATACGTGGACTAGTAAGCACGGTCATGGACGTTATATCTCCATAACAGGACACTGGGTAAATGTAGTGGTGGCTGGGCCTGAGACGGATAGCAGTTTGGCGCATGTCCTTCCACCACTGAGGATTGCAGGGCACTTCAGTTTGCCTCCTGTTGCTTCCTCCTCCTACTCCGCTTCCTTATCCTCTACCGGCTCCTCATCCGGTCAGCGTAACACCTTCACCACCAACTTCAGCACAGCCATTGGTAAACAACATCAGGCAGTTTTAAAACGTATCTGTTTGGGGGACAAACCCCACACCGTGCAGGAGCTTTGGACGGGCCTTGAACAACAGACCGATGAGTGGTTTCTGCCAGTCAGCATCAAGCCCGGCCTGGTGGTGTGCGATAATGGGCGAAATCTCGTAGCAGCTCTGGGACTAGCCGGTTTGACGCACATCCCTTGCTTGGCGCATGTACTGAATTTGGTGGTTCAAAGATTCCTTAAAAATTACCCCGATATGTCAGAGCTGCTGCATAAAGTGGGGCCGTCTGTGCGCAGTTTCGGCATTCTCACCCTGCTGCTGCTCGCCTGTCAGCACTACAGTGTAACTTCGGCCTTCCCGCTCACCGCCTCATATGTGACGTGCCCACAAGGTGGAACTCCACCTTGCACATGCTGGCCAGACTGTGCGAGCAGCAGCAGGCAATAGTGGAGTTTCAGCTGCAGCGTGCACAGGTGAGTCGCTCTGCGGAACAGCACCACTTCACATCAATGACTGGGCCTCCATGTGAGACCTGTGTTCCTTGTTGCACTGTTTTGAGTACTCCATCAACATGGCCAGTGCCGGTAATGCCGTTGACAGCGTTACTATTCCACTTCTATGCCTCCTTGAAAAAAGGCTCCTGACGATGATGGAAGATGATGTGGCACAGGAGAAGGAGGAAGAGGGATCATTTTGTAGGGCTTCTGGCCAGTCATTCACAAGTGGCTCCGAGGGTGTGTTCCTGCACCCACAAACGCCAGGTACACAATTGTCCAGCCAGGGCACAGTTCTATAGGATGACGAGGTGGAGGATGAGGAGGAGGAGATGGAGGAGGAGGAACCATGTTCACAGCAGGGTGGCACCCAGACAAGCTCATGGCCATCAATGGTACGTGGCTGGGGGATACAGAGGACACAAATGATACATCTCCCACAGAGGACAGCTTTTAGTTGCCTCTGGGCAGCCTGGCACACATAAGCGATTACATGCTGCAGTGTCTCCACAATGACTGCCGAGTTGCCCATATTCTAAGTTGTGCTGATTACTGGGTGGCCACGCTGCTGGATCCCTGTTACAAGGATAACGTGCCGTCCTTAATTCCCTCACTGGAGCATGATCATAAGATGCGCGAGTACAAGCGCACGCTGGTAGACGCGCTGCTGGTGGCATTCCCACCTCTCAGCGGGGGCACAATGGAAGCACAAGGAGAAGGCAGAGGAAGAGGTCGCCAACGCATCTGGGGCACTGCCAGCACCTCAGAAGGGAGGGTTAGCATGGCCGAAATGTGGAAAAGCTTTGTCAGCACGCCACAACAACCAGCAACACCAGCTGATATGGAACGTCTTAGCAGGAGGCAGCATTTCACCAACATGGTGGAGCAGTATGTGTGCACACGCCTACATATGCTGAATGACGGGTCTACCCCCTTCAACTTCTGGGTCTCTAAATGACCTGAGCTTGCCATTTATGTCTTGGAGGTGCTGGCCTGCCCTGCAGCCAGTGTATTATCTGAACGTCTGTTTAGCACGGCAGGGGGCATCATCAGAGACAAGCACAGCCATCTGTCCACAGCCAATGTGGACAAGCTCACGTTCATTAAAATGAACCAGGCATGGATCCCTCAGGACTTGTCCGTACCTTGTGCAGAATAGACATGTATACCGGCACTAACCAGCCATTGCTATACTGCAGCACAATTGCTCATTCTTGTATTTGTGATATCTCCCACTCTTTTAGAGTGTACCCTAATTTAAAAAATATAAAATGAAAACCAAAAACCTGTGTTGGCTACCTCATCCTCCTCCACCACCGCTTCCACCTACACCGCTACGTCCACCGCCTCCTCAAACTCCTACTCCATATAGAACTCCCCCTCATAAATCATAATTTTTTTTTATGTACGTATTTTATTTAATTTAATTTCACTACTTTGTCATTTACATTTTCGGGTGAAATTCACCAATGTTTGGGTGCATAGTACCACTGCTATACCTAGTAGACAGTTTAAACAAAAAAAATTGTCAGTTACATTTTCAGTTGAAATTTAACAATTTTTGGGTGTGATGTACCACTGCTATACCTAGTAGACAGGTTTAAAAAATAAATAAATAGTCAGTTACATTTTCCGGTGAAATTCACAAATTTTGGGGTGTAATATTCCCCTCCTCTACCTAGTTGACAGCTTAATAAATTTCAATATTTTTTCTTTAACAATTTCTGTCATAGACCCATGCTATACCAAGTAGACAGGTTAATAAATTTCACAAATTTTTCTGTTACATTCTTGGGTTGACATTATACAATTTTAGACATGAATAAACCCCTGCTCTGCATAGGTGACAGGGAATAACATTTTATAAATTCTTTAGTAATTAATGCGCGCCACATCCTTTCATTCAATGCTTAAACTTTAAAAAGTCGTCACACTTTTATGCTTTACTAATTTCTCCCATATTTCAACTCTATAATTTTAAATTTTAAAAAATGAATCCTCCATGGTAGGCACAAAAAAGAACATCGAAAGTTGATAGAGCAGATATCAAATTGGATCGTGAACATCACGGAGACGTGCGACATGTTGGGGCAGTAAGTTTGCACACGCCTACACGAACTGACTGGCAGGGGTCAGCCCCTGCAACTACTGGGTCTCCAAATTGGGCACATGGCCTGAGCTTGCCCTTTGTGCTTTGGAGATGCTGGCCTGCCCTGCAGCCAGTGTATTGTCTGAACGTGTGTTTAGCACGATTGCAAGGGGTTATCACAGGTTATATTTCACAATGTTTTGGGGTGTACCCTAATTTGAAAAATACAATTTTAAACCAAAAACCAGTGTAGGCTACCTCCTCCTTCACTGCCGCTTCCACCTTCACCGCCACATTCACCACCTCCTCAACCTCCTACTCCATATGGACCTTGTCCTCCTAAATCAAGATTATTATTTTTTATTTTTATGTATTTTATGTTATTTAAAGTCAGTTCCCTATCCACATTTGTTTGCAGAGCACTGCCATGCTCTTAACCACATTTTGATGCCATTTGCAGCCCTCTAGCCCTTTTCATGACATTTTTACAGCCATTTTTACAGCCATGAACTTCAATGGAGTTCGGGTTCGGGGTCAAGTTTGGGTCCTGAACTCAAACTTTTTTCCAAATTTCGGCCGAACCCGTCAAACCCGAACATCCAGGTGTCTGCCCAACTCTAAATGGGGACTATACCTATAGTGAAAATTCTGGTTAGGGCTAGAAAAAAGTTCAGGGAGTACTTAGATTTGGAGGGTTTACTATGTGTCACTCTCTTGTGATATAGTGGTCTAGGTAGTGGATTTCAGAAGTAATATGGCATATTGCACAATTTATTCAAGGGGGTAAACGAAAGTCTATGGCGGTATCACGTCTGATATGGCAGGTGTAACGGATCTCCTGGTACCCGAGACCAGGTACCTCCATTGATAGATGCTCCTAGTGCTTTCCGAGGACTCCAAGCACTCCACTTGACACCGTACGCACTGCAGACCCCTAGAACCACCGAAGCTTGGTTGAGGTCTCACCGTCTCCTACCCACACTGGACCTACGACAAGGCTCCAGGCTCCAGTGGGTGAACCTCTCCTACATCCAGAGAGCAGGAACAGCTCTTACAAGAGCTAGTAGTTATGCCAGGGGAGTATAGCAAATTTTCAGCGTATAGCAATCCCCCAGTGTCGATCAGTTACCCAAACACCAGCCTCAACTTGGTAAAGGGTAAAAACAGGAACTCTTTATTTAAACACACAAGCATTGATTTATACACATCTTCCAACAAGGTTACCACCCACAGGGTTTTGTAAAAACAGCCAATAACCATGTACAATACACTCAGACACTCCCACACAAAATCCTCCCCTCTGCCTATGATACAATTATCTCATACTGGGTTGATGTAATCATCACAGGCAGGAGAACACACAATGTGTTCTCTAATGGAGACAACCGAGACGTAATTCAATTATCTCTCAGGACAAAGGGACATCCCCAATACACACAGAGAGACAATGGAACAGACCTCACTACTCAACGTATACAATGTCCCACCCTTTACAATACACATAGACATTTAACATCCCAAAATGGCACAAATTAGACTAGGGGTTCAAGTTAGTACCAATCCTTTGTGAACAAAGGAGGCCTGGCTGATGAGAGGGCCCATTATCCTGGGGCAAGAGGCTGGCAACCAGGCCCCTCCAAAACCCAGTGGCAAGGTTGGTTTTGCCATAGCAGGTAACAGAAATGTGGCATAGAGGAGAGGGAAGAGGAGTACCCTTTCACTAGGGAGAGGGAGGAGTAGTGACCCCTAACGCAACTAGCACTGGCACCTGGCTGCCCTGATGTCTCTAGATGGGCTGCTATCCCATACACCGATCAAGCGCCTTGTCCCTGGATTACCCAAAACAAGCCCTTGGTAGTGAATAGGGTGGTGGGAGCACTAGTCCTCACCACTGACAGCTAGGGTAACAACAGGTAAAGGACAAACAACACAAACACCACATACAATCCCCAAAGGGAGAAAACAATGACAGGAGTAAACCGAAGATCCAACAGCTCCAGTTCCAATAGCTCCACAGCAACAGTTGTCCACTAGTGCTGATCGTGCACCATAATGCTCGGGCCGAACACATCGGGATGCTCTACCAAGCACCAGTGTATAACGGAAGTCAATGGGAGGACCCGAGCATTAAACCAGGCACCCCCTGCTCTGAAGAGGGGAGGGTGCCTGGTTCATAGGAAAAGGTCAGAAATTGATGGAAACACAACCAAAATGGTTCTGGAACAGCATGGGGAAGATGTCTGGCTGTATCTTGGACTACCAGGTCACTGCTGGGAACGATATTATCCCAGTAGTACGCCACTTTCAAAGACAGACAATAATATGCACAAAACCGAAGATCGATTTTAGACGAAAAATTGTTAGAAAATATTCTTTTCTGTATATGTACTTGTATATAAAGTGCAAGTGCTGCCAAAAATTGCAAGGAAGAGGCACTCCAATACAACCTGTATATCACATAAAGGAGGGCCTCATTCACATTGTGGTACAATTGTTCATGTAGCGGGACTCCTACATTCATAAATCCTATGCACTAAGTGAAAGGGCTACCAAAAATTACAAGGAACCGACACGCCAATACACCGTTTTTTACACATAAATAAGGGAATTATACACAGCCTTGAAAAATTATGATTGATGGCCTGCTGGTGACCCTCAAAAACATTTGGAGGAAGCGCTTCCTGATCTGACCATCTAAAACATTATGTGTGAGGGCCTACTGCCGCTTTGGTGACTTTAGATAACCTGGGGCCGATCGCACGTCCCAGTGATGGTGACGATCCATTCGGATGTCTGTCCTATCAACTTTCAATGCTATTTTCAGCCCAAACCATGTAGGCCATGGGTAATGGGGGGAATTATGATTCGATTCCAGAGAGGGAGCCTAAGAAACAGTCAAGGCAGCATGCGCGCAAATTACCTATTAGGTATAATTAGGTAAAGTCAGGCAGGTGATCTGACCCTGTAAAAGATTTTAGGTGCAGGCCTGCTGGTAAGCTGACCCTGTAAAAGATTGTAGGTGAAGGCCTGCTGGTGAGCTGACCCTCTAAAAAATTATATGCAAGGGCCTGCTGGTAAGATGACCCTGTAAAAAATTATATGTGAGGGCCTGCTGGTGAGCTGACCCTGTAAAAGATTTTAGGTGCAGGCCTGGGGGTGAGCTGACCCTGTAAAAGATTTTAGGTGCAGGCCTGCTGGTGAGCTGACCCTCTAATAGGTTGTAGGTGAGGGCTTGCAGGTGAGCTGACCCTCTAAAACATTATATGCGAGGGCCTTTAGGTGAGCTGACCCTGTAAAAGATTTTGGGTACAGGCCTGCTGGTGAGCTGACCCTGTAAAATAATTTAGGTACAGGCCTGCTGGTGAGCTGACCCTGTAAAAGATTTTAGGTGTGGGCCTGCTAGTGAGCTTACCCTATAAAAGGTTATAGGTGAGGGCCTGCAGGTGAGCTGACTCTCTAAAACATTATATGCGAGGGCCTTCAGGTGAGCTGACCCTGTAAAAGATTGTAGGTGAAGGCCTACTGGGAGCTGACCCTGTAAAACATTATATGCGAGGGCCTGCTGGTGAGCTGACCCTCTAAAAAATTATATGCGAGGGCCTGATGGTGACCTGAACCTGTAAAACATTATATGGAAGGGCCTGCTGGTGAGCTGACCCTTTAAAAAATTATACGCGAGGGCCTGCTGGTAAGTTGACCCTGTAAAAGAATTTAGGTACGGGCCTGCTGGTGAGCTGACCCTGTAAAAGATTTTAGGTGTGGGCCTGCTAGTGAGCTTACCCTATAAAAGGTTATAGGTGAGGGCCTGCAGATGAGCTGACTCTCTAAAACATTATATGCGAGGGCCTTCAGGTGAGCTGACCCTGTAAAAGATTGTAGGTGAAGGCCTACTGGTGAGCTAACCCTGTAAAACATTATATGCAAAGGCCTGCTGGTGAGCTGACCCTTTAAAAAATTATATGTGAGAGCCTGGTGGTGAGCTGAACCTGTAAAACATTATATGCGAGGGCCTGCTGGTGAGCTGACCCTCTAAAAAAGTATATACAAGGGTCTGCTGGTGAGCTGACCCTTTAAAAAATTATATGTGAGGGCCTGCAGCGCAGCTGACCCTGTAAAACCTTATATGCGAAGGGCATATATGCGAGGGCATTATATGCAACGAATAATCATGTGTTAATATGATGGAAGAGGAGAAAGAGGATGAGAAAAGGAAGATTCAACTATATACCCTTGTTTGTGGTGGAAGGGGTGCATGGGAATACAGTGTATTCAGTACATTATAAACAACACATTTAAAGTACCTTTATGTTCATCAGCTTTCCCTTGGTGGAGTCGAGAAGTCATGGTCAATCCAGGCCTTGTTCATTTTTAATTGACAGGCGGATATGCTTATCTGTTATAATGCCACCAGCAGCACTGAATACCCGCTCAGATAAAACGCTGGCCATCACCTCCAAGGCATAGAGAGCCATTTCGTGCCACGTGTCCAGCCTGGACACCAGTAGTTGTAAGGCACTGAGGGATCATTGAGGATGCTGACACAGTCTGCTATGTACTCCTTCACCATCTTCCAAAATGTTTCCCTCCTTGTGAAAGTAGGCCACGCATCAGGGTGAGGGTCCTGGCAGGGTGTCATGAAACTGTCCCAGGGTTTGGAGAGTGTTACACTGTCTCTGTTGGAACTGTTGTGTGTTCCCCTTTTCTCCCCTCCTTGGTTGGCCAAGGAACTACGTACTATGCCACCAGCATTGTCAGATGGAAAGTTCTGGAGAAATTTTTCAACAAGGATCTTCTGGTATTGCATAGTTTTGCTCGGTTTCTCCACCAGAGGAATGAGAGATGAGAAGTTCTCTTTGTAGCGGGGGTCAAGAAGGGTGAACAACCAGTAATCTAGAAAGGCAGTCTAACATGAAGTCAGCCATGTGTGCCAGAGTTCCAAAAGGTAAGACTTCGCTGTCGTCATCAGGAGGATCACTTTCAATCTCCTCATCCTATTTCTCCTCTTCTGCCCAGCCACGCTGAACAGATGAATTAAAACTTCCATGGGTACTACCCTCTGTAGCGGAGGCAACTGTCTCCTGCTCCTTCTCCTCTTCATCATCCAATTCGCTCTGAGAAGACGAACTGAGGGTGGTCTGGCTATCACCCTATGTAATATCTTCCCCCATTTCCACCTCTTCCACATGCAAAGCGTCATCCTTAATTGTGAGCAGCGAGTGTTTGAGTAGACACAGAAGTGGGATGGTTACACTGATAATACTGTTATTGCCGTTCACCATCTGTGTTGATTCTTTAAAGTTTCTTAAAACCTCACAGAGGTCAGACATCCATGCCCACTCCTCACTTGTGAATAGCGGAAGCTGACTGGAAAGGCGACCACCATGTTGCAGCTGGTATTCCACTACTGCCCTCTGCTGCTCACAAAGCCTGGCCAGTATGTGGAACGTTGAGTTTCAGCACGTGCTCACGTCGCACAACAGCTGTTAAGCTGGAAATTTCAAGTGCTGCTGCAGTGTGGACAGACCGGCTGCAGCTCTCGATGACTTGCGGAAATGTGCACACACGCAGTGCACCTTCACCAGTAGCTCAGAAAAAATTTGGGGTAGGTTTTGAGAAACCGCTGAGCCACAAGGTTGAAAACGTGGGCTAGGCATGTTATGTGTGTGAGCTTGCCAAGCTCCAAAGCCTCCACCAAGTTACGGCCATTATCAGGCACAACCATGCATGGTTCTAGGTTGAGTGTCGAGAGCCACAGCTCAGTCTGGTCTCTTATCTCCTGCCACAGCTCTGCGGCAGTGTGCTGTTTGTCACTAGGGTTGAGCGAACCCGAACTTTAGGATTTTTGGACCCCGTACCCGAACCCGAACATTTCAGTAAAAGTTTGGGTTTGGGTTCGGCGAGTTAATGGCGATTTTTGAAAGGCTACAGAGAGCCAATCAACAAGCGTTTAATTGTGTGACCTTAGAAGCCATCACAGCCATGCCTACTAATGGCATGGCTGTGATTTGCCAGTGCAGCATGTGACCCAGCCTCTATATAAGCTGGAGTCACGTAGCGCGGCACGTCACTCTGCTCTGATTAGTGTAGGAATGGATGCTGCTGCTGTGAGGGAGAGCATAGGACAGAATCTTTAATCAGAAGTGCTTGTTAACTCAGCAATCTACCTAGATTTTGTTTTGTGGGTGCAGTGCATAATCTTTTTACCCTGCCTTGAGCCCAGTGACCCAGTGACTTTTATCCGTCTGTTAGTTAGGTGGGCGGCGGCGGCCATTTTATGCAAGTTCTGTGCAACAGCACAGCATATGTGCATTTGTGACAGTAAAATAGAAGCTTGAACTACTGCAATTATATTCTGGTTTTAAAAAAATCACCCATTTTTGGCAAGACCCTATATCTGTGGCCTTTGCAGCATTAGTCAGTGTGAAATTAAGGCTAGAAATACAGCAATAATTTTCTGGGTTTTAAAAAAACACCCTTTTTGGGCAAATACTCAATTTTACAGCCCTTGTTGCATCTTTCAGTGTAAAATTCAAGCGTGAAATACTTTTAATGGGTTTTAAAAAAAAAAACATTTTTGGTAATACCCTCCATCTGGGGCCTCTGCCACATTAGTCAGTGTGCAATTTAAGCTATAAATACAGCTATATTTTTTCTTTTTGGGCAAAATACTAAATTATACAGCCCTTGCTGCATCTGTCAGTGTGAAATTCAAGCGTTATATACTGCTGTCATATTCTGTTATTAAAAAAAAGCACCCATTTTGGGGCAAAGTACTTAATATTGCAGCCTTTGCTGCATCTGTGATTGTTAAAAACAAGATTGAAATACTTCAATAGTTTTCTGGGTTTTAAAAAACACCAATTTTTGGCAATACCCTCCATCTGGGGCCTCTGCTGCATTAGTCAATTAGTGTGCAATTTAAGCTAGAAATACAGCTATAATTTTCTGAGTTTTAAAAAACACCCTTTTTGGGCAAAATACTCAATTTTACAGCCCTTGCTGCATCTGGACGTGTGAAATTCAAGCGTTATATAGAGCTGTCGCCAACGCAGCTGGGGCACCACCAGCACCTCAGAAGGCAGGGTTAGCATGGCCGAAATATGGAAAAGCTTTGTCAGCACGCCACAACAACCAGCACCACCAGCTGATATGGAATGTTTTAGCAGGAGGCAGCATTTCAGCAACATGGTGGGGCAGTATGTGTGCGCTGCGCCTACACATACTGAATGATTGGTCTGCCCCCTTCAACTTCTGGGTCTCCAAATTGGGCACATGGCTTGAGCTTGCCCTTTATGCCTTGGAGGTGCTGGCCTGCCCTGCAGCCAGTGTATTGTCTGAACGTGTGTTTAGCATGACAGGGGGCGTTATCACAGACAAGTGCAATGAGCAGGACCGTGGTACGGTTACACGGACGCCAATTATGCAGTGGGTCAGGATATGTGTATAATAGTCTATGGTTTTTGTTTGTGATGCCAATTGCAGCGTGTGCAAGGTGTTGCAACACGTACCAGGTGAGGAATGCCAGAGTGGTATAATGTCTCTGTGTAATAGTAGGTATAGTGTCAACGGTGTCTCCTACCTTGGTACGCTGAACTCCTGTTTACAATAAATGAGTGTTGCTAGTAGGAGTAATTGGGGGTTTTGGTAGTAATGAATGAGATCCAAACTTGGAATATAATTCAACTTGTCTTTACTATGGCAGGGATCAATATCTCTTCTGCTTCTATCATATGCCTGGAGAATATAGCAGGAATTTATATCTTCTGCTCTGTCTATCTTCTGCTGTGTTGGGGACTGACTAGCTGAGGAGGAATTTGGCTTCTCCTGGTCTCTGGATTGTACTGACAGTTATGCTCACAGGGACTGGTTCGTCCTGGAGATGGCTGCTTGCTTGTCACCAGTTGAGGCTGAAGGGCTCAGACTGGGAATGAAGATCTTTGGTCACAACCTAGACAAGATCCTGGTTTGGGATCCTTATTTCTGGGAGCTCCTACTTGCACAGCCTTCCCCTTGCAGGGAGAGCTGGAACACTAACTATAACTTCCTTTCCTCCCCATGAGACAGAACATGGGCTAGCTTACACCTCCTCAAAGAGGGGGAGCTAAACTGCTGACACATTGGTGCCACCTGCTGGTGTACATGGAAATTACAGCAAATATATATAACAGGCTTAGAAAATGCACATTACTGAGGATGCGATATCAATTTAAACAAGATGACAGTACAAATACACTTAGCATGTGGTAGCGGGGAAAAAGAGTGTAGTAACATAACTCTGGGATGTTACATTCCCCCTTACTTTAGGTTAAGCCGCCCTCGGATTACGTTTAGGAGGGTGAGATAGAACCAGCTCTGGGGTACCCAATTAAAGTACAAAGTGCTGCATGAATTACACATATAATGACATACAAAGACAAAACATATAACGGCTTTCCCCAGGTTCCTGCCCGCTAGAGTAAGGTGTCCAACACACAGTTTCCTTCTCTTGGTATAACCAGTGAACCTAAATACTGCACAAAGCAAAACATTACTGACTGACTTTGAATTGTTCTGGATCCTTTAAACATCAACGAAAGCATGGGGGTGTCTTTACTCTGTAGTCCCGCCAATGTGTAACGAAATGCCTGCAAATGAAAGAGTGGCTTTATCCTGTATTCCCTTTCCTGCACCAAAGCCTGAGAAATTTGGCTTAAAGCACGATCACTATGGTGACTAAGGGGTAGCTAAATTATGGCTCTAAGGTTTGAGGCGCCTTACCTCACAGGAGGAGGGTAGTATAATCCTGTCGCTCTCCTGGAAATAAGACACCTCAGGATGGGAACAATCCACGGGAAGGAGCAGTCTAGGACTTCTAATGATTCCCGAAGCAGCTGGGTTACCCGTGTAGTTACTGGATCTGCCTGGACTTACCACTTGGTCCTACCCTGGGTACCTATGGGTATACATCACCGGGTGTAGGCCATTAGTATTCAACATCCGCATGAAGACAGTCCGTATAAGGGAAGGAAAGAATAAGAGCTGTCAAATACGGCATATAAGAGTAAGTTGCTACATTTTAGGTTAAGTGCAATGGTAAGTACAAACATCACAAATAAGTGCATAAATTCACATTGCAGCACCTAGGAGAGAATACACACAATCGGCATGTTATCTTTAAACGCTGCATAGCAGGTAAACTGGTACTTAGTGCAATAATATTACATTGTATGGAAATCACAAAGAGCTCAGGTATCGTTTGAGTCTTTTCTTTGGGTGCAAGCTTTTATGTTGCAATAAAACATTTTTATAAAAGTAGTGCAATTTTATTAATGCAAGATGAGGCTCAACAATAACTTGAGTCCTTTTTCCTGGAAGTGCTTGAAGTTGTAGAATCCTCTGGAAACTTTTAAAAGTCAATTGTAATCCACAGGGATAAAAGTTAATTGTAATCCAAAGGGTGGTATAAAATATCATATAAAAGCACAAGGCTATCACGCAACCTGAGAAAGGGGATAAAACGATTAACTTGGACATGAGGGGGTTAAATGCTGATTGGGGGAGTCCTTACAGCTCATGACCATCAGGGTGAGGACTAAATAGGGCAACCTAAAAATAAAAACATTAGAACACAATGCCAACAGGTCATCACCCGTCAGGAATAGTCCACGACGTGGCTCCCCAACAGTTCCTTATTTTTGTTAAAGAGGACACACTTTAGAGGAGGGCATCCATGTCCTCCTCGCTGCTTGAACTACTGAAGCGCATCAGGGGGTGCTCCTGCCTCTGGTAGCTCATTGTAGCAGCAGTTGTTGTACGCCATTGACCTCTAATGGTGGCTGTTGGAGTTGGCTGTGCAGACAGCCTGGAGAATGCAGCCGTGACATGCTGCAAGCCAGAATCCCTAGCCGGAGCAGAGGGGCTCAAAACCTCTGGCTGAAGGGGCTCTGGTAAACATGCAGAAGGTGCCTGAGGCTGCTTCCATGGCAGTACATATGGCTGCACCTTGGGGTTGAATGTTAGCACAGAATTGTTTATCTGGCCCACCCGCAGTGATGGTGGCGTGTCCAGGTCAGGAATGAGTGGGGCAGGTTCTGGCTGGGGCTGCTCCCTAAAACACAGTCTGCCATCTGGGGTCTCCTGTAGGCATCTCACTTTGCCCGCAGAGCCTGGGTCCTCCTGCCAGGTCTCTGAGATGACTGCAGGGGTTAACGGCTTAGCTAGTAAAGAGACACCAGCAGCAAAAGGTCCTTGCACAGAATGCATGGGGGTATATTCTACCTGATCCCCCGCGTACAAGTTATGATGGGCCTGCGGCAGGTAATGACACTTCACTGAGTGGCGGCCCACAAAGATCTCCGACCCGGAGTGACTATCCTGCAGAAACCCAACTCCCCTTTCAATGGAGAACCAGAGCACAGTCCCAGTGCACCTGGTGAGTTTGGGGTCTCCTGGCTGGGGGTCATCTACCACTTGTTTTACCCACTCCTCGATGGCGGATTTGTGTTCCCACGCCGTCTGGGCATAAGCGGTTATCTCCCACAGGACCTCAAGGTTCAGGCATCCCGGTTTAGTAGTGGTATAACTGGGCGGCGGAGTGGAAACACCAGTCGCCTCTACCGCACCAGCGGGTGTCTTTAGCGGAGCAGGCCTAGACCTGGCAGTTTCAGGAGCCGTGGGAAGCGGTGCAGGGCCAGATGCGGACCGGGCCGGGGCCTCAGGGAGCGCGGCAGCTCCTACCTATTGTGGCGGCCGGGCGTCCGGTTCCGGTGCCTCCTGGTGATCGTAGCAGGGTCCCATCTCAGTCCACGGTGCAGGCTGGTCGGACGACTGGGCAGCAACGGCTTCTTCCGACTGGGCAGCAACAGCAACGGCTTCTTCCGCGGGGATAGATTCAGCGTCGGCAACCATCTTGCGTGACGTTTCACCTTCCGTGCTGACAGTAATGGAAGCGGAGGGATCCACAGCCTCTGAGTGTAGTAACATAACTCTGGGATGTTACACAAGCGCAGCTGCCTGTCCACAGCCAATGTGGACAAGCTCACGTTCATTAAAATGAACCAGGCATGGATCCCACAGGACTTGTCCGTACCTTGTGCAGAATAGACATGTATACAGGCCTTAACCAGCCATTGTTTTACTACAGCACAATTGCTCATTGTCGTATTTTGGATATTTCACACTCTTTTGGAGTGTACCCTAATTAAAAATAAAAATTAAAATTAAAACCAAAAACCAGTGTTGGCTACTTCGTTCTTCTCCACCTCCGCTTGCACCTACACCGCTACCTCCACCGCCACCTCAAACTCCTACTCCATTTGGACCTCCACCTCATAAATCAAGTTTCTTTTCTAAAATTTGTAAGTATTTTATTTTATGTAATTTCACCAATTTGTCTGTTACATTTTTGGCTGAAATTCACCACTTTTTGAGTGTGATATACCCCAGCTGTACCTAGTAAACAGGTAAAAACATTTCACTAACTTGTCTGTTACATATTCGGGTGAAATTCACCCATTTTTGAGTGTGATATACCCCTGCTCTACCTAGTATACAGGTAACATTTCACTAATTTGTCTGATAAATATTCTGGTGAAATCCACCACTTTTTGGGTGTTATATACCCCGGCTGTACCTAGTAGACAGGTAAAAACATTTCACTAATTTATCTGTTACATTCTTGGGTGACATTTGACCATTTTTGCCGTAATTAAACCCCTGCTCTGCATAGGTGATAGGGAGATAAATTTAAAAAAATCGTCTGTTACAAGGTGACATTTTACCAATTTTGCTGTATACAAACCCCTGCTCTGCATAGGTGACAGGGAATTAAATTTCAAAAATTCTTCTTTAATTAATGCGCGCCCCCTTCTTTTATTCAATTCTTAAACTTTAACAACTTGTCCCACATTTGCGCTTCAATAATTTGTCCCACTTTACCGCTCGATCATATTTAATTAAAAAAAATTAACCTCCCTTGGATGTGGTCTCTATTTCTCACGCTCCCTCTCCGGTGTGGAAACTTGATTTGCCGATAACAGTCATCAACATGGTAGGCTCAGAAAAGAACATCAAAAGTTGATAGAGAAGATATCCAAATGGATCGTGGACGTCACAATGACATGAGATCAGGCAGAAATTATCTAGAGTCAACAAAGCGGCAGCAAGGCCTCTCCTCTCTAACGTTTCCAAATCCTAAATACCGCAGTGACATTCCCTATAATTTTTTTATTAATCATTCCAATAACAGGGCATCTCAAGAGTCCTGTATTGTTATTTATCGTCACTACCTCCCCAAGTCGGGAGTGGGTAATTGGCGCACGCCCCCTCCTTTCCTTTGATTCTTCCGTTTTAATAACTTTTCCCACATTTCTGCTCGATCACAATTAAATTTCAT
The DNA here is from genome assembly GCF_014858855.1 of Bufo gargarizans. Classification (NCBI taxonomy): domain Eukaryota; kingdom Metazoa; phylum Chordata; class Amphibia; order Anura; family Bufonidae; genus Bufo; species Bufo gargarizans. The sequence continues at coordinate 208,307,677 of NC_058081.1, read as the reverse complement.
CCATTGATCTCCCTTGGATGTGGCCTCTCTTTCTCACACTCCCTCTCCGGTGTGGAACCCTGATTCGCCGCTAACCGTAATCAACATGGTCAGCGTAGAAAAGAACATCAAAAGTTGATAGAGCAGATATCCAATTGGATAGTGAACATCACGGGGAAGTGCCATATGGTGGGGCAGTATGTGTGCACACGCCTACACGAACTGACTGGTGGGTCTGCCCCTTGCAGCTTCTGGGTCTCCAAATTGGGCACATGGCCTGAACTTGCCCTTTACGCCTTGGAGGTGCTGGCCTGCCCTGCAGCCAGTGTATTGTCTGAACGTGTGTTTAGCATGACTGGATGGGTTTATCACAGGTTATATTTCTCAATATTTTGTAGTGTACCCTAATAAAAAATAAAAAAAATTAATTAAAACCAAAAAGCAGTGTAGGCTACCTCCTCCTCCTTCACCACCTCTTCCACCTACACCGCCACATCCACTGCCTCCTCAACCTCCTACTCCATATGGACCTCGTCCTCCTAGATCAAGATTATATATTTTTTAAATGTATTTTATGTTATTTAAAGTTATTTCCCTATCCACATTTGTTTACAGAGCACTTGCCATGCTCTTAACCACATTTTGATGCCATTTGCAGCCCTCTAGCCCTTTCCATAAAATTTTAGAGCCATTTTAGTGCTCAAAACTTTGGGTCCCCATTGACTTCAATGGGGTTCGGGGTCAAGTTCGGGTCCCGAAGTCTAACTTTTTTGTGAAGTTTGGCCTAACCCGTCGAACCCGAACATCCAGGTGTCCGCTCAACTCCATTTGTCACCTAAGCATATCAGCTTCAGCACAGCCTGTTGACACTTCCCCACTGCAGTGCTACACTTCTTCTAGCTACCGACTGATGACTGACTGGTGCTGCACGCGGATAATTTTGGAGGTGGAAGTGGAGCAAGAGGAGGAGGAGAAGTGGGGGTTGGAGCCACTAACGTAGGTGGTGGCGGAAACCCTGATGGAATTGGTGTCACGGAAGGTGTACAGGAAACAAGACAGCACAAAATGAATATACGACTCACTGGATCCAAAACTAAGGAACAAAAAGGGAGACCCCTGCATCAGACCTGGCACTCTCCCTGACTGCTCAGCCTATGCGAAAATCCCAATGGTAGATGATCGCATATCCTCATACCTCGACTGTATAACACCTGAACACCCTATAATAGTGAGGGGACACGACCACCGGCTCCCTACACTAGATACGGAGGGAGTCAGGGTCACCTGGGATCCAGCAAACAGAAAAACACAAATGAATGCACAACACTTATCTTGTAGAAGACCGGGAAGTAGGATCAGCATGTACACACACTCCAGGATGTAATATAAACCGCAAACTGATGCACTATGGGGAGGAATTTAAAGGGATGCAATCAGTACAACTACATGACAGCTGAGAGAGGCTAACGAGATGAGGAACTGAAAGCAAAACAAAGGAAGCTCAAGGAGGAGGTTCTGAAAGGCATCTGTCAGAGCTTCTCAGATGTCTGGTGGTGACAATTGGGGCCCGCAATCCTTGGCGGTAGTAGCACCTGTGCCATCCCAGGGTACGAGTCGCTCCCGGCCTCCACAACATTCACCCAGTGTGCTGTCAGGGAAATTTAGCGTCCCTGGTTGAAAGCATTTGTCCATCTGTCAGTGGTTAAGTGGACCTTCCCAGTAACTGTGTTGGTAAGGGCACGGGTGATGTTACGAGACACATGCTGGTGTAAGGCGGGCACTGCACACCTTGAAAAATAGTGGCGGCTGGTGAGTGCGTAACGCGGGACATCTGCCGACATCAAGCTGCGGAAGGCCTCATTGTCCACAAGCCTAAATGGCAACATTTCCAGGGCCAGTAATTTGGAAAGCTGCGCATTTAGTGGGGTGGCCTGTGGGTGAATGGCTGGGTCTTTTTGCTTGCGTTCAAAGGCCTGGGGTAAGGACATTTGGACTCTGCACGGAAGTGGATGTGGTCGCTGATGGTGCTTGCGAAGGTCCAGATGCAGGGCGGGAGGCATCCATTCCTACGCCTTCGACAGAGGATTGGCCAGCACGTAACATAGAGGAAGAGGAGGCAGTGGTATGACCTGCAGACACACATTGTGGACCCAGGCATTCAAACCACTTATTAGGGTGCTTGGGTGCCATGGGGCGGATCATGCTGATGGTGGTAAGTGTGCTAGTGTTCACACCCCGGCTCAGTTTCGTATGGCACAGGTTGCAAACTACTATTCTTTTGTCATCCGCCAGGGGCATTGCTAGGTCAAAACATTCGGGACCTGGCCCCTGATGTCTTGTCCGAGGCCCCGAATGTACTGCCTGCCTGTTAGATACAACTGTATTGCCGTCTTCAGGACAGCAATACAATTGAATCTAATGCACTGCAAGAGCTGAAGGACCTGTGATGACATCACAAATCATGTGATCAGTTTTAAATGCAGTAGATGAAAATGACCTGGGATTATGTCACCATCATGTGACCAGTGCAGGAGAGGACAGCTCAGGTAAGTGAAGATTACTCAGTGTGAGAGGCAGAGCATTGTTTGGAGTTGTAGTTATTTAACTGGGACTGTATGTTAGGGCTGAAGGGAGGGAAATGATTTACATGGGACAGTGATGTGGAGTGATGTTAATTACATGGGACTGAAATTTGGAAGTGGCTGGGGTAGGGTGATGTTATTTACATGGGACTGTATGTTGAGGGGTAATGTTATTTATATGGGACTGTTTGTTAAAGGCAGCTGTGGGAGGGAGAGATATTATTTACATGGGATTGAATGTTAAGGGGTAATGTTATTTACATGGGACTGCATGTTGGAGGTGGCTGGAAAGGGGGTGATTTTATTTACATGGGACTGTATGTTGAAGGTGTCTGGGGGAGGGAGTGATGCGATTTATATGGGACCGAATATTGAGGAGGTGATGTTATTTACATGGGACTGTATGTTGAAGGCGGCTGGGGAGGGAGGTGATGTTATTTACATGGGACTGTATATTAAAAGCGAAAGGAGAGATGGTGTGATGTTATTTACATGGGACTGTATATTGGAGGGAGCTGGAGAGATGGTGTGATGGTATTTATATGGGACTCTATGGCGGAAGGATATAGTGTTATTTACATGGCACTGTATGGCAGAGGTGCTGAGGAATTATAATTTTTGAGGACACTAAACAGAGGAATATAATTACAGGGGGCAATGCAGGCAGAATTATATATACTTGGGGCGCTTCAGGGCAAGCATTACAACAGTAGGGGACAATATAAATACCGGGGAAACTGTGGGGGCATTTAAAATCCAGAGGAAATTAGGTTTTCTTATTACTAATGGGGGCTCTATAGGAGGGATTTAAAGATCCGCATTATTTCTAGTAAGAGCACTATGGGGCCTTATTATTACTGAATGTCTGTAGAGAGTTTTATTACCACTGGGGGAAAAATAGGGGGGGGCATATTAATACTGGAGGGCTCTTCTACTAATGGCGGCACTCTTGGGGAGCATTATCACGGTAGGGCGCACAGTAGGGGGCAGTATTACTAATGAGAGCATTGAAGAAGTGAATTACTATTGGTGGGACTATGAGGAGCATTATTACTATGAGGAAGATTATCTGTTTGGCACTCATTTTTTTTTCAGGATAGTATTTGGGGGTACAGAAAAGTAAGGAAGCTAAGATGTTCGTCCAAATCAAGCAATGGCGATGAAAAGAGGTCCTCGGAATATCCAAGTGTGGGATCACTTGTTTGACCAGACTGTACATGGTGGGAGGAAGGAGGATCAGGGTGAGGATTGTCTTGACCAGACTCCTGGCTATTGAGACTGGACTTGGTGGAAGACAGGGTGGTGCTTAACCGACTGGAAGCATTATCTGCTGCAATCCAACCGACCACCTGGTCGCACTGGTCTGACTTATAGAGTGGTGTCCTGCGCCGCCCTTCAGGACACGAATCTAAGTATCGTGGGTGATTGTTTTTTTTGTGCTCTGGCAGCAGGCACAATTTGTGTGCCCAGGGCCACGGCATCTGCGTGCACCATCAGCATCACTGCCACTTCCCCGTCCCTTACTGCTCGCCTTCTTCATTTTAAATGTGGTATATGCTTGAAAGCATTTCACACGTACAGTAGCGTAGAATTTGGAAGTGTAAGCGCAAAAAACATTTACAAAGATATTTGTGATTAGGAAACGTTATACAGGACAGGTACCACAGGTACAGATATTTTAGTGATGCGCACACTTTAAACAGGAGATGTGGGGCGCAGATAATTTAACTGTCCTCAGCAGACACCATCTACGGAAAAAGTACACTGGATGTCACTGATATTTTAGGGATGCGCAGACTTTAAACAGGAGATGTGGCACAAATAATGTAACTGTCCGCAGCGGCCTATTACACTGTATTTAGCACTGGATGCGCTAAAAATATATATTGCTGCTATCACACACAATAGTCCTTAAAAGTTCTTTTGTATAAAAATCTTCCTATTACACTCCCTGCACTGTCTGTCCCTTCCTATGCAAAGCTCTCCCTAACACTGATCAATTTAGCGCAGGTTGCACTACAAACATATATTGCTGCTGTCACACACAATAGTCCTTACAATATTCAATTACACTCCCTACACTCTGTCCCTCCCTATGCTCTGCTCTCACTGACTACGAATGAGCCGAACATGCGTCATCGGGTGCTATATAGCACCCGATGTTGCGTTCCGACCAGCCAATCACTGTAATGCCAGTAAACAACATGGCTACTGGCATTACAGTGAGGGCAGTGCATAGCAGCCAAGAAACGTGCGGGGAGGAGACTCGAGCATGGCGCTTGAGCACATGCGGTACTCGGCCAAGTACTGCCATATGCCGAGCATCGAGATGCTCGAGCCGAACAGGTGTTCGGCCGAGCATGCTCGATCATCACTATTGTCCACCTGGAGTCAGAATAGAAGATCTGGAAGGAAGGTCTATATCTGGCAACAAGGGAAGCAGAAAGGGAGAATATATAGTAGCTGGGAGTGGCTGACAGAGAACAGCTGAAAGGAAAACCTACAGATTCCAAAATGGCACAAAAAGGATCTCAAACCTAAGCAAGAAAACCTGGACTGGAATCCATTCCCACCATTAAGTCATAGAGTGATCCCTTGAGAAACTGAGCGTGTAGCCACCCGCTGCAACCTTCTGACCTCAGTCACAACAGGATCAGCGATAGGTTGTGACACCCTTGTGACAGGAGGAGTTATATGGAGAATTAGATCGCAGAGGGGAGATGCTTTTTTAGATATACACAATTACAGGCAATTATTAAGAAAGTCAAAAATAAGTTTTACTTTAAGATTAATTATAACAAGACGTGTCGTCACTCTATGTATATTGGCGCTAGCGAAAGGTCTTGGCGGTCAATGATAATGTGTAAAAATATTTGCAGCACTCAAATTGAAGCTTGCAATTAGGGTATCAGTTTATTATAAAACATCTTGAGAAAAGCACACAGATTATCACACCAGACGTTTCACTCTAACAGGATGTCACCGCCGGTCCTGGGAGAGATCTTAGAAGTTCAGATAGACCGAAGATTCAGAAGTCTATCTGACAGATCTCTCTTGTTTTCATTCTTGCTGATAGGCTTCCACCCCTTCACAGATGCTGCTCATTATCAGTCAGGTGGCTCTTTATATGTTCCGCCTCTCACTTGTTTTCCTTATAGTTCTTCTGTGGAGTGCTCTACTTGTGTGGTGGTTCTCCTGTTACAGTTGCTTCTCAAGCTAAGTCCCTTTCTTGGTGTTTCTGTTCTGACTAGGCCTCAGGGAGACACTAGCTCCTTCAGTTTGGAAGGAGCCTGTTCCCTAAGCTGAGGGTTTGGTGCAGTGTTTCAGCAGTCTCAGGTTCCTGTGCATGTGTATTTCTACCTTTGAGATTTGCACATGTTGTTAGCAGCTTAGAATCAGGGATTGCTAGGAGGTGACCTATTTGTTCCTTTGGTTTGGGGCCTAGTCTGTTGTTGTTTTGTTGTTGTTCCCTTTGGTTGCCTTTCCTTCCCCGTACTACCCGTGACACAGGACCTAACTAAGCAGTATTTATCTGATGTATGGCAGTTATAAGTAGAGAAATGCTGGATCGATGTACAGTACTTTTCAATTAGGCACTATGATTTGGTAAGTTTTGTAGTTGTTTGGAAAGGTAAACGTCGGCCTATATCACTCATATAGAATGTTAAATTAAGTTATATGTAAAGGCACAATATACAATAGCAAGGCTTAGTGGAAGAGGGGTATAGGTATGTTGTTGTTTTTTTGCGCAATGGTAAAGATTGTAGGATAACTGTAAATTCACCCAGAACCCGTCATATAAAGTAACCAAGTTTATGATTCTCCATCAACTGTATTTGACACCTAGATGGCTTCATAAATTAAGCTGTAATACCCTTGAGATTTTTCCTAGATGTGGAATACCTTATGCAGATATTATTCATATGTGGTGTTGGTATCCTAAGATTCAACCATTTTGGTACAATTCAATTAAAATAAGAGGTAATATTTATGAGCTCACAATAGATTGTTCCGTTTTGACAAGTATACTGGGAGATTTGCTATTAGGTTTAGTAGGGACAAAAGAACAAATTATATATAAATGTGATTCCGATTACTTATGGCTAGGAGATGGATGCGCCCGGAAGTACCCACTGTTCAGGAATACACTCCTTTAAATCTGGAGTTTATGGAGTGGCCGGGATATATTTCTTTTTTCTCTCATTTTCTACCTGCATTCATGTAGGGATACATGGGAAGAGGTGGGGGAGAGTGGATTTAAGGTTGGCAAAAATATTTGTATAATATGATGAATATGGTTATGTAAATTGACTAATAAAGATTCTTTAAAAAAGTCAATTTGGACCTTAAAGGGGTTGTCCGGGATTGAGGACTTTGTTCCATTAGTACAAGACAGACATACACATAACATGCATCCATGTCCTACCTTTTCCACATGTTCCACATGAAAAATTCATCAGAAGTGTTGTTTTCTTAGACTCAGTGACATACCGGGTCCCTTGCAGGAGCGCTGAAGCCTCTTCTTCCGGTTGCTCAGGGAGCCCGGTGACGTCACCGGCACTGATGGGTGGGCTTTAGCGCTGCTCTAGCCAGCAAAATAGCTAGGGCAACTCCTAAGCCCGCCCATCAGAGCCGGTGACGTCACCAAACACACTGCCGGGTGGAAGCCTTCTCCCAACAGTGTGTTACTGTAAACAAAAGAGCTTTTGCCCTGTGCGATTTAGAGCAGCGCAAAGGAGAGCAGATCAGTCAATAAACTAATTTCAAGAAAATCTATTTGACAGTTGACAAAGTGGTGTGCGACAATGGTGCCAATCTGCTGAGTGCGCTGAAACAGGGCAAAATGACACACGAGCCGTGCATGGCACACATCATGAACTTAGTCATGCAGCGATTCGTTGCCAAATACCATGGGGTCCAGGATGTCTTGCAGCAGACCAGGAAAATCTCTGGCCACTGAAGAAGATCTTACACGGCCATGGCTCGCCTTGCTGACGTTCAGCGACGACACCACTTGCCCGTCAGATGTCTGATTTGTGACTGCCCGACGTGTTGGAACTCCACCTTGTATATCCTTGATAGGCTGCTCCAGCAGAAACGTGTCATTAACAACTACCTGTATGAACTCTGCGGCAGGACAGGTTCTAGGGAGCTTGTTTAATTTTCACCGTGCCTGTGGCTGCTCATGAGCAACAGATGCAGATTTCTGCGGCCATTTGATAAGATTATCAAACTGGTCAGTCACAGCCAGGGCACCATCAGTGACATCGTACCTTACGCCTTCTTTCTGCAGCGTGCATTACGTCATGTCATTGATCAAGCCATCGAGGAGCAGGAGCTGGAAGATGAGGAAGTCGCAATGATGAATGAATGAATTCCCAGGGGGCTACTCCATCTGAGACAAGTCAGCATGAGTCTGAACAGGAGTCAGAGGAGGATGGTAGCTGGGGGGAGAAGCAGGAGGAGGAGCAAGAAGAACAGGCTTTAACATTTTCGGGGATTCCTGGTGCTGTCCATGGCTGGGGGTAAGGAGACAGAGGATGACGTTCTCCTGGGAGACAGGAAGGAGCCAGGGTGCCCCACCTTTATGCTCCAGTGTTTGAAGAGGGACCCCTGTATAGAAAACATAAAGGTCAATGACCTGTACTGCGTGGCAACGTACTTAGACTCCCTGGTACAAACACAAAATGGCAGACATGTTACCAGCATCACAGAGGGCTGTCAGAATGCAGCATTTCCAAGCCTTGCTGCGAGAGATATTGCATTCTGCTGTTGTGGGCACTGACATAGGAATTTCCACCCATAGCGAAACAGATGCGTGTACCAATCCTACCGTGCCCACAAAAAGAGGGCGGTTTGAAGATCTGTTGGTCATTCTTGCAGCCAACTAATCAACAGCCGTCCTCAGGATCCAGCCTCAAGGAACGCCTAGACCGACTACATCAGGTTAACGGCCGATGTGGATGTTCTGAGAAGCAAGGAACCCCTTGACTACTGGGTGTGCAAGCTTGACCTTGGCCAGAGCTGGCACAATTTGCCATGGAACTCTTGGCTTGACCCTCGTCGAGTGTCCTGTCCGAAAGGACGTTGAGCTCAGCAGGGGGGATCGCGACCGATAAGCACACTCGCCTAGCTTTTTAAAAATGAATGAGGCATGGATCTCGGATGAATTCAAAACCTGTGATGACCACATGTAATTAAATTTCCTCATGCCAGCCCACACATATCCGCCACCACCCAGAACAAAGAATGGTCCTTGTTTTATGTATATACAGCGGCATAAAAGGCCTTTTATGTCAGGTGAATGCCTAATCTTTGAGGCCTGTACTAGCCGAAAGTTACATATTTATCCTGTGACCGCCTAATGTACCTCCATCCACAGAATCCAAAGTTCTTTGCTGTCAGGTGAATGCCTATTGTCTAATTTTTGGGACCTCTACTGGCCAACAGTTACATATTTATCCAGTGATCACTTAATGTACCTCCAGCCACAGAATCCAAAGTTCCTTGTTGTCAGGTGAATGCCTATTGGCTAATTTTAGGGGTCTGTACTGGCTGACATTTAGATTTTTATCCTGTGATCGCTTAATGTACCTCCAGCCACATCATTAAAAGTTCTTTGCTGTCAGGTGAATGCCTATTGCCTAATTTTTGGGGCCTGTACTGGCCGACAGTTACATATTAATCCTGTGACTGCCTAATGTACCTCCAGCCACAGAATCCAAAGTTCTTTGCTGTCAGGTAAATGCCTATTGCCTATTTTTTGGGGCCTGTACTGGCCAAAAGTTATTTTTTTTTATCTCTAGCCAAATAATGACACCCCTGTCTCATTCCTCTGCCTCTCATTATGGTGGCATATGAACCGCATTCACCATAAGGACCTTCTAATGTCACAGGGTCAAGTGGCTGTGCCACCCACCCCATACTGTTCCCCTCACCCTGTACTGTGCCCCCTTATATCCTGCATTGTGCCCTCTTACCACACCCTGTGCAGTGCCCCTAGTCATTCCCTGTACTGTGCCCTCTTATACCCATTTATCCTGTCAAAGTATGGCGGTGTTATTCGGTCACTGTACAGAGGTCTTATCTTGTCAATGTATGGCGGTGGTATCCAATAACTGGATGGCCATAACTGTATCCTTTCCCTACCCACACCATCCTTTTTTAGACCTGGCATTAACGGGAAAAATATGCAGATTGCAGAGCTAAGGACCTTTGTGCCACAGTCTGTGTCTGAAATACGCCTAACATACACGTATTTCTATATAATATATATAATGACCACCTAGTGGTATTATTCGGGGGTAGGGCTAATACCTTTTATATTATATAGATTCTAGTGTATTATACAGTGCTCATCCCTGACCACCAAGACCCGGTAGCGCTCTCTCAGTACATGGCGGCCTCCCCTCTCCGTCACACTGCTCCGCTGTGTACTGGTGCTTATTCTGACACTAGGGCTGGGCTCACATCCTATTTTTGCCATCCATTTAATACATACCAAAAAATGTATGCGTTAACAGATGCCTCAGACCGATGCCATACAGTGGCGTCCGTTCACCATACATTTCCATAGTTGAAAAAAATGTAAGTTAATGTATGCATTTTTTTTATGGACTGACTCTGCAGGATACAAAAACGTGGAGTGCTGCACATTTGTATACATCAAACTGAAAATAAAACATTTCTAAGCTCCAGCAGGGCACATTTTTGAGAGTTTCCCTTTAGGACGCATAAAAATGACCCCTGATAAAAATACATATTTTTTGTGGGAATTTTTGCCAATGATCGCCCTTTGGTATATCACTGTCCATGTTGTGGGACTATTTGTGCACTCATAGTTTGTATTTGGTGGCTGCAAATATGACCTGAAGGTTTTTCAGGTTCGCCTGCTATTAAAGTCAATGGGCGCAATGCGAATGCGTGGTTCACAAACATTTGATCGCGAAAGCGCATTCGCAAATCATCCCGGCCGATGTTTTTCCATTACTACAGCAATGTCCTGTACTGTGACCTTCCAACTAACACTCTTGCATCCCTTCAAACCATCCACTCTGCTGCCCAGTTAATCCGACTCATTTCTCTTCCATTTCCTTCATCTGCCAGTCCCTTTGCTGGCTCCCCATTTCCCAGCCAAGTCAGTTCAAAATATTAACACAAGGCTGTCTACCCAAAAAATATATTTTCCCCAATAGTAACCAATACAAAGCATATGGAATAGTATTAAGATAATGAGTAACCACATTAGAGGTAATCTGTGCAATATAAGTTTTATTTTATTAGTACAAACAATAATAGTTATGGGTAGAGTTGAGCGGATACCTGGATGTTCGGGTTCGGCACATTCGGCCGAACTTGAAAAAAAAAAAAATCGGGTTCATGACCCGAACTTGACCCGAACATGACCCTTAACCCGAACCCCATTGAAGTCAATGGGGACCCGAACTTTTGAGCACTAAAATGGCTGTAAAAATGTCATGGAAAGAGCTAGAGGGCTGCAAAAGGCAGCAAAATGTGCTTAATAGCATGGCAAATGCTCTGCAAACAATTGTGGATAGGGAAATGAATTAAAAAAACATAAGACCTTAAAAAAATAGGAATGATGTAGGAGGAAGAGGTTGAGGAGGCGGTGGATGTGGCCGTGTAGGCTCACGTGGCGGTCTAGGTGGAAGCGGCTGCAAAGGAGGAATAGGTAGCCAACACAGATGTGTGTTTTTTTGAATTTTTTACATAGGGGTATCCCCCAAAATATTGGGACATATAAAAAAAAAAAAAAAGGAATAAGCGCACTTGAGTACAAGGATGGATGGTTGAGGCTGTTAGAACTGTCTATTCTGCACAAGGTACAGACCAGTCTTGTGGGATCCAGGCTTGGTTCATTTTAATGAACATGAGCTTGTCTACGTTGGCTGTGGACAGGCAGCTGCATCTGTCTGTAATGACGCCTCCTGCCGTGCTAAATACACATTCAGAGAGTACACTGGCTGCAGGGCAGTCCAGCACCTCCAAGGCATACAGGGCAAGCTCTGACTATGTGGACAATTTGGAGACCCAGAAGTTGAATGGGGCAGAACCATCAGTCAGTACGTGTAGTCGTGTGCACAGGTACTGTTCCACCATGTTGTTCAATTGCTGCCTCCTGCTAACATGCTCCATATCAGCAGATGGTGACGGTTGTTGCGGCGAGGTGACAAAGCTTTTCCACATGTTGGCCATGCTAACCCTGCCTTCTGAGGTGCTGGCGCTGACACAGCTGCGTTGGTGACCTCTTCCTCCTCCCCTTCCTTCACCTTGTGCTTCCACTTGTCCCCCAGCGTCAGTCGGGAATGCTCTCAGGAGCGCGTCTACCAGTGTGCGCATCTTCGGATCACGCTCCAATGAGGGAATTAAGGATGGCACATTGTCTTTGTAACGGGGATCCAGCAGGGTGGCCACCCAGTAGTCAGCACACGTTAAAATGTGGATACCTCTACAGTTGTTGCGCAGGCACTGCAGCATGTAGTCTCTCATGTGAGCCAGGCTGCCCAGAGGTAAGGACAAGCTGTCCTCTGTGGGTGGCGTATCGTCTGTGTCCTCCGTATCCCCCCAGCCACACACCAGTGATGGGCCCGAGGTGTGTTGGATGCCACCCCGCTGTGAACATGCTTCATCCCCATCCTTCTCATCCTCCTCATCCTCGTCCTCCAGTAGTGGGCCCTGGCTGGCCAAATTTGTACATGGCCTCTGCTGTTGCAAGAATCCTCTTTCTGAGCCACTTCTAAAAGACTGGCCTGAAAGTGTTAGAGATGACCCGTTTTCCTCCTCCTCGTCCTGGACCACATCCTCTTCCATCATCGCTCTAAGTGTTTTCTCAAGGAGACATAGAAGTGGTATTGTAACGCTGATAACAGCGTCATCGCCACTGGCTATGTTGGTGGAGTACTCGAAACAGCGCAACAGGGCACACAGGTCTCGAATGGAGGCCCAGTCATTAGTGGTGAAGTGGTGCTGTTCCACAGTGCGACTCACCAGTGTGTGCTGCAGCTGAAACTCCACTATGGCCTGCTGCTGCTTGCACACTCTCTCCAGCATGTGCAAGGTGGAGTTCCACCTGGTGGACACGTCGCATATGAGGCGGCGAGCGGGAAGGCCGAAGTTACGCTGTAGAGCAGACAGCCGAGCGGCGGCAGGATGGGAACGCCGGAAGCGCGCACAGACGGCCCGCACCTTACGCAGCAGCTCTGACATGTCGGGGTAGTTGTGAATGAATTTCTGCACCACCAAATTCAGCACATGCGCCAGGCAAGGGATGTGCGTCAAACCGGCTAGTCCCCGAGCTGCAACTAGATTTCGTACATCATTGCACACCACCAGGCCGGGCTTGAGGCTCACTGCCAGCAACCACATGTCGGTCTGTTGTTCTATACCCCGCCACAACTCCTGTGCGGTGTGGGGCCTGTCCCCCAAACACATCAGTTTCAGAACGGCCTGGCTGTGCTGAAGTTGGTGGTGAAGGTCTGTCGCTGACTGAATGAGGATGTGGTAGAAGAGGAGGAGGAAGCCGAGTAGGAAGAGGAGGCAACAGGAGGCAAAGAATGTGCTCTGCTAACCTTGGTGGCGGAAGGACGTGCGCCAAACAGATCTCCGCCTGGGGCCCAGCCGCCACTACATTTACCCAGTGTGCAGTTAGGGAGCTATAGCGTCCCTGCCCGTGCTTACTGGTCCACGTATCTGTGGTTAGGTGGACTTTGCCACAGATGGCATTGCGCAGTGCACACTTGATTTTATCTGATACCTGGTTGTGCAGGGAGGGAACGGCTCTCCTGGAGAAGTAGTGGTGGCTGGGAATGACGTACTGTGGGACAGCAAGCGACATGAGCCATTTGAAACTGTCCCTCTCCACCAGCCTGAATGACAGCATTTCAAAGGCCAGCAATTTAGAAATTCTGTCATTCAACTTGCAGGATGACAGGCCGAACTGGATGGACAAATGTCTTTTTTCGGCCCTATGTACTATGTTACTATGTTATTCAGGGCCAGGGATCGAGGGTTGCTAGATGGGAATTTGCGCTTTTTCTCAAAGGTTTGTGAGATGGAGAGCTGACTGCTTCCGTGTGACATGGTAGAGATGCTTGGTGACGGAGGTGGTGTTGTTGGTCGAATGAATTTCAATATCTCTTTAAGAAAGATCCCACAATTCCCACTTTCTACGCGCTTCCGAAGGTGCATAAGGACAAAATACCAGTCCCAGGTAGGCCTATTGTATCTGGCAATGATAATCTGACTCAAGGTATTAGTGAATATGTTGATCAAATTCTGAGACCCTTCGTGACTAGCCTCCCATCGTATATCAGGGACACTAAAGACCTTCTCCTGAAAATCAATGATATGATCTTAACACCAAATACTATCCTGGCAAGCTTGGATGTAGAATCTTTATACAGTAACATACAACACCCACTTGGTATAAAAGCCACAAATAATTTCCTAAGCACTAAAAGCAGTAATTTCGCAGAGCACAATCACTTAGTACTATCTATGTTAGAATTTATTTTAGAGCACAATTATTTTATTTTTCAGGATAAAATATATCAACAAATTAATGGTACCGCTATGGGTACGTCATGTGCACCAACTTATGCAAATCTTTTTTTAGGGTGGTGGGAGGATAATTTAGTTTTCACAGATGGGATGTCGTCGTATACCTGCCACATTATATTTTGGGGCAGGTATATCGACGACATACTCATCTTCTGGGAAGGAGATAAGTCACTTTTTCACGATTTTACCCAAGCATTAAATGATAACAGCATAGGAATGAAATTTACCTATGAGCTTCAGGAGAAGGAAATAGTGTTCCTAGATTTAAAAATTAAAATTACTGAAGATGGACATCTGAGCACTGAGATACATAGAAAGCCGAGCTCCACCAACAGTTATTTACATTGGTCCAGCTGGCATCCAACACCCCTGAAAAGGGGAATACCCACTGGCCAGTATCTGAGGGCTCGTCGCAATTGCTCAGATGAAGCTTCTTTTATGAAAGAAAGTGGGCAATTGTGGGAGAGATTCAAAAAGAGGGGATACCCTACAGCCCCCCTAAAAAAGGCTTTCAATAGGGCGAGAACTACGGATAGAGGGGACCTCTTGAAGTCATCCCCCATAAGAAAGAACGAGATCATCAGGTGCATTGGCACCTTTGATGGTTATAACAAAGAGATCTGTCGTATTTTGGATAAATATTGGCACATCATCCAGACAGAAAGAGATCTAAAGACAGTACTTACCCCACATCCAAGCATCACCTATAGAAGAGGTCCAAATTTGAAGGACCAACTGGTTCATAGCCACCTAAAAGAAAAAGAAATGGAAAATAGATCATTGAGAGTAAAATACAGTGGCTCAACCCCTTGTGGAGATTGCTCCTTTTGTAAATACATCCCCCGTATAAGGAAATTCACTAATCCTGGAGACAGGAAAGAATATACCATCAGAGAATTAATCACATGTAAGACCACGGGGGTTGTATATATAGCATCGTGCCCCTGCCCCCTGCTATATGTGGGTAAGACCACGCAGGAGTTGAGACGTCGCAAATCGGGCCACCTCAGTTCCATTGAGACAGGTAAAGATACCCCAATTGCAAGACACATCAAATACGTACATGCAAATAAAATATCAGCATTGCGGTTTTGGGGTATAGAAAAATTAAATCTAGGTCCCAGAGGTGGAAATCTGGACAGAAAACTTCTACAATGTGAAGCACGATGGATTGATAGACTAAACACAATGAGCCCAAATGGTCTCAATGAGGGTTTCTCTTTCACAGCATTTATATAAATATTGGTACAATGGACCTTTTTTCATGATGACCCCCTTTTTTTCAAGATGACACAAATACTAACAGTGGCTTTAAGATATTGACAGAATGAAAACGGAGTGTTGATCTGGCTCTCCTGTAAATTACTAATAGTAAGTATATTAATTATGAATATTGAGGATATCAACTATGAAAGATAATATTTAAGAATCAAAATAGGAATAACAGTTGAGACAATGGGGGTACTAATATCCGTAATGATATAGATACATATAGCAGGTGTCGTTTAACTGGGTCTTTAAATACATATAGTGATGGTATAAGGACAATGGAAAACTAGAATCATCACAGAGAGTCCCGCATTATATTTAGAGATGATATAAGAATAAGGATAATAAAATTAGACTCATCAAAGAGAACTGAGATGATGAGGTCCACTCAGGAGTACATAGTTCTTAGACTTTAGAAAGACACCATTTATTTAGTCTGAAAGAAAAAGAAAATTAAAAAGCTTGGAATATAGCTTCAATGTCCTCCTCCTTGAACATGTGGATCCGCTATAAATGACGGCTTAGATGGCATTGTCATTATGGTCATAAAGACATAATATGCTCTGAGTGGATACCTCTTTACTGTCATCTTTCTATATATATTGGCGAGTGTGCTCTGGTCTAAAATTAATTAAGATCTAATGTATATGTAGAAACTGACCTGGTCGTCTAAGTCCGGGCGCATGCGCAGTAGGAATAGGGCATGGACGCATGCGCATGGGCTCGCACCTTCTGACCTCTATTGGATGACGTCATAAGGAATAGACGGTATTTTGATTGGCCCCCTTGACGTTGACAACACGAGCAGGAAGGTTATGATTGGCTCTCCTTCCCGGTGACCCGCCTTAGGACTATAAAACATCAAGTACTACAAGCGCTCGTGTTGCATGTAGCTCCATCCCCCTGAAGAAGCCGCGCGAGCGGTGAAACATGTTTTGGGGGAGCTTCGTCGTAATAAATTTTAACAATATGTTAGGGAAAGCATATCCATAGCGCTGTGAACTGCAGACGCAGTATGCTTTGGATTATGACCGCGAGGGTGTAAATGTAGCAAGTTGTGCTGGCAATAGAGATTAAGCTGAAACAAACAGCAGGAAATACTCCTTCAATGATCATGTTATGTTGCAAACAGCAGACCGCATACATTGTTAGAATGATAGCATAATCTGGTGGTACATAACACCAGTAGACTACTAAAAGTGAAGATAACTTTTGAGTTGCATCTATTAAATATAAATATCATTTTTAGAAGGATACAATCCGGTATAGGTAGTGATATAGTACCATAATCACCCTGTGCATACTCTCCCTCTACATATATATTTTTAAAGACTCTCAATAGAGTTTTTTCTTGTTTTGTTTTGTATTAAATGTTGGGAAAATTATTCTAATAAATAATAATAAAAGTTACATTTTAAAATTGACCTTAAACAGGAATTATTGGTCTTTTGACTATTGGATTATAAATATTGATCTCCTGGGTCCAGTGGATTTTTTGCAAATAATGGTGTTGTTGGTGGCACATCTTCTGTTTGCTGGGCGGCAGGTGCCAACGTTCCTCCAGAGGTGGAGGAAGAGGCCGAGGCAGCAGCAGAAGAGGGAGCAGAAGGGGCCTGATCCCTTTCTTGGTTTTGAAGGTGCTTACTCCACTGCAGCCCATGTCTCACATGTAGATGCCTGGTCATGCAGGTTGTGCTAAGGTTCAGAACGTTAATGCCTCGCTTCAGGCTCTGATGGCACAGCATGCAAACCACTCGGGTCTTGTCGTCAACAGAAGTGCCATGCCAGGGAACTCCTTGAAGCTGCCTTTGGTGTGCTCGGTCCCTGGTGATGGTGGCCAGTAGCAGGCAAACTGTTTTGGTGATGGCTGCTCTGCTTTTGCACCCTGCTCCCTCTTCTGCTACGCTGTTGGCTCGGTCTCACCACTGCCTCTTCCTCCGAACCCTGAAAGTCAGTGGCACGACCTTCATTCCATGTGGGGTCTAGGACCTCATCGTCCCCTGCATCGTATTCCTACCTGACCTCCTTTTCGGTCTGCACACTGCAGAAAGACGCAGCAGTTGGCACCTGTGTTTCGTCATAAGCAGAGACGTGCTGAGGTGGTATTCCCATGTCCTCATCAGGAAACATAAGTGGATGTGCGTCAGTGCATTCTATGTCTTCCACCCCTGGGGAAGGGCTAGGGGGATGCCCTTGGGAAACCCTGCCAGCAGAGTCTTCAAACAGCATAAGAGACTGCTGCATGACTTGAGGCTTAGACAGGTTCCTCGATATGAACTGGGGTCATGTGACAGACTGATGGGCATGGGTTTCAGGCGCCACCTGTGCGCTTTCTGCAGAAGACTGGGTGGGAGATAATGTGAACGTGCTGGATTCACTGTCGGCCACCCAATTGGCTAGTGCCTGTACTTGCTCAGGCCTTACAATCCTTACAACAGCATTAGGCCCGACCAAATATTGCTGTAGATTCTGGCAGCTACTGGGACCTGAGGAAGTAGGTTCAGTAGGATGTGTATCTGTGGCAGAACGGCCACGTCCTCTCCCTGCACCAGAGGCTCCACCAACACCACCACCACAACCATGACCGAGTCCCTTATTAGATGTTTGCCTCACAGTTAGCGTTCACCAAGCAAAGTAAAAAGTGGTTAAGTCTGTTAAAAAAAATTAACAAAAAACCTTGATGTAGGGTATTTTTTTACTCTATATGACAGTGGTATTTGTGGCCTACATTTCACAGTCACTTATGCTTGTCTAATCCCAGATGTGCACTATATCAGAGTTTTTTTTAACCCCAGTAAGCAAAAATCTGTATTTCTGGCCTAAATGTGACACTCACTTATGCACGTGTAATCCCAGATTTGCAGTATATCAGAGTCTTTTTCCACCCCAGTATGCCAAAGCCGTATTTCTGGCCTAAATGTGACACTCACTTATGCTTGTCTAATCCCAGATGTGCAGAATATCAGAGGGTTTTTTCACCCCAGTAAGCACAAAGTTGTATTTCTGGCCTAAATGTGACAATCACTTATGCACGTGTAATCCCAGATATGCAGTATATAAGAGGGTTTTTTCACCCCAGTAAGTAGAGATGTCCCGAACTATTCGCCGGTGAACAGTTCCCGGCGAACATCGCTTGTTCGCCGCGGCGGTCGAACATATGCGATGTTCGGTCCGCCCCTATTTGTCATCATTGAGCAAACTTTGACCCTGTACCTCACAGTTAGCAGACACATTCCAGCCAATCAGCATACCCTCCCTCCCAGACCCTCCCACCTCCTATCAAAAAGCAAGGACAGCATCCATCTTAGATTAATTTTGAAGCTGCAGTGTTAGTGAGGGCAGGGAGAGTGCTGCTGCTGCTGAGTAAATAAGGAAATCGTTAGCTAGGCCAGTGTACTGTGTCCACTCCAGTCCTCAAAGACTTATCTGCTGTAAGGACAGTATCCTGTCAGCACCCCAAAAAGCCCTTTTTCGGGCTAGTACATCAGTCTGCTTTTTTAAATTTTTCTAGATTTTTATATATATATATACACTCACCTAAAGAATTATTAGGAACACCTGTTCTATTTCTCATTAATGCGATTATCTAGTCAACCAATCACATGGCAGTTGCTTCAATGCATGTAGGATTGTGGTCCTGGTCAAGACAATCTCCTGAGCTCCAAACTGAATGTCAGAATGGGAAAGAAAGGTGATTTAAGCAATTTTGAGCATGGCATGGTTGTTGGTGCCAGACGGGCTGGTCTGAGTATTTCACAATCTGCTCAGTTACTGGGATTTTCACATACAACCATTTCTAGGGTTTACAAAGAATGCTGTGAAAAAGGAAAAACATCCAGTATGCGGCATTCCTATGGGCGAAAATGCCTTGTTGATGCTAGAGGTCAGAGGAGAATGGGCCTACTGATTCAAGCTGATAGAAGAGCAACGTTGACTGAAATAATCACTCGTTACAACCGAGGTATGCAGCAAAGCATTTGTGAAGCCCCAACACACACAACCTTGAGGCGGATGGGCTACAACAGCAGAAGACCCCATCGGGTACCACTCAGTCATCTCCACTACAAATAGGAAAAAGAGGCTACAATTTGCAATAGCTCAACAAAATTGGACTGTTGAAGACTGGAAAAATGGTTTCTTGAACATGACAATGAGTTCACTGTACTAAAATGGCCCCCACAGTCACCAGATCTCAACCCAATAGAGCATCTTTGGGATGTGTTGGAACGGGAGCTTTGTGCCCTGGATGTGCATCCCTCAAATCTCCATCAACTGCAAGATGCTATCCTATCAATATGGGCCAACATTTCAAAAGAATGCTATCAGCACCTTGTTGAATCAATGCCACGTAGAATTAAGGCAGTTCTGAAGGCAAAAGGGGGTCCAACACCGTATTAGTATGGTGTTCCTAATAATTCTTTAGGTGAGTGTATATATATATATTGTGAGGCAGGGACATGCCGCATGGTTGTTAGGGGAGATATATGGCAGGATTTGCTGTGTCTTCCCTCAGAATCGCCAGGTCTGAAGAAAGACCAGGTGCAGTAATCACCGGGGGATAAAGGAATCCTCAGAGTGAGAGGGGGTGGGGACTTGAACACAGAAGGCTGGAGTGGCTCTGTGTGGTCTGAGCCGAGAGGGCTGAGAGAGCTCTATCCCCAAGGAGACATTGTTGTGGGAGCAGCCAGGAGGTTGTGGGACATTGGCTGACAAAGCCGCATGGGTTCACAGGGTGTGGACTGTGACTTAGAGAAGTCAGGAACATCATGTTTAGTTAGAGCCCAGCCGGGCAGGTGTTTATTTTGTATTTATGTTTGGTTTGCTGAGGGGCAATAAATGCACCGTTTAGACCTGAAACCTGGTGTCCTGAAGCCGTATCTGTGAGAATGACCCCGAAGAAGAGCTAAACTCCCACAATTGGTGTCGGATGCCGGCAGGTGTCCCTGCTGATAAGTAAAAGTGCTGGAAGCCTGCTAGTTTGCAGAGCAGAGACTGCTGGTGTTAAACTGGACGTTTTTTTTTTCTGTGGTGCAAACAGTGCAGGACTTAAAGGGCCAGTAGTCGAGTAAAAGAGACTGATCAGTGGAAATGGCTGCAAAATGGTATAGCCCGTGGGAGAAATCCTGCGAGTTAGTGATCGGCGGAATCCCGCTGGGGGTCATTCTAGACTCCCGCCAGCAAGTGTCTCGGGTCCTGCCTGTAATTCTGGACTTTGTAACAAGGGGGCCAGAGACAAAAACTACGGTGTCACTGACCTTTGTGACAGAGTATGGCTCTGTGCAATGGGAGCTGTTAAAATGTGAGACACTGGAAGTGGAATTTGTACTGGGCAAGGACTTTCCATTGTTTGGGCAGTTGTGGAGCGGAGTTCCTGATAAAAGGCAAGGATATGCCGTTGCCAAGGGCAACCGTCGGGAAGAAAAGGAGGTGAAGAGCGGTGCGGTTCTCGGGAGTGCATATCTTCCCTGCGACTGTGCCCGAAGTCCTAGAGAGGAAGTGCGGAGGTGCAGTAAAGCTGTTGCTAGGAGCAACCACAACCTTGATGAGTCCGCGGGAGAGAATGTCACTGCTTTACCAGAATGGTTGATTACAAAGGGTAAGACTGTTCCTGTTATTAACTATGTGGCAGAGCCAGTGACAGTGAGCCAGCGGCAGGGGATATCTGCTGGGCCGGTAGGTGATAAGTCACACAGAGAAAAAACTGTGTCTGAACAGGCGGATAAGCCTGCTAGGATTGCTCCCTCGCAGAAACCTGCAGGGGAGAAGGTTTCCGTGTTTCCTCAGTTGCCCATGACCAAAGCTAGTTTTGGGATGACAAGGATCCGGGATCCCATGCTAGCCCGGGTAAGAGGTAGCACAATATTAAAACCTGAGACTGGTAAAATAATAAAGGTGCTGGACAGTCGTGCGGAGAAGGACTATCCACTAATTTTCACTGAGCGTGAGACTCCAATGAGAACAGAGACTGATGAACTTGATGTTACAGATAAGCTTGTGCATGAGGGAGTGTTGGGGTGTACTTTTCCCTTATGCTGGGAGTTGTGGAGTAATGGAGACACTTCTGCAGAGAGTGCAAAAACTCCTGCAGAACTTGTACCTGTACCTTTAAGTGAGGATCTAAGGGAGCTGCACTTTGACCTGCATGGGAAAGAGCATATTGACCATTGGAAACAATGGTGCTGGTCAAATACAAAGTGATGGTGACAAAAGTGCGGAAATGCATAAGGAAAATGTGATGTCATATGAAATATGTGATAATAATGACATGCCTTTTCCTTTGCAGGCTGAGATTGGGGAAAAAGCTCCCCCTGTGTGTAAACATGTGTCTGATATAAAAGTGTTGATAAATGTTGAAGAAACACCGCTAGGAGACCCCATTGTAGACAACGTGGTGGGGCTAGAGGGTGTACCACACGGACCAGAGGTGGATGTGCAGTCTCCACAGGTTTCTATGATTAATAAAATGTCCCAGGTGGGGATTGACTCAGGGGTGCCCCTAGAGGCCAGGGTAATAATGACACGAGCCGTATAAGTGGCCTATGTGCCGTGACAGTTAGCAACTCTGAGAGTGAGGCTACCATGTCAAGACCCAGCAAAATTAAAGTCGTTACTAGTAGCAACCAGGTGACAGTTATATCTGACGAGACGAGAGTTCAGTCGGGTGACAGCCTAGTGTCACAACTAGACAGCTGAGAGGCTCTGACAGAGGCCTTTCAGAACCTCCTCCTTGAGTTTCTGTGTTGTGGTATTCAGCTCCTCCTCTCGTCAGCCTCTCTCAGCTGTCATGTGTTGGACTAATTGCTTCCCTTTAAATTCTTCCCCAGAAGGCTTTTCTGGGCGGCTTATACTACTTCCTGGAGTGTGTGTGCACGCTGACTCTGTCCTCCTGTTTGCTTCAAAGCTAAGTGTTGTACCTTTATCTGTTATTTTCTGTTTGCTGGATCCCAGGTGACCCTGACTCCCTCCGTATCTTGTGTAGGGAGCCGGTGGTCGTGTCCCCTCACTATTGTAGGGTGCTCAGGGCTTTATAGTCAAGGTTCGTGGATATGCAAACCTCCACCATTCGGATCTTTGCATAGGCTGAGCAGCCAGGGAAAGTGCCAGGTCTTCTGCAGGGGTCTCCCTTGGTTCCTTAGTTTTTGGATCCAGCGAGTCGTTTATACATGTTGCTTTGCCTTGTTTCCTGTACACCGTCCGTGACACCTAGTGTCTGAAGCTCATATCCTGACAGTTGTAGATGACCTGACAGGACAGTACAGCTACAAACTTGATGTTTTCGCTCGCTCTGCACAGTCCCTAGATACACTAGAGACGGGGCTAGCGGTTCTCGTAGAGCAACTGCAGGAATCTCCAGAGGAGTCACAGAAAGAGATGAATGAACTGAAGGAACTAGAGTCACTAATAGAAGCGGAAATTCTCCAACTTCAAGAGGAACTTGCAGTTTCTGAGCAATCCAGACTTCATGCAGAGCAGGAAAGAGATGAGCTGGCTGATGAGGTTCTAAACAGCGCCTCAGAAAAATCAGCTCTCTTGTAGGAGAAAAGACATTTGGAAGCCAGGATGGCTCAACTTGATCAAGAGTTATGTGATCGCATGGTGGACCTGGACCACCAGAGACAAACTGTGTCTAGATTGGAGAAGAAACAAAAGAAGTTTGACCAGCTCTTGGTTAAAGAGAAATACATATCGGCTCGATATGCCGAAGAACGCGACCGAGCGGAGGTGGATGCTTGGGAGAAAGAGTCCAAGACCCTCTCCTTGGCTAGAGCCCTTGAAGAAGTGCTTAAGGAGCGAAATGAATTAGAGAGGCTGAACAAGCAACTTAGAGCAAAGATGGAAGCTCTCATGAGCTCAAAAGATGCCATCTATGAGGTGGAGAAGCCTAAGTGTGCTGCTGCACAGCAGGTGGAAGAAAGTGAGAAACCAGAAGAGGAAGATCCTCTGGAAGGTGCCAAGAAGTCAGAGCCTGGTAAGAGTGGGTCTGGAGATGGTGGTGCCAGGGTACTGGCCAAGGCAGAGAAGGTGGAAAAGGTATCAGCTGAACCAGTTGATGGGGCTGATGATGCAGAGGCCAAGAGTCTCATGACAGGGTGTAACCAGGACCAGGTCGCAAAAGACATCCCCTCCGCCTACAAAGCCTTCCAAGTAGCCAGCTGCCTGCTGGGGAAGAAATATGAGGAGACGGGTGACCAGTATGCAGATACGGGCTATTGCATAGGGCTGTCTCTCCTGACTCCTCCCCAAAAGGAGACCAGTGTCCTGGGGAAAACGCCAGAAGACAAGAAGTATGCTGAAGACCCCAGTGCCTCCAACCTTGATGCAAAAGGGAAGGAGGAATTAAGAAACCAAGGATATGATGCCATGTCCCTGAATGGGGAGAAGGCTAATAAAGTAAAGGCCAAAGAGACAGAGGCCAAGGAAGCTAAGGCCGAGCTCTTGAAATGGGAGAAAACTTTGGATGTCCCAGAGACCAAGGTTAGGGCGGAAAGAGCGACTGCTGAAGTGGGAAAAGCCACTGAAGACGCAGAAGACTCTGAAGCTGGCTCCAAAACAACTGCTGAGAATAATAGTAAAGGGGTCCAGAGGCGTGGAAAAGGAGCGAGACATAAGAAACCCGCTCTGCTGAAGGAGCCCTGCAAGGCAAACGAGAAAGGGTTGGGACACAACCATGACTGGGACCAGTTCAGTCAAGAGTTGCCACAGTTAAAGAAAGGACGTGAGGGGCCGGTGCAGAAGCCAGGAAATATAAAAAGACAGTACCTGCTCATGAGATGGACAAGAAATACCCAGAGGCCTTGTCAGCTCTGTAATAAACTCATGAGGGTGAAAAACCAAGCGCTGTTGTCCTGGGTCTGGCAGAATAAGGGGAAGACTGTAGGCCAGATTAATGCCCGTTCACGTGCATCTGGATTTGATGCTAGTGTTCACCCCTACAGGCTTGAACAAAGGGGGGAGGTATGTGAGGCAGGGACATGCCTCATGGTTGTTAGGGGAGATATATGGCAGGATTTGCTGTGTCTTCCCTCAGAATCGCCAGGTCTGAAGAAAGACCAGGTGCAGTAATCACCTGGGAATAAAGGAATCCTCAGAGTGAGAGGGGGTGGGGACTTGCACACAGAAGGCTGGAGTGGCTCTGTGTGGTCTGAGCCGAGAGGGCTGAGAGACCTCTATCCCCAAGGAGACATTGTTGTGGGAGCAGCCAGGAGGCTGTGGGACATTGGCTGACAAAGCCGCATGGGTTCACAGGGTGTGGACTGTGACTTAGGTGAGTCAGGAATGTCATGTTTAGTTAGAGCCCAGCCGGGCAGGTGTTTATTTTGTATTTATGTTTGGTTTGCTGAGGGGCAATAAATGCACTGTTTGGACCTGAAACCTGGTGTCCTGAAGCCGTATCTGTGAGAATGACCACCGAAGAAGAGCTAAACCCCCACAACTAATATATATATAT
The DNA here is from genome assembly GCF_014858855.1 of Bufo gargarizans. NCBI lineage: Eukaryota > Metazoa > Chordata > Amphibia > Anura > Bufonidae > Bufo > Bufo gargarizans. The sequence goes on along the minus strand of NC_058081.1, from coordinate 208,282,819 downwards.
ATATATATAAAAAGAAAAAGAAAAGAAAAATGTGTGGCAGCACCAATATATGCCAAAAAGAGAAAATAGGGTGCTAGGTCCAGGGAATTCACTGCTTACCCTTGTATTTAGACGAAAACGGACAGCAACTCCAATTAGTACAAAAAAATAATAATTTATTGGGCCACAGTGGCACAGGGGCGACGTTTCGGCTCAAAATCCAGAGCCTTTCTCTTGCTTGAGAAAGGCTCTGGATTTTGAGCCGAAACGTCGCCCCTGTGCCACTGTGGCCCAATAAATTATTATTTTTTTGTACTAATTGGAGTTGCTGTCCGTTTTCGTCTATATATATATATATATATATATATATATATATATATATATATATAATTTGCAGTTGCCTGCCAGTGTGTGTCAGGCCCACAGACTGTACTGTGCCCACTGCCAGTGCCCACCACTCATATCTGGTGGCACAGTACCTTGCATATGAAAAAGTAATACCATTTTTTCTCTGTAATATAATTTCAGTTGTTTGCCAGTGTGTGTCAGGCCCACAGACTGTTCTGTGCCCACTGCCCACCACTCATATCTGGTGGCACAGTACCTTGCAGATAAAAAAATAATACAATTTGTTTTCCCCAGCGCCTGCAAAATGGCACTCCAGGAGGGTGTCCCCGCCTCCCCAGGACAGGAAACAACGTAGAAGCTCAGGTTTAAAAGGCCCCCTCCCCTTACCTGCTTCAGTTTGTTGTTTCCTGTCCTCAGGATCGCGTGGAAGCCGCTTCTGCTACAGCAGGGGTTCGTCGTGCATGGCCTGGAGAACTTGCCGCATCCGGGAGGGCCATACAGAGGTCGGGGGTTAACAAACCCGTCCCCGTTTCTTAGGCATAAGTCCTTTTGAGAAGGCAGCCACGGGCTTCCGTTCTCTGTCTTACTGCAGGAACGAGGGATCCGCACACAGACGGAAGTTAAAGTTGCCAGTCCTCGGTGTCACTTCCGGTGGCGGGTGACGTCTATGGACTGGTGGATATAGGGCTGGGAGCGCGGAGTTCGGCGTCCTGCTTCACTTCTGTGACATGGCGGCTCCTGTGGTAGCCCCTGAGGTCCGTAAACCTGTGGATACTGCCACCCAGAGCCCGGTAAGTCTCCTTCCCATTTGTTATTTGACCCTGTTTAGGGGGGGGGGGGGGTGAGAGAGCACATTGATATTCCCTCACTGGTGTGGTGCTGGTGTATAGAGTAGCCCTATTATAAAGCCCTGAAAAGGATTAAAATATTATCTTTCAGGGCAAGGACACCAGCACCAGAAGATCTGGCGAATCTTTATCTAAGAAAAAAATGTGCAGAAAATCCCTACCCTCTAAATCCAAGAAATCACTGTGTCCTAAATGTAGGGACAAGATAGTGGTGGAGGAATCACCCTCTCTTCTTGAATCAATCCGTGATATGATTAAAGAGGAGGTGAAATCAGCAATTGACACAAGACTCCCTCCGTGTTCTCCTCAGCCCTCCACCTCACAAAGATCTCAGGTGTCGGACCATTAGCCAGAGCCTGACTCTGAGGAGGGAAGTATTATCCCTTGAGGAAACCGAATCCTCTGATGAGGAATCAGGGAGACCCCTTTGTAGTCCAGAAGAGACCGAAAGGCTGTTAAGGACAATTAGGGCCACAATGAAAATTGAAGAGACTAAGGAGCCTCAGTCCGTGCAGGACAGAATGTTCCAGGGGCTGGGGGAGAAGAAAAAGAAAGTCTTTCTGTAAGCATTGATTAAAAAAAGAATGGAAAGACCCTGAGAAAAATAATTTAATCTCGGCCTCCTTTAAGAGGAAATACCCATTTTCTGAGGAGGATTCTGTTCTGTGGGACAAGACACCTAAGATTGATGCGCCTGTTGCCAGAATATCTAAAAAGACGTCTCTTCCCTTTGAGTACATGTGCCTGCTAAAAGATCCCATGGATAAGAAATGTGAGGGGTTATTAAAACGTACATGGGAGACAAACACAGCCATGCCCAGTATAGCTGCTACATGCACATCAAGATTCCTGTCAGTATGGCTAAATCAGCTTGAACACCTGGCAGCAGGGACTCCAAGGGAAGAGATCCTGCCTGGCCTCAATATCTACACTAAAACAGGCCTGTAATTTCTTGTCAGATGCATCCGCAGATCTGGTGAAGCTCTCTGCTAGAGCCTCAGCGCTCTCCAATTCCACAAGAAGAGCTATATAGCTTAGATCTTGGTCCGGTGACGCCAGTTCAAAGAGTAGGCTATGTGCCATTCCGTGTGAGGGGGATAAGCTGTTTGGGTCAGTCCTTGAGGACATTTTAGAGAAAGCATCAGACAGAAAGAAAGGATTTCCTTCAGAATAAAAATTTTATCAGCAGCGTCGGTCCTTTTGGAATCAAAGGAGAAATAGACCGGACCAGAAGAGGAAAGACAGCACCGGTAGATGGCAGTCCTCGAGAGGGAGAGAGAGGGGGTTCCTATTCAACCCCAAATCCACTTCCAAACCCGGTCAATGACGCCAGGCATCAATTAGGTGGAAGGTTAAGGATGTTCTCCAAAGCCTGGGAAAAGATCTTGCCTGCCCCTTGGATTTTAAACACTGTATCCATGGGGTACAAACTAGAATTTGATATGGCTCCTCCAGAGCACTTCACCATCAACAAACTGTTAAAAATACCAGAAAGACAGCAATACCAGAAAGACAGCAATACCAGAATTAGAGATATCATCTCTCATAAAAAGGGCGTAATTGTTCCAGTTCCGCAAGATCAGGAGAGGCGGGGATTTTATTCTCCCATATTCCTTATTCAAAAACCAAACAGATCCTTCAGACTAATAATCAATTTAAAAAAACTAAACACATCCATGACCTACAAGAGATTCAAAATGGAATCAATCAGATCCACAGTGAATCTCCTATCCCACAGTTGTTACATGGTAACTATAGACCTCTCGGACGCATATTACCATGTTCCCATACACAGAGCATACCAGAGATATCTCGAAATAGCCCTACTCCTAGGAGGTCAGGAGTTCCACTTCCAATTTCAGGCCCTTCCCTTTGGGATATCATCAGCCCCAATAATTTTTTCCAAAATCATGGCCGAGGTGACGGGGTATCTACACCTTCAAGGTGTCTTAGTAGTTCCATATCTAGACGACCTCCTGATAGCGAGCTCATCTCTTCAGGTTCTCCAGGGGCATCTGCAGACGGTGCAGGAGAAACTGACCGAGTTAGGCTGGCTAATAAATACCCAGAAATCCGACCTGGTTCCCAGTCAGCAGAAAAAATTTCTAGGAATATTGTTAGACACAAGGATATTACAAAAATTTATCCAGGATCCTAGAATCCTGGGACGGAGATCAAAGCTCCTTAAACAAGAGAATAGAAATTCCATTAAGAGTGAAAATGTCTCTCTTCTGGTGGAAGATAAAGAAAAATCTCCAAAGAGGATTTTTTGGCGACCGGCAAATCAGATCACTATAACTACCGAAGCCAGCAGCCAAGGCTGGGGAGGCCATACAGGAAATCAGGTAGTCAGGGCACCTGGAGCCCAGAGATGTCAGCAGCGTCTTCAAACATAATGGAACTGTCGGCAGTACTGGAATATCTTTCAAATGGGGGTTACCAAAAGTGGAACTCTTCGCAAATCAAAAGAACAGACAACTCAAGTTATTTGGTTCCCTCTCCAGCAGGGATCACCCACTGATGGTGGACGCTCTGTCCTGTCCATGGCCGAAATATCTCCTGTATGCCTTTCCCCCTTACAGTATAATTCCGAAGGTGCTAATAAAGATAATAGAAGAGAAAGCACAATTGATATTATTCGCTCCATTCGGGCCAAAAAGGTCCTGGTTTCCCCTCCTCTACAATCTGTCGGCAGGTCAATTCTGGTCTATCCCGTCGTATCCGGGACTACTACGTCAGGGTCCTGTGCTCCATCCAGACGTAGCAAGACTTAACTTACAACAAAGAGGCCTATCAGAATCCGTAGTAAAAATGTCTCTATCTCACAGATCTACAGAAGAACATGGAAAACATTCCTGGAGTTTGCAGGAGACAGACTATACCACAACCAGGAAGCTAATATTCCACTCATACTGGATTTCTTGCAGGCAGGCCTTGACAAAGGTCTCAAACCTAACACCCTAAAGGTGCAAGTCTCAGCATTAAGTAGCTTCCTTGATGTGAAACTGGCAGATTTACCATTAATAAAGAGATTCATAAAAGGGCATTCAGAAAATGCCCATTTATTCATTCTACCATTTAGTATTAGAGGTTTTAATGGAAGCACCCTTTTAGCCCTTAAAGGAGATCTCACTTAAACTTCTGACCCGAAAGACTGCCTTTCTACTGGCGATAACATCGGCCAAAATGGTAAGTGAGATTCAGGCCTTTTCCTATAAAGTACCCTATCCAACAGTATTGGAAGACCGTATTATCCTTAGACACACCTCAATGTTTCTACCCAAGGTGGTCTAAAAATTCCATCGCCAACAGGAGGTGTCGCTTCCATCCTTTTGTGAAAATCCAGCCTCTGACTTAGAGAGAAAATACCATAATCTGGATGTCAGAAGATGTCTGCTAACTTACCTGGAATCTCAGCGGTATTCAGAAAACCGGACCATCTCCTCCTTCAGTATCAAGGCCAGCATAAGGGATCAGCGGCAAGCAAGAGCACCATATCCAGATGGATCCAAAACACCTGCAGAGAAGCTTGACCCCCCCTAAAGGGATCAAAGCACACTCTACCAGAGCCATGTCGGCCTCATGGGCAGAAAATGCCTCTGCCTCAGTAGAACAAATATGCAGAGCAGCTATGTGGAAGAATACAAGTACTTTCTTTAAACATTAAAAATTAGATGTACTCCAAAATCTTGATTTATCATATGGCAGAAAAGTCTTATCTGCAGTAGTCCCACCCTAGAGTTTATTTCTCTATTAATCCTCTCTATCGGGGAAAAGAGACGATTACTTACTAATTGGATTTTCCAATAGCCTCCACAACGGCACTGGATTCCCTATCCAAGTTGTGTAAATATTGTGGGAGTGTTATGTTATTTATGTTATCATTATATCAATATAGTTCTTGAACTAACTAACCAAGTCCTATATCATTAACTGAAGCAGGTAAGGGGAGGGGGCCTTTTAAACCTGAGCTTCTATGTTGTTTCCTGTCCTGGGGAGGTGGGGACACCCTCCTGGAATGCCGTTGTGGAGGCTATTGGAAAATCCAATTACCGGTAAGAGTAATTATCTATTTTCTCTGTAATATAATTGCAGTTGCCTGCCAGTGTGTGTCAGGCCCACAGACAGTACTGTGCCCACTGCCCACCACTCATATCTGGTGGCACAGTACCTTTTCAGATAAAATAGTAATACAATGTTTTTCTCTGTAATATAATTGCAGTTGCCTGCCAGTGAGTGTCAGGCCCACAGACTGTACTGTGCCCACCACTCATATCTGGTGGCACAGTACCTTGCAGATAAAAAAGTAATACAATTTTTTCTCTGTAATATAATTGCAGTTGCCTGCCAGTGAGTGTCAAGCCCACAGACTGTACTGTGCCCACTGCCAGTGCCCGCCACTCATATCGGGTGGCACAGTACCTTGCACACATAGTACCACTAATCTAAAAAAAATTATAGGCAGAGGCAGGCCACCCCACAGGGGACGCCGTGGTCGTGGTGCTGTGATTTCTTTTGGCCCTAGAATAATGCCCAGTGTTCAGAGGCCACGTACCCTGAACTCAAAAAGTTCTGAGGACATAGTTGACCGGCTAACACAGGACACCCAATCTTCTACAGCTTCCACTCGGAACCTTGATGCACCATCCTCCTCCAACTCAGCTTCGGGAACCTCTCAAGTTACCACTCGCCTGCCGCTACCACCAACACTAGCACCACAGCCGCTTCACTTGATCTGTCAGAGGAGTTATTTACAGATCAGTTGGAAGAAATGAGTGATGTGCAACCATTATTGCCAGAGGATGTAGATAACAGGGATATGTCTCAGTCAGGCAGCATTAAACACATGGACGTATGGTGTGATGATGATGATGTTGTACCTGCTGCTGCTTCCTTTGCTGAGTTGTCAGATACAAGTGAAGCAGTTGATGATGACGATGTGTCCGTGGATGTCACGTGGGTGCCCGCTCGAAAAGAAGAAGAACAGGGGGAAAGTTCAGATGGGGAGACAGAGAGGAGGAGGAGACGAGTTGGAAGCCGAGGGAGGTCGTTTCAAGGAGCTAGTGGCACAGTCAGACAGCATGTATCGGCACCCGGGGTCAGCCAGATAGCACGCACCACCAGAATGCTGTCATTGCAAAGCTCAGCAGTGTGGCATTTTTTTTGTGTGTCTGCCTCTGATAACAGCAATACCATTTGCAACCTGTGCTAAAAGAAACTGAGTCGTGGGAAGTCCAACACCCACCTAGGTACAACTGCTTTGCGAAGGCACATGATCTCACATCACAAACGCCTATGGGATCAACACATGATGAGTACAAGCAGCACACAAACTCAAAGCCACCATCCTCCTCCTGGTCCAGCATCTTCAGCCACATCAACCACTGCTGTCCTCCTTGCCCCCTCTCAACCACCCGCCACTCCGCCTCTCACCTTCAGCAGTTCCTGTTCATCTGCCCACAGTCAGGTGTCTGTCAAGGAAATGTTGGAGCATAAGAAACCAATTTCATAGAGTCACCCCCTTGCCCGGCGTCTGACAGCTGGCTTGTCGGAACTCTTAGCCTGCCAGCTTTTACCATACAAGCTGGTGTAATCTGAGCCCTTCAAAAAATGTGTAGCTATTGGGACACCGCAGTGGAAGGTACCCGGCCAAAATGTATTTTCACAAAAGGCAATCCCCAACCTGTACTCTATTGTGGAAAAGGAAGTCATGTCATGTCTGGCACACAGTGTTGGGGCAAGGGTCCAACTGACTACTGATACCTGGTCTGCAAAGCACTGTCAGGACAGGTATATCATGTACACTGCGCATTGGGTAAACCTGCTGACAGCTGCCAAGCAGGGAATGCGTGGCTCTGCAGAGGAGTTGGTGACACCGCCACGACTTGCAGGCAGGCCTGCTGCCACCTTCTCTACTCCTCCTACTCCATCCTCTTCGATAACCTCCTCGGCTGAGTCCTCTTCTGCTGCTGCGTCTTGCTCCACATCAACTGCACCCCCCAGCTCCCCAGGGGCTATTCCAAATCCCGGATATGACAGTGTCACGTCGTCTTGGGGTTGACTTGCCTGAAAGCAGAGAGTCACACCGGACCAGCACTCCTGTCCGCCCTGAACGCACAGGTGGATCAGTGGCTGACTCCACACCAACTGGAGATCGGCAAAGTGGTGTGTGACAACGGAAGCAATTTGTTGGCGGCATTGAAATTGGGTGGATCAGTGGCTGACTCCGCACTAACTGGAGATCGGCAAAGTGGTGTGTGACAACGGAAGCAATTTGTTGGCGGCATTGAAATTGAGCAAGTTGACACATGTGCCGTGCATGGCATATGTGTTGAATCTGATCGTTTAATGCTTTTTGCATCAGTACCCAGGCTTACAGGACGTCCTCAAGCAGGCCAGGAAGGTGTGTGGCCATTTCAGGCGTTCCTACGCGGCCATGGCGCACTTTTCCGATATTCAGCGCGAAACAACATGCCAGTGAGGCGCTTGATTTGCGACAGCCCGACACGTTGGAATTCAACACTCCTAATGTTCGACCGCCTGCTCCAACAAGAAAAAGCCGTCAACGAGTATTTGTATCCAGTATCAGAGGCTAGGACACCCTCTGCAGAGCTGGGAAATTGCCACGTTACTGGACGCTCATGTGTGATTTTGAGGAGGTGACAAACCTAGTCAGTCGCACCAAAGGCACCATCGGCGACATCATCCCATTTGTTTTCTTCCTGGAGCGTGCCCTGCGAAGAGTGCTGGATCAGGCCGTAGATGAGTATGAGAAGACGAGTTGGAAGCCAAGGGAGAAGCAGCCTTGTAGTTGTCGATTGCTGGACCTGCGGCAATGCAGAGAGAGGAGTCTGAAGAAGAGGAGTCAGAGGAGGAAGGTGGCTTTGAGGAGGTGGAAGACCAACCACAGCGGGCGTCCCAGGGGGCTTGTTGTCACCTTTCGGGGACCCTTGGTGTTGTACGTGGCTGGGTGGAGGAAGAGACCTTCAATGACGTCAGTGAGGACAAGGAACGGGACATGGCTAGCTTGGTAGCCAACCTTGCGCAAATGGGGAGTTTGCTGTTGTGCAAATGGACTGTTTGCGGTGCGTTAAATGGGGAGTTTGGTCTGTCAGAGTTTGGTCTGTCACTGTGAAGTTGGCGTAACCCTTACACTACCTGATGATACAACATCATACCTGATCGTATACACACACTGGATGTTTTAAAGCACATTATACCAAACAATTTAGGAATGTTAGGTGATTTATGCCCTTTATGGATTAAAACCCGACTCTGCGTCAACTACGTAATTTTCCATGGGAGTTTTGCCATGGATCCCCCTCCGGCATGCCACATTCCAGGTGTTAGTCCCTTGAAACAACTTTTCCATCACTATTGTGGCCAGAAAGAGTCCCTGTGGGTTTTAAAATTCGCCTGCCTATTAAAGTCCCCGTTCGCGGAAATTCGCGTTTGTCGTTCGCGGACGGAAAATTTTATGTTTGCGACATCTCTACCAGTAAGCAAAAAGCCATATTTCTGGCCTAAATGCGACAATCACTTATGCTTGTCTAATCCCAGATGTGCAGTATATCAGAGGGTTTTTTCACCCCAGTAAGCACAAAGCCGTATTTCTGGCCTAAATGTGACAATCACTTATGCACGTGTAATCCCAGATATGCAGTATATCAGAGGGTTTTTTCACCCCAGTATGCCAAAGCCGTATTTCAGGCCTAAATGTGACACTCACCTATGCATGTCTAATCCCAGATGTGCACTATATGAAACAGATGTATTTTTTTCACCCCAGTAAGCAAAAAGCTGTATTTCTGAACTTGCAGACATGCAGATAGCCTGGGCAGGCTTAAAAAATATGTGCACCAAAATGTTGTGTAATTTAGCACATCTATGTCTACAGAAACTATCTTCTAGCCCAAAATGGTGTGTTTCTTTATAGATAAGTGGCTTCACTTTGTGGGAAAGGGGGTATGGTCTAAGATGAACATTTTGGGCCAAAATTGCGGCACTGCTCTGACATAAAATTCTGTTAGAGAGGGTCTAACCATACATCACATTTTTTATCCAGCATGAGCCACTGGGATACATTTCTTGCATGTCTAGCTAAAAAATGCCTCTGATGAGGGTTTAGATTTTAAATTTGGTTGTTTCATTGCATACACTGTATAAACCACAAAGTTGACTATGTCTTAAAATAAAATGCTGTTGTCTACCAAATTAAAAAATAGGCAGTATAAAAAGAATGAATAATATTTAAACATACAATACATCCTATTTGCAGAGAATGTTACGGTGTCATTCAGATTTGAACAGTTTACTGCTTTTGACTAGTCACTATATTGGGGCATTCTTTCGACATATAAAAGGAATACCTCCTTAATGGGAACATACTGATGTTAATAAAAACCTTAGGCACAGCTCAGCATGCATTCTGTGTTTGGTATATACTTGTTAGAAATACAGTGTGTCAAATCTCATAGTAGGGTAGCAGTGCAGTAGGTGATATCCCTCCCACTGTGTTTCTGATATTCCTGTTCCAGACCTGTGGTGCTGAGCTGTAATAGCATATTACTTTACTAGCTTATGGATGTTAAGAAGAGGAAAAAAGGCCACTGTTGGTTATTCAAAGCATGCCCATATCACTGCTAATTTGCCTGGCTAGATAAGCAATACCTGTTTAATATGTGTCCTAAGCACAGATATCTTGGCAGAGCTATGGCAGGAAAAGAAATTGGATGAATATCTATCAGAGCGATCAGACATTTATACTGGCGCGAACATTAACGCTTTCCTTGCAAAACCCATTCATTTTACATGAGTTTCAGCCAATGTGAAAAAATATATTTTAGAATAATATTGTAATTAGCTAAGATTTTAGCTCAGTGAGACAGATAATTTAAAGATGGCACTGAAATTAGTTCAGTAATTAGGGCTGTCCCTGTAGCCTGATTTAAATGACATGTCTGCTAATACAAATGTCTCCAGGGTCATAGCTTGTGCAACTTCTTCCAGACAAAATTTAAAAATTATAAAAAAAAATTAACATTCTGTTCTTTTATGGGTATTCAGCCTCTTACCGAGTGAAGACTAGTGTTGAGCGAAGAGAAGCATTCGAATAGGAATTCAATCGGAAGTTTGTTCTGTTAGCTGTAGCATTACATTGCGTCCGTATTACGGGCAGGTGTAATTTATTGCCCTGTACATAAGTGTGCAGAGGAGTGAAATTTATGATAGATAATCTCTTCTGTTGTAGCATTATGTTGTGTCCGTATTACTGGCAGGTGTAATGTATTGCAATGTACATAAGGGTGCAGTGGAGCGAAATTTGTCATAGCTAATCCCTTCTGTTAGAGATACAGTTGTGCAGCTACCGATGATGACCGTTTGGAAGGAGCACATGTTGCGAGAGGTCAGGGACGTGTGCAAGAGAAAGCTAAGGGTGACACAAATGACGACCAAACATTTCTAGATGATGATGTAGATTATCACACATGTGAGCTGGGTGAAGAGGGGATATCATCATTAGCGGTGAGGGTGGTAGCATGCCTGTAGGGCAGCAGGGTGGAAGTGGTAGGAGATCTGGAGCCAAACGCAGGAGGGGTACACCTTCTGATACTCGGTGGGCATTCCCAAGCAAACATTACTTTTCTAATAAAGCTGTGCCAGCCCTGAACACGTACGTTGAGCAGAAGGTGGGCCAGTCCTTGGGCATCTGGTATGGAGATGTAACCATGGTCAAGGATAATATATGTTGTTTACAGCCCACTGTATAAATTTGGTTTCAGCCCAAGTGCACCAGCAACTTGGCCAGGTCATGGCAATGCCGTATCTGTGTTGCAATTGTGGGATTTCTGTCCTCCTCTCTCTCCTTATCTTCCATCTTATCCTCAACCTCCCCTCTAGGAACATTTCACAGTGGTCCTCTAGTATATTGTCTATGCAAAGGTAGGTGTCGTTACGCGGTTCTTCATCTGGTCAGCCTTGGCACACGGAGCTACACTGGGGAATAACTGCTTGGAATCATCAATAAAGAAATCAAACACTGGCTGTCTCCTCACCAACTGGATATAGGAACCATGGTTACTGAAAACGGGAAGAACATTTTGTCTGCGCTGCGCCAGGGAGGACCTATGCATGCGCACTGCATGATGAACATCTTCAAGCTCGTTGTCACTAGGTTCCTCAAGTCCTCCACTGAACTGCAAGAGCTATTAAAAATGTCCAGGAAACTGTGTATGCACTTCAGCCAATCTTACCGTGCAAAAAATGCCCTCCTTGAGCTGCAAAGGCATCACCTTACATTTGACATTTCCACCTGTTGAAACTCCATGTTCCATATGTTAGACCGACTGGGCAGAGAAAGGCAGTCAACGATTTTTGAATATTTAGCACCCAAATAGAAATGATTGACTTTGATGCTTTGTGTATACTACTGAGGAATTATGCCTCTATACAGGGAGTGCAGAATTATTAGGCAAGTTGTATTTTTGAGGATTAATTTTATTATTGAACAACAACCATGTTCTCAATGAACCCAAAAAACTCATTAATATCAAAGCTGAATATTTTTGGAAGTAGTTTTTAGTTTGTTTTTAGTTTTAGCTATTTTAGGGGGATATCTGTGTGTGCAGGTGACTATTGCTGTGCATAATTATTAGGCAACTTAACAAAAAACAAATATATACCCATTTCAATTATTTATTTTTACCAGTGAAACCAATATAACATCTCAACATTCACAAATATACATTTCTGACATTCAAAAAAAAACAAAAACAAATCAGTGACCAATATAGCCACCTTTCTTTGCAAGGACACTCAAAAGCCTGCCATCCATGGATTCTGTCAGTGTTTTGATCTGTTCACCATCAACATTGCGTGCAGCAGCAACCACAGCCTCCCAGACACTGTTCAGAGAGGTGTACTGTTTTCCCTCCTTGTAAATCTCACATTTGATGATGGACAACAGGTTCTCAATGGGGTTCAGATCAGGTGAACAAGGAGGCCATGTCATTAGATTTTCTTCTTTTATAGCCTTTCTTGCCAGCCACGCTGTGGAGTACTTGGACGCGTGTGATGGAGCATTGTCCTGCATGAAAATCATGTTTTTCTTGAAGGATGCAGACTTCTTCCTGTACCACTGCTTGAAGAAGGTGTCTTCCAGAAACTGGCAGTAGGACTGGGAGTTGAGCTTGACTCCATCCTCAACCCGAAAAGGCCCCACAAGCTCATCTTTGATGATACCAGCCCAAACCAGTACTCCACCTCCACCTTGCTGGCGTCTGAGTCGGACTGGAGCTCTCTGCCCTTTACCAATCCAGCCACGGGCCCATCCATCTGGCCCATCAAGACTCACTCTCATTTCATCAGTCCATAAAACCTTAGAAAAATCAGTCTTGAGATATTTCTTGGCCCAGTCTTGACGTTTCAGCTTGTGTGTCTTGTTCAGTGGTGGTCGTCTTTCAGCCTTTCTTACCTTGGCCATGTCTCTGAGTATTGCACACCTTGTGTGCCCCTTTTGGGCACTCCAGTGATGTTGCAGCTCTGAAATATGGCCAAACTGGTGGCAAGTGGCATCTTGGCAGCTGCACGCTTGACTTTTCTCAGTTCATGGGCAGTTATTTTGCGCCTTGGTTTTTCCACACGCTTCTTGCGACCTTGTTGACTATTTTGAATGAAACGCTTGATTGTTCGATGATCACGCTTCAGAAGCTTTGCAATTTTAAGAGTGCTGCATCCCTCTGCAAGATATCTCACTATTTTTGACTTTTCTGAGCCTGTCAAGTCCTTCTTTTGACCCATTTTGCCAAAGGAAAGGAAGTTGCCTAATAATTATGCACACCTGATATAGGGTGTTGATGTCATTAGACCACACCCCTTCTCATTACAGAGATGCACATCACCTAATATGCTTAATTGGTAGTAGGCTTTCGAGCCTATACAGCTTGGAGTAAGACAACATGCATAAAGAGGATGATGTGGTCAAAAGACTCATTTGCCTAATAATTCTGCACTCCCTGTATAAACATAAGCAATGACCTTGGTTATCTCAGTCTTTATTGAATTTCCATGTACAAAATATGGAATGCAAAGATTCTGAGTTTTCTATGCATTGCCCTAGTAACTGTACCAATTGCATAGGTTTATTTGTCCTTGGCATGAATATTATATTAAATTAGTATTCATATTTTATGCGCTATAAATTCTTCAATTGATTTTGTAAAACCTCTTCTCAATTTACCTTATATACACTATGATCTGTATTGTAACATGATCTACAGATGCAGAAGCGCTGAATTTGGCATTGAACTCTCTCTTTTGTATGTTTAGCTCATTCAGTTTAGAGAACTCAGTGGATTTACCTCAAAATACCTGAAAAAAATCACATGTATTTATATACTGTAACAAAAGTTCCTGAATTGCCTAGTAAAGTCTTAAAGAAGTTTTCCAAGACTTTAATACTGATGACCTATCTCTGCCTAATCATATCCTTCCCACATGGTAGCCCAATCTCAGTGTGAAGGCTTGGAAGTTCTCGCAGCTTTCCTTAGGCCAAGTGATGTCATCAGTTACATGGTCTAGGCACAGCTCAGCCCCATAGAAGTGAATTGGGCTGAGCTGCCATACCCAAGCACAAAAGCTATACAATGTACAGCACTGTGCTTCGTGAGCGCTGCGGCCTTCTCAAAAAGCTGATCAGCGGGGTCTATGGTGTCAGACCCCCACTGAAGACCTATCCATAGGATAGGTCATTAGTAGAGATGAGCGAAGTTTTGAAAAATTTAACTCTGCTGATTTACCGAAGTTCACCAAGAAATTTGATTTGTTCTGAATTAATTTGTCTCAAATCGCTATTAATCAGGTATACCCAGTCCACTCTGCCTAATCATATTCTTCCCACATGGTTAACCCTTTCCTGACTGCTGACAGTAAATTTACGGTGGCGGCTAGGCATAAAATAGAGCCTGCTAGTGCGCGCAGTGGGTGACATGGTCGTCGGGTATCTGCTGTTTTAGAGAGCAGACACCCGACACTAATGTACCTTATAACCCTTCCGATGCCGTGGTCATCCAGGTGTGCTCCAGCTTCCCTCCTGTGTGATGGTACCAGAGATGGTACACAGCATTTAGGCAGGGATTCACAATAGGGATGACCATAATCCCATGTGGATCTCTCCATAAGAGCCTGGATCCTACTATGAACTTAATAGTATTTTGCTTTTTAAATTATTAGGGTTAAAACCAGATGCCGAACATGGTGGATGGATCAAACATGGCTGCTGGATGATTGGAGCAACACTGTCCCTAGCGCATAAGTGCTTGCCATGTCTCTCTCTATGCTCAGCTCACAGGACAATGACAGTGACTGTGTTGGATGAGGGTTTTATAGGGTTGTGACATCACATGGGATGGCTAACTGCGGATTGCCTGGCTGCACGGTATTATGAGTGGTCTCACGGAAAACCCTTTTAACCCCTTAGTGACCACCCATACGCCTTTTTACAGTGGTCACTAACAGACCTTAGGCTGGGCCGCCGCTTTCTTTACTGCGGCCCAGTCTAAGAGCTGCACGGATTCCCCCATGTAACGGGGAGCGGGGGCCCGGCTCTCACATAAGAGTAGTGCCGATTTGGGCTGTTTAACACTTCAGCGAGAGACACCAAAACTAATTCCCATTTAGATATAACAGATCCATATATACTAACATAGTTAGCAAAAATATATATATGTGGATACCCACTAAGCGTTACAAAATAATGTACCAGTACACAATATAGTAAACCATACACAATTTTATTAGAATCACATCAATACTCGCGATTAACACAAGATAAAAACACAATTAAAAAAAGCTCTAGGGCTGGTGGTGCATGATTAACAGGCCAGGGAATAAAGTGCAAGTGCAAGATGCAATCAGCAAAAAGAACTTAGTTCATCAACAGTGATAAAATAACTACTTTACTCCATATGAGGATGGTAAATACACAGACACAGTGTGTACCACTGGCGCCACAATGTGGCACACAACATGCATATAATAGTGCAATGTAAAGCAAAAACTAAAAACTAGGTAAGGCTACTTTCACACTAGCGTTCGATCGGATCCGTTCTGAACGGATCCGATCGTAATAATGCAGACGGAGGCTCCGTTCAGAACGGATCCGTCTGCATTATATTAGCTAAAAAAAAGCTAAGTGTGAAAATAGCCTGGGACGGATCCGTCCAGACTTTCAATGTAAAGTCAATGGGGGACGGATCCGCTTGAAGATTGAGCCATATTGTGGCATCTTCAAACGGATCCGTCCCCATTGACTTACATTGTAAGTCTGGACGGATCCGCACGGATCCGCACGCCTCCGCACGGCCAGGCGGACACCCGAACGCTGCAAGCAGCGTTCAGCTGTCCGCCTGTCCGTGCGGAGGCGAGCGGAGCGGAGGCTGAACGCCGCCAGACTGATGCAGTCTGAGCGGATCCGCTCCATTCAGACTGCATCAGGGCTGGACGGCTGCGTTCGGGTCCGCTCGTGAGCTCCTTCAAACGGAGCTCACGAGCGGACCAGCGAACGCTAGTGTGAAAGGAGCCTAAGGCTATTGCAAGTCATCAGCAGACTAAAATGTCTGCATAAAGATAAATCAATGGAGACAGTCTTGCAATTAAACTGACCACAATCCAGACCTCAAACCAGGCACCACCAGTCCACTCCCCGACGAACGTTTCACATGTTACTTTCTCAAGGGAAGTGGCTACAATGGTGTCGACACTGGGTATATATAGGAAACACATTCAACAAAACAAATAGCAGTGATGTTCATGGATTGGCCCAAACCTCTAGGCATGATAGATCAACGCATCGGATAGGTGAGAAGTTAATAAACCAGCCTCAAACCACCTGTGCACAACCCCCTCTCACCTGTGGATAGACTGATAATGGGCGCCGCTTATTATATGGAGCATGAATCTCCGCCAAAGCGCTGTGTGCTTGCCCGTCCCCCGGTCCAGAGAGCCATACAACATTTTAGACAAATGTGTATGCATGAAGTGAAAATAAATGAATGCCAATACAGCTCGTAATCAGACAGTTCAACTGAGCCTTTTTCTCAGCTCTGCACAGAAACATCCATTGGGAAGCTTACAAGAGGATTGGGGGTCTGGTGAGTAAAATCCCACCATCTAAAATAGTAGGGACTTTATAGGTCTAAACGTAATGCCGTTACTAGATAAGTTTAGTGATGAGCGGCAGGGGTCATATTCGAATTCGCGATATATCTCAAATATTTTTTTGAATATTCGGCGAATATTCGAAAATTCGCGATTTTTTATTTTTTTTTAATCGGCAAGGTAATGATTGTGTAATATGCGAATTTTCGGATTCGAATTTTGATTGCGAATTTTTCAACTTACAACTATTAAACAAAGAAGATTATAGCACTATATTAGCTAAATTGCTCTATATTCGATTTTTTGAATATTCGCTATTGCTATAACAGTTTTTTCGAATATTCGTAATATATAGCAATATAGCGAATATTCAAAAAAAAAACGAATATAGAGCAATTTAGCTAATATAGTGCTATAATCTTTTTTTTATAGTTGTAATTTTTTTCCAATCTGAACTTCAGATGAGAAAAAAAATTACAACTATTAGACAAAGAAGATTATAGCACTATATTAGCAAAATTGCTCTATATTCGTTTTTTTTTCGAATACTCACTATATTGCTATAACTTTGTTTTTTCTAATATTTGTAATATTCTAAAACAAGAATATATAGCAATAAAGCGAATATTCGAAAAAAACGAATATAGAGCAATTTAGCTAATATAGTGCTATAATCTTCTTTGTCTAAAAGTTGAAAAATTTGCAATAAAAATTTGAATACGAAAATTCAAATTACGAAAATTCGCATATTACACAATCATTACCTTGCCGATTTTTTCAAGAAAAAAAAATCGTGCATTTTCGAATATGACCCCTGCCGCTCATCACTAATCCTAAAGTCAAGTATATTGCAGCCTTCTTATTGGCCCACAAGCTAGAAGCAGGAAGGGATCATGTGTACTGATTTAAAAAAAAAAATAATTATCTGAAAAAAATCGAATATTCGAAATTACGAATATATATAACTATATTCGAAATATTCGCGAATTTTCGAAGTACCTTTATTCGCGATAAAAATTCGAAATTCGAATATTCGTGATCAACACTAGATAAGTTCAGGAAGAAAGTGCAGGCATGGTCTAAGCTGCCTTTATCTATTGTTGCCCGAACAAACCTGATTAAAATGATTCTTATGCCCCAGCTTCTCTATGTGCTGCATAATGCTCCCGTATGGATCCCACTGAAGGTGTTTTACACTGTCAACGCCATTTTTAGAGACCTAATCTGGAAGAAGGGGATCCCTCGTATACAACTGAGCACCCTGTGCAGACCTAAGACTCAGGGAGGATTGAGTGTCCCTGATCCCTTGGTTTATTATTTGGCAGCCCAAATGCAGCACATAAGGGGTTGTGGCGAGGAGGAACAGGTTATTAAGGCAGGTAGGATAGTCAAATACTTGCTCAAAAGGGGATGCCTTCTGTCGGCGCTAGAGGACGGCACTTTCAGGGAAATGGGGAGAAGGTACGAGATGTTGGGCATGATTCATATGGTGTGGTGGAAGACAAGGAAAATGGCAGGTATCACGGGATATACGAAATTTACTTCCATATGGCCGAATATCATGTATGATGAACTCAATAAGGTCTCCAGCGCTAGGGCATGGAGGAAATTTGGTTTGGACAGACTATGTCAGCTATTCGAAGGTACTTCCCTTAAAGAATTTACTGCTTTGCAACGGGAGTTTAGCTTGCCTAAAGCTCTTTTCTATGTCTATTTGCAAGTCAGACATGCCATACAAGTGCAGGAGCGGCGGGAGAAGCTGTTGCCTGCCCAGAAACATCTGATCGTAGACCTCACGGCTACTGGGGGCGGTTCTGAGGGAGTGATATCACTGCATTATCTAAGCCTAATGGAAGCTTTACATAAAAAGAATCCATTGCATCTGTTTTAAAAATGGGAAAAAGATATACCGGAATTGAAGGATGACCAATGGGAAAATGTGCTTACTGACTTCCCTGACATAGCGGTAAGTGAGGTTCATAGGGTCTCACAATTGTTGCTGCTTCATAGAGCATATAGAACCCCGAAAATGTTACATAAAATAGGGTTTCGTGCCGACGATAAATGTCCTAGATGCGGGGTTACGTCCGCTGACCTCATACACTTAATGTGGAACTGTCCGCGATTGCGCAGATACTGGAAGGATGTGGCTGACTTCATTGGGAAGGTTTATGGGGTCACGGTTGAATGTTCACCTCTATTATGCGTATTGGGATATGCTGGTGGAATTTCGGGGCTAAAGGAGGTTAAGTTGGCAATTCAGCGTATCCTATATCAGGCCAGGAAGCGGATAGCATCCCGATGGATTGCTTCAGATCCACCGGAGGTGCAGGAGATAGTGGAGGCGATTCACACTTTGGTCCAACTTGAGAGTTATGTGTATCAAAAGAGAGGGAATAACAAAAAGTTCAGCAAAATTTGGTATGCATGGATTGACTATTTCCATTTGGTTGTTTAGGGTAGGGATTGAAGGTAGAGTAGGAGAAGACAGTTATAGGTAGCACGTACTCTGGATCTAGACTGGTAAATGAGTGGAGCGTTTATGAGCAGGAATGCCTGTAGTATGAGCGTGGGTTGGATCGTATCCTGGACTTTGCTGCACGATATTTCCAAGATGGACTGCACCTGGACTTCGGGGCTGGGGGAGGGGGGGTTGGGAAGGGGTTTCTTTGTGATGTTCTTGATGTTTGAGATGAAAAACAAAAAAATATGAAGATTTTGTCTTCAAATAAAAAGATTTGACCAAAAAAATAATAATAATCCCACCATCTAAAGCACTCTTTCCTTCCTTCCATTTGCAGTTTTGGCACATGTCCAGTACAAACTTTCAATATCTGTTAGGGCATTACATATGGAAGAAAAAAAACACCAGTTTTTCTGTGGACTGTCCATAAATTTACAGATGGTTGGCAACCCAATTTCAAAGCATCTCCAAAACCAGGGCCATATATAACACACTGCAATAGCTTGATTAGTTATTTTAAATGTGAAACTGAAATATCAAGTAATTATTAAATGGTAAAACCAGTTCATGTAGGTTGAAATGTCAGATAATATGGTTTCATCTAGATGGAATCTTCAGATCAGTGTTTCATAAAATCAAGATATAGTACAATCAAGTAGCCTTTTATAAAATAGTATGGATTTATTGCTATAGTTAATTGCTTAGATTCTTCTGAGTGTAAGCAATAGCATGCTACCATTTAGAAAATTTTAAATACTAGTTTCTTCTCGGCATGAGATTAGCAATAGCCAAAAAGCAATGCACTGTTTGCTTTAATTGAGATGATGAGGTTTACATAATTGTAACTAAAAGGCAATGGAATAAGTGCTGTATCATACGCTACTTTGTAAACATACTTAGGGATACATAATAACCTGCAGAGGACATGTGCTGTACATGTGCATTTTAAAGGGGTTCTGCAGCTTTTTCTTACTGATGATTTATCGTCTGGATAGATCATCATCTTATTGGTGGGGGTCCAACACCCAGGAACCCTGCCGATCAGCTGTTTGAGAAAGCAGCAGCGTTGGGACTAGTGACTCGGCATTCTCACTGTTTCCTGCAGGCCCAGTGATGTCACGACTAGTATCACTGGCCTGGGAACGGCTAAGCTCTGTTCACTTCACCTGGGACCAGAGGATAGGTCATCAGTAAGAAAAAGCTGCAGCACCCCTTTAAGAACCAACGCCATACAGGTACGATGCTCTGATCGGCGGGAGCAGGAGCTGTGCCCGCTCGATCAGTCGCACAGGCCCGGCTGTGACTGACCCCCCTTTTTTTTCTTTGCAGCCAAGCCCCTGCCACATACACCAGCATTGGTCCATACACTGATGCCACCGTATTAACTCATTGTATGCTGAGGTCAAAGCTGGGGCTTGCGGAGGGTATGAGCTTCCTCTCCATCGGGTACCCACACTTCAGTGACGGGGACCCGATGGCTGTGAAGGCAGCCCGATGCATAACATGGGCATCAGAGCTTGCCCTCTACAGAAGCCTATGAGACACAGCCCAATGGGTCTCACAAGAAAGCTGTCAGTGTATTACCAGCAGTGCAAAGCATTGTAGAGGGGATCAGACACCCTAAAGTTGAAGTCCCACAGTGGGAC
The DNA here is from genome assembly GCF_014858855.1 of Bufo gargarizans. Lineage (NCBI taxonomy): Eukaryota > Metazoa > Chordata > Amphibia > Anura > Bufonidae > Bufo > Bufo gargarizans. The sequence continues at coordinate 208,262,378 of NC_058081.1, read as the reverse complement.
AAAAATAAAAAGTAAAAAAATGCATTTTTCATAATAAAAAATAAAGTTTCAAGTTACAAAAAAACGCCCCTTACCCATAATAAACACATAGAAAATTGTAAAAAATAGAAAAAAAAACATTGATAAACAGACATTAGGTATCACTGTGTCTCTGACGACCGGCTCTATAAAAATATCCCATTTTCCACCCATCAGCTTAACACCATAAAAAAATAATAAAAGTATGCCAAAACTGCAATTTTTTGGGTCACCGTACCTCACAAAAAGTGTAATATCAAGAGATCAAAAAATCATATGTGCCCCAAAATGGTACCAAACCATCACATCATCCCACAAAAAATGAGCCTACATAAGACAATTGCCCCCAAAAAAATATTTATATATATATATATATATATATATATATATATATAGATCCAGAAAATGAGCGGCACTCCGATGGATAAGAACAAGTGAAACCTTTATTCACCCAGAGTGCAGATAAAATATTATGTTGAGACACTACACCATCAAGGCTGTTATATCACACTAGACTGGTCCCACGGTGCTCGCCAAGTTGAGCAGTGCCAGATATGCAAAAATATGAAAATAAATATAAGAAAAATGCAAATTGCATATTGGAATGACCCCCTCCCAGATGGGATACTGCGTCCACTTCATCTATACGTTCCATCCCGCCTGGTGCTGAACACAAGTGATCTCTTAAGAAAATAAAAAAACAAGAGTTAATATTGAGACAAGAAAATATTGAGATGTACAACTCTCTTAGTGTGTACACAAATCACTGAGAAGCACCCAGTTTGACTAAGGAGGCAAACCACCCCTCAGAAAATATCCCCAAAATTATACTCGTTTAGACCATTAGGTTTCAAGCTGTCCAACTTGTGGATCCAGCTGAGTTCCCTACGCTTGAGTATCCTAGACCTGTCGCCACCGCGTTTGGGTTGAGGTATATGATCGAGGATCCAACACCTCAGATCACCTTCTCTGTGCCTGGCTTCAGTAAAATGCTTGGATACCGGTAAATCAAGACGTTTTTTTCTGCATACTCAAGTGATGATTGTTTAAGCAGGTTTTTAACTCAGTCGTCGTCTCACCCACGTAAAGAAAATTGCACGGGCAAGATAACACATAGATGACGAAACTGGAATCACAGGTTAAATGAAACAAAATGTCAAAAGATACACCAGTGCTGGGGTGTATAAAACTCTTCCCTTTGCGGATATATCTACAGTTGACGCAATTCACACAGGAAAAATAGCCCAGGCCGGGTTGTGTCAATATAGTATGTCTTGAGGACCCCTTAGAGCCAATGTCGGCTTTAACCAACTGATCCCGCAAGTTCCTAGAACGCCGGTAAGAGAATACTACCAGTCTAAGTTGCAATACTCGATTTTGTAGCAGGTTTGATGCGTTACACAGAGCTGTATGGCCTATGGGCAACTTTTCCAGCGACCAAGATGGCGCTTTGAGAATGGATTTCTACTGGGCATGCGCCAAGAGAAACACACTGAGGCTGAATGGAGCGACGCCTGGGTGACGTATGAGCGCTGGCTTGGTCCGATGACGCTCGGCGTTCCCCTGCCGTCGCTGGTCCCTGATTGGTGCTGCGCCACGTTTGCGCAGTGTGATGTACACAACGCCGAACAGTGGCATTGAATGAGCCTCCCTGCCGATCGGGTATGTCTGTGATATCACTTCCCTGCTCCTCCCCCTGTATGTCATATGGTTATTAGATACACCGCTCGATCAACTTTTTGCATCTGATCGATGTCTTGTTTTTTTCATCATCACTTTGTCTGCAAATATATGACATGCATGTTCATGTCTCTTGTCTTATAATATGTATCCTCACTATTATCAGTGTGTTTTATTGTATTGTTATCACATCACTGTCACATTTTGTAACACACCCACTGGGTGGAGTGTGATCACATGATCTGTATGTTGATTGATTCACCTATATAATTGTCATCACTTGAATTGTATCTTTGCTTGAAAAAGGCTCTAGTATTGAGCCGAAATGTTGCACCGCCTGGGTGAATAAAGGTTTCACTTGTTCTTATCCATCGGAGTGCCGCTAATTTTCTGGATCCATTTATTGGGGTAAGAAGTCCATTCCCCTGGAATGTGCACCCAAACTTTTCCTCTTTAGCCAGTGCCGCCATTTTTCTTGATTAATATATATATATATATATATATATATATATATACATAAGGAAACTGTGGCAGCACTCCCTTGAAAGATGTATAGGATGTAGGGTGCCCGCGATGGTCCCTCAATTCAGGACGGAAAACAGCAAAAAAAGGTTTGCAGCACTCCTTGAAAGATAAAATGTGCTCTTTTATTCACACATATCAAGTGACAACGTTTCGGTTCTCTCACAGAACCTTTCTCAAGTCAGGTGAAACATAAAGTGCAATAGTGCCAGTATAAATACATAATGAGGTTGTTACCAATCAGTTCATCAACTAATACAAAAATAGTGCACTCCCTTTTAGTGGACATATTACAATTCATTCATTTATCACTCATATCAATGTAAGCAGGCTAACAAGCATCTTATATATATACTATAGTGTTCTAACCATACTATCCTTTTACCATTTGCATGGTCATAGTGCCTATATAAAGTGCCAATAATAAAGTGCATGGTGCAATTAAAACTTCTTAACTTCTATACCTTGCTGGGGGCATATACAATGAACTAAGTGGATGGCGTCTTAACTCGTGTGGATACACGGTGATACTCCGCTTCTCGTCCTCGTCACTACGCATGTGTCAGCCCCTCCCCTGTTGTTAAGCGGCACATAACCGCTATACGTCACCAACGGGCGGAGTCCAAGCGCCGTGACGTCTGGTGTGCCGCGTCAGCACGTAACGCGTGCATCACGTGCCCGCAAGTCCGCCGCCGCATTCACCAGCGTCACTTCACTTGTCTTTTCCACTATTTTACAACAGGGCAATCTTTTGGGCAATAGCTCTATCTGACATCCTCCTTCTTCCTGTTACTTCCTACAGCCCTGATTACCAATCCAGCAAGATCAGTTAACAATGATCCTATGTAATAATCAAACAACATGAACAGTCGAATTGTAGTGTAATTAAAAAACATAATTTCCACTGGGTTCACCCAATATAGCATTCTGGACACACAAGAAAGAGGGCAATAGAGGCGGGGTACTAGCCCACCATCCCCCCTGTTACCCTAAACTCAACATTTAATCCTTTAGGTTTCAAAGTATCCAAACAGAAAATCCATCTGAACTCATTTTTCTTTAAAACAGTTAACCTATCCCCTCCTCTTTCTAATGGTTTAACATGATCTAAGATCATAAATCTCAAATAATTTTCTTTATGATTCTTCTCCGCAAAATGTTTTGACACCGGTAGATCTTTTCTTTTATTTCTGATGGATTGTCTGTGGTTATTTAACCTAGTTTTCAGATCACATGTGGTTTCACCCACATAAAGCTTTTTGCAAGGGCACCATAACACGTAGATTACCCATGATGAGTCACATGTAAGATAGTATTTAATGTTAAATATCTCTCCTGTTTCGGGATGTGTGAATACGGACCCCTTATGCATAAGTTTGCAGTTCACACACCCCAAACATGGGAAACATCCTGTACGTTTCGTCTTTAGGAAAGTTTGTCTTAACTAGTTTTTTTCCGGGACAATTAGGAGATACACAGACAATTAGCAGAACCTGGTGTGTACAAACCATTGGGCAAGGACCCCAGGTTTGAGATTGTCAAAGAAATAGAGGTACAGTTAAATTTGGCAGAGGAAAAGGGCATCATTAATAAACAACTCAAGGAGTTTTTGGTGGTGAAGTCTCCAGCTACCCCAAATATATATGTATTACCCAAAATACATAAGAGGCTAATAGATCCTCCGGGACGGCCGATAATTTCTGTCAGGAACTCTATTTTCTCGAATATTAATGTCTATCTTGACGAAATATTGAGAGAATATGCCACGGGTGCAAAATCATACATTAGGGACACTGGAGACTTCATCACCAAAATAAGAGAGATACGGATCCCGAAGGGGGCTATATTAGCGTCTTTTGATATTGCATCACTATACATTAATCATGAAAAGGGCCTGCTGGCTGTTGCGGAGATGTTGCGAGATTCACAATATCCTGCACATACCCTCCAGTTCATTTTGAGACTACTGGAGCTGTCGCTGCGGAACAATTATTTTGTGTTCCAGGGACAGTTCTATTTGCAGATGGTGGGCGCGGCGATGGGGTCCAACGCCGCGCCCACCTATGCAAATATATTTGTACGGTCATTTGAGGAGCGTCTTGTCTATGTATCTCCCCACTTCAATCAAGTTTTGACGTGGTGGAGATACATACATGACATTTTCCTCATTTGGACTGGCACTATGGATGCGCTGATGGACTTTCATGTATATTTGAACTCCTTAGATAAGGAGATCCAGTTTACACTAATGGCATCGGTGCACCGGGTGCAGTATCTAGATACTCAGGTTTATATAGAGAATGAACAAATACACATGGATTTGAACATAAAACCCACTGATAAGAACACATTGCTGCATTTTGCAAGTGGACACCCAAGAACGATGGTAAATTCTTTACCATTTAGTCAAATGCTCAGAGTAAGGAGAATAGTGGATAAGGATGATAATATGAATCAGGCATTAAGAAATATGGAGCAATCTTTTGTGAATAGGGGATACCCCAGAAATCTGGTGAAAAGACAAGGGGATAAAGTGAGAGGCATGTCCAGAGAGGAGTTGCTAGTTACTAAACCAAAACAGGCTAGTGAAAGGTTACCTTTTGTGTCGTCGTATAATGAGTTGAGCCCAAATATAGAACGTATAGTGAGGCGCCATTGGGGGTTATTGAGCAGTGGTCTCCCTACCATAGCGGCCTTTAAAGAACCGCCTATGATGGCATACAAAAGAGCAAGGAATATTAGGGACAAAGTGGTGCACTCCAAAGTCCCGGAAAAAACCCAGCTAAGACAAACCTTCCTAAAGACGAAATGTATAGGATGTTTCCCATGTTTGGGGTGTGTGAACTGCATAAGGGGTCCGTATTCACACATTCCGAAACAGGAGAGATATTTAACATTAAATACTATCTTACATGTGACTCATCATGGGTAATCTACGTGTTATGGTGCCCTTGCAAAAAGCTTTATTTTCTGTTTGGATACTTTGAAACCTAAAGGATTAAATGTTGAGTTTAGGGTAACAGGGGGGATGGTGGGCTAGTATTGCCCTCTTTCTTGTGTGTCCAGAATGCTATATTGGGTGAACCCAGTGGGAATAATGTTTTTTAATTACACTACAATTCGACTGTTCATGTTGTTTGATTATTACATAGGATCATTGTTAACTGATCTTGCTGGGTTGGTAATTAGGGCTGTAGGAAGTAACAGGAAGAAGGAGGATGTCAGATAGAGCTATTGCCCAAAAGATTGCCCTGTTGTAAAATGGTGGAAAAGACAAGTGAAGTGACGCTGGTGAATGCGGCGGCGGACTCGCGGACAAGTGATGCACTCGTTACGTGCTGACGCTGCACACCAGACGTCACGGCGCTTGGACTCCGCCCGTTAGTGACGTATAGCAGTTATGTGCCGCTTAACAACAGGGGAGGGGCTGACACATGCGTAGTGGCGAGGACGAGACGCAGAGAATTACCGTGTATCCACATGAGTTAAGACGCCATCCACTTAGTTCATTGTATATGCCCCCAGCAAGGTATAGAAGTTAAGAAGTTTTAATTGCACCATGCACTTTATTATTGGCACTTTATATAGGCACTATGACCATGCAAATGGTAAAAGGATAGTATGGTTAGAACACTATAGTGTATATATAGAAGATGCTTGTTAGCCTGCTTTCATTGATATGAGTGATAAATGAATGAATTGTAATATGTCCACTAAAGGGGAGTGCACTATTTTTGTATTGGTTGATGAACTGATTGGTAACAACCTCATTATGTATTTATACTGGCACTATTGCACTTTATGTTTCACCTGACTTGAGAAAGGTTCTGTGAGAGAACCGAAACGTTGTCACTTGATATGTGTGAAGGAGTGCTGTGAACCTTTTTTTGCTATATATATATATATATATATATATATATATATGTATATATCTTTCAGAAAATGGACACACAAAAACATTTTTTCAAAAATGTTATATTTTGCAAAACTGAAACAAAAACTAAAATAATAATAGAGATATTTGGTATTTTCAAGTTTGTAAAAACCAGCTCTATAAAAATAACATACAATCTAACCTGTCAGGGGAACATTGCAAAAAAAACCAAAAACAGAAAATTTTGTGTTACCTTACCTCACAAAAAAGTGTAATATTGAGTGATCAAAAATTATATGCACCCAAAAATAATATCAATAAACTGTCACCATATCCCATATTTACCGAAATGGGGATACTTTTTGGGGAGTTTATACTGTAGGGGGGGTATCAGGTGGTCTTGGTAGAGGTGAATATCTGCACATCTGATATGGGTTCTGTATTTTGGTTCTGGTATAAGGTTTGTAGCTATGTGGAGTCTGGTCTAGGATCTACATTTGAGGGTAATCTTATCATGGTCTCTTATTTGGTGGTCTGGGATTTGTATTTTTATTTTGAGGGTCTGTTATATGTATTTGTTTAGGGGGCCTGTGGGTCTGTATTAGTGTAAGCGGTGTCTACATTTATTTTAGGGTTTGGTGAAGGGGCCATATGAACATACACTGCCTTGTCCCCCCAAAAAAAATCGCCACCTGGATTTAACTAAGCAAATAGGTATGAGCCTCCTATTAAATAATTACTGCATGGGCGATTATTTTACAGCTGGCAATAAGTTATTTAACCCCAACTGGTGCAATGAGTTGCTTCTCATTTCTTAAACAACCATGTCGAAAGACACATCTTGTGGTCGTGGAAAAGATGTTGGTCTGTTTGAGAAGGGTCAAATCATTGGCATGCATCAAGCAAAGAAAACATAGAAGCAGATTGCAGAAACGACTAAAATTGGGTTAAGAACTGTCCAACGCATTATTAAAAACTGAAAGGATATTGGGGACCCATTGTATTCGAGGAAGAAATGTGGCGGGGAAAAAATCCTGAATGATCATGATTGGCGATCACTTAAACGTTTGGTGAAATCAAATAGAAGAAAAACAACAGTAGAACTCAGGGCTATGTTTAATAGTGAAAGTGAGAGCATTTCCACATGTACAATGTAAAGGGAACTCAAGGGATTGGGTCCAAACAGCTGTGTAGCCATAAGAAAACCACTAATCAGTGAGACAAACCAGAAAAATAGGCTTCAATTTTCTAGGGAGCATAAAGATTGGACTCTGAATAAATGGAAAAAGGTAATGTGGTCTGATGAGTCAAGATTTATCCTGTTCCAGAGTGATGGGTGCATCAGGGTAAGAAGAGAGGCAGATGAAGTGATGCACCCATCATGCCTAGTGCCTACTGTACAAGCCTGTGCGGGCAGTGCTATGATCTGAGGTTGCTGCAGTTGGTCAGGTCTAGGTTCAGCAACAGTATGTGATCTAAGAATGAGGTCAGCTGACTAACTGAACATGCTGAATGACCCGGTTATTCCATCAATGGATTTGTTCTTCCCTGATGGCAAGGGCATATTCCTAGATGACAATGCCAGGATTCATTGGGCTCAAATTGTGTAAGAGTGGTTCAGGGAGCATGAGACATAATTTTCACACATGGATTGGCCACCACAGAGTCCAGACCTTAACCCCATTGAGAATCTTTGGGATGTGCTGGAGAAGGCTTTGCGCAGCAGTCAGACTTTTTTTTTTTTTTTTTGGACAGGCAGTGTATGTATATGCTATTTGAGATTTAAATTACATAGATTGGAAGCATGTTCTACATAAATAGGCAGGGCATGAGGCTAAAGAACTTTGCACATGCACAAAGCACCTGTCACGACCCTTGGTCATGGTCGTGACTCCTTGGGAGCCGCATGCGGTTGCCCGCGGCTTGGTGTTGTCAACCGCAGCTGGGGGCACTTAGTTGTTTGCCTCAGGTGCGGTTGCCGCGGACAATAGGCATGTGTGCGGTTGCCCTTGGCAACGTGTGATATTGTGCACTTCCTTGTTTGTTTGTTGTGCACGAGGTGATGTTTAGTATGCACCTGGACTCCTCCCTTCACCTGCGGTTGTCCGCGGCAACGTCTGGTGATGTTTGCATGCTGTGGAAGTGTCTCGGCCTGTTGGCTGTTCTGGAGGACACGTTTGCAACGCATGCCGTTGCCGTCGGAGACAGGTGAGTGAGGTTGTGTGCTTTCCCCTTTATGTGAGTTTCCCTTCTGTGGTGCTGGAAGGGTTAATTCCCTTCCCAGTGTGTGTGTGATGTCACTGGGTGTGTTCTGACCGTTGGGTGTGGCCTCTTGGCCTATAAAGCCTTAGTCCCTGGCTGGGTTCAGTAGGTTGCTCTCAGCCATGCTGGCTGGAGCAGCCTCCTGTCTCCTCCATCTGCCTGGTGGGGACCATCCTTCTGGTCATAAATCTCTGTTGGGAATTTTTATGTTTCACTGTGTTATCTAGGGGTGTGTGGGGTTTTCTTGTTAGTGCAGCTTGTGGTCCTGGGTTCCTGTGGGATGTCTGGTGTGTGCTGTGTTCGTTGGTGTCTGAACTGCAGCACCTGCACATGGGATCCAGGGTTTGTTGTCTGTGGCAGGTGAGTGATGTGTTGGTCCCATTTGCCTGTCACTGCCATAAGTCTGTTATTGTATTCCCCTGTGTTGCTTGGCCGTTGAGACTCCTGCTCCCCCGTGCCTAGGAGGAGCAGGTCGTCTCACTCTGTCCCCTAGTACAGGGCCGACTTGAGGGCTCGTAGGGACTTTAAGGTTCCGGCGTATGAGTCCTCCTACCACCAAGGTCGGCTCATACAGATAGGAGACAGGGTCAGCGTTAGGGACGCAATAGGAGGTGACCTGCTCCCTAACTCTGTGGTCCCGGCCAAGGGGTAACCCTACCATCTCCTGGCACCGCACGGCTGGGGGTTTCCCCCACCGCCAGCCGTGACAGTATGACCAGAAGGATGGTCCCCACCAGGCAGATGGAGGAGACAGGAGGCTGCTCCAGCCAGCATGGCTGAGAGCAACCTACTGAACCCAGCCAGGGACTAAGGCTTTATAGGCCAAGAGGCCACACCCAACGGTCAGAACACACCCAGTGACATCACACACACACTGGGAAGGGAATTAACCCTTCCAGCACCACAGAAGGGAAACTCACATAAAGGGGAAAGCACACAACCTCACTCACCTGTCTCCGACGGCAACTGGCATGCGTGGCAACCGTGTCCTCCAGAACAGCCAACAGGCCGAGACACTTCCACAGCATGCAAACATCACCAGACGTTGCCGCGGACAACCACAGGTGAAGGGAGGAGTCCAGGTCCATACTAAACATCACCTCGGGCACAACAAACAAACAAGGAAGTGCACAATATCACACGTTGCCAAGGGCAACCGCACACATGCCTATTGTCCGCGGCAACCGCACCTGAGGCAAACAACTAAGTGCCCCCAGCTGCGGTTGACAACACCAAGCCGCGGGCAACCGCATGCGGCTCCCAAGGAGTCACGACCATGACCAAGGGTCGTGACAGCACCCCACTTTATATGTAACTTTTTTGAGAACCATCTGATATCCCTTCCAAATGTGGCTATTTATGTGGTGTATAATATGTATATGTGTGCTATATGCATTGTTTTTGTATGGAAGGAAGGTAAACCCTCAGAATAAATTACTATAATATACCCCAGACACATTCACATGTCAGTGTTTGGTCAGTGATCTCCATCAGTAATTGTGAGCCAAAATTAGGACTGGAGCCTCCACAGACATAAGGTATAAGGGAAAGATCTGCTCCTGTTCTGTGTTTAGAGCCGCACCTGGTTTTGGCTCACAATCACTGATGGAAATCACTGACCAAACACTGATGTGTGAATGAGACGTAACACTACTAACTGCTGCTCTGCTGCTCTGTCTGCTTCTGGCAGCTAGGAGCACACTAGCTATCGCTTCCCATCCTATGCAAATCTTTTTCCCTTGGAACCAGATCTCCCCCTTCTGTGCCCATTACTACAGGTTACCCACGCTGGAGACATTTTGGAAAAGGTCAGATAGGTTATTTAATAATGGAAAAACCAAAACTGTAAGAAAATAATGAAGTTTCCTATTAAATTACTTCAATGTTTCATTTTACTAAGGGCCCAGGCACATGGCTCACATGAAGCGGGACTGCAATACACGGGCACCGGCCATGTGCATCCCGTGTGCACCCTGCATCATGGATGCTGAACCATTCACTTAAATGGGGCCACAATCTGGAAGATGCGGTGTGGAACGGAGGCACAGATCAGAAGTCCATGGAAGCACTACGGAGTGTTTCCGTGGGTTTTCTGTCCGTGCCTCCGCACAGCAAAAAAGCAGTGCATGCACTACATTTTTTGGGTTCAGATCGTCAGATGCGGATTGCAGACCCCATTTAAGTGAATGTGTCCACGATCCGCATGCGGCGGCCCCACGGTCAGTGCCCGTGCATTACGGACCATAGCACGGGCCCAGCCAGGACGCGGTTGTGTGCATGAGCCCTAAGAGTAACCTTTAGTAATGAGCAAATTTATTGAAATTTGATTTGGATGTGATTCAGCCTAATTAGACTATTCAATTCTGAACCAAAATAATTTGGCCCAATTCAAAAGTGCTTCACTTGCCCTGAAAAGTTGTGGATAGCATTCTGGGGTCTCCTAGTTTTTTTAATGCCAAGCCAGCATTAGTAATCTTAAAGTGACAGCAACATAGATGGTTTTGGGTAAACACATTGCTGCTGGTGGTAACAAACTCTCCTTTTAAAAACAAACTACATTGTAGGATTTTTTTATGTATTTTTGTTTATACAATTTTTTTTTTTGCATTTTGAATTGGGTCATGTGATTCTCCTTCTTCATCTTCCCTGTCTTCTCATCTGAAAAATGGCTGACATCATTTTGAGATGTTCATCAAGTCAAACTGTAAAATTCATATTCATATTGGACCCAATTTTTTTTTAAATATGTTTGCGATTAGTTTAGAACTCATCGCTAGTAATTTTTGTTTGCTAAATTCTTATTTATTTATTCTACATTCCTTTTTTGTAATAAGACAAGACTATTTGCAGTATATTGTAGAGTTGGGCATAAGACAGTTTTGCTTTATCCCTGCTGTCATTTTATTCAGCAGCTTTCTGAAGGATTCATATTTGCGAACCCATAAACTTTTCTTTAAAGTGCCACATTTCTCCTGATCCTCTATCTCTACAGCCTCAGATCATCTACACTTTCTCTGACACTTTATATTTCCATGAAATATTCTTTCTTCTTATCCTTTGTTGAATCACTTAATGCATTTGAAGGCTTATACCGTATTCTTCTGCTTTCCCCTCTCCTCTTAAACTGTACGTACAAAGCGGGCTCTCGGATTTACAGGCTTTATGATGTTCACAGCTCACCACTGTTACAGTCTATTTTTATGGTCCAGTTTATTGTCTCTTGAATAACTTATGTCATGCATCAACACAAACATGTTTGATGGTTTTCTGAAAAATTGACGGGCAAAAAGTTGTTGCGTAATTCTGACCTATATATAGGCTTAAAATGCGGTTCCAAACCAAACACAATGGCAGTCTTTAGAAGGATAAAATGTGGTGATTCTTCGATATCCTCACCTCTGGATTGACAGCTCTTGAATGTTAATAAAAAGTGGAATGGTTGAACTGTATATTGCCCTACAATAAGACAATGCTGTAATTTAACTGCTGAGACAGTTTTGTCTTTGTTACATGCCTTGAATACTTGAAATGGAAGACTTTATTTTGTGTCACTAATCTCTTACGCTGTCACCAAGCAGCACAGACTGTAGCCTTATACCCATCTAAAAAAAACTGGCCAACCTTTGAGATGATGTGCTCTTTATCTTATATGCCCATCTTCAAAGACCTTCCTACCCTGTGTATGACAAGCAGTGACTTCCTATGCCATGGGGTTAATTGGCTTTCAGTCCTGAGATGACACGGGTCAAATAGGCTACATCTCATCTCTATCGTTTTTTGCAAAGACCAGCCCTCAGCTGCTTTGCATTCATCTGTGGTCACGTCTTCTAACGTTGCATACTCTGTAACCTTGGAAATGCCATGCCCGCCTATCTCTCTCGCACACCAACCTTGTTAATAGGATGAATTATTTAGCTATCCAGAATTATGTGAATGTTAATCGTGTTAAACTTTATTTATAGAGACGCCTTTCGAGAATTTCTTTCCCAGCTCTTATCAATTAGCATAAATACCAGCGTCAGTATAAACACACACAGCTGTCAGAGTGCAGCCTGACAAACACAGCTTCATCATTGTCTGCTGCATGAAATGCTGGATTTGTCTCTCCGCCCTTCATGGAGCACAGCCGAGAAAATTACATCGGAATCTTCAAACAACAGTGGAAGTTAACATAACAATACAAATATTATTATTCAGATTACTATTTTATAAGCCGCGCTACAATGAATGATGCACATAGGTCATTTCAAATACAGACACAATCAGTATAGAGAAGAGGAGGCATCCTCAGCAAGGGAAATGAGCCTTGCTACATTTTACTTTTACTTCAATTTAGTTGTTACCTATCAATTTAACTGTGGTCATAAAGTAGTTTAAAAAAGCACCTGTCACTAGTGTTGGTCGAGCACCAAAGTGCTTGTGAGCTCGAGCAGAACACTTCCCGATGCTTGGGTGCTCTACAGAGCACCCAAGCACAATGGAAGTCAATGGGAGAACCCAAGCATTAAACCAGGCACTCCCTGTTCTGAAAAGGGGATGGTGTCAGGACTCTAGTTCAGCTTAGGAGTCACTGCTCTGACTCCATATATAGATATGTCCATATATGGAGTCAGTGCTTGGGGACAACTAGTGTATTTAAATTTAATTTAGCATCTATTTCTGAAAAGTTTCTGGTGGGATTCAACTCACAACCTTCTACATTACAGCCAATAATTTTATCCACTACACTATAGAGCTGAATGGTCAATTACTTAAAAATAATAATAATAATAATAATAACAATAATAATAATAATAATAATAATAATGAGACTTCTGCTATATAGGAATACTTACTACTAGTAACTGGCCATGCAGCTTTATCGTGTATTGGTTAACATTCTTTGCTGTAATGTAGAAGGTTGTGAGTTTGAATCCTGTCAGAAACATTTCAGAAATAGAGGCTAAATTTAATTTAAACATTAAATAATTTAAACATTTAAAGTTTTCCACATATTATGCATTCATATATATCAAAAGTATTTATATATATATATATATATATATATATATATATATATATTTAATTTAGACTCTATTTATGAAATGTTTCTGGCGGGATTTAAACTTCACAACCTTCTACATTACAGCCAAGAACCTTAACCACTACACTATAGAGCTGCATGGCCAGTCATTAACAAAATAATAATAATAATGAGACTTCTGCTATATAGGAATACTTACTACTAGTGTTGAGCGTGAACACTCGAAAAGCAAATTTTTTGCACGAATATCGGCACTTCGAGAATTCGCAGATATTTTGAATATAGTGCTATATATTCGTTATGACGAATATTTGTGGGGGTTTCTGTTTCGTTTTTAACACAGTACACATCAGGTGAACATCCCTCCCTTCTTCTAGCTTGTGGGCCAATGAGAAGGCTTTGTAACAGCTTAGCAACATCTTTAGCAACCAATAGAAAAGTTGCCTACCCCTTAGTATATAAGAACCTCCCCAGCAGCTATTTTCTAAAGTTTATTGCAGTTATGAAAGAGACAGCAGCGTCAGTGCTGTGCTCTGTTGTATTACATTAGACAGTTAACATATATATATATAATTCAGATAGTTAGATGGAGATAGTCAGTGTAGGTAAGATTATAGTGTAGTTGATAGGTTACAGTGAAGGGTGTTAGGCAGTGTAATAAGTTCTGCTGTCCATACATACATAGTGCTGTGATGTCACAAATTGCACATATTGCGAAAATATATGCACATCATTAATTGCCGAAAATTCACAAGCACAAATATATTATAGGACTCTATCTGCATATAAAGATATTCTAATGTTCTGCCGTGCCAACGATTTTCTGCAGTCTCAGGAAACTTAAACCAGCTTGGAAAATGTAGCATAAGTGACCCACGCCGGCATTTCACGCGAATTGTATGAATAATAAATTGCTGATTTTCGCAATCAAGAATATAATCTCAAATTCTCGAATATATGACGAATAGTCTACAAAATATTCGCAAAATATCGCAATTTTGAATATTGCCCCTGCCGCTCATCACTACTTACTACTAGTAAGTATTCCTATACAGCTGAAGTCTTTTTTTTTTTTTTTAAAGCATCTGGCCATGCAGCTTTATAGAGTAGTGGTTAACATTCTTGGCTGCAATGTAGAAGGTTGTGAGTTTGAATCCCGCCAGAAACTTTTCAGAACTAGCAAAATTAGATCTAAATACACTGATATGTGTGGGGGCGGAGTGCTACTGGGGTTTAAAATATGAATATATGGATGTTTATTGTAATGGACCCTTTGGACGGTCCGATATTGTATATGTTTTTTGTATAATGCATAATAAAAAAGATATAAAAAAATAAATAAAAATACACTGATATGAGCACACGTGATTTTCGGCCAAACACTGTGATGTGCCGAGCATAGCGATGCTCGAGCCAAACTGTTGTTCGGCCGAGCATGCTCGCCCAACACTGCCTGTCACCTCTCCTGAATTGAATTCCTCATGTTATAAAAAATCTGCAGCACCTATTCTTATGACTCTATACTTGTCATGGACGTTCCCATGGCAGGTACCAGGAGATCGGAGAGACTGGCAACTCATGGGTTAAATTGAAAAGTTCACTGTGGATCTTATTGTGTCTGTGTTTTGGTAAATGCCACACCCCTTGCTTCAGGAGTTGCTTGTTGGTGATTTGCCTTTCCCATAAGTAGCCACTTCTCATTCTTGGAGGTGCGATTTATAGATATTCTTTCTGCCTTCTAACTAGCTGGTTGGTTGCACTCTGTGGTGCTTCTGGAGTTGCCAATTTTCTACTTTCAGATAAGTCTTGTCTTTTCTTTCTGTTTTGTGTTTGTTATATTCCCTGTTGTTTGTATCTGGGCCTGAGACAGAGACTTCCATTCGTCCATCTGGGGAGGAATATAAAGCTTATGAATATTCCTACCTTCAAGGTCCATTTATATTGATTGGTAGTTAGGGCCTGGATTAGGGTGGTTTAGGAGGTGACCTGTTACTTCCCTAGTTTCCAGGCCCAGTTACTGTTCCTCTTACCTTCTGTGTTTAGTGTGGAGTTTTTTCCCCACACTGATCGTGGCAATACTTCACCATTACTTTATTATTTCACCAGAAGTTTCTAAATAAATTTCCAGCAGTCTGCAGTAAGAATAAAAATTACCAGTTGGGGGTGTGTCTCTGCACAGTCTGACATTATCCAATCAGTGCTGCCGATGTCAAACTGTGCAGGGACACATCCTAACTGGTAACACCCATCTGTACCATAACTGCTTAAAATAAATTTTGTAACTTCTAGTAGAAATAATAAATGAATGGCACAACATAGCGCCATAAGAATAGATGCTCCAGAATTGTTATTACATGGGGAATGCATGAAGCTATTAAAACAGGCATGTCAGGAGTAGTGTTGGGTGGCAGGGGCAATATTCGATTTCGCAATATTTTGTGAATATATGGACGAATATTCGTCATATATTTGCGAATTCCTTATCTTCGTACACTAAAATTCGCTTAATGCTCAAGGGGCGTGGCCTAATTCCGCAATGGTTTTCAAATTACCCAAAGTTTGAGAAGATTGGAAAAGATAGTGGGAAGCAATTTTCGCGACAGTGAGGAAGAACTAATGATCACTGTAAGTAATTTGACATTATAGCAGTGGCGAAAATCGGCAATTATGATGCAAATGTTTTTTCGCAATACTTACAACTTCACGTTTTATCAGGTCTAAGTAGATATTACTGATTGGTGCACTAAGTATTGTTGTGACATCACAGCACTATGTCAGTAGCATGTATGCATAGACAGAATAGAATTATCTCTCACATGCACATTGCACATCCATTTTCCTGCCGCACACTATATACTCCCACACACACACAAACACAGTCTGTAGATTAGAGTTTGTGTCCTGTTGGTCAGGACTCAGGGGAAGCTTTCTTTGTTTGACTGCCAGTATTTGCTGGTTCATTTAGAGTTTCCACACACCCGGCTCCTGATGAGGAGGAGAAGGTTGTCACCAGCCCCCCCAGGAGGGTAAATATGTTCACACAGCAATATCATTCGGTATCCATGCATCTTAATCTTTTTTTCTATCCTAACAGAACTAATTCAATAACAACTAAAAATAGGCCAGCTGCAAGCTCAACATGATGCAGGCATGCAGGACATGCAGAGGCGGTTGTAGAACAAGCGGTAGTGCTGCATGGAAAAATAATGAAGGAAATGTCAGACCTCCATGAATTGTTGAAAAAGTTGGCGGCTTGTTTGTAAATAAATACTGTTTTCATGTTATAACGTGTGGATACATTTTTTATATGTTTTCATGTAATTTAAACCTATATGGTTGCAGTAAGGACCCTGGGTAAAACCTATCAGGATCATGACAGGCAGCAGCAGCAGGTAAATGGTAACCTGGTAGTATAAGGCCTACACATAGCTCAACTGAACTAAGCAGGTTCAGGACAGACAGCAACAGCAGGTAAATAGTAACGTGGTAGTTTAAGGCCTACACATAGCTCTGCCAAACTCAGCAGGATCAGTATAACATAAGCAGGTAAATGGTTATGGTGTAGTATAAGGCCTACACATACCTCGACGACACTCATCAGGACAGACAGCAGTAGGAAAATGGTAATGGTGTAGTATAAGGCCTACACATAGCGCCACCACACTCCTCGGTACAAATATCAGCAGGTAAATGGTAATGGTGTAGTATAAGGCCTACACATAGCTTGGCCAAACACATTAGGACAGACAGCAGCAGGAAAATGGTAATAGTGAAGTATAAGGCCCTACACATAGCTGGGCCAAACTCAGTTAGAACAGACAGGAGCTGGTTCTTTGTTTGTAGGAAGAATATGTTCACACGAACGAGCTCCCGCCAGACCGGGGCAGCCCCAGAAATAAACTTATACACCTCTGACAGCAGCATGTTTATTGTTGGCAGCAGGAATTTGTTCCCATGCATACAAACTTCAATATAATCCTTTGACAATTTTTATTTTGAAGGATTTCCAGATTGTAAGTAAAGCCCACAAGAAATAAAAAAAAAATAATAATAATATTTTATATATATATATATATATATATATAAACACATGCCATGGCACAGGCTAAATAAAATGTGCATTTATTAAACCAAAAGCGACCTTTCTCAAGCAGTGACAAAAGTGAATGGTGCCAAGTACAAATACAAACTCAGGTGATTATTTAATGAAAACTATTAATAATAGAAATTGATTTAATGTGTTTTATTCGCATTTTGTCTAAAACAAAAAAATAATGTTAAAAAAATGCAATATTATGCTAGTATCCATACTGTGGAGAGATTAATACCTTCAATGAAACTATGTGAATTAATTGTATCTGCTTAATTCATCAAAATTAAATAATACAAAAAATATGTCCAAAACCAATTGTGTCATTAAAATATCAGGTGTACCGATTAAAAACATAATGGAGGGGGGCAAGAGCTAACCAGCATCGATCCCATATAGCATACCTTTTATTTAACTGTGCGTGTCGGCGCATTGCTTCCGCATTACATAAAGAAACATGTGATGCAATCACGTAATTGCATCGAAGAAGGAACACACACAGGCCGGGAGTGTCCATAGACAGGGCGTTCACAGATCACATGTTCGCACCAGAAAGTGAACGCAAGCTGAGCCACAAATGCATCCAGTCTATGCGGTCACATGATAGCAAACCTTGGAAATGATTAGAATAACTCCCAAAATGGTGACATGCCTGCAAGAATATTATATATACCACATTTTATATTGTAAAGTGAAAAGCTTTGATTCTATAAAAATCGCATGTACACATGATCATTGCATAGCTGTCAAGAAGTAACGTCAAATAAAGATGTATATATAGATTTATACATGTGGCAATAACGCTCCATTCCCAAAACAGAATTACCACACGGATGAGTATAACGCCAGTCACACCCAACCATGTGGAGAGGTCAACATGGAAGTCAGGCATCCTGTTCAGGATGACAGACAACACCATGTTCGAACCTATATCCTAATTAAAACAAACAAGAAAATAATAGAAAATTTAATTTAATTAGGGTCCTCAATCAGTCCTGCACAATGTTAACTGCACAAGACAAGGGAAGCCCACATGTGGTCCCCACCTAATTTTAGTAAGAACCACAACTAGGGCCAACCAAATCCCAAGTAAAGCAAAATTACAACATATAAAATGAATTAAAATAACTTTTTTGAGTGAATAAAGCGTAACACTGCATGATAATATTGTATTCAATATATATAAATATTGACAATCTATGATAAACAGAGCACATGCGCCAAAAATTAAGCATGCACAACAGTTGAAGAGAATTCTAATACTCGATAGTTGATAAAGTCCAAGGGCGAATAAGTGGTCCATGCTTGTAGTCCTCAGAAGGATCAGGACAAACAGCAGCAGATAATTGTTCAGTGTATAGTATAAGGCCTACACCTAGCTAGACCAAACTCAGAAGGAGCAGGTCAGACTGCAGCAGGTAAATGGTAACGCTGTAGTGTAAAGCATACACAGAGCTGTGCCTAACTCAGCAGGAACAGAACAGACAGTAGCAGGGAAATGGTAACGGCTGTGGTATAGGGCATACACATAGATGGGCCTAAGTCAGCAATATCAGGACAGATAGCGGCAGCTCGAAAATGTAAACGCTGTAGTATATGGCATACAGATAGCTGGGCCTAAATCTGTAATGTCAGGACAGATAGCAGCCGCTGGAAAAGGACTCGTTCATTTTAATAAATGTCAGTCTGTCCACTGAGTCAGTGGACAGACCGTTCTGCTTGTCGGTGACCACCTCCCCTGCCGCGCTGAATGTATGCTCAGACAGTATGCTGGAGGGGGGGCAAGACAATACTTCCAGCGCATGCTGAGTGAGCTCACGCCAAGTGTCCAGCCTAGCAACCCAGTACTCCATGGGGGTCATCGGTGCTCATGCTGTCAGGAGCACCGACGGACACCATGTAGTCTGCCACCATGCGGGCCAGCCGCTGGTGGTGACTTCTGCTGCTACTGGATTGTGCAGAGTGGTAGAACAACCTCATCTCACCCATAAGATCACCTGCTTGGCTGGAGCTACTTGGGCCAGCCACCTGCTAGGTGAGATGGGTAGGGAGAACTGGAGCGTGAGGCTGAGGGTTTGCCTGCTCCAGTCGGAGGAGCAGACAGGCATGCAGATTTTACATATGGGCCTCCCTCTGGCTGGCTGGGATGAACTCCTCCAGTTTCCCTTTGCAGCGAGGGTCTAAAAGGGTGGCCAACCAAAACTAATCCCTCTCCTTAATTTTCCTGGTCCCTCCTGAAGCATTGCAGCATGTGGGCAGCCATGGAGAAGAGGACAGCATGCTGTGACTCTTCTTGGCTGCCCGGGACCATGACATCTTGGGAGATGTCCCTCTGGGAGCCCCCCGCACCGGCTCTCCCTCCTAACCAGGCCCAGACTCCTGGATGTCAGCAAACTCAACAAATTCTTCCTCCTGGTCAGTTCTGGGTTTGCTTTTCACAAGAAGCATTGCCTGATGTGAATGATGCCTCGCACAGAAGAGCTCTCCGAAGACCTGCGATTAAGAATTGTTGACTTGCATAAAGCTGGAAAGGGTTATAAAAGTATCTCCAAAAGCCTTGTTTTTATCAGTTAACGGTAAGACAAATTGTCTATAAATGGAGACAGTTCAGCACTGCTGCTACTCTCCCTAGGAGTGGCCGTCCTGTAAAGATGACTGCAAGAGCACAGCGTAGACTGCTCAATGAGGTGAAGAAAAATCCTAGAGTGACAGCTAAAGACTTACAAAAGTCTCTGGCATATGCTAACATCCCTGGTAGCGAATCTACGATACGTGAAACACTAAAAAAGAATGGCTTTCATGGGAGGATACCACAGAGGAAGCCACTGCTGTAAAAAAAAAAACACTGCTGCACGTTTACAGTTTGCACAAGAGCACCTGGATGTTCCACAGCAGTACTGGCAAAATATTCTGTGGACAGATGAAACCAAAGTTGAATTGTTTGGAAGAAACACACAACACTATGTGTGGAGAAAAAGAGGCACAGCAGACCAACATCAAAACATCATCCCAACTGTGAAGTATGGTGGTGGGGGCATCATGGTTTGGAGCTGCTTTGCTGCGTCAGGGTCTGGACGGATTGCTATCATCGAAGGAAAAATGAATTCCCAAATTTATCAAGACATTTTGCAGGAGAACTTAAGGCCATCTGTCCACCAGCTGAAGCTCAACAGAAGATGGGTGTTGCAACAGGACAACGACCCAAAGTATAGAAGTAAATCAACAACAGAATGGCTTAAACAAAAGAAAATACGCCTTCTGGAGTGGCCCAGACTTCAACCCGATTGAGATGCTGTGGCATGACCCCAAAAAAGTGATTCACACCAGACATCCCAAGAATATTGCTGAACTGAAACAGTTCTGTAAAGAGGAATGATCACTAATTACTCCTGACCGTTGTGCACGTCTGATCTGCAACTACAGGAAATGTTTGGTTGAAGTTATTGCTGCCAAAGGAGGTTCAACCAGTTATTAAATCCAAGGGTTCACATACTTTTTCCACCTGCACTGTGAATGTTTACCTTGTGTGTTCAATAAAAACATGGTAACATTTAATTATTTGTGTGTTATTAGTTTAGGCAGACTGTGATTGTCTATTGTTGTGACTTAATGAAGATCAGATCACATTTTATGACCAATTTGTGCAGAAATCCATATCATTCCAAAGGGTTCACATACTTATTCTTGCAACTGTATATGACTGAGCTACCTAACTCAAGTACCTAACACCCTACACTGGAACCTAATCAGCTAAACTATTCCTTAACTAACCAACACTATCTACCACTAAATGTCTGGATTATATATGATTTATCAGAAGCATTAAAAAACAACAATTCAGGACAGCACAATGATCACACTCCTCCCTCTCACAACTGCATGAAACAGCACAAAATGGCTTCTGGAAATTTTCTTATATAGTTAGGGGTAGGCAACTTTCCTATTGGTTGCTACGGGTTGTTGCTAAGCTATGGCAAAGATATTACAGCCTTCTCATTGGCCCACAAGCTAGTAGCAGGGAGGTATCATGCGTACTATGAAAAAAAAAAATAGAATATTCAAAATTACAAATATATATGACTATATTCAAAATATTTGCAAATTTTCAAAGTGCCAATATTCGCGATTAAAATTTGCAATTTGAATATTCGTGCTCAACACTAGTCAGGAGTGGTGACAGGTGGTTTCTAAAATACTAAATATTAAACCTGTCTAGTTGAAGGCCAGGGCTAAACTGAGACTTTGAGATTTTAAAGAGGACCTATCACGACAAAAAAGTTGTGTCAATTAGTATATTACCATTACCATACATGCTTCCCTCTTTTTTCCCCGCAGGATCTCGCTACTGAAGCTGCTCTGTTCTCTCAATTTAGACAATATCAGTGCAGGGAAAGTTTATACCCAGTTGACGCTCTCGGTGGATTGGACCACCTTGTTGTCAATTTTTTATCCATTTGCTTATTAAGCACCAGGATAAACAGCAGCAATAACAGGAATAGAGGAACTTTGAATTTTTTTTATAAAAAGTAAAACTTAAACAAAAAGATATATAAATAAATAAAGTGGATATGGTAACTGGAACAAAGGTAGTAATTATAGCTGAGCGAAATTTTGAATAAATCGATTTGGTTGCTTCACCGAACTTCAATAAGAAATTTGAATTACTTCATCACAAATTGCTTTCTCTTGTATGGAGCAGGCACAATGATGGGGAACTGCGATCCCACCTCCCCTATCATTTAACCACTTAGATGGCAATTCAGCGCTGATTGTAACTGTGACTCACATTGAGATTTTCAGCGGTTAATCAGGGTTTAAAAAAAATTATACTCAACTCATCCACTTGCCCGCAGAGAGGCCATCCTCTCCCATCTTGATTGAAGAAAACCTACCAAAGGACCTGCAGCGAACGTGATGACCCACGTGATGTCATCCTCTTTGGGGCACACTCCGGTTCTGGGGTTCTCGTGCCTGATGATACTTGAGGTGCCCTTGGTGGTGAGGGTTTTGAGGTGCAAGGTAGGGCCCTCGATGTCATATCACTAATACTTTTTAGTGTATTAATGCAGCAGAATATTTTTTTTTACTGAAGTATTCAACTGCAAACAGATCAAGACAATTCTTAACATACGATGGACTGTCAGTTGATACACAGAATGCACTTTCCACAGATGTTACAGGTAGGGATGAGCGAACTCGAACTGTATAGTTCGGGTTCGTACCGAATTTTGGGGTGTCCAGTGACACGGACCCGAACCCGGACATTTTCGTAAAAGTCCGGGTTCGGGTTCGGTGTTCGTCGCTTTCTTGACGCTTTTGTGACGCTTTCCTGGCGCTTTTTGAATGGCTGCAAAGCAGCCAATCAACAAGCGTCATACTACTTGCCCCAAGAGGCCGTCACAGCCATGCCTACTATTGGCATGGCTGTGATTGGCCAGAGCACCATGTGACCCAGCCTCTATTTAAGCTGGAGTCACATAGCGCCGCCCGTCACTCTGCTCTGATTAGCGTAGGGAGAGGTTGCGGCTGCGACAGTAGGGCGAGATTAGGCAGATTAACTCCTCCAAAGGACTTGATTAATCGATCGATCTGCAGCTGTGCATCATTGAGCTGCTGAAATTCAAATGCTCACTGTTTTTAGGCTGCCCAGACTGTTTGTCAGTCACTTTTTTCTGGGGTGATCGGCGGCCATTTTGTGTCTTCTGCGGTGCTGCGACTAAGTGCATCCAAGCTGCGACCAAGTGCATTTAACCCTCAATGGTGTGGTTGTTTTTTTGGCTAAAGCCTACATCAGGGTGAAGCTGTCACACCAAGTGCATTTAACCAGCAATAGTCTGTTTATTTTTTGGCCATATACTACATCAGGGGCAAGCTGCGCCTGTCACCAAGTGCATTTAACCCTCAATGGTGTGGTTGTTTTTTGGCTAAAGCCTACATCAGGGTGAAGCTGTCACACCAAGTGCATTTAACCAGCAATAGTCTGTTAATTTTTTGGCCATATACTAAATCAGGGGCAAGCTGCGCCCGTCACCAAGTGCATTTAACCAGCAATAGTCTGTTCATTTTTTGGCCATATACTACATCAGGGGCAAGCTGCGCCCGTCACCAAGTGCATTTAACCCTCAGTAGTGTGGTTGGTCAAGCTGTCACACCAAGTGCATTTAACCAGCAATAGTCTGTTCATTTTTTGGCCATATACTACATCAGGGGAAAGCTACGCCCGTCACCAAGTGCATTTAACCCTCAGTAGTGTGGTTGGTCAAGCTGTCACACCAAGTGCATTTAACCAGCAATAGTCTGTTCATTTTTTGGCCATATACTACATCAGGGGCAAGCTGCGCCTGTCACCAAGTGCATTTAACCCTCAATGGTGTGGTTGTTTTTTGGCTAAAGCCTACATCAGGGTGAAGCTGTCACACCAAGTGCATTTAACCAGCAATAGTCTGTTCATTTTTTGGCCATATACTACATCAGGGGCAAGCTGCGCCCGTCACCAAGTGCATTTAACCCTCAGTAGTGTGGTTGGTCAAGCTGTCACACCAAGTGCATTTAACCAGCAATAGTGTGGTTATTTTTTGGCCATATCCCAGTCTAATTCTGTCACTAAATCCATACCGGTCACCCAGCGCCTAAATACTAGGCCTCAAATTTATATCCCGCTAAATCTGTCGTTACCGCTGTACTGTTGTGGCTGGGCAAGTTATTTAGTGTCCGTCAAAGCACATTTTTTGTTCAGGGTTGAAATACAATTCCCAATTTAGCAATTTCATAATTTAGTGGTTTCTGCTATATCAGAGCTATTTGAAATCTATCCCTAAAAGGGTATATAATATTCAAGGTGCACATAGGGTCATTCAGAATAACTTCACACACACGCTACTGTGCATTTCCAAGTCTAATTCTGTCACTAAATCCATACCGGTCACCCAGCGCCTAAATACTAGGCCTCAAATTTATATCCCGCTAAATCTGTCGTTACCGCTGTCCTGTTGTGGATGGGCAAGTTATTTAGTGTCCGTCAAAGCACATTTTTTGTTCTGGGTTGAAATACAATTCCCAATTTAGCAATTTCATAATTTAGTGGTTTCTGCTATATCAGAGCTATTTGAAATCTATCCCTAAAAGGGTATATAATATTCAAGGTGCACATAGGGTCATTCAGAATAACTTCACACACACGCTACTGTGCATTTGCCAAGTCTAATTCTGTCACTAAATCCATACCGGTCACCCAGCGCCTAAATAGTAGGCCTCAAATTTATATCCCGCTAAATCTGTCGTTACCGCTGTCCTGTTGTGGCTGGGCAAGTTATTTAGTGTCCGTCAAAGCACATTTTTTGTTCTGGGTTGAAATACAATTCCCAATTTAGCAATTTCATAATTTAGTGGTTTCTGCTATATCAGAGCTATTTGAAATCTATCCCTAAAAGGGTATATAATATTCAAGGTGCACATAGGGTCATTCAGAATAACTTCACACACACGCTACTGTGCATTTCCAAGTCTAATTCTGTCACTAAATCCATACCGGTCACCCAGCGCCTAAATAGTAGGCCTCAAATTTATATCCCGCTAAATCTGTCGTTACCGCTGTCCTGTTGTGGATGGGCAAGTTATTTAGTGTCCGTCAAAGCACATTTTTTGTTCTGGGTTGAAATACAATTCCCAATTTAGCAATTTCATAATTTAGTGGTTTCTGCTATATCAGAGCTATTTGAAATCTATCCCTAAAAGGGTATATAATATTCAAGGTGCACATAGGGTCATTCAGAATAACTTCACACACACGCTACTGTGCATTTCCAAGTCTAATTCTGTCACTAAATCCATACCGGTCACCCAGCGCCTAAATAGTAGGCCTCAAATTTATATCCCGCTAAATCTGTCGTTACCGCTGTCCTGTTGTGGATGGGCAAGTTATTTAGTGTCCGTCAAAGCACATTTTTTGTTCTGGGTTGAAATACAATTCCCAATTTAGCAATTTCATAATTTAGTGGTTTCTGCTATATCAGAGCTATTTGAAATCTATCCCTAAAAGGGTATATAATATTCAAGGTGCACATAGGGTCATTCAGAATAACTTCACACACACGCTACTGTGCATTTCCAAGTCTAATTCTGTCACTAAATCCATACCGGTCACCCAGCGCCTAAATACTAGGCCTCAAATTTATATCCCGCTAAATCTGTCGTTACCGCTGTCCTGTTGTGGATGGGCAAGTTATTTAGTGTCCGCCAAAGCACATTTTTTGTTCTGGGTTGAAATATAATTCCCAATTTAGCAATTTCATAATTTAGTGGTTTCTGCTATATCAGAGCTATTTGAAATCTATCCCTAAAAGGGTATATAATATTCAAGGTGCACATAGGGTCATTCAGAATAACTTCACACACACGCTACTGTGCATTTCCAAGTCTAATTCTGTCAGTAAATACATACCAGTCACCCAGCGCCTAAATACTAGGCCTCAAATTTATATCCCGCTAAATCTGTCGTTACCGCTGTACTGTTGTGGATGGGCAAGTTATTTAGTGTCCGTCAAAGCACATTTTTTGTTCTGGGTTGCAAATACAATTCCCAATTTAGCAATTTCATATTTAGTGGTTTCTGCTATATCAGAGCTATTTGAAATCTATCCCTAAAAGGGTATATAATATTCAAGGTGCACATAGGGTCATTCAGAATAACTTCACACACACGCTACTGTGCATTTCCAAGTCTAATTCTGTTAGTAAATACATACCAGTCACCCAGCGCCTAAATACTAGGCCTCAAATTTATATCCCGCTACATCTGTCGTTACCGCTGTACTGTTGTGGCTGGGCAAGTTATTTAGTGTCCGTCAAAGCACATTTTTTGTTCTGGGTTGAAATACAATTCCCAATTTAGCAATTTCATAATTTAGTGGTTTCTGCTATATCAGAGCTATTTGAAATCTATCCCTAAAAGGGTATATAATATTCAAGGTGCACATAGGGTCATTCAGAATAACTTCACACACACGCTACTGTGCATTTCCAAGTCTAATTCTGTCACTAAATCCATACCGGTCACCCAGCGCCTAAATACTAGGCCTCAAATTTATATCCCGCTGAATTTGAATACAATACATTAGGCCAAATAATATTTTTGTTGTTGTGGTGAACCATAACAATGAGGAAAACATCTAGTAAGGGACGCGGACGTGGACATGGTCGTGGTGGTGTTAGTGGACCCTCTGGTGCTGGGAGAGGACGTGGCCGTTCTGCCACATCCACACATCCTAGTGTACCAACTACCTCAGGTCCCAGTAGCCGCCAGAATTTACAGCGATATATGGTGGGGCCCAATGCCGTTCTAAGGATGGTAAGGCCTGAGCAGGTACAGGCATTAGACAATTGGGTGGCCGACAGTGGATCCAGCATGTTCACATTATCTCCCACCCAGTCTTCTGCAGAAAGCGCACAGATGGCGCCTGAAAACCAACCCCATCAGTCTGTCACATCACCCCCATGCATACCAGGGAAACTGTCTCAGCCTCAAGTTATGCAGCAGTCTCTTATGCTGTTTGAAGACTCCGCTGGCAGGGTTTCCCAAGGGTATCCACCTAGCCCTTCCCCAGCGGTGAAAGACATAGAATGCACTGACGCACAACCACTTATGTTTCCTGATGATGAGGACATGGGAATACCACCTCAGCATGTCTCTGATGATGACGAAACACAGGTGCCAACTGCTGCGTCTTTCTGCAGTGTGCAGACTGAACAGGAGGTCAGGGATCAAGACTGGGTGGAAGACGATGCAGGGGACGATGAGGTCCTAGACCCCACATGGAATGAAGGTCGTGCCACTGACTTTCACAGTTCGGAGGAAGAGGCAGTGGTGAGACCGAGCCAACAGCGTAGCAAAAGAGGGAGCAGTGGGCAAAAGCAGAACACCCGCCGCCAAGAGACTCCGCCTGCTACTGACCGCCGCCATCTGGGACCGAGCACCCCAAAGGCAGCTTCAAGGAGTTCCCTGGCATGGCACTTCTTCAAACAATGTGCTGACGACAAGACCCGAGTGGTTTGCACGCTGTGCCATCAGAGCCTGAAGCGAGGCATTAACGTTCTGAACCTGAGCACAACCTGCATGACCAGGCACCTGCATGCAAAGCATGAACTGCAGTGGAGTAAACACCTTAAAACCAAGGAAGTCACTCAGGCTCCCCCTGCTACCTCTTCTGCTGCTGCCGCCTCGGCCTCTTCCTCTGCCTCTGGAGGAACGTTGGCACCTGCCGCCCAGCAAACAGGGGATGTACCACCAACACCACCACCACCTCCGTCACCAAACGTCTCAACCATGTCACAAGGCAGCGTTCAGCTCTCCATCTCACAAACATTTGAGAGAAAGCGTAAATTCCCACCTAGCCACCCTCGATCCCTGGCCCTGAATGCCAGCATTTCTAAACTACTGGCCTATGAAATGCTGTCATTTAGGCTGGTGGACACAGACAGCTTCAAACAGCTCATGTCGCTTGCTGTCCCACAGTATATTGTTCCCAGCCGCCACTACTTCTCCAAGAGAGCCGTGCCTTCCCTGCACAACCAAGTATCCGATAAAATCAAGTGTGCACTGCGCAACGCCATCTGTAGCAAGGTCCACCTAACCACAGATACGTGGACCAGTAAGCACTGCCAGGGACGCTATATCTCCCTAACTGCACACTGGGTAAATGTAGTGGCAGCTGGGCCCCAGGCGGAGAGCTGTTTAGCGCACGTCCTTCCGCCGCCAAGGATCGCAGGGCAACATTCTTTGCCTCCTGTTGCCACCTCCTCCTTCTTGGCTTCCTCCTCCTCTTCTTCCACCTGCTCATCCAGTCAGCCACACACCTTCACCACCAACTTCAGCACAGCCCGGGGTAAACGTCAGCAGGCCATTCTGAAACTCATATGTTTGGGGGACAGGCCCCACACCGCACAGGAGTTGTGGCGGGGTATAGAACAACAGACCGACGAGTGGTTGCTGCCGGTGAGCCTCAAGCCCGGCCTGGTGGTGTGTGATAATGGGCGAAATCTCGTTGCAGCTCTGGGACTAGCCAATTTGACGCACATCCCTTGCTTGGCGCATGTGCTGAATTTGGTGGTGCAGAAGTTCATACACAACTACCCCGACATGTCAGAGCTGCTGCATAAAGTGCGGGCCGTCTGTTCGCGCTTCCGGCGTTCACATCCTGCTGCTGCTCGCCTGTCTGCGCTACAGCGTAACTTCGGCCTTCCCGCTCACCGCCTCATATGCGACGTGCCCACCAGGTGGAACTCCACCTTGCACATGCTGAACAGACTGTGCGAGCAGCAGCAGGCCATAGTGGAGTTTCAGCTGCAGCACGCACGGGTCAGTCGCACTACAGAACAGCACCACTTCACCACCAATGACTGGGCCTCCATGCGAGACCTGTGTGCCCTGTTGCGCTGTTTCGAGTACTCCACCAACATGGCGAGTGGCGATGACGCCGTTATCAGCGTTACAATACCACTTCTATGTCTCCTTGAGAAAACACTTAGGGCGATGATGGAAGAGGAGGTGGCCCAGGAGGAGGAGGAGGAGGAGGAGGAAGAGGGGTCATTTTTAGCACTTTCAGGCCAGTCTCTTCGAAGTGACTCAGAGGGAGGTTTTTGGCAACAGCAGAGGCCAGGTACAAATGTGGCCAGCCAGGGCCCACTACTGGAGGACGAGGAGGACGAGGATGAGGAGGAGGTGGAGGAGGATGAGGATGAAGCATGGTCACAGCGGGGTGGCACCCAATGCAGACTGATTCTCTGCTGACATGAAGCCAGATCCTCTGTTACGGGACCTCTCTCCTCTGCCTGTGTGCTGGGCCTAAATATATGCCAATGGACTGTTGCAGTGGTGGCTGACGTGAAGCCTCATTCTCTGCTATGACATGCAGACTAATTCTCTGCTGACATGAAGCCAGATTGTCTGTTACGGGACCTCTCTCCTCTGCCTGTGTGCTGGGCCTAAATTTATGAAAATGGACTTTTACAGTGGTGGGTGACGTGATGCCTGATTCTCTGCTATGACATGAAGACTGATTCTCTGATGACATGAAGCCAGATTGTCTGTTACGGGACCTCTCTCCTCTGCCTGGGTGCTGGGCCTAAATATATGCCAATGGACTGTTGCAGTGGTGGCTGACGTGAAGCCTGATTCTCTGCTATGACATGAAGACTGATTCTCTGCTGACATGAAGCCAGATTGTCTGTTACGGGACCTCTCTCCTCTGCCTGGGTGCTGGGCCTAAATTTATGAAAATGGACTCTTACAGTGGTGGGTGACGTGAAGCCTGATTCTCTGCTATGACATGCAGACTAATTCTCTGCTGACATGAAGACAGATTCTCTGTTACGGGACCTCTCTCCTCTGCCTGGGTGCTGGGCCTAAATATCTGACAATGGACTGTTGCAGTGGTGGCTGACGTGAAGCCTGATTTTCTGCTATGACATGCAGACTGATTCTCTGCTGACATGAAGCCAGATCCTCTGTTACGGGACCTCTCTCCTCTGCCTGTGTGCTGGGCCTAAATATATGCCAATGGACTGTTGCAGTGGTGGCTGACGTGAAGCCTCATTCTCTGCTATGACATGCAGACTAATTCTCTGCTGACATGAAGCCAGATTGTCTGTTACGGGACCTCTCTCCTCTGCCTGGGTGCTGGGCCTAAATTTATGAAAATGGACTCTTACAGTGGTGGGTGACGTGAAGCCTAATTCTCTGCTATGACATGAAGACTGATTCTCTGCTGACATGAAGCCAGATTGTCTGTTACGGGACCTCTCTCCTCTGCCTGGGTGCTGGGCCTAAATTTATGAAAATGGACTCTTACAGTGGTGGGTGACGTGATGCCTGATTCTCTGCTATGACATGAAGACTGATTCTCTGCTATGACATGAAGACTGATTCTCTGCTGACATGAAGCCAGATTGTCTGTTACGGGACCTCTCTCCTCTGCCTGGGTGCTGGGCCTAAATTTATGACAATGGACTGTTGCAGTGGTGGCTGACGTGAAGCCTGATTCTCTGCTATGACATGCAGACTGATTCTCTGCTGACATGAAGCCAGATCCTCTGTTACGGGACCTCTCTCCTCTGCCTGGGTGCTGGGCCTAAATTTATAAAAATGGACTGTTGCAGTGGTGGGTGACGTGAAGCCTGATTCTCTGCTATGATATGAAGACTGATTCTCTGCTGACATGAAGCCAGATCCTCTGTTACGGGACCTCTCTCCTCTGCCTGGGTGCTGGGCCTAAATTTATGAAAATGGACTCTTACAGTGGTGGGTGACGTGAAGCTTGATTCTCTGCTATGACATGAAGACTGATTCTCTGCTGACATGAAGCCAGATTGTCTGTTACGGGACCTCTCTCCTCTGCCTGGGTGCTGGGCCTAAATTTATGAAAATGGACTCTTACAGTGGTGGGTGACGTGAAGCCTGATTCTCTGCTATGACATGAAGACTGATTCTCTGCTGACATGAAGCCAGATTGTCTGTTACGGGACCTCTCTCCTCTGCCTGGGTGCTGGGCCTAAATATATACCAATGGACTGTTGCAGTGGTGGCTGACGTGAAGCCTCATTCTCTGCTATGACATGCAGACTAATTCTCTGCTGACATGAAGCCAGATTGTCTGTTACGGGACCTCTCTCCTCTGCCTGGGTGCTGGGCCTAAATTTATGAAAATGGACTCTTACAGTGGTGGGTGACGTGAAGCCTGATTCTCTGCTATGACATGCAGACTAATTCTCTGCTGACATGAAGACAGATTCTCTGTTACGGGACCTCTCTCCTCTGCCTGGGTGCTGGGCCTAAATATCTGACAATGGACTGTTGCAGTGGTGGCTGACATGAAGCCTGATTTTCTGCTATGACATGCAGACTGATTCTCTGCTGACATGAAGCCAGATCCTCTGTTACGGGACCTCTCTCCTCTGCCTGTGTGCTGGGCCTAAATATATGCCAATGGACTGTTGCAGTGGTGGCTGACGTGAAGCCTCATTCTCTGCTATGACATGCAGACTAATTCTCTGCTGACATGAAGCCAGATTGTCTGTTACGGGACCTCTCTCCTCTGCCTGGGTGCTGGGCCTAAATTTATGAAAATGGACTCTTACAGTGGTGGGTGACGTGAAGCCTAATTCTCTGCTATGACATGAAGACTGATTCTCTGCTGACATGAAGCCAGATTGTCTGTTACGGGACCTCTCTCCTCTGCCTGGGTGCTGGGCCTAAATTTATGAAAATGGACTCTTACAGTGGTGGGTGACGTGATGCCTGATTCTCTGCTATGACATGAAGACTGATTCTCTGCTATGACATGAAGACTGATTCTCTGCTGACATGAAGCCAGATTGTCTGTTACGGGACCTCTCTCCTCTGCCTGGGTGCTGGGCCTAAATTTATGACAATGGACTGTTGCAGTGGTGGCTGACGTGAAGCCTGATTCTCTGCTATGACATGCAGACTGATTCTCTGCTGACATGAAGCCAGATCCTCTGTTACGGGACCTCTCTCCTCTGCCTGGGTGCTGGGCCTAAATTTATGAAAATGGACTGTTGCAGTGGTGGGTGACGTGAAGCCTGATTCTCTGCTATGATATGAAGACTGATTCTCTGCTGACATGAAGCCAGATCCTCTGTTATGGGACCTCTCTCCTCTGCCTGGGTGCTGGGCCTAAATTTATGAAAATGGACTCTTACAGTGGTGGGTGACGTGAAGCTTGATTCTCTGCTATGACATGAAGACTGATTCTCTGCTGACATGAAGCCAGATTGTCTGTTACGGGACCTCTCTCCTCTGCCTGGGTGCTGGGCCTAAATTTATGAAAATGGACTCTTACAGTGGTGGGTGACGTGAAGCCTGATTCTCTGCTATGACATGAAGACTGATTCTCTGCTGACATGAAGCCAGATTGTCTGTTACGGGACCTCTCTCCTCTGCCTGGGTGCTGGGCCTAAATATATGCCAATGGACTGTTGCAGTGGTGGCTGACGTGAAGCCTCATTCTCTGCTATGACATGCAGACTAATTCTCTGCTGACATGAAGCCAGATTGTCTGTTACGGGACCTCTCTCCTCTGCCTGGGTGCTGGGCCTAAATTTATGAAAATGGACTCTTACAGTGGTGGGTGACGTGAAGCTTGATTCTCTGCTATGACATGAAGACTGATTCTCTGCTGACATGAAGCCAGATTGTCTGTTACGGGACCTCTCTCCTCTGCCTGGGTGCTGGGCCTAAATTTATGAAAATGGACTCTTACAGTGGTGGGTGACGTGAAGCCTGATTCTCTGCTATGACATGAAGACTGATTCTCTGCTGACATGAAGCCAGATTGTCTGTTACGGGACCTCTCTCCTCTGCCTGGGTGCCGGGGCCTAAATATCTGAGAATGGACTGTTCCAGTGGTGGGTGACGGGAAGCCAGATTCTCTGCTATGGGACCTCTCTCCAATTGATTTTGGTTAATTTTTATTTATTAAATTTTTATTTTAATTAATTTCCCTATCCACATTTGTTTGCAGGGGATTTACCTACAGTTTGCTGCCTTTTGCAGCCCTCTAGCCCTTTCCTGGGCTGTTTTACAGCCGTTTTAGTGCCGAAAAGTTCGGGTCCCCATTGACTTCAATGGGGTTCGGGTTCGGGACGAAGTTCGGATCGGGTTCGGATCCCGAACCCGAACATTTTCGGGAAGTTCGGCCGAACTTCTCGAACCCGAACATCCAGGTGTTCGCTCAACTCTAGTTACAGGTTTCATAGCTACAAAAAGTGTTTTTCTGAAACTGTTTCCACATTTGAAATGAATGCATTGCAACTCACAGAGCAGTTCTCCCTGATGGCAGTCAAGTTGTGGAACTTACAGCGCATGTTTACAAACTCTGTCTTGAGATGTGGAAATTGTCACAGTGGGCCAAACTGTGGCATGGTATGCTCTGGCACCGGAGGCAACTCTTGAACATGGATTATGTAGAACCAATAAGTCCTTGCCAGTCAAGTTATCTCTACTGAACTTTACTTACACCTCTTTCTCTTATATCTGGTTTGCTTCTGTAGATGTTCCAGCCCAGCTCTGGATGGAACCAGGCCCAGGCTGGATAAACTGTCAGTATTACATCTTTATCTTTGCATGACTAGTTTAGTGCTCTCATTCAGAGAAACAAAATATGAGTACTGCAGGTTTCATATCTTTTAATGGCTAACAAAAATAGAAGTAATGATGTTACATAGTGAGCTTTCGAGACATCACCAGTCCCTTCATATATATATATATATATTAAGAACAGAGACATGGAGGAATGAATGGACATTTGAAAAAAAACAGTACAACAGAATATCAAAGGTCTTGAGAATGAGTCTTTGCATGACTCACTCACTGACCAGAATGTTCTGACTTTTCTTGTCCTGCCTGCTGGATATAATAATCACTATCTGCTTTTATTCTGCATACATGGACACTGCACAGTACCACTTCTCCTGTCCTGTATATTGGGTGTAATCCTCAGTATCTGCTCCTATTCTGTATATATGGACACTGTACAGTACCACTTCTCCTGTCCTGTATTCTGGGTGTAAGTCTCAGTAACTGCTCTTATTCTGTATATATGGACACTGCACAGTACCACTTCTCCTGTCCTGTATACTGAGTGTAATTATTAGTATCTGCTCTTATTCTGTATACATGGACACTGCACAGTACCAATTCTCTTGTCCTGTATACTGGGTGTGATTCTTAGTATATGCTCTTATTCTGTATATATGGACACTGCACAGTATCACTTCTCCTGTCCTGTATACTGGGTGTGTTTCTTAGTATCAACTCTCATTCTATATATATGGACACTACATAGTACCACTTTAGTTGTCCTGTATACTGGGTTTAATTCCCAGCATCTGTCCTTATTCTGTATATATGAACACTGCACAGTACCACTTCTCCTGTCCTGTATACTGGGTGTAATTCTCAGTATCTGCTCTGATCCTGGATATATGGACACTGAACAGTACCACCTCTCCTGTCCTGTATATTGAGTGTAATTATTAGTATATGCTCTTATCCTGTATATATGGACAGACCACATGCCCATTTGTGGTTGTCAGTATGGCAGGACCCCTGGATTCAGCTCTTTACCTCCTACTTGTGGACCAAAGAATTGGAGTATCAGGCAGAGATGAAACCTTAGGAGGTGAGTAACCACTGGACATCATGTACTTGACTGATTTCCTTCCATAGAGACTTTACCCCTTCACTAAAAATATAACATTACACATAGTGGAATTTTTTGCTAGGGAATGTTCTACATTGGGTTTTGCCATGGAGTTTTTTCCCATATTTGACCAAAGATTTTACCCTTTGTAAAGTATAAAGTCTAAGACCAGATATTAAGCAAATATCTGCAACATTGCCCTCTTGGGCGTTCGACTCAGGGGAAGGGCGGAAGCAGTAGTGATGTGGCCGTATATGATTCATCATGCGCCGCAAATTGTGACCATGAATTATCTGCTAGATCACATGACTCCCAAACCGGCCCTCCATAGGATAAATCTCCCTTTAAAAAACGGATATGTTCCCCCCATTAAAAAAACATGGCAAAACGCGCGTTTTGGAAGCAAGATGGCAAAACGCGCGTCAAGGAGCGACTATCCCGGTATGATTTGTCTTTCAATAATAATAGAAATTCTTTTTTTACATTTGTTTTGTTACATTACATTTTGTTACATTTCTGTCACTGTATTTAGGAATAAATCTAGACTAGTGGATGCATATATTGATTAGAGAGGATGTATTTCCCTTCTCACTATGTTAGTTTTCACCAGTCTAGTCCTTCATGCAGTGTCATTTTACTATTTATATGCAACCAGTAAGACATTTAAGGTCAGCTGGTGCTGATAATTGGATGTCTCTGCGTATGTTGGTAACGATGAATATGTCCTTTAATCTTGTTATTGAATAAATATAAAATTTTAAATTTGGGGGAATTAAGTTTACAAATTTTTTGGGTGTGTAGATAATAGTAAGATGGAAAATAAGAATGAGAATAAAAGTAAAAAAGGAAAAGAAGATTACCTGGAGGAAATTAATCTATCTCATATTCAGCTAACACCAGATCAAATTACTGTATTGGAAAAAGGATTAAGTTTCTGTCCCACAACTAATATGGATCTATTTACAGTGACCAAAGACGTACTTTTTTTGCCAGAAAATTACTTTTAAAAAGATTGCATAATCAAGGAGAGTAGGATAATTGGCTTAATACTAAAGAAGAGAGGGTAGCTTTAAGGATATTAGAAGATTTGGCAAAAGAAAGCGAAGCGGAAGAAAAGGTAAGTCAAGTACCTAAAGAAATTCTAAAAAAATCACAAACTTTTCCCCCTTTTAAGATCTGTCCGGATATAGATATTTTCATAAAGTTAGTATGTGATGATCTCAGCAAATTGAAAAGGAACCTGGCAGGTATAATCTCAGTAAAGCTGAGAACAAAGCCCTGGAAGATCTAAAACAAACTATAGGGATAGTAATCAAACAGGCAGAAAAAGGGGGAATGTGGTTGTCTGGCCCTCTGAAAGGTATGAAAGACAAGTCTTTAAATTGTTGAAAGATAAAACCTGCTATAAATGTTTGCCTAATAGCCTTCTCTTGGCCTTTCAAGGGGAGTTGAATGACATCTTGGATCATGCACAGGAAAATAATATCATTCCAAAAAAAGTTCAGGAAATGCTACAGGTGACACATCCTAAAGTCCCAACATTTTATATAATCCCAAAAATACATAAGAACAGTAAGGATCCACCTTTAAGACCTATTGTGGCAGGTAATGAGGGTCTATGTGAAAACGTCTGTAGATTTGTTGATTTCCATCTACAACAGTTGGTAACAAATTTGCCCTCCTTTGTACAGGACACCACAGCGGTATTGAATCGGCTGGAAATACTGAGATGGAGGATAACATGTTGCTAGTTACGGCGGATGTAGAGTCTCTCTATACCAGTATCAGGCATGATGCCGGCCTGAAATCAACAGCAGAATTTTTGAGAAGTAATATTCAAGAACCACAAGTCAATAACTTTATTTTAGAATTATTGAGATTTGTATTGCAATGCAATTTCTTTGTCTTCAAGGATAGATACTATCAAATGTATTCCTAGGAGCGTGGGAAAGAATTATCTTATACCATCGGTATAGAAAAGGTACATAATTGGATACGCTATATCAATTATATACTATTCATATGGGAAGGGTCACTTGAAGATCTCAATAAATTCATAAAGGAGTTACGTAAATAAAAATAATATTAACATCAAACTCACTTTTCAGGCAGCAAGGGAAGTTGATTTCCTGGACCTCAGAATTACAATTGGAGAAGGAGGAAAATAGGAAACTGACATCTACAGGAAACAAATGGCAGTGAACGCAATTCTGCATGCAGATTCGACTCATCCAAGATCAACCATCAATGGAATCCCCAAAGGTCAGTTCCTGCAATTAAAAAGAATCTGCTCAGAAAAAAGGCAATATCAAAAACAATCCATGGTTTTGAAGGGTAGATTCCAAGACACAGCATACAGCAACAGACAAATTAATAAAGGAATGTATGTAGCTAAACAAAGAACAAGGGAAAAATTACTACATCCAAATGCAAAGACTGTAAAGGATAATATGCAAAGAGGAACTCGTCTGCACTGGGTCCGTTCGGCAAGCGGATAGACACAAGGCGCAAAACACAACCCAAGCTTGGGTACAAAGTTTTTTTATTATAAATGGAAAGATGATGCGTTTCGGGGCACACAGGACCCCTTTATCAATTCTAGAAAAAACAAAGTTAATACAATAATATAAAAAATATTAATGATAATAAGTTCATGATGATTGGAGGGGAATAGATAAAATATGTATATATAAATATATATATATACACTCACCTAAAGAATTATTAGGAACACCATACTAATACGGTGTTGGACCCCCTTTTGCCTTCAGAACTGCCTTAATTCTATGTGGCATTGATTCAACAAGGTGCTGATAGCATTCTTTAGAAATGTTGGCCCATATTGATAGGATAGCATCTTGCAGTTGATGGAGATTTGAGGGATGCACATCCAGGGCACGAAGCTCCCGTTCCACCACATCCCAAAGATGCTCTATTGGGTTGAGATCTGGTGACTGTGGGGGCCATTTTAGTACAGTGAACTCATTGTCATGTTCAAGAAACCAATTTGAAATGATTCGAGCTTTGTGACCTTGTGCATTATCCTGCTGGAAGTAGCCATCAGAGGATGGGTACATGGTGGTCATGAAGGGATGGACATGGTCAGAAACAACGCTCAGGTAGCCCGTGGCATTTAAACGATGACCAATTGGCACTAAGGGGCCTAAAGTGTGCCCAGAAAACATCCCCCACACCATTACACCACCACCACCAGCCTGCACAGTGGTAACAAGGCATGATGGATACATGTTCTCATTCTGTTTACGCCAAATTCAGACTCTACCATTTGAATGTCTCAACAGAAATCGAGACTCATCAGACCAGGCAACATTTCTCCAGTCTTCAACAGTCCAATTTTGGTGAGCTCGTGCAAATTGTAGCCTCTTTTTCCTATTTGTAGTGGAGATGAGTGGTACCCGGTGGGGTCTTCTGCTGTTGTAGCCCTCCTTTCTTTCCCATTCTGACATTCAGTTTGGAGTTCAGGAGATTGTCTTGACCGAGACCACAACCCTACATGCATTGAAGCAACTGCCATGTGATTGGTTGACTAGATAATCGCATTAATGAGAAATAGAACAGGTGTTCCTAATAATTCTTTAGGTGAGTGTATATATATATATATATATATATATATCAGCACACAATGACTGTGGGTGCAAAATCCTCCTGAGGGACCTGAGACCAAGATCCCAAGTGCATAAAGAAAAGAAAAAAAGGCAGCACTCCAAATTGTTATGAAAAATGTGGACGGTTTATTCACCCATCTAGCATCAACGTTTCAGCTCTCTCTTTGGAGCCTTTATCCAGCTGAATAACATGTGCATATCAGCATACATAAATAGTGCAAACAATTAACAAGATTCCTAATTAATAAGTAATATAATAAAGTGCAAGTGCATAGACAATATAGCCATGTAGCAAGTATAATTCATCTAGCTTCATAATTCAAACCCACATAGCTGTGAACATGATCATATAAATTCCATAACATGATTCATACAGTGCAAAATCGCAAAAAATACATGATTGACAATCAAGTGTGATAAAGTGTACAGGTGTGTTTCACTAATTAATAAAAAAAAATGGTAAAAACCTTTGAATGGATCACATTAGGCCAAAGAAACCTGGTGGGAACTGTTGGCACCCGGAAAGGCAATTGGCGCATGCGCCGCTCCATCTGCTATTGCGAGACTCACAGTACTAATAGGGAGCATAAAGACCACAACAAAGATGGCCGCTATTGAACATCGCATTAGGGCGCATGCGCATACCAGCGCAGCCGCCCGTGTAAAATTGACAGACACATCTAAAGTGTCCAAAGCGCCGCAGTATAAAGCAGACAAAAGCTGATCCGTACATAGAGGACCGACGGGTGAACGCCAGCCCCCCAATGGAGTATCTGTATCAGCAGGGTTATATGGTCACCAAACCGCAAACACCCGCTGTCCAGACTTGACAGCATATCCGCTCCGTGACACAATCCACCACGTAATGGATGGGGTCCACAATACTGTGAGCCCACTTCTCCTGTCAGTGGGGAGGTCACAGATACACTGCATCGGGGCCCATAATATATTGATATTACACATGACAGCACCACCCGTCAGTGAGAAGTGTCACCCAAGTCCCATATGGGGCTGGAGTGGCATCGAAACACAGACAGGGGCTGTCACTAAAAAATGGCTCAACATGGTAAACTTAAAAATAACATATAAATGGATCGCCGGCACAGTTCCTCCAGTCTTCACCATACGTGACCATTCATAAAGTAGTATCCTACAAAAAAAAGGGGAGAAGCATAGTTTAGTATGTAGCACATGTTGTTTTCCATACGCAGAATCAGAGTAAAAAACATAAACACAACCGGTGACTAGACAACCCTAAATTCTGCATTTAAGCCCTGTGGCTTCAAAGTACCTAGTGTATAGATCCAATAGAGCTCACGTCTCTTCAATAATTTAGTTCTATCACCACCTCGCCTTGAGGGGGATATTTGCTCCAAAATTCTAAAACGTAAATCATTTTGTGTATGTTTAGCCTCAGTAAAGTGTTTTGATACGGGAAGATCCATTTTTAGTTTTCTAATAGAATATCGATGTTGGTTGAGACGGGTTTTGACGTCCCACGTGGTCTCACCTATGTACAAAAGGTTGCAGGGACACATCAACAAATAAATAACATCAGACAAATCACATGTTAAGTATTGTTTAATTTTGACCCATTGTCCAGAGACCGGGTGAACAAATGAGTCACCTCTCAACATCAAATTACAGTTTACATAATTATAGCATGGAAAACAAACCTTTCGGGTAGAACCAAAATATGTCTCACACGTCTCCCTGGAAGAGCCAATATCAGACTTGACCAATCTGTCACCTAAATTGCGACTGCGTCGGTATGAACATAAAAGGTAAAGATTTAAATTCCTCCACTTTCTCAAAATTACTGGTTAAAATTCTCCAATGTTTTTTGATTATGGCAGCAATACTATCACTATTGGTACTGAACTCTGACACAAAAGGGATCCGGGCTTGGGAACGTTTAGTGTCACCTACTCTCTCCTTAATGGTCTCTTTGGTAAGGGGTTTAATTCTGCTCAAATGTTCTCGAATAAGTTTTTTGGGGTATCCACGTGTCTGGGATTTGGACCCCATTTCTTGCAATCTATTGTCTACTATAGCAGGATCTTCACAATTTTCTTGACTCTAAGAAGTTGACTAAAAGGAAGTGACCTTATCATAGATTTTGGATGATGACTCTCAAAACGTAACAAAGTATTTTTATCTGTGG
The DNA here is from genome assembly GCF_014858855.1 of Bufo gargarizans. Classification (NCBI taxonomy): domain Eukaryota; kingdom Metazoa; phylum Chordata; class Amphibia; order Anura; family Bufonidae; genus Bufo; species Bufo gargarizans. Next base: position 208,221,903 of record NC_058081.1, on the reverse strand, counting down.
GCTTCACATACAAGTCAGTCACTATTCTATCATTATGAATGCTAACCTGAGTTTCCAGAAACTGTATGGTTGCCTCAGAATGCGTCAATGTAAATTTGACGCTAGGATCAATAGTATTCAGAAAACAGTGGAAGGCGATGAGGTCCTCTGCAGCGCCGACCCAAATCAGGAAAATGTCGTCGATATAACGCCACCACCCAAGCACATGGCTGAAGTGGTGGCTCACATAAATGACAGACTCCTCAAGATGTGACATGTAAAGATTTGCATAGGTCGGCGCCACATTGGACCCCATCGCGGTCCCATGTAATTTTAGGAAAAAATCATCCTAAAACAAAAAATAATTCCGAGTGAGGATAAACCTCAACAAAGTGCTCAAAAATTGCTGGCAGTCAGTGCTGTATTGTGTCTTCTGTAGGACTTGTTCAAAAATGTGTATACCTAGTTCATGTTTCATGGAAGTATATAAGCTTACCACTTCAAAGAAAGCCAACAGTGCCCCCTTGGGAATAAATAAACCAAAAAAAATCATTAGTAAAAAAAAATCATTAGTGTCTCTAATGTAGGATCTCGCTGACAGGGCAAAGGGACGCAAAATCTCGGAGAAGGGCATCATTGATGAGAATATCTTTGCCTTTTTATATATTGTGATAAACCGGTTACACCCATTTTGTACACTTTACCTAAAATACATAAGTCTTTGACTTCACCCCCCGGGATGTCCTATCGTCTCGGGGAGGGATTCATTGATTTGTAAAGCAGCCATCATCCTTGATAAGATTTTGCGTCCCTTTGCCCTGTCAGCGAGATCCTACATTAGAGACACTAATGATTTTTTTTTACTAAGATAGATGGTTTATTTATTCCCAAGGGGGCACTGTTGGCTTCCTTTGATGTGGTAAGCTTATATACTTCCATAGAACATGAACTAGGTATACAAGTTATTGAACAAGTCCTACAGAAGACACAATACAGCACTGACTGCCAGCAATTTTTGAGCACTTTGTTGAGGTTTATCCTCACTCGGAATTATTTTTTTGTTTCAGGATGATTTTTTCCTACAATTACGTGGGACCGTGATGGGGTCCAATGTGGCACCGACCTATGCAAATCTTTACATGTCACATCTTGAAGAGTCTGTCGTCTATGTGAGCCACCACTTCAGCCATGTGCTGGAGTGGTGGCGTTACATCGACGTCATTTTCCTGATTTGGGTCGGCGCTGCAGAGGACCTCATCGCCTTCCACTGTTTTCTGAATACTATTGATCCTAGCGTCAAATTTACATTGATGCATTCTGAGGAAACCATACAGTTTCTGGAGACTCAGGTTAGCATTCATAATGATAGGCTAGTGACGGACTTGTATGTGAAGCCCACAGATAAAAATACTTTGTTACGTTTTGAGAGTCATCATCCAAAATCTATGATAAGGTCACTTCCTTTTAGTCAACTTCTTAGAGTAAAGAAAATTGTGAAAGATCCTGCTATAGTAGACAATAGATTGCAAGAAATGGGGTCCAAATTCCAGACACGTGGATACCCCCAAAAACGCATTCGATAACATTTGAGCAGAATTAAACCCCTTACCAAAGAGACCATTAGGGAGGGACTAGGTGACACTAAACGTTCCCAAGCCCGGATCCCTTTTGTATCAGAGTTCAGTACCAAAAGTGATAGTATTGCTGCCATAATCAAAAAACATTGGAGAATTTTAACCAGTAATTTTGAGAAAGTGGAGGAATTTTAATCTTTACCTTTATGTTCATACCGACGCAGTCGCAATTTAGGTGACAGATCGGTCAAGTCTGATATTGGCTCTTCCAGGGAGACATGTGAGACATATTTTGGTTCTACCCGCAAGGGTTGTTTTCCATGCTATAATTGTGTAAACTGTAATTTGATGTTGAGAGGTGACTCATTTGTTCACCCGGTCTCTGGACAAAGGGTCAAAATCAAACAATACTTAACATGTGATTTGTCTTATGTTATTTATTTGTTGATGTGTCCCTGCAACCTTTTGTACATAGGTGAGACCACATGGGACGTCAAAACCCGTCTCAACCAACATCGATATTCTATTAGAAAACAAAAAATGGATCTTCCCATATCAAAACACTTTACTGAGGTTAAACATACACAAAATGATTTACGTTTTAGAATTTTGGAGCAAATATCCCCCTCAAGGCGAGGTGGTGATAGAACTAAATTATTGAAGAGACGTGAGCTCTATTGGATCTATACACTAGGTACTTTGAAGCCACAGGGCTTAAATGCAGAATTTAGGGTTGTCTAGTCACCGGTTGTGTTTATGTTTTTTACTCTGATTCTATGTATGGAAAACAACATGTGCTATATACTAAACTATGCTTCCCCCTTTTTTTTTGTAGGATACTACTTTGGAATGTATAACATGAATGGTCACGTATGGCGAAGACTGGAAGAACTGTGCCGGCGATCCATTTATATGTTATTTTTTAGTTTACCATGTTGAGCCATTTTTTAGTGACAGCCCCTGTCTGTGTTTCGGTGCCACTCCAGCCCCATATTGGACTTGGGTGACACTGCTCAATGACGGGTGGTGCTGTCATGTGTAATATCAATATATTATGGGCCTCGATGCAGTGTATCTGTGCAGTATTGTGGACCCCAGCCATTACGTGGTGGATTGTGTCACGGAACGGATATGCTGTCAAGTCTAGACAGCGGGGTGTTTGTGGTTTGGTGACCGTATAACCCGGCTGATACAGATACTCCATTTGGGGGCCGGCGTTCACGCGTCGGTCCTCGATGTATGGATCAGCTTTTGTCTACTTTATACTGAGGCGCTTTGGACACTTTAGATGTGTCTGTCAATTTTACACGGGCGGCTGCGCTGGTATGCGCATGCGCCCTAATGTGATGTTTAATAGCGGCCATCTTTGTTGTGGTCTTTATGCTCCCTATTAGTTCTGTGAGTCTCGCGATAGCAGATGGAGCAGCGCATGCGCCAATTGCCTTTCCAGACGCCAACAGTTTCCATCAGGTTTCTTTGGCCTAATGTGATCCAGTCAAAGTTTTTTAACATTTTTATTGATTTATTACTGAAACACACCTGTACACTTTATCACACTTGATTGTAAGGCTCCTTTCACACCTGCGTTCAGGTGTCCGCTCGTGAGCTCCGTTTGAAGGGGCTCACGAGCGGCCCTGAACGCAGCCGTCTGGCCCTAATGCATTCTCAGTGGAGGCAGATCCACTGAGAATGCATCCGTCTGCCAGCGCTCAGCCTCCGCTCCGCTCAGTGAGCGGACACCTGAACGCTGCAAGCAGCGTTCGGGTGTCCGCCTGGCCGTGCGGAGGCGAGCGGATCCGTTCCGACTTATAATGGAAGTCAATGGGGACGGATCCGCTTGAAGATGACACCATATGGCTCAATCTTCAAGCGGATCCGTCCCCCATTGACTTTCAATGTAAAGTCTGAACGGATCCGCTCAGGCTACTTTCACACTTAGAAAATTTTTCTAAGTTATAATGCAGACGGATCCGTTCTGAATGGAGCCACCGTCTGCATTAATATGAGCGGATCCGTTCAGAACGGATCCGCTCGAACGCTAGTGTGAAAGTAGCCTAAATCAAGTATTTTTTGCGATTTTGCACTGTATGAATCATGTTATGGAATTTATATGATCATGTTCACGGCTATGTGGGTTTGAATTATGAAGATAGATGAATTATACTTGCTACATGGCTATATTGTCTATGCACTTGCACTTTATTATATTACTTATTAATTAGGAATCTTGTTAATTGTTTGCACTATTTATGTATGCTGATATGCACATGCTATTCAGCTGGACAAAGGCTCCAAAGAGAGAGCTGAAACGTTGCTGCTAGATGGGTGAATAAACCGTCCACATTTTTCATCACAATTTGGAGTGCTGCCTTTTTTTCTTTCCTATATATATATATATATATATATATATATATATATATTTTTTTTTTTTTTATTACTTCATAAATAGATGAATAAATAAATAGCTCCAAAAAATATATATATTTTTTTAAAATAAAATTAAATAAAATTAAAAATAAAAAAAAACCTTTTAGGGGTGTATTAGTTTCAAATAATTTCATAAATACGTACAAGTGTAAATATATACGTGGGAGCGGGTGGAATTACATGGTTTAAAATGCAATGCAATACAAAGCGTACCCACGATGGGATGAACCATACTTCTGTGGATCATTAAAAGAATTTGAACTGAATAAATAAATAAAGAAATAAATATATAAATAATTACATGCATACACAATTATGAAGATTTCACCCTAGGTTAGAGATGGATGCTGTCACCCAGATTAAAAGGCTGGACAGTTGGTACCGCTGTTTACAGATGTGAATGTACTGTATGCAGGTTTCATAATAGAAAGGTAAACTAACGGTACCTGTATCCTTGTCACTGTAGGCTTGCTGAGGGAAACTCCTGTAAAGTCCCTTTTGAAGAGAATAATGTTCGGCACAGCTGTGATCAAATCATGGCGTAGTGTTAGATTGAAGATTGTGGTTTAAATCATGTCAGGTTATGGGTAATAAGCAGTTAACAGTATGCTAATTTGGTTCACATCGGGTTGTAGATAGTACGCATTTAATGGTTTGCTAATCGGATTCGATATTTGTTAAATAGTGTGCTTGTGGAAATATGCTATTTAATGTGGGTGGTATGGTAGGCGATGTTTTTGAATAGTAATAGTAGTAATTCAGATGTATCAGATCAATGGAACGTTATTTGTTGCTAAAGCATAAGGTTTTACCTGGAGGATGTGGCCAGGGAGTATCCTAGTGAAGCAGCGCACAAGGTTAAGACGGGACTGGGGGGCATGGCGGGGGCGTGTGAGGGGGGCAGTGTATCGCTGATGATGGAGAGTGACAGAGGGGAGGGAGGAGGGTAGCGCAGCGGTGTGTGTTGCTGCGATGTGTTGCAGGTACCGAGTGATAATGATGATGGGGGTTTGGGCTGTGAGGTGATGGGTGTGGAACAGAAGGATGCCTGAGTACAATTTGATGGGAATGGTATGATGGTATGAGGATAAAGTGGATTTGTAGGCTAATATGTTGTGGTTAGTTATAATGGTTGGTTGCACTGTTAAGGAAGTCTCATATGTGGAAGTAAGTCACAGTGGGAGATGTATAATGATGTTTCTGATCGACAGACTGTATAATGGTTAGAGGATGTGGGGAGGGACATGGAAGAGGGGGAGAAAAACTCCACACACAAGGGTATTAGGGAATGGTATGGGGGTATCTATCTGTCCTAGATATAGTGGTATAATGTTGCTTTAGTACTGCATAGGATGAAAATTATTGAGGGGGGAGATGTATGAAATGGGGTGCTGATGGATGATGGGGAATGGATAATGAGCTGGGGGATCCGGGTGCATATGTGGTTGTATGGTTAGGAACATGTTGAGTCCATGGTGGGAATGTGTATCATTAACACGAGATGGTGTCAAACTGGATGTCTGGAAATGGGACCAGAACCGGTCTGGGGTCGGGGGGGGGGGGGGGGGGCTGGGGGGAGGAGGAGGAGGGAGGGGGCCTAACAGTGTGAAATGCATGAGCAAGAGATGTTATAAGCAATGGTTCTCTTTACTTTCGTTGAGCCCATTTGGTTCGAGTGTGTGGAGTTTGAATATCCAAAACATTTTGCGTCTTTGGAGGGTCCTGTATCTATCCGGACAACGGGCCTCAATGTATTCTATAGGAGTTATGGACAACTTTGAGGGATCCTAATTGTAGGGGGCCAGGTAGTGTCTGGAGACGCTGTGTTTCAGCCCTTCCTCAATCGAATATCTGGATCTACTCCTATTCCCCTGCAATGAAACCATCCAAATAAAAACATTTTTTTTAAAAAGTGGACGGAAACAACTATCTCGAGCTACCTCCTCCCTCCCCTCTGTCACTCCCCATCATCAGCGATACACATCGCTGTAACAATCAGGCATCTCAGCCGCTGATGTAAGCGACCGCCCCCTCACACGCCCCTTCCACGCCCCCCAGTCTCATCTTAACCTCTGAATAGTGCGCGCTTTCCTACACCACACTCTACATGTGGAGCAAGTACAGAAGCGCTGCTTCACTAGGATAATCCCCGTCCGCATCCTCCAGGTAAAACCCTATGCTATACCAACAAATAATGTTCCATTGATCTGATACATCTGCATTACTACTATTACTATTCAAAAACATCGCCTACCATACCACCCACATTAAATAGCATATTTCCACAAGCACACTATTTAATAAATATCGAATCCAGTACAGTACAGTACAGTCACATCTGTAAACAGTGGGACCAACTGTCCAGCCTTTTAATCTGGGCGACAGCGCCCATTGCTAACCTAGGGTGAAATCTTCATAATTGTGTATGCATGTAATTATTTATATATTTATTTATTTATACTCTGATTTATAATTCCTTTATCGATCTGATATAAATTCCTTTATCGATCCGCAGAAGTATGGTTCCTCCCTTCGTGGATACCCTTTGTATTGCATTGCATTTTAAACCATGTAATGACACCCGCTGCCACGTATATATTTACACTTGTACATATTTATGAAATGATTTGAAACTAATACACCCCTAAAAGGTTTTTTAATTTTAAATTGTATTAATTTTTTTTTAAATATCTTTTTATTTTTGGAGCTATTTATTTATTCATCTATTTATGAAGTAATTTTATCTATTGCCCTCAACCATCATGAACTTATTACCATTTATATTTCTCATATTATTGTAACCCCGAAACGCACCATCTTTCCATTTATAATTAAAAAAAATTGTATCCAAGTTTGGGTTGTGTTTTGTGCCTTGTGTCCATCCGCTTGCCGCACGGACCCAGTGCAGATGAGTTCCTCTTTGCATATCCCTTACCAAAGAGGCAGCTTGGCTCCTGCGCATGGTCTATCTGGACACCACCTGGCAGCACCAACCCAGACAGCCTCAACCCTTCTAGCCTCCCTCCACCAGAGTTACACTATATTCAGTGCAACCAAACTAGGTGAGTAACACTCACTCATTCTGGTTAGGAGTAAGTAATATTATCTTGTTTACCGTCACCTATGAGCGCTTTCTCTCTTTTTTTGTGGCCACTTGATTGCTGTAAACGATAATAGTCAGGAGCCTAGGTTCATTACCAACTATAATAGAAAGTGGGGACAGATAAATGAAATATTGAATAACAACTGGGAAGTATTACAAACAGATGTCAAGATGAAGCAAATTATTACAGATAGGCCGTTGATCACTGTAAGAAGATCAAAAAACCTCAAGAACATTCTAGTCCATAGTCACTATATACCTGATGTTGGGGAGAGGGGCAGAGTTGGAAGAGGACGTTCATATCCGTGTGGATCCTGTAAGGCCTGTAGAAATATGGAAAAAACTAATAATTTCATGGACACCCAAAAGAAGAGAACTTACCAAATCAGGGAATACATATCCTGCTCTACAATGGGGGTAGTATATTATGCCACCTGCCCTTGCGACAAGATATACATAGGACTCACCACAAGGGAACTAAGAAAAAGAGTCAGAGAGCATGTGAGGGACATTGAAAAGGCCTAAGATGAAGATGATCTCAACAATCTAAAGACAATCACCAAACATTTTAAGTTATTCCATGGAGTGAATCCCAATACATTACAATTTAGAGGGAATGATATGATTCATTTAGGAACAAGAGGAGGAAATAAAGGGAAGAAGCTGGCCCAACTGGAAAGTAGATTGATTTTCAGATTGGACACCTTGTCACCCAAAGGGTTAAACAAAAACATAGGATTTAGTTCCTTCCCTTTTAGTGTCTTGATGGGTTTCCATTATTTTAAATACAATAAAAAGATGTTTTTTAATGTTATTTGAGTCTAATACGTTTTTAACCATTATTTTTATTTATTTTTTAATTCATGTATAAGGGAAGTGTGGAGGAGCCAAACATTCCAGGACTGAATACCTTTTTCATTGAAGCAGCAAGGGAAGTCCTAAAAGAATTAGGATGTTATTAGATCTTTGACAGGGAACAACAATGGGACTGGGGTTGCATAATTATATGCTTTTAACCTAATTTTCAGGTAGTAGTGGTATAAAACACTGCAATTATGTAATTTTTAATATGGTAATATTAACAATTTGTGTCTATTGTGGTGTAAATACTCACTTGTCATAAATTATACATTTTTGGCAGCACTAAGTAGCACTTTATAAATGTGATCGTAATATTATGATGATTTGTGATTGTGAATAAGATAGCACTTATTATATATATTGTTTTTATTGTGATATGAATTGATGAATAGGCACTTCAGGCACTTTATTTTATACTATTGCTTAATCAGCACTTTAGATTATTAATTTTGCGGTTAGGTAATAAATATATTTAATTTATATATTTTCTACTATTGCTTAATCAGCACTTTAGATTATGAATTTTGCGGTTAGGTAATAAATATATTTAATTTATATATTATATTGTGATATGAATTAATTAATAGGCACCTAGGCACTTTACTTCAGTCCATAAAACTAATGAGGTGGTTATCTAATAGATATATTTCACTCATAATTCCATATCTCTCCCCTGTTCACTCACTTATTTTAGAATAACTTTAGAGCATTACCTGCGTCTCGCTTTGATTATGGTCCAGTGCGCATGACAGTCTTGCAGCCCGCATGTTTCCATCAGTCTCCAAGGAGATTGCGCATCAGTGATGCAAATCCTCACCGTAGCTGACGTATGATTGCCCTCTCCGGTGTGTGACTCAGGGGAAGGGTGGAAGCGGTAGTGACGTGGCCCTCATGCGCCGCAAATTGTGACCAGGAATCACCTACTAGATCACATGACTCCCGGCCCTCCATAGGATAAATCTCCCTTTGAAAACCGGATATGTTCCCCTATTAAAAAACCCTCCTCCTGAGGAAGCGAGATGGCGAAACTTGCGTCGAGGAGACAGCTACCACCAAGGCCTGCCACTATCCCGGTATGATCTGTCTTTCAATAAAATAAGAAGTTCTTTCATTTTTGTTAAATTTCTGTCTCTGTATTTAGGAATAAATGTAGACTAGTGGATGCATATGTTGATTAGAGAGGATGTATTTCCCTGCTCACTATGTTAGTTTTCACCAGTCTAGTCCTTCATGCAGTGTCATTTCACTATTTATAAGACAACCAGTAAGATATGCAACCAGTAAGGTGGTGCTGTTAATCTGATGTCTCTGCGTATGTTGGTAACGATTATATATTTAGTATGAATATGTCCTTTTATATTGTTATTAAATACATATTAAATTAGAAATTTGGGGGAATTAAGTATACTCATTTTTTGGGTGTGTAGATAATAGTAATTGAGCATCCCAGTTACCATCCTTATAACTAATTTAAGCCTAGTTGTGTGGTATTAATATCTGCAACATGTAGAGCATTAGTTCTGGAGTTTCTGATATGGACATTGGAAATCTAAAACGGAGTGCAAATTTACTTTTCAACTCAGGTGGCAGAGAGGCTAGGTGCTACCCTGAAAATCACATTCATTTTAGTGTCTATTATATGCTGCACAAACATAAAGAACATACCGTAATGTGGGTCTAAAGTATATTTCAGTTAAGAAGATTGGCATTTTACTGTATATACGCTTCAATTCACCTTTGTATTTATTGTTTCTGGCTACAAAAAAAAAAAAGCATGGAAAGGAAAATAAATTGAAGTACGTACGTTTTTTTACACCACTCAGTTGTCAGCATTGTGCATCTGGAAAGCAGGGCATCAGCTTCTAGCATTGACCTGTTCAGTGCCTGTCAGACATGCAATAAATCACTCTATATTTTGTGTCACATCTTTTTTGGCAGTGTAATTGTTAAAACTTCTCCATTAAATCTATCAGTGTTACTGGGAGCAATTTGGTCAAACAGATCACCAGTCTTTAAAACAAAACCATAAGATTAATGTCTTTAAAAAAGTGATTTTGTGCTAGGTACATTCTTAAAAGCTCTCCTCAAATTGGTTTTAAACCTGCTTATAACTAATAGAAAATAAACAACAGCAAAGAAGAATAAAAAAAAAACAAGCTATTGTTATGATGTACTAAATGCGTCAACACAAGCCATGATGTATGGTTATGGAACCTTTATACGATATGGGAGCACATTGTATTTTACTAATGAATATGGCCAGAAGCCTGCAAAATTGTGTTCAGCTATAAATTAATCAGCATCATAAATGCTTCTTCTCGCTGACTCTGCATGGAGAGCAGAACTCCATGTGTCAGGATCCAGGTTTTGTCTGAAATTCTTATAAATCTTCCAGTATAATTAAGTTACCTCCGTGATAACGCTATTGACTGATGGCCATATGTGGGAGGTGGAAGAGTCACAATGGTTTTCTTACAAGAATATCAATCAGAAAAGCAAGGTCCAGCTTCTGTAGACCGTGGCAAAGACACAATCTCCTTGCAGCTCTGGTTCCTCAGCCTGTCTCTCTATGAGTTATCACTCTCATTTGGCAAAGAGGAAATTTCTTCATGGCTAGTGCTACTTACAAGTGATGGATTAGATAGATAGATTGACAGGTAGATATGTCTGCTAAATGTAGCCGACAGAAAGTTTAAGCAAGCAATATAACTAAGAGTTAAACATATTCTAGATAAATATAAAAGACCACTATCCAAAAATGTTGAGGGTGCCCTGATGAGGTTTTGGATGTGTGGCCACCTCCAAGTCTGAATGTACTCCTATTATCCCACCTATTCCACAGGTGGCTTTTGATTAGGTGACACATATAGCTGAGTTGGCTCTTCTTCTCATTATTGCTTAAATGCACACAGAGGTAGCAGGTGCCAACACAGTATGAGTGCAGGTTCCGCATTCCTGAGTGTACATACCCAACAACATAGAGATAGTTATTAAATAGAGTAGATTGCTGCCTAGAATGAGGTCACCTTGCTGTGGTAGGAGGGCTCAGATGTGTTGTGATAATAATATGTGATAAGCACCTCAGAATTATTTATCCTATCAAAATGAAGAATTAGTCCATATGCAACCTTTGTATTTAGTGTTATGTAAATGTTATTATATTCTGTTTTTTTTTTTTCTTTAAATGTGGCCATGCACATCTGCATTTTCATTTATCATATCATTCAGTTTTTTTTAATCTTTTTCTTTCTGTGATTTTTTAGAAGGCTATATCCACATTTTTTTCATCCTTTCATGTGCCCAACTGCCCATATAGCATTCTGATACAACATTGTAGTTGATTTAGGCGATTCTAGAAGCTTAGTTCCATTCACTTGAATGATGCAGTTTCTTGCATATCGGGTGGAAAGGAGTACTGTTATGCAGAATAAATTCCAATGGACCAAAGGACCTTAGTCCCATTGCTCTCAGAATTAGAAGCAGTACCAGATGTTGAGCCCATAGATCAGAATAGTAGTAAAATAAAAAGATAGAGATATTCATTTATGCATTTTTATCCAGCTATTTGTTGATATTGTGATTCATCAGGATAAATTGGGATTAGGGTTGAGCGAACCCGAACTTTAAAGTTCGGGTTCGTACCGTACTTTAGGATTTTTAGACCCCGGACCCGAAACAGAACATTTCAGCAAAAGTTTGGGTTCGGTGTTTGGTGATTTCTTGGCGCCAATCAACAAGCGTTTAACTCTGTGCCCATAGAAGCCATCACAGCCATGCCTATTAATGGCATGGCTGTGATTGGCCAGTGCAGCATGTGACCCAGCCTCTATATAAGCTGGAGTCACGTAGCACTGCACGTCACTCTGCTGTGCTTAGTGTAGGGAGAGGATGCTGCTGCTGTGAGGGAGAGAATAGGAAATAAACATTAATCAGAACTGCAATTGAACCCAGCGATCAACATAGATTTAGTTGTGTGGGTGCAGTGCACAATCTTTTTAACCTGACCTGGGCGCATTGACAGAGAAAAAGAACTTTTATCTGTCTGTTAGTTAGGTGGGCGGCAGCGGCCATGTTATGCAAGCTAAGTGCACCAGCACTGCATATGTGCTTTTGTGACATTGAAATCCAAGTAAAAAATATTGCAATAATAATTTGGGTTTAAAAAAACACCAATTTTTGGCAATGTACTACATCTGGTGCCTATAATTTTCCGGGTTTTTAAAAACATCCTTTTTGGGCAAAATACTCAATTTTACAGCCCTTGCTGCATCTGTACATGTGAAATTCAAGCGTTATATATACTGCTGTCATATTCTGTTAGTAAAAAAAACACCCATTTTGGGCAACACACTTAATATTGCAGCCTTTGCTGCATCTGTGATTATTAAAACAAGCTAAAAATACTTTACATTAATTTTCTAGCTTTGAAATAACACCAATTTTTGGCAATATCCTCCATCTTGGGCCTCTGCCACATTAGTCATTGTGCAATTTAAGCTAGAAATACAGCTATAATATTATGGGTTTTAAAAAACACCCTTTTTGAGCAAAATACTCAATTGTACAGCCCTTGTTGCATCTGTACATGTGAAATTCAAGTGTCACATACTGTTTTAACCACTTAAGGACCACAGGTTTATACCCCCCTAGTGACCAGGCCCTTTTTTACAAATCGGCACTCCACAACTTTAGCGGTTTATTGCTCGGTCATGCAACTTACCACCCAAATTAATTTTACCTCCTTTTCTTCTCACTAATAGAGCTTTCATTTGGTGGTATTTCATTGCTGCTGACATTTTTACTTTTTTTGTTATTAATCGAAATTTAACGATTTTTTTGCAAAAAAATGAAATTTTTCACTTTCAGTTGTAAAATTTTGCAAAAAAAACGACATCCATATATAAATTTTTCACTAAATTTATTGTTCTACGTGTCTTTGATTAAAAAAAATGTTTGGGTAAAAAAAAAATTGTTTGGGTAAAAGTTATAGCGTTTACAAACTATGGTACAAAAATGTGAATTTCCGCTTTTTGAAGCAGCTCTGACTTTCTGAGCACCTGTCATGTTTCCTGAGGTTCTACAATGCCCAGACAGTAGAAAACCCCCACAAATGACCCCATTTCGGAAAGTAGACACCCTAAGGTATTTGCTGATGGGCATAGTGAGTTCATAGAACTTTTTATTTTTTGTCACAAGTTAGCGGAAAATGATGATTTTTTATATTTTTATTTGTTTTCTTACAAAGTCTCATATTCCACTAACTTGTGACAAAAAATAAAAACTTCCATGAACTCACTATGCCCATCACGAAATACCTTGGGGTGTCTTCTTTCCAAAATGGGGTCACTTGTGGGGAAGTTATACTGCCCTGGCATTCTAGGGGTCCTAATGTGTGGCAAGTAGTTTGAAATCAAAATGTGTAAAAAATGACCTGTGAAATCCGAAAGGTGCTCTTTGGAATGTGTGCCCCTTTGCCCACCTAGGCGGCAAAAAAGTGACACACATCTGGTATCGCCGTACTCAGGAGAAGTTGGGGAATGTGTTTTGGGGTGTCATTTTACATATACCCATGCTGGGTGAGAGAAATATCTCGGCAAAAGACAACTTTTCCCATTTTTTTTATACAAAGTTGGCATTTGACCAAGATATTTATCTCACCCAGCATGGGTATATGTAAAATGACACCCCAAAACACATTGCCCAACTTCTCCTGAGTACGGCGATACCAGATGTGTGACACTTTTTTGCAGCCTAGATGCGCAAAGGGGCCCAAATTCCTTTTAGGGGGCATTTTTAGACATTTGGATCCCAGACTTCTTCTCATGGTTTCGGGCCCCTATAATGCCAGGGCAGTATAAATAGCCCACATGTGACCCCATTTTGGAAAGAAGACACCCCAAGGTATTCAATGAGGGGCATGGCGAGTTCATAGAAATTTTTTTTTGGGCACAAGTTAGCGGAAATTTTTTATTTTATTTTATTTCTCACAAAGTCTCCGTTTCCGCTAACTTGGGACAAAAATTTCAATCTTTCATGGACTCAATATGCCCCTCACGGAATACCTTGGGGTGTCTTCTTTCCGAAATGGGGTCACATGTGGGGTATTTATACTGCCCTGGCATTTTAGGGGCCCTAAAGAGTGAGAAGAAGTCTGGAATATAAATGTCTAAAAAATGTTACGCATTTGGATTCCGTGAGGGGTATGGTGAGTTCATGTGAGATTTTATTTTTTGACACAAGTTAGTGGAATATGAGACTTTGTAAGAAAAAAAATATATATATATATTTCCGCTAACTTGGGCCAAAAAAAATTCTGAATGGAGCCTTACAGGGGGGCGATCAATGACAGGGGGGTGATCAGGGAGTGTATATGGGGTGATCACCCCCCTGTCACTGATCACCCCTCTGAAAGGCTCCATTCAGAGTCCATATTTTTTACGGATCCACGGATACATAGATCGGTACCGAAAAACACATACGGACGTCTGAATGGAGCCTTACATGGGGGTGATCAATGACAGGGGGGTGATCAGGGAGTGTATATGGGGTGATCACCCCCCTGTAAGGCTCCATTCAGACGTCCGTATGCGTTTTGCGGATCCGATCCATGGATGCGTGGATCCGTAAAACAGATAAGGGCGTCTGAATGGAGCCTTACAGGGGGGTGATCAATGACAGGGGGGTGATCAATGACAGGGGGTGATCAGGGAGTGTATATGAGGTGATCACCCCCCTGTCACTGATCACCCCCCTGTAAGGCTCCATTCAGACGTCCGTATGCGTTTTGCGGATCCGATCCATGGATGCGTGGATCCGTAAAACACATGCAGACGTCTGAATGGAGCCTTACAGGGGGGTGATCATCCCATATAGACTCCCTGATCACCCCCCTGTAAGGCTCCATTCAGACGTCCGTATGCGTTTTACGGATCCGATCCATGGATGCGTGGATCCGTAAAACACATACGGGCGTCTGAATGGAGCCTTACAGGGGGGTGATCAATGACAGGGGGGTGATCAATGACAGGGGGTGATCAGGGAGTGTATATGGGGTGATCACCCCCCTGTCACTGATCACCCCCCTGTAAGGCTCCATTCAGACGTCCGTATGCGTTTTGCGGATCCGATCCATGAATGCGTGGATCCGTAAAACACATGCAGACGTCTGAATGGAGCCTTACAGGGGGGTGATCATCCCATATAGACTCCCTGATCACCCCCCTGTAAGTCTCCATTCAGACGTCCGTTTGTGTTTTGCGGATCCGATCCATGTATCCGTGGATCCGTAAAAATCATACGGACAGTCTGAATGGAGCCTTACAGGGGGGTGATCAATGACGGAGGTGATCAGGGAGTCTATATGGGTGATCACTCCTCTGTCATTGATCACCCCCCTGTAAGGCTCCATTCAGACGTCCGCATGTGTTTTGCGGATCCGATCCATGTATCAGTGGATCCGTAAAAATCATACGGACGTCTGAATGGAGCCTTACAGGGGGGTGATCAATGACAGGGGGGTGATCAATGACAGGGAAGTGATCAGGAAGTCTATATGCGTGATCACCCCCTTGTCATTGATCACCCCCCTGTAAGGCTCCATTCAGACGTCCGTATGCGTTTTGCGGATCCGATCCATGTATCCGTGGATCCGTAAAAATCATACGGACCTCTGAATGGAGCCTTACAGGGGGGTGATCAATGACAGGGGGGTGATCAATGACAGGGTGGTGATCAGGGAGTCTATATGGGCTGATCAGTGGTTCATAAAGGGTTAATAAGTGACAGGGGGGGGTGTAGTGTAGTGTAGTGTAGTGGTGTTTGGTGCTACTTTACTGAGCTGCCTATGTCCTCTGGTGGTCGATCCAAACAAAAGGGACCACCAGAGGACCAGGTAGCAGGTATATTAGACGCTGTTATCAAAACAGCGTCTAATATACCTGTTAGGGGTTAAAAAAATCACATCTCCAGCCTGTCAGCGAGCGATCGCCGCTGGCAGGCTGGAGATCCACTCGCTTACCTTCCGTTCCTGTGAGCGCGCGCCTATGTGCGCGCGTTCACAGGAAATCTCGGCTCGCGCGAGATGACTCCTATTGGCGTTAGCGTAGCCTGGGAGAGCCGCCGCGATGACGCCTTTCGGCGTTAGCGCGGCGCCAAGTGGTTAAAAAAAAAACATTTTGGGCAAAATACTTAATATTGCAGCCTTTGCTGCATCTGTGATTGTTAAAAACATAATTTTCAAGATTTTAACCACTTTACGTCCGCCCATAGGATATAAACGTCCTATGGGTGGACCTCTATTTCTGAAAGCACGTTTTAAAACGTCCTTTCAGAAATAGCAGCTGCACGCTAATCGTGCAGCTGCTGATCGGGTTGCCCGCTGTCAGTGACAGCAGGGCAACCCAGAGATAAGGCAGGGACAGTTCCCAGGTGTCCCTGCCTTCTAGATCGCTGCAGACACAGCGCTCACCGAGCGCTGTGTATGCAGAGCAGGAAGCGCTATGCGCTTCCTGTTCCGGCCCGGCGGTCATGTGACCGCCGGGACCGGAGAGTGCAGGAGCTGTGTGAGGTCTCTCACAGACCTCGATCAGCCCTGCACTGAGGCTGTACAGCTCAGTATTGCGCTGTACAGCCTCTCTGGGGGGTGTATTTCCACTGTAACTGGGGCTACTATGTCAGCCCCAGTTACAGGAGAAATCAACAGTGAAAAAGAAAAGAAAAAGTGAAGCAAATGTCCCCCAGAGGTCTTGTATGACCTTATGGGGGAACAAAAGTGTAAAATAAAATAAAATAAAAATAAAGGGTTGAAAAAATAAAATAAAAAAAGTTTCACATGTAAAAAAAAAAAGGTCCCCAAGTAAGGAATAAAAAAAAAAAAATTAAAAATAGAAAAAATAAAATAAAATAGACATATTTGGTATTGCCGCGTCCGTAAAAACCAGCTCTATAAAAATATCACATGAGCTAACCCCTCAGATGAACACCGTAAAAAAAAAAAAAACTGTGTCAAAACAAGCAATTTTTGTCACCTTGCATCACAAAAGGTGCAACACCAAGTGATCAAAAACGTGTATGTCCCACAAAATGGTATCAATAAAACCGTCACCTCATCCCGCAAAAAATGAGCCCCTACATAAGAATATCTCTCTCAAAAAAAAAAACTATAGCTCTCAGAACATGGACACATTAAAACATAATTTTTTTGTTTCAAAAATGCTATTATTGTGTAAAACTTTAATAAATGAGAAAAAGTATACATATTAGGTATCGCCACGTCCGTAACAATCTGCTCTATAAAAATGTCACTTGCCTGAACCCCTCAAGTGAACGCTGTAAAAATAAATAAATAGAAACTGTGCTAAAACAACCAATTTTTTGGTCACCTTGCCCCATAAAGTGTTATAATGAATGATCAAAAAATCATATGTACCCAAAAATAGTACTAATAAAACTGGCACCTTATCCCCTAGTTTCCAAAATGGGGTCACTTCTTGGGAGTTTCTACTGTAAGGGTGCATCAGGGGGCTTCAAATGGAACATGGCATCTAAAAACCATGTGGAGTTCCTTTTCTTCTGCGCCCTGCCGTTTCTGTAAACCGCAGAATCTGGGTAATAAATATTGAGTTTTGTTTGGCTGTTAACCATCGATGTGTTAAAGAAAAAGTTGGATTAAAATGGAAATTTGCCCAAAAAGTGAAATTTAAAAATTTGATCTCCATTTTCCTTTAATTCTTGTGGAACGCATAAAGGGTTAACAACGTTTGTAAAATCGGTTTTGAATACCTTCAGGGGTGTAGTTTCTACAATGGGGTCATTTATGGGGGTATCCACTATGTAGGCCCCACAAAGTGACTTCAGACCTGAACTGGTCCTTATAAAGTGGGTTTTGGCAATTTTCTTAAAAATTTTAAGAATTTCTTCTAAACTTCTAAGCCTTCTAACGTCCTAAAAAAATAAAATGACATTTCCAAAATGATGCCAACATAAAGTAGACATATGGGGAATGTTAAGTAATAAATATTTTATGAGGTATCACTTTCTGTTTTAAAAGCAGAGAAATTGAAATTTAGAAAATTGCAAATTTTTCAAATTTTTGGGTAAATTTGGGATTTTTTCATAAATAAAGGTGAAATATTTTGACTCAAATTTATGACTATCATGAAGTACAATGTGTCATGAGAAAACAATCTCCGAATGACTTGGATAAATAAAGGCGTTCCAAAGTTATTACCACATAAAGTGAGACATGTCAGTTTTGCAAAATTAGGCCTGGTCAGGAAGGGGGCAAATGGCCCAGATGGGAAGTGGTTAAAAAACAACAATTTTTGGCAATAATCTCCATCTGGGGCATCTGCCGCATTAGTCAGTGTACAATTTAAGCTAGAAATACAGTTTTTATTTTTCTGGGTTTTGAAAAACACCCTTTTTGGGCAAAATACTCAATTTTACAGCCCTTGCTGCATCTGTACGTGTGAAATTCAAGCATTATATATTGCTGTCATATTTTGTTAGTAAAAAAAACACCCATTTTGGGCAAAGTGCTTAATATTGCAGCCTTGCTACATCAGTTATTTTTAAAACAAGCTTGAAATACTTCAATAATTTTCTGGGTTTGAAAAAAACACCAATTTTTGGCAAAACCCTCCATCTTGGGCCTCTGCCGCATTAGTCAGTGAGCAATTTAAGCTAGAAATACAGCTATAATTTTCTGGGTTTTAAAAAACACCCTTTTTGGGCAAAATATTTAATTTTACAGCCCTTGTCTGCATCTGGCAATATTGCAGCCTTGCTGCAAAACAAGCTTTAAATACTACAATAATTTTCTGGGTTTTAAAAAAAAAAACACCAATTTTTCTGGGGTTTCAGTTGCATTAGTCAGTGTGCAGTTTAAGCAAGAAATACAGCTATAATTTTCTGGGTTTTAAAACACACCCTTTTTGGGCAAAATACACCATTTTACAGTCCTTGCTGCATCTGTACGTGTGAAATTCAAGCGTTATATACTGCTGTCATATTCTGTTATTAAAAAAACACCCATTTTGGTCAAATCATCATGGAGGTTATATCTTCATAATAGCACAATGGGTAAATGCAGTGGCGGATGTATCTGTTTGAGGCACATACCCCACACCGCGCAGGAGCTATGGAAGGGGCCTTGAACAACAGACCGATGAGTGGTTGGTGCCAGTGAGCCTCAAATCTAGTAGCAGCTCTGGGACTAGCCTGTTTGACGCACATCCCTTGCCTGGCGCATGTGCTGAATTTGATGGTGCAGAGATCCCTTAAAAATTACCCCGATATGTCAGAGCTGCTACATAAAGTGCGGGACAAGGTGGAACTCCACCTTGCACATGCTGGCCAGACTGTGCGAGCAGCAGCAGGCAATAGTGGAGTTTCAGCTGCAGCGCGCACAGGTGAGTCGCTCTGCAGAACAGCACCACTTCACATCAATGACTGGGCCTCCATGTGAGACCTGTGTTCCTTGTTGCACTGTTTTGAGTACTCCATCAACATGGCCAGTGCTGATAACGCCGTTCTCAGCGTTACTATCCGACTTCTAGGCCTCGTTGAAAAAAACACTGCTCGCGATTATGGAAGAGGATGTGGCACAGGAGGAGGAGGAGGAAGAGGGATCATTTCATAGTGTTTCAGGCTAGTCATTAACAAGTGGCTCCGAGGGTGGGTTCTGGCACCCACAAATGCCAGGTACACAATTGTCCAGCCAGGGCACAGTTCTGGAGGATGAGGAGGTGGAGGAGGAGGAGGAGGAGATGGAGGAGGAGGAACCATGTTCACAGCAGGGTGGCACCCAGACCAGCTCGTGGACATCACTGGTGCATGGCTGGGGGGATACAGAGGACACAGACGATACACCTCCCACAGAGGACAGCTTTTAGTTGCCTCTGGGCAGCCTGGCACACATGAGCGATTACATGCTGCAGTTCTCCGCAACGACCGCCGAGTTGCCCACATTCTAACTAGTGCTGATTACTGGGTGGCCACGCTGCTGGATCCCTGTTACAAGGACAACGTACCATCCTTAAATCCTTCCATGGAGCGTGATCGTAAGATACACGAGTACTAGCGCATGCTGGTAGACGCGCTGCTGGTGGCATTCCTACCTGACAGCGGGGCACAGTGGAAGCTCAAGGCGAAGGCAGAGGAGGAGGAAGAGGTCGCCAATGCAGCTGGGGCACCACCAGCACCTCAGAAGGCAGGGTTAGCATGGCCAAAATGTGGAAAAGCTTTGTCAGCACGCCACAACAACCAGCACCACCAGATGATATGGAACATCTTAGCAGGAGGCAGCATTTCAGCAACATGGTGGAGCAGTATGTGTGCAAATGCCTACACGTACTAAATGACAGGACTGCCCCCTTCAACTTCTGGGTCCCCAAATTGGGCACATGGCCTGAGCTTGCCCTTTATGCCTTGGAGGTGCTGGACTGCCCTGCATCCAGTGTATTGTCTGAACGTGTGTTTAGCACAACAGGGGGCGTTATCACAGACAAGCGCAGCCGCCTGTCCACAGCCAATGTGGACAAGCTCACGTTCATTAAAATGAATCAGGCATGGATCCCACAGGACTTGTCCGTACCTTGTGCAGAATAGACATTAGGCAATTGCTCATTCTTGTATTTTGGATATTTCACACTCTTTTGCAGTGTACCCTAATTTCACATATACCGCTATCTTCACCACCTCCTCAAACTCCTTCTCTATATGGACCTCCATCTTATAAATCAAGTTTATTATTTGTTTTATTTGTACGTATTTTATGTAATTTCACTAAATTGTCTGTTACATTTTCTGGTGAAATTCACCAATTTTGGGTGTGATATACCCCTGCTCCACCTAGTAGACCAATAACATTACACTAATTTGTCTGTTACATATTCAGGTGTAATTCACAAATTTTTGGGTGTGATGTACCACCGCTATACCTAGTAGACAGGTAAAAAAAAAATCATTAATTTGTCTGTTACATATTCAGGTGAAATTCACCAGTTTTGGCTGTGATATACCCCTGCTCTACCTAGTAGACAGGTAACATTTCACTAATTTGTCTGTTACATATTCGGGTGAAATTCACCAATTTTTGGGTGTGATATACTCCGGCTTTACCTACAAGTGCAATTAGAAAAATTAGAATATCGTGCAAAGTTCATTTATTTCAGTAATGCAACTTAAAAAGTGAAACTAACATATGTGATAGACTCATTACATGCAAAGTGAGATATTTCAAGCCTTTATTTGTTATAATTTGGATGATTATGGCTTACAGCTTATGAAATACCAAAGTCACAATTTTGAGGTAGCCTTTGCTCAGGGGGCATGGATTAATTAGCTGACTAGAGTGTGAAACATTGAGCCTAATTCTAATTTTAAGCTGCATTAATGCAATTCCTTTTAATTTGCCTTGGAGGTGCTGGCCTGCCCTGCAGCCAGTGCATTGTCTGAACGTGTGTTTATCATGACTGGAGGGGGTTATCGCAGGTTATATTTCCCAATGTTTTGGGTGTACCCTAATTTAAAAAAATATAAAAAAATTTAAAACCAAAAAGCAGTGTAGGCGACCTCCTCCTTCTCCACCGACGCTTCCACCTACACCGCTGCAAATAATAATCTTGATCTATGTGGACAAGGTCCATATGGAGTAGGAGGTTGAGGAGGCAGTGGATGTGTAGGTGGAAGAGGTGGTGGAGGAGGAGGAGGTAGCCTACACTGCTATTTGGTTTTAAATTTATTTATATTTTTTTAAATTAGGGTACACCCCAAAACATTGGGAAATATAACCTGTGACATAGGGAATGTCACTGTGGTATTTTGGATTTGGAAATGTTAGCCAGGAGAGGCCCTGCTGTTAACTATAGATAACTTCTGCCTGATCGCAATGTCCCTGTGAAGTCCACGATCCATTTGGATATCTTCTCTATCAAGTTTAAATGTTCTTTTCTGAGCCTACCATGTTGATCACAGAGAGGGAGCGTGAGAAAGAGAGACCACATCCAAGGGAGATAAATTGATGAAATGTTATTTTGATCGAGCGGAAATATGGGAAAAGTTATTGAAGCACATTGTGGGACAAATTATTGAAGCGCAAATGTGGGACAAATTATTGAAGCGCAAATGTGGGACAAATTATTGAAGCGCAAATGTGGGGCAAATTATTGAAGCGTAAATGTGGGACAACTTGTTAAAGTTTAAGCATTGAATGAAAGGAGGTGGCAAGCATCAATTAAAGAAGAATTTTGGAAATGTTATTCCCTGTCAACTATGCAGAGCAGGGGATTATTCACGTCCAAAATTGTAAAATGTCAACCCAAGAATGTAATAGAAAAATTTGTAAAATGTATTAACCTGTCTACTTGATAGAGCAGGGGTCTATGACAGAAAACAATTGTTTAATGTCACCCGAAAATTTAAAAGAAAAAATTGTGAAATGTATTAAGCTGTCATCTAGGTTGAGGAGGGATATATTACACCCAAAAATTGGTGAATTTCACCTGAAAATGTAACAGACAAAGTAGTAAAATGACATAATTTTAAATAAAATACGTACAAATACATAAAAAAAAGAAAATGATTTATGAGGTGGAGTTCCATATGGAGTAGGAGTTTGAGAAGGCGGTGGACGTAGCGGTCTAGGTGAAAGCGGCGGTGGAGGAGGACGAGGTAGGCAACACAGGTTTTTGGTTTAATCTTTTTTTTATTAGGGTACACTCCAAAAGAGTGTGAAATATCCAAAATACAAGAATGAGCAATTGCACTGTAGTATAACAATGGCTCTTTAAGGCCGGTATACGTGTCTATTCTGCACAAGGTATGGACAAGTCCTGTAGGATCTATGCCTGGTTTATTTTAATTAACGTGAGCTTGTCCACATTGGCTGTGGACAGGTGGCTGCACTTGTCTGTGATAACGCCCCCTGCGGTGCTAAACACACATTCAGATAATACATTGGCTGCAGGCAGGCCAGCACCTCCAAGGCGAAAAGGGCAAGCTCAGGCCATGTGCCCAATTTGGAGACCCAGAAGTTGAAGGGGGCAGACCCGTCATTCAGTATGTGTAGGCGTGTGCACACATACTGCTCCACCATGTTAGTGAAATGCTGCCTCCTGTTCCATATCAGCTGGTGGTGCCAGTTGTTGTGGTGTGCTGACCCTGCCTTCTGAGGTGCTGGCGGTGCCCCAGCTGCATTGGCGACCTCTTCCTCGTCCTCTGCCTTCGCCTTGTGCTTCCACTGTGCCCACGCTGTCAGGTGGGAATGCCATCAGCAGCGCGTCTACCTGCGTGCGCTAGTACTCGCACATCTTACGATCATGCTCCAGTGAGGGAATTAAGGATGGTACTTTGTCCTTGTAACAGGGATCCAGCAGCGTGGCCACCCAGTAATCAGCACAAGTTAGAATGTGGGCAACTCGTCGGTCGTTGCGGAGACACTGCAGCATGTAATCGCTCATGTGTGCCAGGCTGCCCAGAGGCAACAAAAATTTGTCCTCTGTGGGAGGTGTATCGTCTGTGTCCTCTGTATCCCCCCAGCCACGCACCAGCGATGGCAATGAGCTAATATGGGTGCCACCCTGCTGTGAACAAGGTTTCTCCTACTCCTCCTCCTGATCCTCCACCTCTTCATCCTCCAGAACTGTGCCCTGGCTGGACAATTGTGTACCTGGCTTTTGTGAATGCAGGAACCCACCCTCAGAGCCACTTGTGAATGACTGTCCGGAAACCCTGCAAAATGATCCCTCTTCCTCCTCCTCCTGTACCACATCCTCTTCCATCATCACCAGCTGCCTTTTTTTAAAGAGGCATAGAAGTGGGATAGTAAAGCTGAGAACGGCGTTATCGGCGCTGGCCATGTTGGTTCGGTACTCGAAACAGAGCAACAAGGAACACAGGTCTCGCATGGAGGCCCAGTCATTGGTGGTGAAGTGGTGCTGTTCCGCAGAGCGACTCACCCGTGCCTGCTGCTGCTCGCACAGTCTGTCCAGCATGTGCGAGGTGGAGTTTCACCTTTCACCTTGTGGGCACATCGCATATGAGGCGGTGGGAGGAAGGCCAAAGTTACGCTGACAGGCGAGCAGCAGCAGGGTGATAACGCCGAAAACACGCACAGACAGCCCGCACTTCATGCAGCAGCTCTGACATATCGGGGTAATTTTTAACGAACCTCTGCACCACCAAATTCAGCACAGTTGCCAGGCAAGGGATGTGCGTCAAACCGGCTAGTCCCAGAGCTGCTATGAGATTTCGCCCATTATCGCACACTACCAGGCCGGGCTTGAGGCTCACTAGCACCAACCACTAATTGGTCTGTTGTTCAATGACCTTCCACAGATCCTGCGCGGTGTGGGGTTTGTCCCCCAAAGAGATACGTTTTGAAACTGCCTGCTGTCGTTTACCCCTGGCTGTGCTAAAGTTGGTGGTGAAGGTGTTACGCTGACTGGATGAGGAGCTGGTAGAGGATGAGAAAGTGGAGTAGGAGGATGAAGCAACAGGAGGAAAACTGAAATGCCCTGCAATCCTCGGTGGTGGAAGGACATGCAACAAACTGCTATCCGCAACTGGATTTACCCAGAGTGCTGTTATGGAGATATAATGTCCCTGACCGTGCTTACTGGTCCACGTATCCGTAGTGAGGTGCACCTTGCCACAGATTGCGTTGCGTAGTGCACACGTGATTTTGTCCCCTACTTGGTTGTGCAGGGAAGGGATGGCTCGTCTGGAAAAGTAGTGGCGGCTGGGCATGACTTACTGTGGGACAGCCACCTCCATAAGGCCTTTAAAACTCTCCGTCTCCACCAGACGGAATGACAGCATTTCAAAGGCCAATAATTTAGAAATGCTGGCATTCAGGGCCAGGGATCGCGGGTGGGTAGGGGGATACTTCCTCTTCCGCTCCAGTGTTTGGGAGATGGAGAGCTGAACGCTTCTGTGGGACATTGTGGAGATGCTTTGTAACGCAGGTGTTGGTGTTGTTGGCAGATCCTCTGTTTGCGGGGTGGCAGGTGGCACTGTCACTACAGAGGTAGATCAGGTGCTAAGGTTGAGAACGTTGATGCCTCGCTTCAGGCTCTGATTACACAGCATGCAAACCACTCGTGTCTTGTCGTCAGCAAATTGTCTGAAGAACTGCCACGCCAGGGAACTCTATGAAGCTGGCTTTGGTGTGCTCGGTCCCTCACTGTGGTGGGCAGTAGCAGGCGTTTTGTCTAAGGGACAGCCGCTCCGCTTTTGCACCCTGCTCCCTCTTCTGCTGTGCTGATGGCTCTGTGCGACCATTGCCTCTTCCTCCGAACTACATAGGTCACTCGCATGACCTTGATTCCATGTGAGGTCGAGGACCTCAACGTCCTCCACATCATCTTCCACCCAGTCTTCACCCCTGCCCTCCTTGTCAGTCTGCACACTTTCAAAAGCCCCAGCAGTTGGCGCCTGTGTTTCATCATCATCCGAGACGTGCTGCAATGGTCCTCCCATGTACTCATCTTGAAACGGAAGTGGTTGGGCATCAGTGCACTCAATCTCTTCCATTTCTGGGGCAGGGATAGGTGGATGGCCCTGGGAAACCCTGCTAACATAGTCATTAAAAAGCAGAAGATACTGCTGCATGACTTGGGGCTCAGACTGCTTGGCTGATTTGCAAGGGGGTGAGGTGAAATACTGATGGACATCGGCTGCAAGTGCCAACTCTGATCTTTCAGCAGGAGACTGGGTGGGAGACAATGTGTAGATACTGGAGGCACTGTCAGCAACCCAATCTACTATCGCCTGTACTTGTTCTAGCCTCACCATTCATAGAGCAGCATTAGGCCCAACCAAATGCCGCTGCAGGTTCTGTCGCAACTCGCACCTAAGGAAGGGGTTTCACTTTTGCTTGTAGCGGCCACAGATAGACCACGTCCTCTCCCTGCAACAGAAGCTCCACCAGCAGCACCACGACCTGGGCCATGTCCCTTATTTGATGCTCTCCTCATATTTCTCAAATTTAGGATCTTGCCCTAAATGGGTGTTTAATTAATAGCAGAATAGAATGACAGTATGTAAAGGTTGTATCTTACACGTACAGATGCAGACTAGGCCACAATTAAAGTTTTTTCCCCAAAATGGGTGTTTTATTAATAGAAGAATATAACCACAGTATCTAAAGTGTGTATCTCACACGTACAGTTCCAGATTAGGCAGCTATTTAAGTTTTTTGCCCAAAATGGCTGTTTTTTAAATAACAGAATAGAACCATGGTATGTAAAGAGTGTATCTCACATGTACAGATCCAGACTAGGCCACAGTTATAGTTTTTGGCCTAAAATGGTTGTTTTTCAAATAACAGACTAGAACCACAGTATCTAAAGTGTGTATCTCACACGTACAGATCCAGAATAGGTCGCAATTGAAGTTTTTTGCCCAAAATGAGTGTTAGTTTAATAACAGAATATGACAGCAGTATATAACCTTTGAATTTCACACATGCTGATGCAGCAAGGGCTGTAAAATGGTGTATCTTGCCCAAAATGGGTGTTTTATTAATAGAAGAATAGAACCACGGTATCTAAAGTGTGTATCTCACACGTACAGATCCAGACTAGGCCACAATTCAAGTTTTTTTGCCCAAAATGGGTGTTTGCTTAATAACAGAATATGACAGCAGTATATAACCCTTGAATTTTACACGTGCTGATGCAGCAAGGGCTGTAAAATTGTGTATTTTGCCCAAAAAGGGTGTTTTATTAATAGAAGAATAGAACCACGGTATCTAAAGTGTGTATCTCACACGTACAAATTCAGACTAGGCCGCAATTACATTTTTTTGCCCAAAATGGTTGTTTTTCAAATATCTAAATAGAACCACAGTATGTAAAGGGTGTATCGCACACGTACACATCCAGACTAGGCCGCAATTATTATTTTTTGCCCAAAATGGTTGTTTTTCAAATAAGTGAATAGAACCACAGTATCTAAAGTGTGCATCTCACAATGACATATGCAGCAAAGGCTGCACAATTTACTTTTTTGCCCAAAATGGGTGTTTGTTTAATAACAGAATATGACAGCAGTATATAACCCTTGAATTTCACACGTGCAGATGCTGCAAGGGCTGTAAAATAGTGTATTTTTCCCAAAAAGGGTGTTTTTAAAAACCCTGAAAATTATAGCTGTATTTCTAGCTTAAATTGCACACTGACTAATCCTGCAAAGGCACCAGATGTTGGATATTGCCAAAAATGTGTGTTTTTTCAAAGCCAGAAAATTATTGAAGTTTTTAAAACTTGTTTTTAACAATCACAGATGCAGCAAGGGCTGCAATATTAAGTATTTTGCAAAAAAAGGGTGATTTTTAATAACAGAATATGAAAGCTGTATATAACGCTTGAATTTCACATGTGCATATGCTGCAAGGGATGCAAAATAGTGTATTTTGCCCAAAAATAGTGTTTTAAAAATACCCAGAAAATTATAGCTGTATTTCTAGATTAAGGCAATTGAACATTCTTTTGCACCTGGAGACCTCCATCACACGGTCTGATATGGGTGTGGCTCACAGTCTTGCTTTGTTCACATTGCATTAGTTATCCTGCTATGCGGTTGTGTGGAAGCTTGGCTGTGAGCTGGATTTCATCACCTTCAGACCGTGTTCACACCATAGTTAGTGCACCAGAGTTAGCGCAGAGGTAGGACCCCTTGCCATGCTGAGTGACTGTGACGTGGTGTATGATGGGCTCCGATATCTTCCTGACAGGAATATATTGGCAAAAGTCTCAGCTTTTAATATCTGCTTGTATGACCAGCTAGTATAGTCAGTGAAATATCTGTTTGGTGCATTTTTTTCTGTGATTTATATTTCTAGATTAAATTGCACACTGACTAATCCTGCAAAGGCACCAGATGTTGGATATTGCCAAAAATTGGTGTTTTTTCAAAGCCATAAAATTATTAAAGTTTTTAAAACTTGTTTTTAACAATCACAGATGCAGCAAGGGCTGCAATATTAAGTATTTTGAAAACAAATTGTGTTTTTTTAATAACAGAATATGAAAAGCTGCATATAACACGTGCAGATGCAGCAAGGGCTGTAAAATTTTGTATTTTGCCCAAATAGGGTGTTTTGAAAACCTCCAAATTTATAGCTGTTTTTGCAAGCTTAAATTGCACACTAACTAATCCTGCAAAGTCACCAGATGTTGGATATTGCAAAAAAATAGAATTTTTTCAAAGCCAGATTATTATTGCAGTATTTCAAGCTTGAATTTGAATGTCACAAAGTCACAGAAGCAGTGCTGGTGCACTGAGCTTGCATAAAATGGTCACGGCCGCCCACCTAACAAACAGACGGATAAAAGTAATTTTTCTCTGACACTGGGGTCAGGGCAGGGTAAAAAGATTGTGCACTGCACCCACACAATTATATCTATGTAGATCGTTGAGTTCAATTGGAGTTGTGATTCACAGATCACAGATTCTGTCCTATTCTCTCTTTCTCACAGCAGCAGCAGCAGCAGCATCCTCTCCCTACACTAAGCACGGCAGAGTGACATGCAACACTATGTGACTCCAGCTTATATAGAGGATGGGTCACATGCTGCACTGGCCAATCACAGCCATGTCATTAGTAGGCATCGCTTTGATTGCTTCTAAGGTCAGACAGTTAAACACTTGTTGATTTGCTGCTCTGCAGCCTTCCAAAAAGCGATAAGTAATCGCTGAACACCAAACCTAAACCTTTACTAAAATGTCCGGGTACGGGTCCGGGGTCCAAAAATCCTAAGGTTCGGTACGAACCCGAACTTTACAGTTCGGGTTAGCTGAACCCTACTCTTAAATAAATGTTGATGCCATTTGCAGCCCTCTAGCCCTTTTCATGACATTTTTACAGCCATTTTAGAGCTCAAACGTTCGGGTCCCCATTGACTTCAATGGGGTTTGGGGTCAAGTTCGGGCCCCGAACTTGAATTTTTTTTGTGACGTTCGGCCGAACCCGTCGAACCCGAACATCCAGGTGTCCGCTCAACTCTTAATGTGATCATTCTTAGCTTCTAAATAAACCTTAAAAAAACTGCTATATTGGTTTTGATTATTTTTATTTCTTCATTCATTTTTGTCTTGTGCTTTTAAATAGTCATTTCAATAGCAACTATCTATATATATATATCTTTCATTCCATTTTTCTTTGAGGAAGAATACTGAAAAATACAGTGTTAAACAGTAAGACTGCAGCTTGCTAAGCAACCATGACAACACCATGACACTTATGAAAATATAATTATGTGCATAAGGAATCACTCACTTATTAAACTGCAGAACAGAACATAATAAAATGATGTTGTAGAATATTAGAATACATATGTAGTGAGATGTAAACATTCGACACGCACTATTACTAATATAGTCTATAAATCCCATCTTCTATATTTAAATTAGTAGATGGCATGTCAATTAAATCCTGTAGTAGTTCCGCTTACATTTATCTATAGTTATTTTCCATCATCAGTCACTGCAAAGCAAAGTGCATCTAACATCTAGCACGTAATATGAAACTAATACTTCCTGAAAGCCTAATGCAATGAATTAAGGGACCTTTACACATTTGAAATCACCAGTAGTCTCTAGTTCATTAAATTGTCATGCACTTTGCTTACGAATATGAGTCAGAGTAATAGTCTGTGGGGAATGAACAGTCACCTGATATTTAAGTACACTTATATGTTTTCTCCTGAAAAAAATGGTGGCGTCAAGAATCAAGATAATGACATATAATAACTGTAAATGAGCATATTGAAAATGAGCATAGATCCTAATATCCTACCATACAAACTACTCATAGCATGGAAAAATAAATAAATATATATAATAGAAAAAATGAAGGGTCCATATGAGGTCCAAATCCATATTTTTTTTCAATCCAATTCAATTTAAATAATACTTTACACTAATGACTGAAAGCTTAAATCTCTAACAACCATAAGCCATCAATATACTCCATCTGGCAAATCATCCTTTATTGTAAGTATATATACACTGCCTGTAAAAAATTAAAAATAAAAAATAAAATGCCACCTGGATTTAACTAAGCAAATAGTTATGAGCCTCCTATTGGATAATTACTGCATGTGCGATTATCTTTCAGCTGGCAACAAGTTATTTAACCCCAACTGGGGCAATGAGTTGCTTCTCATTTCTTAAACAACCATGTCGAAAGACACATCTTGTGATCGTGGAGAAGATGTTAGTCAGTTTGAGAAGGGTCAAATCATTGACTTGCATCAAGCAGAGAAAACATATAAGCAGATTGCAGAAACGACTAAAATTGGAGGAATAGTGGGGACCCATCGTATTCGAGGAAGAAATGTGGTGGGGAAAAAATCGGCGATCACTTAAACGTTTGGCGAAATCAAATCGAAGAAAAGCAACAGTAGAACTCAGGGCTATGTTTAATAGTGAAAGTAAGAGCATTTCCACACGCACAATGTGAAGGGAACTGAAGGGATTGGGACTGAACAGCTGTGTAGCCATAAGAAAACCACTAATCAGTGAGGCAAACCAGAAAAAAATGCTTCAATTTGCGAGGGAGCATAAAGATTGGACTCTGGAGCAATGGAAGAAGGTCATGTGGTCTGATGAGTCCAAATTTACCCTGTTCCAGAGTGATGGGTGCATCAGGGTAAGAAGAGAGGCAGATTAAGTGATGCACCCATCATCCCTAGTGCCTACTGTACAAGCCTATGGGGGCAGTGCTATGATATGGGGTTGCTGCAGTTGGTCAGGTCTAGGTTCAGCAACGGTATGTGCTCCAAAAATGAGCTCAGCTGACTACCTGAACATACTGAATGACCAGGTTATTCCATCAATGGATGATGGCACGGCCATATTCCAAGATGACAATGCCAGGATACATCAGGCTCAAAATGTGAAAGAGTGGTTCAGGAATCATGAGACATCATTTTCACACATGGATTCGCCACCACAGAGTCCAGACCTTAACCCCATTGAGAATCTTTGGGATGTGCTGGAGAAGACTCTGTGCAGCAGTCAGACTCTACCATCATCAATGCAAGATCTTGGTGAAAAATGAATGCAACACTGGATGGAAATAAATCTTGTGACATTGCAGAAGCTTATCGAAAACAATGCCACAGCGAATGTGTGCCGTAATCAAAGCTAAAGGAGGTCCAACAAAATATTTTTGGTGGCGACTTTTTTGGGGGGGCGGGCAGTGTATATTTAGTTCCCTAAGGCTACTTTTCACACTTCTACTTTCACACTTGTGTTGTTATTTTCTGGAATTGAGATCCGGCAGAGGATCTCAATACCAGAAAAAAATGTTTCTGTTTTGTTCCCATGCATCCTGAATGGAAAGAGATCCGTTCAGGATGCATCAGAATGTCTTCCGTTCTGGCAGCATTCAGTTTTGTGGCCGGACACAAAACAGCTGCAAGCTGCGGTTTTGTGTCCGGTCAAAAAAACGGGAAAAAACGGATCCGGCACTAAAAATAACGTAAGCCAATGGTGACGGAGTCCTTTTTTTAGGAGCCTAAAAAACAGATCTATCACTCATTGACTTTCAATGTATTTAGTGACAGATCCGTTTATTTCAATTTTGATTTCACACAACCGCATTCTAACAGAACGGATGCATCCTGATGTGCAAAATCAAATGGGATCCATTTAATTCCGGTATTGTGATCATCTGCTGGATCTCAATACTGAAATCAACAATGCAAGGGTGAAAGTAGCCTTACAAGATATGCACAACTTTGCTATTTTTTTTACTTTATTAATACAACAAAAATAATTAAAAAAATCTTTATTAAAAGCCCCCTGCCACAGCCCCTGCTAACGCTCCTATGCAGACCTCGGTGTCTTCATGGCTGCAAACTATCTGTTACTGCATTTATACTTCCATCCTTTGGCCCATACAACTTGCTAACAAACAATCAGTCAGTTGGAAAGGTGGAAAGATCAGACTACACAAAGCTTTCTTGTGGTCTGTAATAATAGAGACAGAGCCAAACCAAAACCAAATGGTAGAAATCAAGACTATTTCAATAGTTGTTTCCTTTTAGATGTATTGGAGCAATGATAACAGTTGCTAAGGCAGGCATACCCTTTACAGTTATTGCAACAGAAATGCTTACAAAATTGCAATTTTACCTAAAATGGAGTCTACAATAGCTGTTACACATGTGAGGACATAGGGCAAGGAACTCTGGGACAGGGGCGTAGCGTGGGGGGGGGGGCATTGCCCCGGGCGCCAAATTGCAGGGGGCGCTCGGCAGCAGGCATTTTTTAAAGGAGGGAAGCAGGCATTTCCATTCTGCCTCATAGGCTTCAGGACAGGCCTAGAATGTATTGGGCATGACGTCAAGAGATCATGTGACCGCTTCCTCCCGCCCCTTACAGACTGAGCCAGATGCAGGAAAAGGGCTGTAAGGAGAAGCAGAGCAGCGTCCAGAGCAGGGAGAGTGCAGGCACTTACAGTATGCTGTGGTCAGTGATTTCTGGTGAGGGGTTTGGGGGCTGTATTTTTATGTAGTTTGCAGTGGCGTATATGAGGGGTGTGAGAGCTGCTAGAAGCTTTTATAAAGTCACCCACAGTTACATTGCTCACCATAAAGTACATCCCCTAACAAGGTATTTTAACTCCTTAAGGTGGTTTTGCTTTGTATGTGCGCTCTCCACACTGTGGGTTTTGTCTCCTCTGTGCCCCCTCCAGACGGTGAGTTTTGTCTCCTCTGTGCCCCCTCCACACAGTGGTAAAGATGAGCGAATTTCAGATTTTGAAATTCGTTTACACTTCGTTTGGTGGTAAAAGCAGAATTGCGTTATGGATTCCGTTACCACGGACCTTTAGAGGCATTCCGTTATTTCTTCCGTCATAATAGAAGTCTATGGGCTGCATAACGGATCCGTCCCGTTTCTGTTATGCAGGGGAGTCCTGCATTTTACATCATAGAATTGCGTTATGGTCGGTGGTAACGGAATCCATAATGCAATTCTGCTTCTACCACCAAACGAAGCACAAACAAATTTTATAACATGAAATTTGCTCATCCCTACACAGTGGTTTTGCCTCCTCTGTGCCCCCTCCACACGGATTTGAATATATAATGGCCGCTTCTGTATTATTAGTATATACAGCATAATAGCCCCCTCTGTATTATTATAATATATAATGGCCCCTCTGTATTATTATACTATATAATAGCCCCCTGTGTATTATTATAATATATAATAGCCCCCTGTGTATTATTAAAATATATAATAGCCCCCTATGTATTATTATAATATATAACAGCCCCCTGTGTATTATTATTATAATAGATAATAGCCCCCTATGTATTATTATTATTAGTATTATATATAATAGCCCCCTATGTATTATTATAATATATAATGGCCCTTCTGTATTATTATAATATACACTCACCTAAAGAATTATTAGGAACACCTGTTCTATTTCTCATTAATTCGATTATCTAGTCAACAATCACATGGCAGTTGCTTCAATGCATGTAGGGTTGTGGTCCTGGTCAAGACAATCTCCTGAACTACAAACTGAATGTCAGAATGGGAAAGAAAGGTGATTTAAGCAATTTTGAGCGTGGCATGGTTGTTGGTGCCAGACGGGCCGGTCTGAGTATTTCACAATCTGCTCAGTTACTGGGATTTTCACGCACAACCATTTCTGGGGTTTACAAAGAATAGTGTGAAAAGGGAAAAACATCCAGTATGCGGCAGTCCTGTGGGCGAAAATGCCTTGTTGATGCTAGAGGTCAAAGGAGAATGGGCCGACTGATTCAAGCTGATAGAAGAGCAACGTTGACTGAAATAACCACTCGTTACAACCGAGGTATGCAGCAAAGCATTTGTGAAGCCACAACACGCACAACCTTGAGGCGGATGGGCTACAACAGCAGAAGACCCCACCGGGTACCACTCATCTCCACTACAAATAGGAAAAAGAGGCTACAATTTGCACAAGCTCACCAAAATTGGACTGTTGAAGACTGGAAAAATGTTGCCTGGTCTGATGAGTCTCGATTTCTGTTGAGACATTCAAATGGTAGAGTCCGAATTTGGCGTAAACAGAATTAGAACATGTATCCATCATGCCTTGTTACCACTGTACAGGCTGGTGGTGGTGGTGTAATGGTGTGGGGGATGTTTTCTGGGCACACTTTAGGCACCTTAGTGTCAATTGGCCATCGTTTAAATGCCATGGGCTACCTGAGCATTGTTTCTGACCATGTCCATCCCTTCATGACCACCATGTACCCATCCTCTGATGGCTACTTCCAGCAGGAAAATGCACCATGTCACAAAGCTCGAATCATTTCAAATTGGTTTCTTGAACATGACAATGAGTTCACTGTACTAAAATGGCCCCCACAGTCACCAGATCTCAACCCAATAGAGCATCTTTGGGATGTGGTGGAACGGGAGCTTCGTGCCCTAGATGTGCATCCCTCAAATCTCCATCAACTGCAAGATGCTATCCTATCAATATGGGCCAACATTTCTAAAGAATGCTATCAGCACCTTGTTGAATCAATGTCACTTAGAATTAAGGCAGTTCTGAAGGCAAAAGGGGGTCCAACACCGTATTAGTATGGTGTTCCTAATAATTCTTTAGGTGAGTGTATAATGGCCCCTCTGTAATATTAGTATATATGAGTGTGCCTCAACGCTGGTCCTCCTATCTGTCTGGCTCTAGCACAGTATTAGGGGGCAGCAAGATAACAGTGTTGAGGTACAAGGAGGGGAGGATGATAGTAAAGTGAGGAATCTAAAAATGCTTTCTGTGAAACTCTGTAGAGACGCAGCTGAAAGAAGGTATCATGGCGGTCTTATTTCCGAATGAAGACGTTGAGGAAAGTTTACATCACAGGAGATGTCACTGGATGGATGAGGTATGTGGTGCTGTATTCTACCGTATATAATAATGTCCATCCACATATCTGTTTCACGGTAGGGTTGGGGGGGTGGATATAGAATTTTTCCCACCCTGCCGCATCCTGGCCCCAGATTTCAGGTCATACTGTGCGTGTTCTGAATTGTGGGGCCTCACACCCATCTACTACATTATCTGTACTCAGTGAGTTATCTGTGGTGTTACATAGGACTGCAGGTGACATTTACTACATTATCTTTAAAAAAGGGCGAGTCCACAGGTTTGGGGGGGCACAATACATGGCTTGCCCCAGGTGCTGGCAACCCACGCTACGCCACTGCTCTGGGAAGGTGGGCTGACCCATAATGCTATGCATGCAGCCAATCAGCAGCCAGCCAGCACTGTGATGTCACAGCCCAATAAATAACCTCAGCCATCTTGGATTCAGACAATTTCCAGTGTTCTGAGTACAGGGACAGACATTGCAGGAGCTAGGGAGAGTTATACTGAAAACCTCATTGTAAAAAAAAAAAGCAATTTACAAGTGCAAGGAAACATTATTCAAATTACAGGGAAACGATAGTGAGAAATCCTTTCACATCATCTTAGTGCAGGGAGAGACGTCTAAATTTGCTCTAGGGAAAGTGCTAGAAAAACCTCTTTGTGAAAAAAAAAAGTGATTTACAAGCGCAGGGAAACATTATTTGGGGATCCAAATAGCCATTATACAGCTCTGGCATTCCAGCAATTTGTTCTTGTTATTGGGGTGCAAGTGCTATGTTGAAAAGCCTTTAGTGGCTTATATCTGTGGAAAAAGAAAAATATATACGCATTTCACTTCTGCCGTTATTTGTGTTGATAGAGTTTAGTGGCCTATTTCAGTACAAAAAGAAAAATATATTCTCAATTCATGTCGGCGGTTATATGTCTTGAAAGCATTTAGTGGCCTATTTCAGTACAAAAAGAAAAATATATTCTCAGTTCAAGTCGGCGGTTATATGTGTTGAAAGCATTTGGTGGGCTATTTCAGTACAAAAAGAATTATATATTCTCAGTTCACGTTGGCGGTTATATGTGTTAAAAGCATGGCTAGGAGTCAGCAGGGTGGCAGCAGTGGGAGGTCAGGAGCCAAATGTTCCTGGGGCAGAGACCTACCAGGGAAGTAGTGGTGAAGGGGTTCACGGAAGCAGCAGTGGTAGCAGTTGTCAGTGCAGACTGTTGGGGGGAAAATCACCTACTCAGCAGTCTGGCAGTTTTTTGTTAAGCCGCCGAAGGAGGTTAACATGGCCATATGTAGAATATATGGGCAGAAGATGAAGCGTGGCCAGGGTGCCAATGTTGGCACCACAGCCCTGCGTCAACATATGCAGCGTCACCATATGTGGTATCCTGATGCTGCTGCTGCCATCTCCACACTATGTCACTTTGAGACTCTGTGGTACCCTCCTGATGCTGCTGCCACCTCCAGACTTGGTCATTGTGCCACTCAGTGGCCTCCTCCCAATGCTTCTGCTGCCGCCACCTCCAGACTCTGTCATTGGGCCACTCTGTGGTCTCCTCACGCTGCTGCCAACTCCAGACTCTGTCATTGTGCCACTCAGTAACTCCATCATACTGCTGCCAACTCCAGATTTGATCATTGTACCTCGGTGGCCTCCTCATACTGCTGCCAACTCCACAATCTCTCGTAGTCATGCCACTCTGTGGCCTCCTGATGCTGCCGCCACCTCCACACTCTGTCATTGGGCTACTCTATGGTCTCCTCATGCTGCATCCACCTCAGCGCTATATCATAGGTCCACTCTGTGGACTTATCATGCTGTGCCTACCCTCCCTACTTCATGACTGGGTCACTATTTTGCCTTTCAGCCTGGCTGACATCGTGATCTGTCAGAAGGAAGTAAAAATGATACACACAACGGATCCTGTCTGTGTTGCAGCTGTAAGGCCTGTATGGTCCTATCAGAATTGGCTTATTATTTGGTAGCCAAAAGCAGGAGTGGGTACAAAACACAGAAGACATGCAAATATTCCATTCATGTGTCATCTCTGTTTTAGATGCACTCCTGTTTTGTTTTGGCATTAGCAATACTGATGGATTATTGTTCAAATGCTGACCGAGTGAAGGCGTATGCTCCACAGACAGGATCCGATTTTTGTGGGTTATTGTTCTGACGGATCAGAGGAAGG
The DNA here is from genome assembly GCF_014858855.1 of Bufo gargarizans. Classification (NCBI taxonomy): domain Eukaryota; kingdom Metazoa; phylum Chordata; class Amphibia; order Anura; family Bufonidae; genus Bufo; species Bufo gargarizans. The sequence continues at coordinate 208,184,882 of NC_058081.1, read as the reverse complement.
GCAAATTAATTAGTGACGTATACACAAACTTACTGCTGACATCCTCTCCACTCTGTCCGGGGGGCTCTACTTGTATACGTGTTTAGTAGAACAGGTTCTGTAGACACCTATGTGGAATCAGCTGGCGATGGTGTAAAGGGAGTGTGCTTCTTCTTGGCACTAACATCGACCTGTAAGGCTGAGTTAATACTTAAGTTATTTGGTTAGTTTTGGTCCTGTGACTGTTCTAATAAGTGAAGTGTGCAGTGATTCTAATAGCCAGGGCCAGCACTACCATAAGGCAGACCAAGCAGATGCCTTAGGGCGCACCCTGGGGAAGGGTGCCTTCTTTTTATTTTTGTTAAATCACTTACTTGTGAGTTGCGCCACCAGACCCAGCCTGTGTGAGGCCCCGACCCTACCTCACAGAGCGGCACAGGCCCGGCATCATGGCAACACAGTCACGGGGTCAGGCCAGAAGGGTGTGACTGGCGAGTGGCGCGGCGGCAACAGGGACTAGAGCTGACTGTGTCTGTGAGTCTGACTTACACACCTGTCCGTAGCAGCAGGACAGGTGGGTAGGTGATCACTGATGAGTGCACAGGCATAAATGTTTTAAAAAAATTATTACACAAACAACAATCATAAATGGAGGGGGGGGGGGGGGGTCGACCGTGACATGATTGGAGGGGGGACAATGTCTGCAGTCTGTGACATGGGGATGGGGCCAGGGCCGACCAGGGGGGATGATGATGTGCCCAAGGGGGGGGGGGGGAGAAATGTGACACAATAGGGGGTAATGATGTGATCATGATGTGCCATGGAGGGGGAGAAATGTGACATTGAGGGGGTGAAATGTAACAAGGAGTAACCCCTCGCTATTAGTCTTTCCTTTAGTTCTTGAGCCTGCTTCTTATAACCCGTTTCCGTGCTATTTATGCGTCTGAGCCGTATAAACTGTCCATACGGCACTGCTTGTTTTACACTACGTGGATGATAGCTGTCATAGTGCAGCAGGGAATTAGTGGCCGTAGGCTTGCGGTAACCCGTGGTGACAATTGCGCCATTCCCTATAATAACCATGACATCAAGAAATTCTAAGGTTCCACCTCCAAAGTTCAAGGTGAACTTCATGTTCATGTCATTATGGCTATTGAGAAAGTGCACGAAATCCTCACAAGACTGCCTCGTGCCCTGCCACACCACGAAAACATCATCCATGTAGCGCAAAAACAATTTTATATGCTGCAGATATGGGTTAGAAGTAGAGCAGACATAACGATCTTCAAATACTGACAAAAACAAATTAGCAAAGGTGCAAGACACCGGTGTGCCCATAGCCGTACCATGGATCTGCCTGTACCAACGCCCCCCAAAAGTAAACACATTATTGCTGAGTACAAAATTAAGTGCCTCCTGGACAAACATGCAATAGGTATCACTCTTGTTAGTTTTTCTAAGAACTTTGATGACAGCCTGTACACCTTCCTCATGTGGGATACGGGTGTACAGGCTTTCCACATCAAGTGACACTAAATTAAAATCATCCTGCCACTGGAAGTGATTCAGTGCCTCCAGAAAGGAGTTAGTGTCCTGTAAATAAGTAGGGGCATGTAACAAGAGTGGTCTAAGCATCCAATCCAGGTATTTAGATAGAGACTCAGTCACTGACCCTATCCCCGCCACAATGGGGCGTCCTGATGGATGGGTCAGTGACTTGTGAATCTTAGGTAGAAAGTACCAAGTAGGTTTCTTGGGGGATGGTGGCACAAGCTGATCCATGATACGTGCCGTAAAAAAATCTAAATCAATATATCGCGTCAGTAACTCGCAAAGTTGTAATAAGATGATAGGGATAGGATCCCTATCCAGTTTTTGGTATACCGAAGTGTCTCCTAACTGCTTGTATGCCTCCTGCAGGTAATACTCCTTATTAAGGAGTACAATATTGCCCCCCTTGTCCGCTGGTTTCACTATGACGTCCTCTCTATTTGAAAACCATTTAATGGCTAACCATTCTTCTTTGGTAATATTATTTTCTACCAACACAGAAAGGTTTACCTTTGCTTTCAAGTTTAGCCCTCTGGCAGACACAATTAAGCAGGTCATATTCAAGAATTGGGAGATTCTCAGGAACGAGGAAGGGTTACAAGATGTAATAGGTAGTAAACCACACGATCAGGGACAAACTAGTAAGAAGTAGATTGAGGGAAACATAAGCTAAGAATTGGCTCACTGAATGTACCCCAGTAGGGAGCCACAGATGTGGCGATTGCTCATTTTGTAAACAGGTCATACAAGGCAAGTATATCTTCTTTGCAGGCATTGAACACAGGCTCATGCAGTTCACCACGTGTAAAACTAAGTATGTAGTTTACCTGGTCTTGTGCTCCTGTGGATCTTTCTACATAGGGAAGACTATTCGCCCTATGTATGAAAGGTTCAGGGAGCACATAAATTCTGTTAGATCAGGAAAAGGATGCCCAAGATTGATTGAACACGTGGTGAACTTGCATGATAGCAATGTTAAATGCCTAAAGTTTGTGGCCTTAGAGCAGGTATTTGCACCACCTGCAGGGGGGGATAGAGATCGCCTCCTTATGCAGAAGGAGGCAGATTGGATTATTCGCACAAATGCGATGGGACCGTTATGGTTAAACGACCGCAATGATTTAAGTGTATATTTATGAGACACGCATCTAGATTAGCCTTTGTATGTAAATGTAGCAGATGTCAGGGATGATTTTATATTCGATACCGCGTACATGGTTCAGTCACTGCTCAGGAAGCTGGTTACTGATATGCCTTAGCGTCAGAGGTTGCCTAGGCAACTTGAGACCTGGTATAAAGGAGCGCACAGGTAGCGTGATGAGGTCAGAGGCCAGAGGAAGCGCAAGGGGCGCAAAACGGCCGCCGCCTGTTTGATCACTCAGCATATACACGCTTCTGTCCGCCCCAGCCTGCTGAACTTTGTATCCGATTCTACAAGAATAAAGTTACTATTTGCAACATCCGGGTGAGTGCCGCTATCTCTATTCCTTCTACTTATCGCATTATTATTGTGAACTTCCAGTCTGATAGCAGAGCACCACTGAACGATGCCGTTTGACTGACCTGCACGGTTCCCGTCTCTGAGCAAATGCTGGACGCACCTGTAGTGCCGCCTCACCCTTCTATGTTGTTTTGATACTATGGATACTAGAGTGATAGTAGCTCCATTTCCCCTGAAGACGCCGCATCTGCGGTGAAACATGTCGGGGGAGCTGCATCTTTAACACTTTTTTTTAAATTATGGCAGGGCAAAAAATGGAATAGGAATAAGGCGATCTGCAGACGCCGAATGCACCTGAGGGGCAGTGTAGATAGAAAAGTACAATTAGTACAGCCACCGAGAGACTCATAGAAAGGGGCATTATACAAATCAGAGAAGCAATCTCTATAGGGTGATCAGCCAACAGAGTGCGGTTTAAATGACAGAATGCCTGGTGTCGGCCGACATTGCAGACATCAAAGTATAGTGATATAGGTTATATCATTAACTAGCCTGCACGCAGCCTCAGCGAGATATGGAGTAATATCCCTCTGACACCAAAAAAGTAGAGACACTGCACCCTCAGCCCCAAATATAGTAGCCCTCCATATGTATTTTTAACAATTTCACTTTATGTTTTTGTGGTAATGTATTGTTTAATAAAGAAAGAATAAAAGTAATATTTTAAATGATAAGACAAGAAACAGGAATTTCTAGTCGTTGACTATTGAAATACTATAAAAGATACTAGGACCACAAAGAGGAGAAGCCAGCTGCTGCAGACGGGACCAGGGCCAGGTGAGCTGCGAGGGGGGGTCCTTCTGCGTGCGTTCTATATTTTTCTCACACCCATCAATTGCAAGGGCTGTTATCATCTGAAAGTATGAACAAGAATAGGACTTTCTCTGTAATTTGCAGAACAGTTGCAAAAATTCAGCCCTATAGAAATGAATGGGTCAGAAAATGGCAGTTGTGTGTATGCGCTATTTTCCTTCTTATGGTTCTTTACATTGATTTTGGTTTGTTTGTTTTTTAATTGTGCCTTTTATCTTGCTTATTGTTAAGCCGTAGTTATAGAAAACATGAAAACCTCTCTGCTTTCACATGGCCGAACTAATGGAGCATTTTAGCTTCTGTATTACGGCTGCAACAAACGGACAACAATGGGTCAACTGAACCATAGAGTTCCACTTGCGGGGCGGGGGGGGGGGGGGGAGGTGAAAGCGGTGCCAAAATGTAGCTTTGCTTGTGTCGGCAAAAATCCTTGCTAAGAGCGACGCCTGTCATCTGCATGTCATACGGACTCACAGTATTATTTCACTATCAAAGCAGACTCCCTATGCTTGTTACTACAAGACACCGTGTTCTACACCACTATAAAGGCTCTCTGCACCCAGGAAATAGCAATTTTTTAATGAAATTCCACCGCAAATAAATTTGGATTGAACCAAATTTCCCCGAAAAATTCAGTGAACCAGAGTTGACATGCAGTTCCAGACAAAGCAGAATGGACACAAGTAATACTGCTTGTAGAGTTGAGCGAACACCTGGATGTTCGGGTTCGAGAAGTTCGGCCGAACATCCCGGAAATGTTCGGGTTCGGGATCCGAACCCGATCCGAACTTCGTCCCGAACCCGAACCCCATTGAAGTCAATGGGGACCCGAACTTTTCGGCACTAAAAAGGCTGTAAAACAGCCCAGGAAAGAGCTAGAGGGCTGCAAAAGGCAGCAACATGTAGGTAAATCCCCTGCAAACAAATGTGGATAGGGAAATGAATAAAAATAAAAATTAAATAAATAAAAATTAACCAAAATCAATTGGAGAGAGGTTCCATAGCAGAGAATCTGGCTTCCCGTCACCCACCACTGGAACAGTCCATTCTCAGATATTTAGGCCCCGGCACCCAGGCAGAGGAGAGAGGTCCCGTAACAGAGAATCTGTCTTCATGTCAGCAGAGAATTAGTCTGCATGTCATAGCAGAGAATGAGGCTTCACGTCAGCCACCACTGCAACAGTCCATTGGCATATATTTAGGCCCAGCACCCAGGCAGAGGAGAGAGGTCCCGTAACAGACAATCTGGCTTCATGTCAGCAGAGAATCAGTCTGCATGTCATAGCAGAGAATCAGGCTTCACGTCACCCACCACTGCAACAGTCCATTGTCATAAATTTAGGCCCAGCACTAGTGTTGAGCGGCATGTCCCATATTCGAATTCGCGAAATTTTGTGAATATTCGAAAGAATATTCGTAAAATATTCGCGATTATTCAAATTCGTTATTATTTCGCATATGCGATAATTCGAATTTTCGCATCGCATAATACATATGCTATGCAAAATTCACATGTGCGCTAATGAAATCGCCTTACGAAGATTCGCAACTCAATTCAATCACTAATGTATGAATGCAATGCCCTTTGCCTCTGTTCTGGGACAAGTGTAGATATTCGCATGTGCGCTAATAAAATCGCCTTACGAAGATTCGCACCTCAATCACTTTCTAGGGAATGTGAGACTTTTGGGAATCAATCGAGATACAGTGGGGGGTGATGACAGTAGTTGACAGAGTACAGATCAATGTAATCTGTAAGGTGGAAAGTAAAATAAAAAATACGAATTTTCGTTAATCAAATTTTACGAAGTTCTACGTATTCGCGAATATGGTGCTATACTATATGAATGCACAGGCCTTTGCCTCTCTGTTCTGGGGACAAGTGTAGATATTTGCATTTGCGTTAATAAAATCGCCTTACGAAGATTCGCAGCTCAATTCAATCACTAATGTATGAATGCAAAGCCCTTTGCCTCTGTTCTGGGACAAGTGTAGATATTCGCATGTGCGCTAATAAAATCGCCTTACGAAGATTCGCAACTCAATTCACTAATGTATGAATGCAAAGCCCTTTGCCTCTGTTCTGGGACGTGCCGATATTCGCATGTGCGCTAATAAAATCGCCTTACGAAGATTCGCAACTCAATTCACTAATGTATGAATGCAAAGCCCTTTGCCTCTGTTCTGGGACGTGCCGATATTCGCATGTGCGCTAATAAAATCGCCTTACGAAGATTCGCAACTCAATTCACTAATGTATGAATGCAAAGCCCTTTGCCTCTGTTCTGGGACGTGCCGATATTCGCATGTGCGCTAATAAAATCGCCTTACGAAGATTCGCGCCTCAATCACTTTCTAGGCAATGTGAGTAAGATCTGAGCTGTTGGACCTTTGGGAAACAATCAATTATATGTGTACTGTAATTTTGTGGGGGGGGGAAAAAACAAAAAACGAATATTCGTTTTTACGAATATATAGCACTATATTCGAAATATTCGCGAAATCGCGAAGTTGCGATATTCGCGAAAAAAATTTGCTTTTCGAATATTCGCGCTCAACACTACCCAGCACCCAGGCAGAGGAGAGAGGTCCCGTAACAGACAATCTGGCTTCATGTCAGCAGAGAATCAGTCTGCATGTCATAGCAGAGAATGAGGCTTCACGTCAGCCACCACTGCAACAGTCCATTGGCATATATTTAGGCCCAGCACCCAGGCAGAGGAGAGAGGTCCCGTAACAGACAATCTGGCTTCATGTCAGCAGAGAATCAGTCTTCATATCATAGCAGAGAATCAGGCTTCACGTCACCCACCACTGTAAGAGTCCATTTTCATAAATTTAGGCCCAGCACACAGGCAGAGGAGAGAGGTCCCGTAACAGAGGATCTGGCTTCATGTCAGCAGAGAATCAGTCTGCATGTCATAGCAGAGAATCAGGCTTCACATCACCCAACATTGGAACAGTCCATTGGCATATATTTAGGCCCCGGCACCCAGACAGAGGAGAGGTTCATTCAACTTTGGGTAGCCTCGCAATATAATGGTAAAATGAAAATAAAAATAGGATTGAATGAGGAAGTGCCCTGGAGTCCAATAATATATGGTTAAGGGGAGGTAGTTAATGTCTAATCTGGACAAGGGACGGACAGATCCTGTGGGATCCATGCCTGGTTCATTTTTATGAACGTCAGCTTGTCCACATTGGCTGTAGACAGGCGGCTGCGTTTGAGGCCTAGTATTTAGGCGCTGGGTGACCGGTATGGATTTAGTGACAGAATTAGACTTGGAAATGCACAGAAGCGTGTGTGTGTGAAGTTATTCTGAATGACCCAATGTGCACCTTGAATATTATATACCCTTTTAGGGATAGATTTCAAATAGCTCTGATATAGCAGAAACCACTAAATTATGAAATTGCTAAATTGGGAATTGTACTTCAACCCAGAACAAAAAATGTGCTTTGACGGACACTAAATATCTTGCCCAGCAACAACAGTACAGCGGTGGGTAACGAGAGATTTAGAGGGAATTAAATTTGAGGCCTAGTATTTAGGCGCTGGGTCACCGGTATGGATTTAGTGACAGAATTAGACTTGGAAATACACAGTAGCGGGTGTGTGTGAAGTTATTCTGAATGACCCTATGTGCACCTTCAATATTATATACCCTTTTAGGGATAGATTTCAAATAGCTCTGATATAGCAGAAACCACTAAATTATGAAATTGCTAAATTGGGAATTGTACTTCAACCCAGAACAAAAAATGTGCTTTGACGGACACTAAATATCTTGCCCAGCAACAACAGTACAGCGGTGGGTAACGAGAGATTTAGAGGGAATTAAATTTGAGGCCTAGTATTTAGGCGCTGGGTCACCGGTATGGATTTAGTGACAGAATTAGACTTGGAAATGCACAGAAGCGTGTGTGTGAAGTTATTCTGAATGACCCAATGTGCACCTTCAATATTATATACCCTTTTTGGGATAGATTTCAAATAGCTCTGATATAGCAGGAACCACTAAATTATGAAATTGCTAAATTGGGAATTGTACTTCAACCCAGAACAAAAAATGTGCTTTGACGGGCACTAAATAACTTTCCCAGCTACAACAGGACAACGGTAACGAGAGATTTAGAGGGATTTAAATTTGAGGCCTAGTATTTAGGCGCTGGGTGACAGGTATGGGTTTAGTGACAGAATTAGACTTGGAAATACACAGTAGCGGGTGTGTGTGAAGTTATTCTGAATGACCCTATGTGCACCTTCAATATTATATACCCTTTTAGGGATAGATTTCAAATAGCTCTGATATAGCAGAAACCACTAAATTATGAAATTGCTAAATTGGGAATTGTACTTCAACCCAGAACAAAAAATGTGCTTTGACGGACACTAAATATCTTGCCCAGCAACAACAGTACAGCGGTGGGTAACGAGAGATTTAGAGGGAATTAAATTTGAGGCCTAGTATTTAGGCGCTGGGTCACCGGTATGGATTTAGTGACAGAATTAGACTTGGAAATACACAGTAGCGGGTGTGTGTGAAGTTATTCTGAATGACCCTATGTGCACCTTCAATATTATATACCCTTTTAGGGATAGATTTCAAATAGCTCTGATATAGCAGAAACCACTAAATTATGAAATTGCTAAATTGGGAATTGTACTTCAACCCAGAACAAAAAATGTGCTTTGACGGACACTAAATATCTTGCCCAGCAACAACAGTACAGCGGTGGGTAACGAGAGATTTAGAGGGAATTAAATTTGAGGCCTAGTATTTAGGCGCTGGGTCACCGGTATGGATTTAGTGACAGAATTAGACTTGGAAATGCACAGAAGCGTGTGTGTGAAGTTATTCTGAATGACCCTATGTGCACCTTCAATATTATATACCCTTTTTGGGATAGATTTCAAATAGCTCTGATATAGCAGGAACCACTAAATTATGAAATTGCTAAATTGGGAATTGTACTTCAACCCAGAACAAAAAATGTGCTTTGACGGGCACTAAATAACTTTCCCAGCTACAACAGGACAACGGTAACGAGAGATTTAGAGGGATTTAAATTTGAGGCCTAGTATTTAGGCGCTGGGTGACAGGTATGGGTTTAGTGACAGAATTAGACTTGGAAATACACAGTAGCGGGTGTGTGTGAAGTTATTCTGAATGACCCTATGTGCACCTTCAATATTATATACCCTTTTTGGGATAGATTTCAAATAGCTCTGATATAGCAGAAACCACTAAATTATGAAATTGCTAAATTGGGAATTGTACTTCAACCCAGAACAAAAAATGTGCTTTGACGGACACTAAATATCTTGCCCAGCAACAACAGTACAGCGGTGGGTAACGAGAGATTTAGAGGGAATTAAATTTGAGGCCTAGTATTTAGGCGCTGGGTCACCGGTATGGATTTAGTGACAGAATTAGACTTGGAAATACACAGTAGCGGGTGTGTGTGAAGTTACTCTGAATGACCCTATGTGCACCTTCAATATTATATACCCTTTTTGGGATAGATTTCAAAGAGCTCTGATATAGCAGGAACCACTAAATTATGAAATTGCTAAATTGGGAATTGTATTTCAACCCAGAACAAGAAATGTGCTTGAACGGACACTAAATAACTCGCCCAGCTACAGCACTAGGGACAGATTTAGCTGGATATAAATTTGAGGCCTAGTATTTAGGCGCTGGGTGACCGGTATGGATTTAGTGACAGAATTAGACTGGGATATGGCCAAAAAATGAACAGACTATTGCTGGTTAAATGCACTTGGTGTGACAGCTTCACCCTGATGTAGGCTTTAGCCAAAAAACAACCACACCATTGAGGGTTAAATGCACTTGGTGACAGGCGCAGCTTGCCCCTGATTTTGTATATGGCCAAAAAATGAACAGACTATTGCTGGTTAAATGCACTTGGTGTGACAGCTTCACCCTGATGTAGGCTTTAGCCAAAAAACAACCACACCATTGAGGGTTAAATGCACTTGGTGACAGGCGCAGCTTGCCCCTGATTTTGTATATGGCCAAAAAATGAACAGACTATTGCTGGTTAAATGCACTTGGTGTGACAGCTTCACCCTGATGTAGGCTTTAGCCAAAAAACAACCACACCATTGAGGGTTAAATGCACTTGGTGACAGGCGCAGCTTGCCCCTGATTTTGTATATGGCCAAAAAATGAACAGACTATTGCTGGTTAAATGCACTTGGTGTGACAGCTTCACCCTGATGTAGGCTTTAGCCAAAAAACAACCACACCATTGAGGGTTAAATGCACTTGGTCGCAGCTTGTGCTGGCGCACCACAAGACACAAAATGGCCGCCGATCACCCCAGAAAAATGAGACTGACAAACGGTCTGTGCAGCCTAAAAACAGTGAGCAATTGAGGATCAGCAGCTCAATGATCCACAGCTGCAGATCGATCAGTTAATCAAGTCCTTTGGAGGAGTTAATCTGCCTAATCTCGCCCTACTGTCGCAGCCGCAACCTCTCCCTACGCTAATCAGAGCAGAGTGACGGGCGGCGCTATGTGACTCCAGCTTAAATAGAGGCTGGGTCACATGGTGCTCTGGCCAATCACAGCCATGCCAATAGTAGGCATGGCTGTGATGGCCTCTTGGGGCAAGTAGTATGACGCTTGTTGATTGGCTGCTTTGCAGCCTTTCAAAAAGCGCCAAGAAAGCGTCACAAAAGCGCGAAGAAAGCGACGAACACCGAACCCGAACCCGGACTTTTACGAAAATGTCCGGGTTCGGGTCCGTGTCACGGACACCCCAAAATTCGGTACGAACCCGAACTATACAGTTCGAGTTCGCTCATCCCTAACTGCTTGTATTGCAGAGCAGTTTTTTCTGCATATTGGTGGGTTTGACTCCACAGATCACACATTAATGGCATATCAATAGAAGTAATCAATGTAAATAGTAATCTCTTTTACTTTTCTAAAATTTCTAACAATTTTATTTTTCATATAATAACAGTTGTATCTTGTGTTGAGCGAGCATGCTCGGCCTAACACCATTTTCACATACTCGAGTCTCCCCCTTGTATGTTTTTTGCCTGCTAAGCAGCCAAACGTGCGGGAAAGTACTGCCACTCACTGTAATGCCGTAGACTTGTTGGTTACTGGCATGACAGTGATTGGCTGGTCGGAATGCGTTATCGGGTGCTATAAAGCACCCGATGACATATGGTTCAGCTCAGTCTTAGTCAGGGAGAGCTGCAGCAGAAGGGACAGATAGTGTAGGGACAGGAATTGCTTAGTGTTGAAAGGTGTTAGAGACTCAAAAGTCCTTTTAAGGACTAATGTTTTATCTGGCTGCAATATATATTATTAGCGCAACCTGGGCTAAATTGCGTGTAATTGTTTGACCGCTGCTGATAGTGACACAACCTCTGCTACATCTATTGTGTTACATTAGCGCATCCTAAATATCTGTGACATTCAGCGCAATTGTTTGGCCGCTGGTGACAGTTACATTACCTGCGCTACATCTCCTGCATAACGTTTGCGCATCCTAAATATCTGTGACATCCAGTAAAAAAAAATTGCCGCTGGTGACAGCAACATTACCTGCGCTACATCTCCTGTATAATGTTTGTGCATTCTAAATATCTGTGACATTCAGTCTAATTTTTTCACTGCTAGTGACAGTAACATTAACTGTGCTACAGCTCCTGTATAACGTTTGCGCATCCTAAATATCTATGACATCCAGTCAAATTTTTTCGCCGCTAGTGACAGCAACATTACCTGTGCTACATCTCCTGTATAACGTTTGCGCATCCTAAATATCTGTGACATTCAGTCTAATTTTTTTGCTGCTGGTGACAGCGACATTATCTGTGCTACATCTCCTGTATAACATTTGCGCATCCTAATTGTCTGTGACATTCAGTCTAATTTATTTGTGCATACACTTACGAAACCTGTGCTACTGTACGTGTGACATACTTGCAAGCATATATACCATTTTAATATGCTCAAGGCGAGCAGTAAGGGACGGGGATGTGGCCATGCTGCTGATCATGCACGCAGAGGCCGAGCTGAGGTGAAACGCACGTCGAGGTCTTGTACTCAGGGCTATTACATCTCTTCTGGGCTTGATCATGTCTTCAGGTACGTCCTGGATCAGGTGTGTCTATTAAGACACTGTCAAATACAATATCCATATTAGGCCTA